>NC_091860.1:10290183-10915295 GCF_037783145.1 Equus przewalskii | reverse complement strand
TGCTCGGCAGGTGTTTCCGGCGTCTCCGGCACTTGGTTCTGGTGTGTCTGAGAGCTGGTTCCGGCATGTCCGGCAGATGATTCCGGAGTGTCCGCCAAGTGGTTCTGGCATACCCAGCAGGTGATTTTGGCGTGTCAGGGAGGTGGTACCGGTGAGTCGAGCAGGTGGTTCCGGCGTGCTCAGCAGGTGGTTCAGGCGGTTCTGGCAGTTTGTATCCGTCTGTTCGGGGTGTGGTTCCAGCATCTCATGAACACGTTTCTGGCACGTCAGAGATGTGGTTCCAGCCGGCCCGACAGGTGTTTCCGCAGTGTCCGCCAAGCGGTTCTGGCGTAGTTGGCAGGTGATTTGGCATGACTGGCAGGTGGTTCCAGCAAGCCTGGCAGGTGATTCCAAAGTGTTCACCAAATGGTTTTGGCGTAGCCGGAAGGTGATTTTTGCGTGATCGGCAGGTGGTTCTGGCGAGTCGAGCAGGTGGTTCCGGCGTGCTCGGCTGGTGCTTCCGTGGTCATTGGCACGGGGTTCTGGCATGTCTGAGAGGTGGTTCCTGCATGCCCGGCAAGTGATTCCGGAGTGTTCGCCAGTGGTTCTGGCATAGTCGGCAGGTGATTTTGGCATGTCCGGCTGGTGGTTCAGGCGAGTTGAGCAGGTGGTTCCAACGTGCTTGGCAGGTGCTTCTGGCGTCTCCGGCACGTGTTTCTGGCACATCTGACAGGTGGTTCCGGCATGCCCGAAAGGTGATTCCGGTTTGTCCGGTAGGTGGTTCCAGCCTGCACGGCATGTGGTTCTGGTACGTCTCAGAGGTGGTTGCGCATGCCCAACAGGTGATTCCGGACTGTCCGCCACATGGTTCTGGCACGTCTGAGAGGTGGTTCCGGCATGCCCGGCAGGTCATCCCAGAGAGTCCTCCAAGTGGTTCTGGCATAACACGCAGGTGATTTTGGCGTGTCTGGCAGGTTGTTCCGTTGTGCTTGGCAGGTGGTTCAGGCTGGCCGGCAGGTGGTTCCAGACTGTCCAGGACGTGTTTCTAGCTTCTCCGGCAGGTGGTTCTGGTACGTCTGAGAGGTGGTTCCGCCATGGCGGGCCGGTGATTCCGGACCGTCCCCCAGGTGGTTCTGGCATAGCCAGCAGTTGATATTGGCCTGTCCGGCAGGTGGTTCCAGCGAGTCGAACAGGTGGCTCCGGCGTGCTCGGCAGGTGGTTCCGGTCTGTCCGGTAGGTGTTTCCGGCGTGTCCGGCACGTGCTTCCGGCACGTCTGAGAGGTGGTTCCGGCATGCGCGACAGGTGGTTTCGGAGTGTCCGCCAGGTGGTTCTGGCGTACCCGGCAGGTGATTTTGGCGTGTCCGGCAGGTGTTTCTGGCGAGTCGAGCAGGTGGCTCCGGCATGCTCGGCAGGTGCTTCCGGCGTCTCCGGCACGTGGTTCTGGTGTGTCTGAGAGCTGGTTCCGGCATGTCCGGCAGATGATTCCGGAGTGTCCGCCAAGTGGTTCTGGCATACCCGGCTGGTGATTTGGGCATGTCAGGTAGGTGGTTCCGGCGAGTCGAGCAGGTGGCTCCGGCGTGCTTGGCAGGTTGTTCAGACGGGTCTGGCAGGTGTTTTCCGTCTGTTCGTGGTGTGGTTCCAGGATCTCATGCACATGGTTCTGGCACGTCTGAGATGTGGTTCCGGCCGGCCCGACAGGTGTTTCCACAGTGTCCGCCAAGTGGTACTGGCGTAGTTGGCAGGTGATTTTGGCATGACCGGCAGGTGGTTCCAGCAAGCCCGGCAGGTGATTCCGAAGTGTTCCCAAACTGGTTGTGCCGTACCCGGCAGGTGATTTTTGCGTGTCCGGCAGGTGGTTCTGGCGAGTCGAGCAGGTGGTTCCGGCGTGCTCGGCAGGTGCTTCCGGGGTCATTGTCACGTGGTTCTGGCATATCTGAGAGGTGGTTCCGGCATGCCCGGCAGGTGATTCCGGAGTGTTCGCCAAGTGTTTCCGGCGTAGCCGGCAGGTGATTTTGCATGTCCAGCGGTCGTTCCGGCGGGTCGAGCCGGTGGTTCCGGCGTGTGCGGCAGGTGGTTCCGGTTGTCCGGCAGGTGGTTCTGTGGTGTCCGGCACGAGGTTCAGTCTGAGAGGCTGTGCCGGCATGCCCCTCACGTGATTCTGGCTTGTCACCGAAGTGGTGCTGGTGTAGCGGGCAGGTGATTTTGGCGTGTCCGGCAGGTGGTTCAGGCGAGTTGAGCAGGTGGTTGCGACGTGGTCGGCAGGTGCTTCCGGCGTCTCCGGCACGTTTTTCTGGCACATCAGACTGGTGGTTCCGGCATGCCCAAAAGTTGATTCCGGTCTGTCCGGTAGGTGGTTCCGGCGTGCACGGCACGTGGTTCTGGTACGTCTCAGAGGTGGTTGCGTATGCCCAACAGGTGATCCCGGAGTGTCCGCCACGTGCTTCTGGCACGTCTGAGAGGTGGTTCCAACATGCCCGGCAGGTCATTTCGGAGAGTCGGCCAAGTGGTTCTGGCATAACACGCAGGTGATTTTGGCGTGTCCGGCAGGTGGTTCCGCCGTGCTCGGCAGGTGGTTCAGGCATGGCCGTCACGTGGTTGCAGTCTGTCCAGGAAGTGTTTCCAGCTTCTCCGGCAGGTGGTTCTGGTACGTCTGAGAGGTGGTTCCGCCATGGCTGGCAGGTGATCCCGGACTGTCCCCCAGGTGGTTCTGGCATAGTCAGCAGTTGATATTGGCCTGTCCGGCAGGTGGTTCCAGCGAGTTGAACAGGTGGCTCCGGCGTTCTTGGCAGGTGGTTCCGGTCTGTCCGGTAGGTGTTTCCGGCGTGTCCGGCACGTGCTTCCGGCACGTCTGAGAGGTGGTTCCGGCATGTGCGGCAGGTGATTCCCTAGTGTCCGCCAGGTGGTTCTGGCATACCGGGCAGGTGATTTTGGCGTGTCCGGCAGTTGTTTCTGGCGAGTCGAGCAGGTGGCTCCGGCATGCTCGGCAGGTGCTTCCGGCGTCTCCGGCACTTGGTTCTGGTGTGTCTGAGAGCTGGTTCCGGCATGTCCGGCAGATGATTCCGGAGTGTCCGCCAAGTGGTTCTGGCATACCCAGCAGGTGATTTTGGCGTGTCAGGGAGGTGGTACCGGTGAGTCGAGCAGGTGGTTCCGGCGTGCTCAGCAGGTGGTTCAGGCGGTTCTGGCAGGTGGTATCCGTCTGTTCAGGGTGTGGTTCCAGCATCTCATGAACACGTTTCTGGCACGTCTGAGATGTGGTTCCAGCCGGCCCGACAGGTGTTTCCGCAGTGTCCGCCAAGCGGTTCTGGCGTAGTTGGCAGGTGATTTTGGCATGACTGGCAGGTGGTTCCAGCAAGCCTGGCAGGTGATTCCAAAGTGTTCACCAACTGGTTGTGGCGTAGCCGGCAGGTGATTTTTGCGTGATCGGCAGGTGGTTCTGGCGAGTCGAGCAGGTGGTTCCGGCGTGCTCGGCTGGTGCTTCCGGGGTCATTGGCACGGGGTTCTGGCATGTCTGAGAGGTGGTTCCTGCATGCCCGGCAAGTGATTCCGGAGTGTTCGCCAAGTGGTTCTGGCATAGTCGGCAGGTGATTTTGGCATGTCCGGCAGGTGGTTCAGGCGAGTTGAGCAGGTGGTTCCAACGTGCTTGGCAGGTGCTTCCGGCGTCTCCGGCACGTGTTTCTGGCACATCTGACAGGTGGTTCCGGCATGCCCGAAAGGTGATTCCGGTCTGTCCGGTAGGTGGTTCCAGCCTGCACGGCATGTGGTTCTGGTACGTCTCAGAGGTGGTTGCGCATGCCCAACAGGTGATTCCGGACTGTCCGCCACATGGTTCTGGCACGTCTGAGAGGTGGTTCCGGCATGCCCGGCAGGTCATCCCAGAGAGTCCTCCAAGTGGTTCTGGCATAACACGCAGGTGATTTCGGCGTGTCTGGCAGGTTGTTCCGTTGCGCTTGGCAGGTGGTTCAGGCTTGGCCGGCAGGTGGTTCCAGACTGTCCAGGACGTGTTTCCAGCTTCTCCGGCAGGTGGTTCTGGTGCGTCTGAGAGGTGGTTCCGCCATGGCGTGCAGGTGATTCCGGACCGTCCCCCAGGTGGTTCTGGCATAGCCAGCAGTTAATATTGGCCTGTCCGGCAGTTGGTTCCAGCGAGTCGAACAGGTGGCTCCGGCGTGCTCGGCACGTTGTTCCGGTCTTTCCGGCAGGTGGTTCTGTGGAGTCCGGCATGAGGTTCAGTCTGAGAGGCTGTGCCGGCATGTCCCTCACGTGATTCCGGCTTGTCCCCGAAGTGGTGCTGGTGTAGCGGGCAGGTGATTTTGGCGTGTCCGGCAGGTGGTTCAGGCGAGTTGAGCAGGTGGTTGCGACGTGCTCGGCAGGTGCTTCCGGCGTCTCCGGCACGTGTTTCTGGCACATCTGACTGGTGGTTCCGGCATGCCCAAAAGTTGATTCCGGTCTGTCCGGTAGGTGGTTCCGGCGTGCACGGCACGTGGTTCTGGTACGTTTCAGATGTGGTTGCGTATGCCCAACAGGTGATTCCGGACTGTCCGCCACGTGCTTCTGGCACATCTGACAGGTGGTTCCGGCATGCCCGAAAGGTGATTCCGGTCTTTCCGGTAGGTGGTTCCAGGCTGCACGGCACGTGGTTCTGGTACGTCTCAGTGGTGGTTGCGCATGCCCAACAGGTGATTCCGGACTGTCCGCCACGTGCTTCTGGCACGTCTGAGAGATGGTTCCAACATGCCGGGCAGGTCATTTCGGAGAGTCGTCCAATTGGTTCTGGCATAGCCCGCAGGTGCTTTTGGCGTGTCCGGCAATTGGTTCCGCCGTGCTCAGCAGGTGGTTCAGGCATGGCCGTCACGTGGTTCCAGTCTGTCCAGGACGTGTTTCCAGGTTCTCCGGCAGGTGGTTCTGGTACGTCTGAGAGGTGGTTCCGCCATGGCTGGCAGGTGATCCCGGACTGTCCCCCAGGTGGTTCTGGCATAGCCAGCAGTTGATATTGGCCTGTCCGGCAGGTGGTTCCAGCGAGTCGAACAGGTGGCTCCGGCGTTCTTGGCAGGTGGTTCCGGTCTATCCGGTAGGTGTTTCCGGCGTGTCTGGCACGTGCTTCCGGCACGTCTGAGAGGTGGTTCCGGCATGCGCGGCAGGTGATTCCGTAGTGTCCGCCAGGTGGTTCTGGCATACCCGGCAGGTGATTTTGGCGTGTCCAGCAGGTGTTTCTGGCGAGTCGAGCAGGTGGCTCCGGCATGCTCGGCTGGTGCTTCCGGCATCTCCGGCACTTGGTTCTGGTGTGTCTGAGAGCTGGTTCCGGCATGTCCGGCAGATGATTCCGGAGTGTCCGCCAAGTGGTTCTGGCATACCCAGCAGGTGATTTTGGCGTGTCATGGAGGTGGTACCGGTGAGTCGAGCAGGTGGTTCCGGCGTGCTCAGCTGGTGGTTCAGGCAGTTCTGGCAGGTGGTATCCGTCTGTTCGGGGTGTGGTTCCAGCATCTCATGAACACGTTTCTGGCACGTCTGAGATGTGGTTCCAGCCGGCCCGACAGGTGTTTCCGCAGTGTCCGCCAAGCGGTTCTGGCGTAGTTGGCAGGTGATTTTGGCATGACTGGCAGGTGGTTCCAGCAAGCCTGGCAGGTGATTCCAAAGTGTTCACCAACTGGTTGTGGCGTAGCCGGCAGGTGATTTTTGCGTGATCGGCAGGTGTTTCTGGCGAGTCGAGCAGGTGGTTCCGGCGTGCTCGGCTGGCGCTTCCGGGGTCATTGGCACGGGGTTCTGGCATGTCTGAGAGGTGGTTCCTGCATGCCCGGCAAGTGATTCCGGAGTGTTCGCCAAGTGGTTCTGGCATAGTCGGCAGGTGATTTTGGCATGTCCGGCAGGTGGTTCAGGCGAGTTGAGCAGGTGGTTCCAACGTGCTTGGCAGGTGCTTCCGGCGTCTCCGGCACGTGTTTCTGGCACATCTGACTGGTGGTTCCGGCATGCCCAATTGTTGATTGCGGTCTATCCGGTAGGTGGTTCCGGCGTGCACGGCACGTGGTTCTGGTACGTGTCAGAGGTGGTTGCGTATGCCCAACATGTGATTCCGGACTGTCTGCCACGTGCTTCTGGCACGTCTGAGAGGTGGTTCCAACATGCCCGGCAGGTCATTTCGGAGAGTCGTCCAAGTGGTTCTGGCGTAGCCCGCAGGTGATTTTGGCGTGTCCGGCAGGTGGTTCCGCCGTGCTCGGCAGGTGGTTCAGGCATGGCCGTCACGTGGTTCCAGTCTGTCCAGGACGTGTTTCGAGGTTCTCCGGCAGGTGGTTCTGGTACGTCTGAGAGGTGGTTCCGCCATGGCTGGCAGGTGATCCCGGACTGTCCCCCAGGTGGTTCTGGCATAGCCAGCAGTTGATATTGGCCTGTCCGGACGGTGGTTCCAGCGAGTCGAACAGGTGGCTCCGGCGTTCTTGGCAGGTGGTTCCGGTCTGTCCGGTAGGTGTTTCCGGCGTGTCTGGCACGTGCTTCCGGCACGTCTGAGAGGTGCTTCCGGCATGCGCGGCAGGTGATTCCGTAGTGTCCGCGAGGTGGTTCTGGCATACCCGGAAGGTGATTTTGGCGTGTCCGGCAGGTGTTTCTGGCGAGTCGAACAGGTGGCTCCGGCGTGCTCGTCAGGTGGTTCCGGTCTGTCCGGTAATTGATTCCGGCGTGTCCGGCACGTGCTTCCGGCACATCTGAGAGGTGGTTCCGGCATGCGCGGCAGGTGATTACGTAGTGTCCGACAGGTGGTTCTGGTATACCTGGCAGGTGATTTTGGCGTGTCCGGCAGGTGTTTCTGGCGAGTCGAGCAGGTGGCTCCGGCATGCTCGGCAGGTGCTTCCGGCGTCTCCGGCACTTGGTTCTGGTGTGTCTGAGAGCTGGTTCCGGCATGTCCGGCAGATGATTCCGGAGTGTCCGCCAAGTGGTTCTGGCATACCCAGCAGGTGATTTTGGCGTGTCAGGTAGGTGGTACCGGTGAGTCGAGCAGGTGGTTCCGGCGTGCTCAGCAGGTGGTTCAGGCGGTTCTGGCAGGTGGTATCCGTCTGTTCGGGGTGTGGTTCCAGCATCTCATGAACACGTTTCTGGCACGTCTGAGATGTGGTTCCAGCCGGCCCGACAGGTCTTTCCGCAGTGTCCGCCAAGCGGTTCTGGCGTAGTTGGCAGGTGATTTTGGCATGACTGGCAGGTGGTTCCAGCAAGCCTGGCAGGTGATTCCAAAGTGTTCACCAAATGGTTTTGGCGTAGCCGGCAGGTGATTTTTGCGTGATCGGCAGGAGGTTCTGGCGAGTCGAGCAGGTGGTTCCGGCATGCTCGGCTGGTGCTTCCGTGGTCATTGGCATGGGGTTCTGGCATGTCTGAGAGGTGGTTCCTGCATGCCCGGCAAGTGATTCCGGAGTGTTCGCCAAGTGGTTCTGGCATAGTCGGCAGGTGATTTTGGCATGTCCGGCAGGTGGTTCAGGCGAGTTGAGCAGGTGGTTCCAACGTGCTTGGCAGGTGCTTCTGGCGTCTCCGGCACGTGTTTCTGGCACATCTGACAGGTGGTTCCGGCATGCCCGAAAGGTGATTCCGGTCTGTCCGGTAGGTGGTTCCAGCCTGCACGGCATGTGGTTCTGGTACGTCTCAGAGGTGGTTGCGCATGCCCAACAGGTGATTCCGGACTGTCCGCCACATGGTTCTGGCACGTCTGAGAGGTGGTTCCGGCATGCCCGGCAGGTCATCCCAGAGAGTCCTCAAAGTGGTTCTGGCATAACACGCAGGTGATTTTGGCGTGTCTGGCAGGTTGTTCCGTTGTGCTTGGCAGGTGGTTCAGGCTTGGCCGGCAGGTGGTTCCAGACTGTCCAGGACGTGTTTCCAGCTTCTCCGGCGGGTGGTTCTGGTACGTCTGAGAGGTGGTTCCGCCATGGCGGGCAGGTGATTCCGGACCGTCCCCCAGGTGGTTCTGGCATAGCCAGCAGTTGATATTGGCCTGTCCGGCAGGTGGTTCCAGCGAGTCGAACAGGTGGCTCCGGCGTGCTCGGCAGGTGGTTCCGGTCTGTCCGGTAGGTGTTTCCGGCGTGTCCGGCACGTGCTTCCGGCACGTCTGAGAGGTGGTTCCGGCATGCGCGACAGGTGGTTTCGGAGTGTCCGCCAGGTGGTTGTGGCGTACCCGGCAGGTGATTTTGGCGTGTCCGGCAGGTGTTTCTGGCGAGTCGAGCAGGTGGCTCCGGCATGCTCGGCAGGTGCTTCCGGCATCTCCGGCACGTGGTTCTGGTGTGTCTGAGAGCTGGTTCCGGCATGTCCGGCAGATGATTCCGGAGTGTCCGCCAAGTGGTTCTGGCATACCCGGCTGGTGATTTGGGCATGTCAGGTAGGTGGTTCCGGCGAGTCGAGCAGGTGGCTCCGGCCTGCTCGGCAGGTTGTTCAGACGGGTCTGGCAGGTGTTTTCCGTCTGTTCGTGGTGTGGTTCCAGGATCTCATGCACATGGTTCTGGCACGTCTGAGATGTGGTTCCGGCCGGCCCGACAGGTGTTTCTGCAGTGTCCGCCAAGTGGTACTGGCGTAGTTGGCAGGTGATTTTGGCATGACCGGCAGGTGGTTCCAGCAAACCCGGCAGGTGATTCCGAAGTGTTCCCCAACTGGTTGTGGCGTAGCCGGCAGGTGATTTTTGCGTGTCCGGCAGGTGGTTCTGGCGAGTCGAGCAGGTGGTTCCGGCGTGCTCGGCAGGTGCTTCCGGGGTCATTGGCACTTGGTTCTGGCATATCTGAGAGGCGGTTCCGGCATGCCGGGCAGGTGATTCCGGAATGTTCGCAAAGTGTTTCCGGCGTAGCCGGCAGGTGATTTTGCATGTCCAGCGGTCGTTCCGGCAGGTCGAGCCGGTGTTTCCGGCGTGTCCGGCAGGTGGTTCCGGTCTGTCCGACAGGTGGTTCTGTGGTGTCCGGCACGAGGTTCAGTCTGAGAGGCTGTGCCGGAATGCCCCTCACGTGATTCCGGCTTGTCCCCGAAGTGGTGCTGGTGTAGCGGGCAGGTGATTTTGGCGTGTCCGGCAGGTGGTTCAGGCGAGTTGAGCAGGT
Source organism: Equus przewalskii (assembly GCF_037783145.1). Lineage (NCBI taxonomy): Eukaryota > Metazoa > Chordata > Mammalia > Perissodactyla > Equidae > Equus > Equus przewalskii. Next base: position 10,906,271 of record NC_091860.1, on the reverse strand, counting down.
GGTTGCGACGTGCTCAGCAGGTGCTTCCAGTGTCTCCGGCACGTGTTTCTGGCACATCTGACTGGTGGTTCCGGCATGCGGGGCAGGTGATTCCGTAGTGTCCGACAGGTGGTTCTGGTATACCTGGCAGGTGATTTTGGCGTGTCCGGCAGGTGTTTCTGGCGAGTCGAGCAGGTGGCTCTGGCATGCTCGGCAGGTGTATCCGGCGTCTCCGGCACTTGGTTCTGGTGTGTCTGAGAGCTGGTTCCGGCATGTCCGGCAGATGATTCCGGAGTGTCCGCCAAGTGGTTCCGGCATACCCAGCAGGTGATTTTGGCGTGTCAGGGAGGTGGTACCGGTGAGTCGAGCAGGTGGTTCCGGCGTGCTCAGCAGGTGGTTCAGGCGGTTCTGGCAGGTGGTATCCGTCTGTTCGGGGTGTGGTTCCAGCATCTCATGAACACGTTTCTGGCACGTCTGAGATGTGGTTCCAGCCGGCCCGACAGGTGTTTCCGCAGTGTCCGCCAAGCGGTTCTGGCGTAGTTGGCAGGTGATTTTGGCATGACTGACAGGTGGTTCCGGCATGCCCGAAAGGTGATTCCGGTCTTTCCGGTAGGTGGTTCCAGGCTGCACGGCACGTGGTTCTGGTACGTCTCAGAGGTGGTTGCGCATGCCCAACAGGTGATTCCGGACTGTCCGCCACGTGCTTCTGGCACGTCTGAGAGATGGTTCCAACATGCCGGGCAGGTCATTTCGCCGAGTCGTCCAAGTGGTTCTGGCATAGCCCGCAGGTGATTTTGGCGTGTCCGGCAGGTGGTTCCGCCGTGCTCGGCAGGTGGTTCAGGCATGGCCGTCACGTGGTTCCAGTCTGTCCAGGACGTGTTTCCAGCTTCTCCAGCAGGTGGTTCTGGTACGTCTGAGAGGTGGTTCCGCCATGGCTGGCAGGTGATCCCGGACTGTCCCCCAGGTGGTTCTGGCATAGCCAGCAGTTGATATTGGCCTGTCCGGACGGTGGTTCCAGCGAGTCGAACAGGTGGCTCCGGCGTGCTCGGCAGGTGGTTCCGGTCTGTCCGGTAGGTGATTCCGGCGTGTCCGGCACGTGCTTCCGGCACATCTGAGAGGTGGTTCCGGCATGCGCGGCAGGTGATTACGTAGTGTCCGACAGGTGGTTCTGGTATACCTGGCAGGTGATTTTGGCATGTCCGGCAGGTGTTTCTGGCGAGTCGAGCAGGTGGCTCTGGCATGCTCGGCAGGTGTTTCCGGCGTCTCCGGCACTTGGTTCTGGTGTGTCTGAGAGCTGGTTCCGGCATGTCCGGCAGATGATTCCGGAGTGTCCGCCAAGTGGTTCTGGCATACCCAGCAGGTGATTTTGGCGTGTCAGGGAGGTGGTACCGGTGAGTCGAGCAGGTGGTTCCGGCGTGCTCAGCAGGTGGTTCAGGCTGTTCTGGCAGGTGGTATACGTCTGTTCGAGGTGTGGTTCCAGCATCTCATGAACACGTTTCTGGCACGTCTGAGATGTGGTTCCAGCCGGCCCGACAGGTGTTTCCGCAGTGTCCGCCAAGCGGTTCTGGCGTAGTTGGCAGGTGATTTTGGCATGACTGGCAGGTGGTTCCAGCAAGCCTGGCAGGTGATTCCAAAGTGTTCACCAAATGGTTTTGGCGTAGCCGGCAGGTGATTTTTGCGTGATCGGCAGGTGGTTCTGGCGAGTCGAGCAGGTGGTTCCGGCGTGCTCGGCTGGTGCTTCCGTGGTCATTGGCACGGGGTTCTGGCATGTCTGAGAGGTGGTTCCTGCATGCCCGGCAAGTGATTCCGGAGTGTTCGCCAAGTGGTTCTGGCATAGTCGGCAGGTGATTTTGGCATGTCCGGCAGGTGGTTCAGGCGAGTTGAGCAGGTGGTTCCAACGTGCTTGGCAGGTGCTTCTGGCGTCTCCGGCACGTGTTTCTGGCACATCTGACAGGTGGTTCCGGCATGCCCGAAAGGTGATTCCGGTCTGTCCGGTAGGTGGTTCCAGCCTGCACGGCATGTGGTTCTGGTACGTCTCAGAGGTGGTTGCGCATGCCCAACAGGTGATTCCGGACTGTCCGCCACATGGTTCTGGCACGTCTGAGAGGTGGTTCCGGCATGCCCGGCAGGTCATCCCAGAGAGTCCTCCAAGTGGTTCTGGCATAACACGCAGGTGATTTTGGCGTGTCTGGCAGGTTGTTCCGTTGTGCTTGGCAGGTGGTTCAGGCTTGGCCGGCAGGTGGTTCCACACTGTCCAGGACGTGTTTCCAGCTTCTCCGGCAGGTGGTTCTGGTACGTCTGAGAGGTGGTTCCGCCATGGCTGGCAGGTGATTCCGGACCGTCCCCCAGGTGGTTCTGGCATAGCCAGCAGTTGATATTGGCCTGTCCGGCAGGTGGTTCCAGCGAGTCGAACAGGTGGCTCCGGCGTGCTCGGCAGGTGGTTCCGGTCTGTCCGGTAGGTGTTTCCGGCGTGTCCGGCACGTGCTTCCGGCACGTCTGAGAGGTGGTTCCGGCATGCGCGACAGGTGGTTTCGGAGTGTCCGCCAGGTGGTTCTGGCGTAGCCGGCAGGTGATTTTGGCGTGTCTGGCAGGTGTTTCTGGCGAGTCGAGCAGGTGGCTCCGGCATGCTCGGCAGGTGCTTCCGGCGTCTCCGGCACGTGGTTCTGGTGTGTCTGAGAGCTGGTTCCGGCATGTCCGGCAGATGATTCCGGAGTGTCCGCCAAGTGGTTCTGGCATACCCGGCTGGTGATTTGGGCATGTCAGGTAGGTGGTTCCGGCGAGTCGAGCAGGTGGCTCCGGCGTGCTCGGCAGGTTGTTCAGACGGGTCTGGCAGGTGTTTTCCGTCTGTTCGGGGTGTGGTTCCAGCATGTCATGCACATGGTCCTGGCACGTCTGAGATGTGGTTCCGGCCGGCCCGACAGGTGTTTCTGCAGTGTCCGCCAAGTGGTACTGGCGTAGTTGGCAGGTGATTTTGGCATGACCGGCAGGTGGTTCCAGCAAACCCGGCAGGTGATTCCGAAGTGTTCCCCAACTGGTTGTGGCGTAGCCGGCAGCTGATTTTTGCGTGTCCGGCAGGTGGTTCTGGCGAGTCGAGCAGGTGGTTCCAGCGTGCTCGGCAGGTGCTTTCGGCGTCTCCGGCACTTGGTTCTGGCATATCTGAGAGGTGGTTCCGGCATGCCCGGCAGGTGATTCCGGAGTGTTCGCCAAGTGTTTCCGGCGTAGCCGGCAGGTGATTTTGCATGTCCAGCGGTCGTTCCGGCGGGTCGAGCCGGTGGTTCCGGCGTGTCCGGCAGGTGGTTCCGGTCTGTCCGGCAGGTGGTTCTGTGGTGTCCGGCACGAGGTTCAGTCTGAGAGGCTGTGCCGGCATGCCCCACACGTGATTCCGGCTTGTCCCCGAAGTTGTACTGGTGTAGCGGGCAGGTGATTTTGGCGTGGCCGGCAGGTGGTTCAGGCGAGTTGAGCAGGTGGTTGCGACGTGCTCGGCAGGTGCTTCCGGCGTCTCCGGCACGTGTTTCTGGCACATCTGACTGGTGGTTCCGGCATGCCCAAATGTTCATTCCGGTCTGTCCGGTAGGTGGTTCCGGCGTGCACGGCACGTGGTTCTGGTACGTCTCAGAGGTGGTTGCGCATGCCCATCAGGTGATTCCGGACTGTCCGCCACATGGTTCTGGCACGTCTGAGAGGTGGTTCCGGCATGCCCGGCAGGTCATCCCAGAGAGTCCTCCAAGTGGTTCTGGCATAACACCCAGGTGATTTTGGCGTGTCTGGCAGGTTGTTCCGTTGTGCTTGGCAGGTGGTTCAGGCTTGGCCGGCAGGTGGTTCCAGACTGTCCAGGACGTGTTTCCAGCTTCTCCGGCAGGTGGTTCTGGTACGTCTGAGAGGTGGTTCCGCCATGGTTTTCAGGTGATTCCGGACCGTCCCCCAGGTGGTTCTGGCATAGCCAGCAGTTGATATTGGCCTGTCCGGCAGGTGGTTCCAGCGAGTCGAACAGGTGGCTCCGGCGTGCTCGGCAGGTGGTTCCGGTCTGTCCGGTAGGTGATTCCGGCGTGTCCGGCACGTGCTTCCAGCACGTCTGAGAGGTGGTTCCGGCATGCGCGACAGGTGGTTTCGGAGTGTCCGCCAGGTGGTTGTGGCGTACCCGGCAGGTGATTTTGGCGTCTCCGGCAGGTGTTTCTGGCGAGTCGAGCAGGTGGCTCCGGCATGCTCGGCAGGTGCTCCGGCAATACATTGTTATGTGTTAGTCTACTCGTTCAGTTACGTATTGCTCATGCACAAAAATCAATGCCACATGGCTCAAGATCCTTTACTTTCTAAAATGTCCTGCTTGGGAGAATAAATTATATGGTGACCCTATTTCTACCCATATGATTTTTTTCCCTCAATCTAGGCTTTCAACAAGATCTTCATTCAACAAATACTTTCTGTGTGCCCACTATGTTCCTGCCACTGTTCCAGGCATTTGGAATACAACAGTAAACCAAACAGACAAAGATCTCTGCCATTATAGGGTTTAGTTTTATAGATAACCAACATATGAAGCCAGGTACCTAAGGGTTACTGTAAATACTCAATAAGAACATGGTTAGCCTTCAACTTTGTTCCCAACACAGCCACAGATGAAAAGAAGTTAATGAATAATCTTAGTCCTCATTATATGTATTTGTTGAGCCCAAATGCTTGATTTGCAGCCCAAGCATCATTATAGCTTGTTAATTTGCTGTTTTCTTGTTTAACCAGAGGGGTGACTCAAGGGTCACAAGGATTTATAAGCTTGTTTTGTAGAAGAAAAAGAATGCTTTGGGGATGGCCCAGTGGCATAGTGGTTAAGCTCATGCACTCCACTTCAGCAGGCCAGGGTTCCCAGGTTTGGATCCTGGGTGTGGACCTAGCACTGCTCATCAAGCCATGCTGTGGCAGCATCCCACATAAAACAGAGGAAGATTGGCACAGATGTTAGCTCAGTGACAATCTTCCTCAAGCAAAAAGAGGAAAATTTGCAATAGATGTTAGCTCAGGGCCAATCTTCCTCAACAAAAAAAAGAAAAAGAAAAAAACCCCAAACCCCACAAAGAATACCTTTAAGGAAGTTACAACCACCAGATCACCACCACCACCACCCTCCCCCCTGGCCCCCGCCAGCTGCTGCTGAGGCCAAGATGTCTGGTTGCCCAAGGGCTTATCTGGAGTGAAAGAAACATGGACTTCCCCTCTATTTCCCCAGAACCCCTCCTCCCAAGCCCCTTAGCTCTATAAAGACCCCCCCTGCTTTCTTCTTTTGTGAAGACAGATTTGAGAGAAACTATCCTCCCATCTTCTCACTGTGGCCAATTCGAATAAACGTTTCTGTACCTCTGGTGTCTCCGTGATTGGCTTACTGCACATCAGGCACACAAACTCGAGATTAAGAGGTTCGGTATCACATATACGGCACTTACTATGTATCAGGCACTTTCTAAGCCTTGACATTAACTCATTTAACCCTTGGTAGATGCTATTGTTAATATCTGTAAGTGACAGAGCTAGGATTTGAAGCCAGTCTGTCAGCTCTCAGAATCCTAGCTACTAACTACCATATCACACCACCTCCTCAGCACTATTGCCTTGGTGAAGAGTGTGCTGTGCAATGTGTTTGCTTAAACATGTATGTGTGATGACCCTAAGACATGCATTGCGTGTAATGAACTAACTTCTTTTCTATGAATCCAGTGTGGTACTGGACATGCACCATCCAACCTTTCAAGAACTGGGAGAATAGCTACTCAAGCCATTTTCTGTGTTGTGTAGTTCAGATGAGAAATCTTGCTTTAGAAAGGCTGCTATGATCTTATAGGGACCAGGGGAGTGCTGCAAAAAAGCATTACTGAGTTGGAACTCTGTTTTAATGCTGCCCATTAAGTTCTTTCTTTTTTTTTTTAAGATTGGCACCTGAGCTAACTGTTGCCAATCTTTTTTTTTCCTTCTTCTGTTTTTTTCTCCCCAAATCCCCCCAGTACATAGTTGTATATTTTCGTGGTGGGTCCTTCTAGTTGTGGCGTGTAGGATGCCACCTCAGCATGGCCTGACAAGCGGTGCCATGTTTGCGCCCAGGATCCGAACCCGTGAAAACCCTGGGCCACCAAAGTGGAGCGCGCGAACTTAACCATTCGGCCATGGGGCTGGCCCCCTAAGTTCTTTCTTAAAGAATTATAATACTTATCATTATGGTAGTAGCTGTCCAAAATTAAGCTTCTTAAGCAGCAAGGAGTAAATGAGGCTGAGTCAAGTTCTTGGCCCCTGGCTTCATAGAAACCTAAGTATACATTTAAGGATAATGTACACTAGACAAAAAGTATGTCATTAGAATATAGCAATTTGGTAACTTTTACTCTAACTTTTGGTAGGTCACAGTTGTGGGAGGCTAAATAATGGTGCCCAAAGATACACAGGTCATAATCCACTATTTCCCAGAACATGTGAATGTTACCTTATACGGCAAAAGGGATTTTGTAGATGTGATTAAGGGTCTTGAGAGGAGGAGAGTGTCTTGGATTATCTGGGTAAATGTCATCACAAGAGTCTTTGTAAGAGAGGCAGAGGGAGCTTTGACTACGGGAGAAGGTAATGTGACAACTGAAGCAAGATGCTATCCCACTGGCTTTGAAGATCAAGGAAGGGGCCATGAGCCAAGAAATGCAAGGAATGCTGCTCTAGAAGCTGGAAAAGGACAAGGAAACAGCATCTCCTACACCCTCCGACGGCGCACAGCCCAACAGACACCTTGATGTCAACCTAGTGAAACTGATTTTGAACTCCTGACCTCTGGAAATAGCAGGGAATAAATGTGTGCTGTTTTAAGCCACTATATTTGCGATATTTCGTTATAGCGACGATAGGAAATTAATACAGAAGTTATTTGCACTGAAAGAACTTCAAGCTAAAGATTGCACTTCGTCTTTTGAAAAATCCATCTCTAATACAAAGGGCAGGAGGATTAGCCCCACAGACTGGGATGTAATGAGTTAAACAAAATGGGCGGCACAGAGAGTAAGTGGTGGAGCGTATCACCCTCCACTCACAGTCTGCGCCCTCCTTGTAGGACTATCCCTCTGCCATGTGGAACCCGGTGTACTTCCTGCTTTGATCAATGGGTGTGGGGGCTCTATGGCCAGGGTGTGGCTTGCCGTGTTCTCTCTTCTGCTGACACAATGACTGGCAATACTCAGTCCAGAGTGAAGAAGAGGCCGAGCAGAGCTGCAGCTGACCTACAGTGGACATACAATACGAGGAAGAACCTTTGCTGTTGTGAGCCTCCGAGCTTTGATTTGTTCCTGTAGCATAACCCAGCTTATCCTGGGTGATCCAGCAAGCAAACCTTTCTCAGCTCAGCCACACATATTCACACCTGTGGGGAGGTAAGAATACTGAGAGAAACTGCTTAAAGGCTACTGTCTTTCAGTTTGGGAAGACAGGAATTGGGCCTGTGAGACTAAAAAGAGCCAACATTACGCTTATTTTTTTAAAGCATAAGTTGGGAAGGAGAGGACTAGAAGGATGATTCTGGAAACTCTGCGTGTGTGTGTGTGTGTGCGTGCTCCTCAGAGAAAATACCTTCTGAGGGGGTTCAAAAATATGAATACTGGGTCTGCCCAGTGGTGTAATGGTTAAGTTCGCATGTTCCACTTTGGTGGCCCAGGGTTCACAGGTTTGGATCCCAGGCATCGACCTACATACCATGAGTCAAGCCATGTTGTGGTGGTGTCCCACATACAAAATAGAGGAAGACTGGCACAGATGTTAGTTCAGGGACAATCTTCCTCAAGCAAAAAAATATATATATGTGTATATATATGAATACTAACACTAAAATATTTGAGAAAATATCTGAGGAAACTGAAGATGTAGATGAATAAAACATAAATGCAAAAGAATAACAATGTCAAAGCTAGAGATTGGAATTTACACACAGAGTGCACACTGGTTTAAATCAAACCCTTTGCTGTCCTTTCCCTTGAGAGGTGGAGTCTAATTCCCCTCCCCTTGGATCTGGTCTGGCCTTAGTGCCTTGCTTGACCAATAGGATGCAGAAGTGATGTTCTGGGCTCCTGAGGCTACGTCATAAGAAGTCTTGCAGCTTCTATTCCATCGCTCTTGGAACAGCTTGTTTTGGGATGTTCCCTCTTGGAATCCAGCCTCTATGCCATGAAGCCCAAGCCACTTGGAGTAGACATGGAGTCAACATGCTGAACTCCTAGCTGAAAGCCAGCATCAACTAACAGCTATGAGTGGGCCATCTCGGATATGAACCCCAGTCATGTCTTCAGATGTTAGCAGCCTCAGCTGATATCTGACTGCCACAGCATGAGACCCCAAGGGAGAGCAAAGCTGAACCTAGTCAATCCATAGAGCCATGGGAGAGAATAAAAAGAATTTGTTATTTTAACCTGTGGCATTTTGGAGGGGCTAAATACTCAGCAAGAGATTACTGGAATACATATGTGGTCCCTGTGCTATATCGTTAGAGGGAGCCTACAGCTTCAGAAGTTTAGGCCTAAAGAATTGCCAGAATGCTAGGAAGCTCACAGTGAAATCAGGGGAAACTCATAAATACCACAAGAAGCATGATATAGTGGATACGCTACTGCCTAACACAATGGCTGGCAAATAAGAACTCGCATTGGAACTAGATGTCTTCCTGTGAAACAAAGTCCAGTCAAATTATTTCCTATGGCTGTAAGAAAACCCTAAGGGACTAGAGGCAGTAGCAGATCTGATTGTTTTTTAGGGAAATCAGGATTTGCACATTTCTTCAGAAGAACGAACTTCCTTGGTAGTGGTCATTAAGGCATGCTTCCCGAGTTGCTTGGGTAATATCTGAACAGGAATTGGAGAAGTCTAAGTCCTGGCATCTCGGTCCCTCTGTAAATGACATCCAGGAAGGAGGAGAGGGTGTTTGTGAGAGCCCACACCATCTTATTCGCAAAATCCATTTTCTATGTTCTTTCAGGCCAACAACCAGGACCTGAATGGAACCACGATCGAGGGTAATCCAGTACAGACAATGCACACCGAAACAGAAGGTCTAGAGGTGCGAGACCTCTGAGTGGGGTCACCAGTGGGGTCAGCCTTTATACTTTTTGAGTCAACTCAGTTCATTTTTAAACACCTAGAGTTGGTTAGAATTCTCTTCCTCCTATGGACATAAAATCCACCGCCTTGTAATTTTTGACCATTCTTCCATGTTACACGGTCAGAATGCTTAAAACGGAAAAGATAAGACTGGGGGGACATGATAAAGATCTTCAAATATTTGTTGGGTAATTCTCTAGAAAATGAAGTTTCACTTAAGTAGCCATTGACTTCAATGCATAAAATTTAAAAATCCACCATGAAACTATGATTATCATTATAAGATTACCAAAGTACCTGCATTTATATAGTACAGTCAAGAATGGACGCACAGCAATTTCACCTACTGGGAACTTATCCACATCTCAAAATCTAGTGCTGACTAATCTGGGTGAAATTCAGCCTACAGTACAAGAGTACCCTGGTGTTTTGCTTAGTTCTGTTGGTAGATTTTCATAACTGTCATCTTTATTCTATCCTAAAAAAGTAAAGGTTTCCAGGGATCTTTTTGGCTTTCTATGTCTGTAAGAAAGCATCTTTAGAAATCTCTCAACGTGACAATTGACGAACCACTATTTCCATTTCACAACAGTTTCCCTTGTATCTCCTTTATGACTGCAAGGTTTGAGCGTATCTTACAAAGTCTCAGTCCTCTCCTTGGTGATACAGAACTAAGCTTTCCTCTGCTTTTGTCTTTCTTTTCACTCTTCTAGCTCTCATTTTAGCCTCCAGAGCAGGGATGCTGTGAGGCCCATGCAACAGATGTCTCCCCCAGGACACTCCACTCTCAACTTCCGTTCTGCGTAGGCAGCCGAGATGCCCATATTACAACCAGCTCCTACTCTTCTCTATTGGCACAAACAGTCGGCTGAGGGATCCCTGCTGGTGGGGCTTCATTTCTTCACCTCGCAGTGAAGGGGCAGGTGGGGACATTTTGTTGTCCTGCTTAAGAATTCCTGGATCTAGAGTTTTTTAGCAAAAATCTCAGCAATAACTACCATAGGGAAAAAAAAAATCCCACCTCACATTATTCATAAAATAAATCCCAGATACATAAACACCTAAAAGGGAAAACCACATGTTAAATCTATTAGAAAACAAATAGAGCTTATGCCTGTGGATGTGGAAGTATTTCTTAAGTGGGACTCAAAATGTACATAAGTGCCGGTAATGCTGATTAAATAAAAAAATCAAAATGTATACAATTAAATACCTCAAAGTTTAAAAACTACGGGACTGAAAGAAGGTATGTGAAATCTACACAACAAGCAAAGGATTAGTACCCAGATCATATAAGATCTTTGAGAAAAGCAAGAAGAGAAAAAACACTTTTGACAAGTAATGTAGGAAAAGCAAAACAGGGAGATACCACCTCACACCCATTGATTTTGTTTTAAAAACAAAACAAAATTTAAAAACCCTAAAATATCTAGTGTCCAAGAGGATGGGAAGAAATGAGAAAACTCATGCACTGCTGATGGAGTGTAAATTGATACAACTTTGAAGATTAATTTGATAAAGCCTAGTCAAGTTGAAAATGTGCCTATTTTTCGACCCAGAGGCTTAAGACACTCTGTATGTGTGCACAAGGAGACACATACAAAGAAACCACTTCAATAACCCTGGCCCTCCTCAAGAAAATGGGAAAATAAAATAGAGTTACATGTATCAATAAAGACAGATCTCAATGTGCAACTGAAATTTCACAATGTTATAAACTATTAGTGACCACAATTAAAAAAGAAAAAAGACAGATCTCAATGTATCCAGTGAAAAAAAGCAAGTTAGATAGATATCATATGATTCCTGTAAATTAAAAGTATATTACTATGTCATAACTATGGCTATGTATATAATAAAATGGGGACTGGCAGGATATCCTTGTGATGTCTGACTATGCGGAGAGAGGGAAGGGAATGGGAGGAGATAAGGTAACAAGGCAGAGTAAAACTTTATGAGAAATATTTATTTTGTTAAAAAAGATCTGATGCAAATATTACAAAATATTAATATTTGTTAATCTCGAGTATTATAAAGTGTCATATTCTTCTCCGTGTTTTCAACACTTTTTTCTACCCTTTTAAAAGAAAGAAATGTTGCCACATCTAGAGGATTCTAGTAGTCTACAGAAGAATCAGAATGGTGGTGCTGAAATTACTTTAGGATCATCTATTCTAATTCACTTTTTTTACAGATGGGGGAACTGTGGCCCAGAGAAGTAAAGTAACTTGCCTAAAGTCACACAGCTGGTCAGCGGCCAGGTTGTGGCTACACTCGGGTACTCCGAACATCCAGCGAGGAATTGCAGGTAGATTTGAAGTGAGGCTTAAGGAATATGATCTTATGAAAAAATCAAGAAGTAGGAATTTTCAAAATCTCCATGTATTTTCACCTGTTAACTCATTCAGAAGGCAGAAACTGCATCTCAGCAAGCACTCCATAAACATCTCAATGAGTGAACCCCAAACAAATGCTGGTTCCCCTCTTCAAGTAAAGAAGCGGTATAAGCTACTTTTAAAATGAGACTAAAAAAATCCTTAAAACATTTTGATTAAAAAGTAGAAATAAAACTTAGGTAACATATCTGTGGGAAAAGCTATTTTAATCATTACATTTTTACTGAAGTGAGACCAGAATAACTTACAGGACAGTTTGAATGACTGTAAATTGCTGAATTAGGCACATAAAATCAGATTACTTAAGAGGTGCTACCCGGCTGTCTGGCTACTTTTAGAGAACCTATCATTTCTAAGATTTATTCGAAAATATCTTGTTTTAGTATTTAAGTGTATCAGCACAGGTACCTATTCCTCTATTGTTAGAATAAACATAATTTTGTACGGGAGGCTCCAGGGCGACAGGTGTCGAAATTCCCACATAATTAAGAATTATCTCATATATCCCACACAGTTTTTAAAGTTCTGACATTCTTGTAGGTGAAAAACCTATTTATAATGATCTGAGTTTAGGAGACATCTATTTTCAGCTACAATGGAACAGCTCATAGCAGATGAACACTCCTACTGAGAAGAATTAGAAAAGCTGGATAAAATACCTCCAATTACTCAATCAATATGCAAACAAACTGGAGAGATGTCAAGGCAGTTAAGACAAGAAGCCAAAACTAAAGTCAGGCATGGGAGTCGAGGGGTCTACTAAGAAGCAGGCTTTCAGCAGTCTTCCTGGGCTGGGGGGTTGGGGTGGCAAAATAAATAAATAAATAGGAGTGCAGGGGTGCAGGACACCAACTCAGCTAAAACTCGAGGAAACAAAATCCCTGAAAAAAGTGAGTCAGAGAGAAGAGAACCCTGTATTTGGTGGTTTTCCCTTGAGACAGCTGCCAATACCTAAGTCATTCAGGGCAGCAGGTTAAGAGGCTGAAAGCAGGTTGAGAAAGTTTGGGACTTCTGGTAATTTCAAAGGGTGGAGGTGTTCAGGACATGCCCAGAGGAGGGGCCATAGGAAATCCTGTAGACGGTCAGTTGAGATCTCTGGAAAGTTACACCCACTTGATTTCAGTAATTGATCATTTGAGCCACTTGTTTTTTCTTGCTTTAAATTCACTCTTAGGTTTTATTTTTTTTATTTTTATTTTTTTGAGGAAGATTAGCCCTGAGCTAACATCTGCTGCCAATCCTCCTCTTTTTGCTGAGGAACACTAGCCCTGAACTAACATCTGTGCCCATCTTCTTCCACTTTCTATGTGGGTCGCCTACCACAGCACGGCTTGCCAAGCGGTGCCATGTCCGCACCCAGGATCCAAACCGGCAAACCCTGTGCCACCAAAGCGGAACCTGTGCACTTAACCACTGTGCCACCGGGCCAGCCCTACTCTTAGGTTTTAAATTCATGCTCTCAGGGTTTACCCAGAGACAGGCGCAGCCTTACAAAGATGGCAATCTTGCCTAACCAGCTCTGACCCTGCCTGCAGATGCAGAGCAACGCTGACCATTATCTCCAAAGCAACAGTAAGAAGGACAGCTAACTTCTCCACAGTAACAATAGAAACCAGAAGAAAATAGAGTGGCATCTTTAAAGTGTGGAAGGAAAATCCTAGCATTCTACAGGCAGTTAACATACTCTTTGAAAAAAGGATGCAAAATAAAGACATTTCCAAACAAACATAAACTGAGAGAATTCATTAGGAGATTCACACTAAAAGATATCATAATTAGAGTTCTTCAGGAAGGAGGAAAAAGACCCCAGATAAAAACATGAAAATACAGGAAAGAATGAAGAGCAGTAGAAATGGCAATTGTTGGTAAATGCAGATGAATATTCAACTATATAAAACAAAAATAATGTCTGACAAAGTATGGAGGCATATATAGATATCTATCTCAACAACAATAAACATGTGGAAAGTAGTGAATGTTCTAATTTAAATTAGATTCTATTAAGTAAAGAATGTCACTAAAAGAATAAATAAGTACCATGATAATAAAAGGGGAGAAGGATATAATAATATTTCATTAATCCAAAATAGGCAAGAAACAAGAGGAAAAGGTACATAAAACTTGTGGGACAAGTAGAAAAAAATAATAAAATGGCAGATGTGAATCCAAATACCTCAGTAATAACATTAAATATAATTGGATTACATATTCCAATTAAAAGACAATAATTATCAGACTACATTTAAAAAAACTCTATGCTACAGGAGATAAAACCTAAAGACTACAAACACAAAAGGGTTGAAAGTAAAAGGATGAAAAACATTATACAAACACCAACCAAAAGTAACTGATACACCTACATTAATATCATATAAAAGAAACTTTAAGACAATCAGCTTTGGTAGAGATAACCAAGGGCATACCATAACAATAAAAGAGTCAATCTACCATGAAGACAAAACAATTCTAAATTTACACCCATGTAGTACTCTTACCGGCTCTTACTTAATATCAGCCTTGATATTGGCTCCCCTACAGTGAACCTGGCACATAGGGTGTTAAAACTAAAAACCTGCATTCCTGGTTCCCTGGGTCTTTAGTTACACTCATATGTACATGTTTGTGTCTTTAGTCTCTGACTCCCTGAGCTTTACAACCAAACAGAAGTTACAAATTGTTAAAGCCCAGATGGCTGGGCTCCCACTAAAGTTGTCGCTAATCCCAGGACCTTGAAGTTCTTTTACGGAGAAACTAATGTCCAGAGAATATCAAGAAACTTAAGCTTCCCAGGCTCAACTCCTCGGCTTCCTGACGTCAGAGTCTCCCGTCCACCATGGAGATGAACAGCCAAGGACGCTCACCTGAGAAATCTTTTGTCTCCTCTGCTGGAAGCAGCCCCAGATGCAGGCGGATGGGAAAATGCAGACCAAGAAGGCCACGGCCCCCTCCCCTACCTAAAACCCCAAATAAAAACCCCTACCCATATCTCAAAGGAGAGCAAGCAATTTGGGGGCACTAGCCCTTGCTTTGCTCTCTCTGCCTGGCAAAGTAAAGCTTTCCTTTTTCTCCCAAGACTCTGTTCTCGTTATTGGATTGGCATCAGGATCAGAGACTGAACTTTTGGTAATAGTACAAGCCTGAGAGTGGGCTTTTCATTTATAACACAAGTACCTGACTTAAGCTTTGATTGTGAGGCATCCACTCCAAACAGAGCTATCTGGAATAAACACACTGCCAGCCACAGGACCAGATAAAGAGCCAGGCCATCTCCCTGTACTGAACAGCCTTTGTTTCAGAGATCTTGGTGGATTTCAGTAATTGACCAATTGGGCCACTTGTTTTTTCTTGCTTTAAATTCACTCTTAGGTTTTAAATTCACTAATAAAGAGTGAACCCCTGAAACCTTATGCTCCTACCCTCAATCCCATAAAAGCAGAACACCAGGCCCGTGCACTCTTTACCTGTGACCTGTGTGGCCCCAGGTGTGCTATGTAATTTCCAGTCCTGCAAGTAATAAACTTTTTATTTTTTCAAAGTTTCCCGATGATTATTGCTGGAGGGCCGCTTGCAATCACAATAAGAGTGACAAGGGATGGTATGACCACAACACTGATTATTGATAGGCTGAGCCTGGCACATAACACTCCACCTAGCAAACCAACTGCCAAACGTATACGGAAAACAAGCAACAGAAATAAGAGGTAGATAAATCTACAATCATAAGACTTTACCACCTCTCAGAGAATGAGAAAAGCCAGGTAAGAAATCGGTAAGATATAGGAGACCTGTAAACCGTGATTAAGAAATCTGAGCCTATCCACATAATAAAGCACCCAATGACACAATATATGTTCTTTTCAAGTGGACATGGAACATTCATGAAAACTGACTGGATATATAATGGATGTCTCAATTTCAAACAACTGAAAAGTACCAGTGTTTTTAATGATCATGTCATACAGAATTATGCTAGAAATCAATTTTTTAAAAAGATAACTAGAAAGCCTCCCAATGTTTGGAAATTAAGCAATACACATCTAAATAACTCACGGGTTAAAGAAAAAAATCACAATGGAAGTTAGAAAATGTTTTAAAACAAATGATAATGAAAATACGGCAAATAGTCTTTTTAAAAACCATGTATCAGAAAACAACAAGGGCTGAAAATAAGTGATCAAAGCAGACATCTCAAGATCCAAAGAAAATAATAAATATAAAAGCAGAAATGAACAAAATACGATTATTTGAACCTTGACCCTAACTTCTTTTTTACATTTAAAAAGTATCTTTGATGGTTTTAATAATACACTGGCTTTTTCAGGAATGTACCTACTATGTAAACTAAGGAAAGAATGTACTTTATTTTGTTCATAACTTTACCAAGAATCATCTATCATTTAAGAAAAATCACATCACCAACAATAAAACTATTCATGGTACACAAAGTTATTGCATCATCAGTGACTCTATATATTGGTGCAATTCTCTGACACTTTTCATAAGGAAATATGAAACCCTTATTTATAACCCTTATAATAGATGGTAGAGTCATTGTTTATATGCGGGAATAAATTCAGAGAAGTTAAATAATTTGTCCAAGTTTACATATCTAGGAAGTGCAGAGTCGGTTTGACTCCCAAATGCATGTTCTTTTCACTCATTATCTCCAAAAAAGGGTAAAAAATAGCATATTACTTTAGCTAGAAAAGAGAAATATTACCTGTGTACAGGAGCGAAGTTAGGCCAATGTAAACATTTATAAGAGATCCCTGCCAGCCACAGCAAAAATGGGGAAAGATGGAATGCATAAGTAAAGTAGGTACTTTTTTTAAAGTCGGGACCAATTAAGTTATAAACGGATGACATTTAAACACAAATCAGAATAAGTTTCGAGCCATGCCAAGTTCACCAAAACAATGTTTATTTCCAGTGTTTACTTGGGTATGCACACAGGCAGGACACAGGTTTCGATTCATTAAGCCCTCATGCAGAATTACATTCTTCTCGATCAAGAAGCCAGTTCCATCCAGGTCACTATCTACACACCTATGTTACAACATTTATATCAAATCTGGTATCTGAAGAAAAGATACACATAGAATATGTTCATTTAAGTTACGTATTTTACAGAAAGATTAAAAATTCAAGTCACGCAAAACTCAAAAACTGTATTAAAAGTTTGAATATAAAACTCAGAGATCCACCTGGAATGACTAAAGAATGGAGGTTCTGTATCCACCTGTGTTAAAACTGGTAAATGTAATGAAATTTGTTACCAATAAAACGCATTCATTTATTCAATGTAAGTTGTCTAATTTTAACAATATGGCACCCTAAAAACCAAATGTATTTTGATGATGAGGCACTTTTGTTAGTGATGAAACCAAAAGAACAAATTTGCCGCAGACTAATGGCCAGCTATTTTCTTCAGTAATCTCGGGTATACACTATGTGGTAAGTTGCAACAAATACCTTGCTCATTTGTATACAACTATCCGATATATTTTTAAATATATATATATGTTCTTCTGGCTGTAGTAATGCACTGTAAAGCTATTTCACAGTGCAAAATGATGAAACCAGCCCAAATGAAGGCTGCATAATAACAATTCTGGTACAAGAAAATATTTACAGAGTTACTGGAACGTGTAACAGTAGCTTTTTATTTGCTAGAGTGGACACACCCCCAGTTCAAAGACAGGGACGAAACTGTGCTTTATTGCCTGGGGTTTCAGATAGTTTATGAGGTTGGGCATTAGCTGCAGAACTAGCATTTTGGCTCACGTTCTGGAAGCTTTCTCCGTTTATTTGGTCAGGGGACTGTGGTGGTGTGCAAAGAAGGGGCCTGTTGGTTGAAGCCAAGGTACCAGGAGAACTGCCCGCGTCGGACTGAAAAGACAGAGGGGGGTCCGTCATGGCTATTTCTAATGTGCTAGAATTCCCCGGCTGGGGGTCCCCCGTTTCTCCTCGGCTAAGGTCGGACGCACTGGTGCGTAAGCGCTCCCTTGCAAGCCAGTCTGAGATGGAGAGGTCCTGGGCTGAGCATTTTGGCTTTAACCGATTCACAGCTGAAAGTTCAGATTCTCTCTCCCCACTCTGCTCCTGCGCTTTCCAGAAAGTCAGAACACTGATTTCAGCAGCATCTCTGTGCCCTCCCAGCGTATGTCTGCGTTTGATGTTTTTCCTTTTGGCCGTCTCGGCGCTCGTTTTCTGATTTCCTACCCCAAACATGTCGTCTGCTGGCGCTCTGGGTCTCAGTTTTAACCGATCTGCTATTTTCGTTTTCCAGGTGGGCTCCTGTTTCTCTGGTTCACTTCTGGTCGGTGTTAGCAAACTCCCTGTCGATTTTCCTTTTTTCATAACATCAAACACTTTAGTTATTGAAGGTGTGTCTTTCTCATTCTTGGCATCTCCTAGACTTCCGCTGTCTGACTTGAATCTAGCAGATTTTTTCCTGGAGAGGGTGTCACATTCAATAAGTTTATGCGAACTAAAGTGTTGTCTTCGGCTATCTAAACTTGGGGTTAAACTTCCCTCCGTACAACTTACTTCGCTTCCTTCAGAATTTCTCCGGCTTGTCTTAGTGACCTCTTGTGGTTTTCCTCGGAATAGCTTCTCGGAAGTCAAAGCTGTGGGAAAAACAGGGAAATCGTTCTCACTATCCGTCTCCACAGGCCGCCCTTCACTGACCAGTTCACTTCTCTCATCGTCGGCTTCGTCTCCCTTACTTTCTGCAACCGACTGCACCTCGGGGCTCAGTCGGCTGGAGTCAAGGCTAGTCAGGTACGTAGTAGATGATGTAGTTGAATAATCTGAAGTGATGGTGCTGACGTTGGCCAAAAACTCACTATGTTTAGTTTCTGGACTGGTGGACTTCTTCGTGGAATGTCTTGCCAGAGAAGCCTGGGAGGAGGTGCTGAGCAAAGTGCCAGAGTCAGACCCCGTCTCCTCAAACTGGGAGGACTTCTGTGTCCCCGGCGATCTGGGGCTCTCCTTCAGGATGGTGAAGCGACAGCTCAGAGTTGGTGACTTGTTATATTTTGAGTTGTGTGGGGGTGAGGGTTCTTCAGACGGCATGCTCTCCTTTGGAAGTGACATCTTTTCATCTTTTGTTGCACTGATGTCTTTCTTAGCGCTATTTTCTTTGGAAATGATGATCCTTTGTTTTCTGCCCCATGTCTCACTCTCTTTCTTGGACTCTTCTTTAGTCTCACTGTGACAGTATTCTGCACTTTCTTTCTTAGAGAATACACTGTCCAATTCGTCTTCTGAGCTGCTCGGTTGCGCTTTTTCTTTTGGCTTTTTCCTCTTGCGACTAGCAGCTGCAAAGATGGAGGAGACAAGCAGTTCTCTGCTATATTGATCTTTTCCGGATCCCCAAGACCCCTGAGAAGCAATCAGAGAAATGGGACTTTGAACATAAGAACGTCACTAAGGTCTAAATATACTTTAACAAAAACACTAGATTGTGGATCTAGTAAGAGAAACTCAAAATTTCTTATTTAATTTTCTGAAAAGGAAGTTTTCCCCCAAATATTTCTTACTGAATCAACTCCACTAACGCTCCGGAAGTACTAACAGAGTGTAGTTGTTTATGCCTCCACTTAACTGGTACCTAAGACATTTCTATTTTTACTTAACTACTCCCATTTCTTGCTGGTGTTATTTATCTGCCCCGGCGCAGCTCATTTACTGTCTGTCTTTCAGGGAAAGACTCTGTGCCTAGCGCCATCAAGCTCTCCTATTCTCGTTCATTGCCCTGAATCTACTGACTTTCCCTGCTTCTGCGATGCTCAGACATTCTTCAGATTCTTTCACCTGGAACACGTGTTTAAGAGTTAATATTCTGACACAGTTGAATATGATATTCCGACAGAGATTGCTAAAATTTTATGGCTGACTTCAATTTTCTAATTACAGATACCATAGGATACAGATATTGTGTCAGACAAGCTTATTAAGATAAGGGAACTCTTTGGTCTCTCATTAGTTCAGCCAGGCTGGATCTTCAGAGACTTGCCTTAGGTAAATCGGGTTGATAATCTCTTCATTTATCTCAAGGTAACAACAAAATCAGAAAATTCAAATAACGTCAGGTCAGTTTAAGATCCTAAGTCCTTACCATAGAGACACTTTAGTGCACTGTCATTGTAAAGTTGTAGTGTAGGCTACCGGTTTTGTTAGCTATGCATAACAGGCTCTTGATGACAACTATTTAATTAATTTGTTCATAACGCCTACATGCTAAGTAAATGGTGGTGGCAGTGGTCGATAAACACTTGCTGGTTTACCACATATCGTTTAAGACAAGCAGGCAGGCAGGAAGTATGCTGAGTAACAGAAGTAGAAAGTATATTTCTCTATTGTCAGAAAAATCTTAGACAAGCTAAAACTACTACACTGAAGTTTTGAGAAATACAGTAAAATTTCAGACTATAGTGTAAGACTAAAAAGGACTCACCAACATGAAATCACAGATTAACTGAACTCTGCTTTTATAAATTATAAATGATTTCAAATCATCCAGTACATTTCTAATGGCTGTTCCCATTTAACACGTTCTGCTGAAGACCGCAGGGGATAATGGTTGTGACTGTGCTAGGAATTGGGAGACCCAGCCTTCCTCCCTCTTACTTGCTGTGATTGACACTGAGCAACTGATTTACCTTGCAACATCTCAATTTCATTGTTTATTTAAGTGAAAAGAAATTAGATTATATTTCTTTAAGATTTCCTAGGGGTCCCTTTAAAATCCTGTGATTCTGTGATCATATACGTGTTGGAGCAAATACTCTATTTATTTTACAGTTGAAAAATTGTTACAAAGAGTTATACCATTTGAATATCTGCTATACTATAGGCATGGTACAAACACCACTAAAATTAAGATGAAGGGACTCCTATAACAACAGGTTAAGAAATACACATCTAGTAAGAGGGAAGGAGAGAATTTCAAACAGGTTTGAAATCTAAAGTCTGAAACCTTATCTTTTGGCACAAAAAATGGGAAACTATTCTAAAGAAATCTAAAGAGACATGACAACAAAATGCAAGGAGTAATCCTTGATTGCATCCTGTATAGGGAAATAAAAAAACAACAAACATTATTGGAACATTGGGGGAAATTTGTGTAAAAACTGTCCATTGGAAATAATAATGATTGTACTCGTGTTAACTACCTGAGTAGGACAATGACACAGTGATCATACAGGATGCCCTTGTTCTTAGAAGACACAGGCTGAAGCATCTAGGGGTGAAGTGTTATCATGCCTATAAGTCACTCTCAAATGATTCAGAAAAAAAAATTATATCTATCAAGATTTACCAACTGATGAATCTAGGGCAAAAGGTTTGGATGCTATTATTCCAGTAACATTTTGTACTGGAAGTTTTCAAAGTAAAAAGTTGGGACAAAAAGATGGTAAAGATCACAATATAAGTGATAGGGAATGATATGATTAAAATATTTTGTAACATTTTCTGCGTGAATTATAATTTAATCATATGCAGCCCCATTATGACAGTGAAAGATGATGTGTAAAATTCACGTCTTATTTCCAAATAGGAAAATGTCTTAAGAAATTTATTGACAATTCTAGTTGCTACTGTCTCAGCAGGGCAAAGTTTAGACAAATTGAATTAATTAAAAACTTTCTAAGAACTATAAGAACTTCCTAAAAATTACTCAAAACGTTGTGTATTTTGGTGGTGTTGTCAATGGAACACAAATTATGTTTAAAACATTGATTATAAAAACAAAATTAGTTATTTTGCTGAAATGAAATATACATTTTCTATAAAAATATATAACAACAAAAAGTCTATATTACTACTGAAATATTTACACACATAATGATGTGATGTTTGAGATTTGTTTCAAAATGGTCCCAGGTGGAGGGAGGGAGCAGAGCGCAGATGGAACAAGCTTGGCCGGGTGGAAACTGCTGAAGATGGATAATGGGTGCACAGGGGCTTACACTATTCTCTCTACTTATGTACGTGTGAGAAATTTTTCACATTAAAGAGTGAGAAAGAAAGCCTACTTCTTCATATTATACTAATAAACTACAGTGAGGGAACCCCAACATTCCAACTCACAATCCAGTATTCTTCTATCATATTCCATTTTAAGAATTCATTTTTCCCTTATTAGACTTTGTCGCTGTGTCCTCAGACACAGACAGGGATGCATCTGTACACTAATCTTCACAATCAGCCAAAAAGCAATTTCCCTCTAAAATACTTCAAAATCGTGTGAAACTCTTTACCTTAGATTTTGCTGAGTCACTAGCAGCTGAATCTGTGAGAAGTTAAATAAAACATGGTCAGTATTAGTCAATCTTTACTGCTCTCAACAAACGATGCAAAACTTATGGAAAAGACAGGCACAGAACAAAATGTGAAAGCAAAACTCAAACAAAACAAGAGAACACAGTGGATAGTCAGAGCTCACAAAGATGCAAGCTGCACCACAGAAAGCCACCGCCATGAAAGGATGCTGTGAATTGTAGGCAGAATCAGCTCAATGAGAGGGATGGCAAAGGAGCCCTGTACTAAACAAAAACAGAAATACTAGTGTTTATTCGATTTTCTAATTATTACATCTAGCAATAAAGAAGCTTGACGACCTTTTTAAGAATTGTACTAGGTACCACATCCTGTATCTGAAACTGATACACAATGCAGAACTTTTAAGATTGTTGGCTGCCCTCGCTACAAATGGAGACACTCATACTCGGTTATTTACATTGATTTTTGTCAGACTGTCAAACTTAAATTTTAGAAGCATATACTGAATGCATATGGATGCATTAGGATAACCCTGCTTCCAGGTCACTTTGGTTTTATATTAAATTAATGCTCATCTTTGTGCTTAGACCCCAGTTTCATATTTGTGCAGTCAGGGATCCTTTTGACTAGTTTGGTTAAATGCTACCAGTTTTGTAATTATCTATTAACAAATGCTATCATGGAAATGGAAAAATGGAGACCATAATTTTACTGTCTGGCAAAAACTCAGATTATACAATTATAAAGAGGGTAGGAAGGGGCTAGCACTAGTCTGGATAACATCAATTTTGGAATTTCATCTGTCAACTTTAGGGAAATTGATTTTCAAAATTAATGAGCTGAGCCCCGTGCCACGCCCCTTTTAACACATGGCTAAATGCTTTATGACTTGAAGAACTGGTAGACCATACCATGCTATTTCTCCTCACGGTCTGCTTCAGAAATAACAAGAAACAGCAGAAAAACTTTTAAGAAAGTAGTATTGATCTGTTTACAATAATCTTAAGAGAAATTTACACCACAGATCAACTATGTTCGCATTTACAAGAATCGGGGGTTTCTGCAGACAAGGCAGCTACAGTGTGGACAACAATCCTCCTTCTTCCTACAGTTCCAGCTGTCCATCAGGGACACCACAGAATCCACTAGCGACATTACCGTGTGATAGACTCCTCCCACTTCGCCTGTTCAACATCAGTATAGATTTGCCTGTGTCAGTAAGTGCTGAAAAAACCCTTTAGGACTAAAACAAGAACTGGAGACAAAGGGAGAACATTGTGTAAAAACATGCTGGATTAGTGCAACAGTTTGGCAGGAGAAAATTTTCATCAAAAGAGCCGATAAAAACTAATACTTAAACGTTAGGGTGGCAAGAGAAAACAGAAGAAAATGTCAAAGAGATTGACCTTTACTGTGACATCTATAGTGACAAATAATATACTGTATTTATGAAAATGGTGCCCATTAGCGGATCAACATATTTAACTTGCTGCTGTTAAACAGAATGTCTAGCTCGAGAATAAGAACTACTTATACAGCCTAGATCATACTTTCTGCCATCACAGCAACCACATATTCAGTAGCATATATCTGTTTTACCTTGTGATGACTATTACATGGAAACTGTGAATTAAAAAAAAAAAGAACAAAACAGTGGTTTGCATGCTCATTTCCCTCATAGTTCCATTCTGACAAGCATTACAACTCCATGCACTGCCAATGGCATTATAGTCACTGGAAGATAATTAAGATCAATCAGAAAAGGAAGATTAAATTTTTTATTAGTAGAAAGGGAAAAAAAAAGGGAGAAAAGGAAAAAATCACAGTGAGTTGTTACTTATGACCGATTTGCTCTTTCATGTTACAAGAATTTAGCTTTTAACCTCGAGACCAAGGCTGCCCAGGCAAGAGTTACCTGATACATCTCCAGGGGAGACTCCTGTCCTTCCAATGTTGGTGAGTAAATGATCTATGTTTGGCACTGGCTGGCAGTCTACTGTGTTTTCCTCCTGTACTGTTGTCTATGGTTAATAAACAAAGATCTCTTCGTCATCTCTTCAAAGATACTTTCTTTAAAATTCAAACAACATTTAGTAAAAGACACATTACTGAGTGGAGTACATGTGTTTCATCGTTTACACATAATTAACTACAAAAGAAGCATCGTACTTGTATTTTCATTAGATCAGAAACTGAGGTGCTTTAGACCTGCTTCCGGGTGCAAAGCGGACAATAGCATACAAAGCAGGAAGTTGACATTGTTGTAGCATCAGGATCTTGTGTCCCAAATGAAAATAAAGAGTATAAATGCCGACGGCTGATACTTACAAGAGGCTCTTCAGCACCTTCTTCTGTGAAAAACCAGTCATGCTAAAATTTAAAATAAAAACGGTGAGAAGAGAAATTAAATGACCCCCTAAATATATCTATATTTTGGAGGATGGCATAGAAAAAAGGGTAATTATCTTAGGGAAAAAAAATTATAACTAAATCCTGTCCTACCAAATAGCTGCTCACAAAAAAAGGATTTTTCTGGATGAGACGAAGCCTGAACTTACATGCTGGATAAGGGTCTCTACAATCTTGTACTGGTCTGGCATGTGAGTGACCATGTGGGTCATGTTATCTTCAGATGTCCTCACAAGGGTTGGACCAAAAACTATTGCTAGGTTTCTCGGTTCCATCTGAAACAAAGCATGATATTGGAAAACATAAGAATTTTTCTGAAGACAGGCTTAAATTCCCATTGCATGTTTGGCATTTTATTTCTTTTGATGAAAAACAATTCAAAGAACGATTGACTGACGTATGTGAAAACAGATGATGCTTCTTAGTTGGGATTTCTATAAGCTAATCTATACATAACTTCTCTCTCCTTGCTTTAATGACAATGCACAATAGTTAATTGGCATTCATTTTTTCCAAGGAGTCTTTGATTGAAAGCAACTGATTTGGTTCAAAACTCGTAGTACCAGAGCTAGGTTAACCGACAAAAATATTAAAATCAAAGGAAAAAATCTCGCAAAAGAATAGGGATACTCTCTCCCCTCAAAAACTAAAAAATGGAAAAGTGTTTAAAGATACATAAAATTTTCCAGATTTGCCCTAGCAGTATATCAAAATCACCAATATGTAAAAACCTAATGTCTAGAAATATTTTTTGACCAATTTTTACTTTAACCAAAATTTCTGAAGGTCTTTGCTTATCCTTGTGCCAATCTGAACACCTCAATATTACATACTTGTATGTTTATACATTCATTTCCATGTTTTGTATTCTTTGTTTAATTACACGATTATCAAAGGTGTGGATCTTTTCTTTTCCTTTAATGTATCTATACTGTCTGGTGTAGAACACTGGTGAATTTAGGATTTGATTAAAATGTTAAGTAACTTTAACCAACTCTGAAAACATATCAGGGGGTAAAAAAATCACTGCGGAACTCAAAAGTCAAACTGGGTTAGGGAACCACATTAGTAAACTGTTCTGTGAGAGGCATGTGCACACTCACCTATTGGGTATGGTACAAGGTGGAAAACCCTCAGATCTCCCATTCTGAAGTAACTGTTAGGCATCTAATGTTAATGACCACAATACAGGCATTATTACACCGTGCTTACTGCACATAAGGAGAAATTGTGATTGAAGCCAGTATTTTCACAGAAAGTTGACTTAGTGGAAAAAAAACTATGACTGCAGGAAGAGTTTACTTAAACTGGGCACGAGGCATGTTTTTTATTCTCCCTCCAGAGGTTGTCATCACCTAATTCCTATATCCTTACTGGTTAACGTGGTTCAAAGAACAAAGTCCATCTCAAGGGTCTTACGTAAAATTCTTACTAGATTCTTGTCTACTATGATTTCATTTAAGCTTTTAAAGTAATGA
The DNA here is from genome assembly GCF_037783145.1 of Equus przewalskii. NCBI lineage: Eukaryota > Metazoa > Chordata > Mammalia > Perissodactyla > Equidae > Equus > Equus przewalskii. The sequence goes on along the minus strand of NC_091860.1, from coordinate 10,880,614 downwards.
TAACATACATCATTGTTTATATGTATACAGTAATATTTATTATGTGGCTATACAATTTTAGCTGGCTCCTACATAAAACTATTAACATCAGTAGTTCACAGTTTCTCTATTCATTTATTACCTAAATTCTGTATTTTTTGAAAGATGCTCCATAAAGTGTAGTTAAATAGGTCTGGGAAATGAAATGCCTTAGCCACTTCTTCAAGATTCACAGTGTTAATTAATATATTAAAGACTACAAAATTCTGCAGTAAAGAAATTTGTTAAATTTTGTTTAATTCAGTGCTTTCTAAACTAATTAGACCAACAAACCCTATTTTCCCAGTGACTCCTACTATCGTCCAGCAAAAGTGATGAATGATGTCATACACTTTGGGAACTGCTGAAATAATCAGAAAATATTTCAGCTATGATTATATTGAGAACTTTTTGGCTCCTACTGTATGAACTTCTGGAAACGGTACAATCAATAGATATAGGCTTTCTTTTCCTTCTTTCTCGCTCTCTCTCTCTCTTTTTTTAACCTTTTTTATAGCCTTATCACTACTGAGGAAATTGAATATTTAAAGGAAATTATAACACTGCTTGTAAACTTCTCAATTTGCAGGTAACAGGTGTTGACACTCTCTCATAATCCAGCCTCTCGACAACCATGGGCGATCGTCTTCCAGAACACCAACAGCCACTAACTGAGCTGAAGGAATGCCTTTTTCTCTACCTTGAGCAAGAACTGCCCTTAGAAAAGGGAGTGACAGCAATGTTCCTGACCTTGTGGTATTCTCTATTTTCTTTTCTCTTCTAGAAACCAAAATGACCGTGCAAGTATTTTAAGAAGTAATGCTCAAAAGTCAGAAAATCATCATTTTGCAACCTCGAATGACACCATGGATTTAGGCAACAATCACCAACGATGGATGAAAACCACAAAAAGTTGAGACTACAACTATCAACCAAACACCGTGTATGCACCTTGTTTGGATACTGATTTAACAAAGGACTTTAAAAAGACATTTCTTTCAATCAGTCAAGAAAAACTGAACCTAAACTGGGTATTCGAAAATATTAAGGAGGAATAACAAATTTTTGTGTGTTTGATAAAGATAATGTGGTGGTGTTAAGGGAAAAAAAGTCTTATCTGCTTGAAACTAAACAAATCAAAAAAAGAAAATGTTATTTTTTCACTCTGTAGCATTTGGTACATTTTGACTTGTGTACCGTGTATAAATGTTACCTCTTCAAAAAACTGATATACAGTTGAAAGATAGAAGTAAAACTTCATTTTTCTTGCTGGATAAATGTAAAAGGAAATGTCTTTTTAAAATGGTGAAAATTGGTATTTTGGGATCTTTTCCTTTTAAGAATGATGTTTAGAGGGACTGGTCAGCCAATATGATGTATTTTCAAGCTTTTGTTGAATTATAATCCTATTTTTGACTATTTGGCAGGAAGCAATGGAGCCTATCTTTTCAACTAAAACCACTGAAAATCCATTTCTTCAGTATGCACTTTACATACCTTATTTTTTTCTGAATTTTCTGCCACTGTCTTCAGATGAGCCGAAAGAAACTTAAGTGTTTCATAATGATGTTCGGGCAAATCGTGAATCTGAAACATATTATTTTCATGATGGATTTAAAATGCTGAATTTTAGTTGTATTTCCAAAAATAGAAAACAATACCTACTAGTCTCTTTAGGGTTTTCAGACGCTCTAGAGGATCTTCTTTGCGGTTGGCTTCAATAAAGTCAGCATATTTCTCTGACAACAGCAAGAACAACACAACAAATTTATCTTCAATTGCCTAGGAGAGTTGTAATCCAGTTTTCCTCTAAGGTTCAATTTTAAGCCACAATAAAAAAAATGCAGAGAAGACCCTAAATAGACTTTGAAATGTAAGTGTCTGAAAGGGCCATAGTTTTTATTGATTCTCCAAACTTTACCTACAAACAGAAGAAAATTCACTAAAATGTGAGTTCTCGGAGGGTATCATCTATATTCATACAGCCTGCCCATTCTTCTCTCCCCTTTACCACGACAACATCTAGTGCAGTGACTTACGGAGCACTCAAATATTTGGTTTGACTGAAAAAATGTTTTTTCTACTAATTTTACCTTGTCATGTCTGCAGACTTTTGACTGAGAACAGTCATAATATATATATATATATATATATATTTTAATTTTATTATTTTTTTTTCCTTTTTCTCCCCAAAGCCTCCCGGTACATAGTTGTATATTCTTCGTTGTGGGTCCTTCTAGTTGTGGCATGTGGGATGCTGCCTCAGCGTGGTTTGATGAGCAGTGCCATGTCCGCCCCCGGGATTCGAACCAACGAAACACTGGGCCGCCTGCAGCGGAGCGCACGAACTTAACCACTCGGCCACGGGGCCAGCCCCAGTCATAATATATTTTTAACTTAACCGCAGACATGGAATGAACAGCCTAACATAAATTTTACTGAACCTAACAAATTTGTTATAAACTCTATTTTTCACAGAAACTTATCAGGAGGAAAAAAATATCCAAATGACAGAAAATAATCAAAATTATGCTTAATATATAAATAAGAACTAAACAAGATTTTCTATCTCCTTTAACAAAAATATTTTCTCCTGGTTCAATTTAACACTCTACGGTTTGCCAACAATGTGATTTTAAACTGTTTCCTCTGGTATCTTCCATGGGAGTTGACTTACCATTTGTGAAGAGAGGTTCAGGGAGCTTTCTAAAGAAGGATTTTAATAAACTGCTTATCACATTCAAATCTCGCCATTTCTAGATGTGAAAAATAGAAATACAGTATTTTTGTCATCAATACTACCAAGGAAAAAAACTACAGATCAGTTATTCCAATAGAAATAAACAAACTTACATCATCTTGTATATCAATATCAGCCATTCCTTTGTTGAGTTCTTCTTGCATACTTGAGATGGCTGCATTATTTCCAGGAACTCTATAAATACCTGTGTATTCAAGACCTCTTTCTTCAACTAATTTGCAACATATGTCAACTATTAATGGAATATACTGCAAAACAAGAAATAAACACTTTATTTAATACAGCACAAATGTTTATATTTAGTTAGTAGGTGTACACTGTAGCTACAAGGTCCTTTCTATCCAAAAGGAAAAATATAAATTACCGTTATTTGATATAGAGAAAATAAAGAATATAGACATTACAGACCCGGGAACAGATAAAACCAGTAAGAGATATTTCAGGGAGTGGGAAGAGAACAAATAGGCTGAGACAGAAAGAGAAGGGCTCACAGGGAGCTAACAGTCTAAAGAGGAAACAAGAGCAAGCAAAGAGAATGTGGGAATAGTTCAGCTGAATAAAGGGAAATAAAGCCAAAAAAAGAAGAGGGGGAGAGAAAAACATCAGTGAACTCATGACATGAATCCTAACATGGGTGCTGTAAACACACACAAACACACATGTATGCACATTCACATTTATTACACTTCCTTAATCAGGTCCTTGTTCTCATCCTTCTTTTAAGATGCTAAAAGCAGAACACACATGATTTGAAAATGAATTCTCACTGACCATTTCAGGTACATTTCAAATACATTCCTAATGGTTGAATAATTATTCTATTTCAGAGTCAATACATCAGAAAAAAGCATTATAGATCAAATCACTCAATACACCCTTACAGGTCAGAAAAGCTTAGGGAAACTAAGCTCTGTGATGAAGAGGAAAATGCTCAACAGATGGACAGATACTGTTATCTGAACAGCTGTGTACTCAGGTCCTGCTATGACTATGACTGAATTAACGACTTCAGGAAACCCGGCTGGCTGGTGTCTCCTACCCGATTAGTATGAGCTGGCGGGCAGTCATCCAGTCTGACACCGAATGTTCCAGTGGCGGTAGGCTTTTTTTCAAACGTCTTTCTCATAATACTGGGAATGCCTTTTCTCCAGGTGCCTTTGTCTTTTGGTGGACTGGTATCATCTTTTGATTGTTATTCAAAATAAAATGACATAAGAAAGAAAATGGAAACAAGAGTGTTTAAATCACGACTTTAAAAATCCTTTATCAATATTCATACAAATCAGAGTCCTGTACTATAAATATGTCCAATATTTACCAAAAGGACTGTATTGTATTCTCTTCCTAATATAGCACTCCTTTAACCTTCCATATAATTTAATAGGGATCAATTATGCTACCTCACTCTTTTAGAATCTGTACCATGATTTTCCTTAAAACAGTCAAGAAAACAGAATCATGTGACATCTTCAGAGTGAAATTTTAGCAAAAGAAAACATAATGGTTTTATCTAAAAATGACAGCACCTGGGTCGTCAGTATTAAACAAATTTGCAGCATCTTGTATGCAGATGTCTGTGTTGTATTTCCCTTGACTTTGTCTTTATTACAGGAACTGGCATCCTGGACCCCGCCTTAAAGGGAAAGGCCCCACTAGCCTACACCAGGCCTGTAGTGATCATTGAGCTCACTCAAAAGTGGCAGGTCAGCAGAGATGGTACAGAAAACCCTGAAAATATCTTTAAAATCCCAATTTTAAATCATGTCACCTGTTAAATTCACCCGAGACTGCTAGCATCAGTACCTTTACTGAGCAGTTTCCTTTCCGACTCTTCCTTGGGAGAATGTGGACTCTGAGTCTTTGGCTCTGATTTGGCTCCGAGCAAAGTCTGCCGGATGCTGAGAGTCTGGCGAGGTGTTTTTGGCAACTGTTCTGCTTTGCTGCTGAAAGAAATGAACAGTTCTTAACAATTACATATTTTACGTCCGAATTAACTCGTAGGCATGGTGGGAATCTCACCTCATCAGACTGTTGTATTCTTTTATTCTTCGACTAATTAGATCCCTGTTAGTAACTCCAGTGTCCTACGGGATAAAGAGAAGGCAAAATCAGAAAGCCATCTCTAAACAGAAACAGAGCTCCCTACTTTTGTTCTCTGAGGTTCTCTCCCGCACTGCTCTGTGTATTCAATACACACACTATACTTTACTCTCACGGGGTTGTTTTAGAACCTCTACCCAACATCACACCCCAACCTCGCCATGTGATAAATGTTCCAAGGGCCTCCCGCCTTGCCCAAAGACTTTTCTGTTGATTTTCTGCAGCCCTGCAGTACCTAGAGTAGCAGAGCAAATAGCGAGTGTTCAAACTGACTGAATTCATCTGTCATTTTTAATAAATGACTAAGATGTGGAGAGCCAGTTTTTTCTCTCACTAATACCATAAAGAATGATCAGCATTCCAAAATAATACAGTTGGGTAAAAGATGGAAAAATACTGCCCAAATTTGTCAATGATTAATTTGTAGGAGCAATGAGATGCAGGGTCAGTTAGTATCAGAAATGGCAGTTAGATTAGCAGAAGAGAAAAGCTCAAAACTGGATTTTTTAACCTGAGCAGGTTAAGTTTAATAACATGCTATTTGGTAAACTCAAAGTTGACCATAAGGTGATGATTTTTTTCCTATTGATTCCACTTATACATCGATACATGTCTTCAATTTTTTTTCACTTGTCTCATTTTGATTCTAATAAACAATACATTCTACAAAGAATACAGGCTTGGAGTCAGTCTCAAATTCAAATCGACCGTTCCCACTTACCAGCTGAGAGATGGCACAGTTAAGATCCAGAATAAGATTGCCTGGGTTTGAATCCTGGCCCTGACACTCACCAGCCATGTGACCGTGGGGAAATGACTTACCCCTCTTTGTGGACCTGGTGCCAATTTTTAACCACAAACAAGGTAGGGTGTAAACTATCACAGGGAAAAAAGCACAGGCATTTTTCCTATGGCATACGTTTTCTATAATTTGAATTAGATATAATGGAAATGACTAGATTAGAGAAAATAATTTGCATACCCTTACAGTTAATGTAGGAGTTCTGGCGTGCTGTGAGTAAGGGAAAGAACGCTGTGCTGTTCTTTTTTTTTGTCATAACAATGGGAACAAAAAGTGAGAATAATGTGTAAGAAAAACTGTGTTAATGACATGAAAAAAGGTACTTGAGCAAAAGCTAGACTTAATCATTGCTGAATTTACTCTGTAAATTTTAAAGTTATGTACACTTAAAAAACTACCTTTGCTACTGAAATCCCTGCTGTAAAAATATCTTGATGGTTGTGAGCCAGAAGCTCTTAAGTCCCTAAATATTATTCCTTCTTAAAAAGAAAAACTAGAAAGTGGACAGCCACATGCAAAAGAATGAAAGTAGACCGTTATCTTTCGTCATACACAAAAATTAACTCAAAATGGATTAAAGACTTGAAGGTAAGACATGAAACCATAAAACTCCTATAAGAAAATACAGGCAGTACACTCTTTGACATTGGTCTTAGAAGGATCTTTTCGAATACCATGTCTACTTGGGCAAGGGAAACAAAAGAAAAATTAAACAAATGGGACGTCATCAGACTAAACAGCTTCTGCAAGGCAAAGGAAACCAGGAACAAAACGAAAAAAACAACTTACCAACTGGGAGAAAAATATTTGCAAATCATATATCTGACAAGGGGTTAATCTCCAAAATATATAAAGAACTCATACAACTCAACAACAAGACAAAAAACCTGATCAAAAAATGGGCAGATGATATGCACAGATATTTTTCCAAGAGGCACATGAAAAGATGTTCAATATCACTAATCATCAGAGAAATGCAAATCAAAACTATAATGAGATATCACCTTACATCTGTTAGAACGGCTATAATAACCAAGACAAAAAAACAACAAATGTTGGAGAGGATGTGGAGAAAACAGAAGCCTCAACACTTCTGGTGGGAATGCAGACTGTTGCAGCCACTATGCAAAACAGTATGGAGATTTCTCAAAAAATTAAAAGTAGAAATACCATACGATCCAGCTATCCCTCTACTGCCTATTTATGCAAAGAACTTCAAATCAACAACTCAAAGAGACTTATGCACCCCTATGCTCATTGCAGCATTATTCACAATAGCCAAGATGTGGAAGCAACCCAAGTACCCACCGACTGATGAGTGGATAAAGAAGATGTGGTGTGTATATGTGTACACACACACACACACACACGCACGCACAATGGAATACGACTCGGCCATAAAAAAGACAAAATTGTCCTACTTGCAACAACGTGGATGGAACTTGAGAGTATTATGTTAAGTGAAATAAGCCAGACAGAGAAAGACAAACTCCATATGATTTCACTCATATGTGGAAGATAAACAAACACACAAGGAGAACAGATTAGTGGTTACTAGAGGAGAAGGGGGTTGGGGGATGGGTATAAGAGGTAAAGGGGCACATATATATGGTGACTGGCAAATAATAATATACAACTGAAATTTCACAGTGTTATAACTTATTATAACCTCAAGAGAATAAAAAAAGAAAAAAGAAAGAAAAAAAGAAAAACTGGCTTATAACATGCTTTCTGATAACACAAGTTTTCTAGAAACCAATTATTGTATTACAGTAGGCTATATTATATTCTTGTGTGCGTAATTCTATTAACAAGAATCATAATATCAGTATCTCTTTGCATTTACATAGTAATTTGTTTTGATAAGCATTTTCACTGTAACTTAAGCGCTACAACAATCCTGTTTTTGAGATAAGGAAACAGACCCGGCATTATTTAGTCATAAAGGTAATGACCAGGACTAGGAACCTAGGTATCCTGCTCTGTGGTTCATTGCTTCTGAGAAGGTATGCAGAATATATGAATAATCTGTTTTTCTAGTTCAGTAATGGTGCTTTTCTAATAAGTGAAAATAATAAAAAATAGGTACACTTGAGTTTTCCTTTGATCAATTATTTTTAAGTAAAAATAGCATATTACAATTTTTTTAAAAACGATCTATCAGATTCTTTCAGTCTTCTTAAGAAAAATGTTATGATGGTATCCGATTTTATCAACAGCATTTTGAACACACACCTCTTCATTTAGGGTGCTACTCTCCTGGATGGTCTTGATCCACGCTAACATGTCATCTCTGTCTTCAGCCTGAAACAGGCATTCACAGTCTGATGTGGTAAGTCGAAACACATTTTTCCTCTTGGTCTCACTGTAAGAGATGTCTATTAAGCAGGCATTAACACTGATGGGTTGTTCTTCTTCAGATGGAGTCATTTGTTCTCTTTTATCTTTGTACAAGTAAAGCGAATGGCCCCGAAGCACAACATACATCTGCTTCCATGGCCGAATACTTCCCCCAACTCGCTGGAAAACACGAAACAGTTCAGAAATACTTAATGCTTGGCTACATCTTAGTGACAGGATAAATACATTCAGCAACACTGTTAACACACATAAATGTATACCACACGCAGCAGGTGTCTGATTTACCTCAACATAATATATTTGTTAGGAGAGAAAGGACAAACATTGTAGAATATAAACCAATTAGGCAATGCATTCATATCCCAACCAAGGGACAGTGGAATTTCAACTTTAATTTGGTTGGGAAAACAAAATACACAAAGTAATTAAGATAAAACAAGTGTAGCGAAATATATAAAAAGTGCTGAGGGAATAGAATATAAGAAAAAAATCAGTCAGAAAAATCTTTTGAGTGAAACTAAGGCTTAAGACAAGTCTTAGATCATGCAACTGACAAACACTGCATAAGGAGATCCCAAAAGAGGATGTACAAGTAATGAATTACGTTAATGAAACTGATCAACTTTATATGGCTATGCAACAATATCCACATCTAAGGTGGGGTTTCTTAAAAATTTTCAACTCCTTTGACAGTATTAAAATTTTCTTATAAATAAGCTGCCGAAATACTGTAGGAAATTTTCTGGTGAAGTTTTTATTGTATTCGAATCTACCTAATGAAGCATATATTGATACTGTAATATTCATTTATATAACTCAATATTTATAAGATAAAGTGAAACAAAGAAATTATAAAGGCAATTCAAAAGGACAAACTGGGAAAAATTAAAAATTTTGAAAAGTATTAACATGGAGAATTACCACTCCTTAAAGGACAACTCTGTGATAATCTATGGCTAATAAACTATTTAATAAGAAAAGCAGAGTTCCTTCTTCAATACTTTGATTTCTTCTCTACATTGCCAAAATATAAAACAATATATGCCATATGTAGTTGATACAGAGGATAAAAATACTATAAAATTAAATAAATGATTAGAATTTTTTAAAAATAATTTTTCCTCTATGTTGAAAAATATTTATAAGTGATTTTTGCCACTCTATTCTGGGTATTTTGCCATTTTATGAATAGAGACTTTATGCTTTATTTTGCAGGACCTGCATTTCATCCACTCACAGTAGCTGAGAAAATGCATTACCTTGCCCTTATCAGTGACAAGTGGTCGGAAGTGGAGCCACCCTTCTTTGGCAGCATCACTGAAAACCTCTGACGAAGAATCTTTTCTAGATCCCGAGTCTTCTGATGACTTTTGGCTGTCTGTGATCTACAGAAAAGCCCAAGAAAACATAGCAAAATGTCAGCTTTTTCCTTTATAAATATTTGCCCACTGAAATTGCTTTGCTGAAAAAAGTCTTTCATTTAATCGTCCAAGCGGAGAGTTATTTTCAAAAAACTCTAACTTTATCAATTACATTAGAAAAACTTCTGGTCTTGTTAAAAAAATGGGAATTGACCACCATCATTTTTTTAGTCGCCTGAGGAATTTTTAATCATTAAAAAAAATAGAAAGGCATAATTTTCCTGCTCTTAAGAGCTCACATTTTAGTAGGAAAAGACAAATAAGAATAAAAAGTTAAAAAACAAGAAAATGATCAGATTGTGATTGTGCCATTCGGAGAATGGAAACTGTGAAACACAATAACGAAAGACTGAGCAGCAGCTATAAATTGGTGGTGCTGAGGAAAGGCCCCTCTGAAGAAAGAATGTTTAAGATGAAATTTGGAGGAAAAATTTTAAAAAGAGCCAACCATTAAAGGTCAGGGGAAAGAAAAGCTCAGGAAGAGGGCCTAGCTAATGAGTATCCATTCATCATAATCATTTTAAATGTTCACTGTTCAATGTGAGTAAGAGAAACAGCTAATTATAGATTGTTTAGGGTCTTTTAGTCCTAGGTAGGAAGTAGGAAGAGAAGCTACTAAGTGATGAATCAGGGGAGTCACGTTATCTGATCACACAGTTCAAAGGTCACTGGAGAATGGATTGCTACCTGGAGAATGGATTCTAAGGGAGCAACCATGAAAAGAGGTGTTACTGGAGGAATCCAGGTGAGCACTGAGTGCAGCTTGGACTAAAGTAGCATCAGCGAAGAAGGGAGGAATAGAAAGATTCAGCGGATGCTTTGGAGGCAGAGTGGACAGCACTTGATATGGGGAAGGGTGAAAAAGAAGATACAAGGCTAGTTCCTAGATTTGGGGCGTGGACAACTGGAAGTGGACTTAGCGAGATGGGGAAACTGAGGAATAAATACAGCTGAGGGTAATCAAGGTCTATTTAGCATGTAAACCTCAAATTACTCATTATGCATCCAAATGAAGACGTCACATAGGCAGCAGTCCACACGAGCCACAGTTCGGGGAAGGCGTCAAGGCCAGCAACGTAAACTCTGGGGGACCTCTGGATGAGATCATCGAGGAAATGAGGGTAGACAGGGAAGAAGGAGCGGTCAGAACCAGCTCTAGACTGTTCAGTATTTTAAATATTAGGCAGAGGCAGAAGTGGAAACCAGCACAGAAGAAAGCGTCTGAGGAAGGGACTGGGAAATTGTGTTGGATACTACCGAAGGGTCAAGCAAACAAAAAAGCGAAGCAACCAGTAGTTTTGGAACGTGAATGTCACTGGTAACCTTGACACGAGCAGTGTCCTCCTGATGTGTGTGGGTTGAGAAAGATGCGATGTGAAACTACAGACAACTTTTTCTCAAGGGGTTTTGCTGTGCAAAGTGAAAGAGAAAACAGGAGCGGTAAATAGAGGGGGATGTGGATTTGAGGGAGGTTTTTTTTTAAGATATAGGATATAGGAGAATGTGCTCACATACGAAGATGAATGAGCCACTGGAAAAAGTGATTTTGCAGAAGAGAGGCGGCTCTTGAGGAAGTAAAAAGTGATGCAATCTAAAGAAGAAACGTGAGTGTCAGTTTTTCTTACGATAATGTAAAAAGTAAAAAGATATTTAAGAGTAAGGAAGGCAGAGAGTGTGCGTATAAATGAAGGTGGCTGATATTTTTGGAGAAGATAAAATAAGGAAATTCCTGTGTAACAGCCTTTAGTTTTTCAATGAAGCGAGAGGGAAGGTAGATGAGAAAGGACAGGGTGGACCAAATGGGGGGAGGGTGAAGGGAAGACATGAAACAACAAATTTGAGGCTAGAAAAGCAAACATACAACAAAATACAGAAGGATTGCTAGGGAGTTAGATTTCTGGCCATATACTGATAAAGTGAGAAAAATCAGCATAATGTGTGTAAAGGACTATATACTCGATGAATATGTTTCAAAATTAGAAAAGAACATTTTATACGTAATATTTTCCAAGTGTACTTGAAACTTCAAGAATTGAAGGTTAATGATATTTAAATACGAAATGTCTAATGGATGAAAGAAATAATTCTCTAAGAAGAGCTCATGTAAACTAAGGTAAATAGAAACATTTATCACTGGCTGGTATTTTTAAAATATTGAATACCAACCTTGATTCCCTTCAGGCTAGACACGTGCTTAAAGGACCTGTTGGAAAAGAAGTGTATAAATATTTGCAATAAGTGCATAAAATATTTTAAAGATGTAACAATTATTTGAGTATTACCACTCTAACATTTCATTAATAGCTGACATTTCATCTTTACCATGTTAAATGTTCACTGTTCAATGCAAGCGAGAAAAACAGCTAGTTTTCTAAGCCCTTCAACTTTTGATTCAATTACAGAAGCTTTCTTAGTTATCTGGTAAATTAAAACTGTTTCTGCCTAAAGTGTGAGATTTTCTTATCCATTTTTTTTTAGATCAAAGAAGAAGCTACTCAGGCTGAACACTGGGCTTTGTGTTATTAGAGAACCAGAGCTGTAATGCTAACGAGGCTGTCAGGGGGGCGTCTCTCCTTCTCAGTTCTTAATGTTAATCAGATATGGAAAAGCACTTCCCAGAAAAAGAAATATAAACATCTCTTAGATATATATGAAACGATGTTCAATTAATAATAAGAAATTTTCAAACTAAAACTACAATAGAATACCATTAGATTTACAGAAAATCAAAAGTTAAGTAACACGCTGTGTTGGTGAGGGGAGTGGCAGAGACTTCTGTACACTGTTGGTGAGAATGTGATTTGCTCTATCCTTTATAGAAAGCAACTGACAGTGGATACTAAAATAAAAAACACACACATCCCTTGGTGTAACAATCCCTTTTCCAACCATACTCACTCACTTATGTGCTAAATGAACTATGTACAAATGTAGTCACTGAAGCATTGTTTGTGGCACTATAAGATTAGATCAATCTAAATGTCTATAATAGGATAAAGAATACTAGTTTATATTATGGTACAACCATTCAATGGAAAATTCAACCATCATGAAAAAGAATGAGGTGGGAATATATGCATTGAATGATCTGTAAGGTCAGCGTGGACAGCATCTATCATTTGTTTATAAAAATAATTAGACTACATACACACACACGTACAAGCAAGTAAACGTGTATATGTGATTTTTATGCATAGAATGACTCTGGAACTACACACAAAAAACCCATAACGTAGTTATGTCTGAGAGCAGAACTGGGTCACTGGAGGCTTAGAGTGGGAGTGATTATTTACTCTATTTATTTTTCATATTATGTTTGTATATTACAGATCTTGAAATATTAATTACAAAATTCAATTGACTGTATTACCAAACAACAATTTTGATTTTATTCTTTACTTGCACTTCTAATGTCACAAAGTTAGAAAGTATAGAAGACATCGTTAAATTCAGTATTTATATGTCAAAATTATGCTGAATACCCACGAACAAATATTTAAAATAACATGCTTGAGACTTACAATTTCGCATCTTCTCTGTAATCATCCAGGCCTTCATCATATGATTTTGATCTTTCTGTCTTTGAGCTGGGCTGGGCATCCAGGCTGGCAGGTCCACCAGATTCTGTAATTCAAACCCAGCATTTAGACATTTGCAAGTGGTTTCTAGATTCTTTTAGTGGTGAAAAGACCACAGCTTGTCACCATATTCTGAATGGAAAACTGAGAAGGAGAGATGGTTTACAAAGCCACTCACTGACACGTACCCTGGTCGTGGGAGAGCTGCCGTCGGATTAAAGGAGCTGACGTCGTGAGGCTGGGAGGAACTGTCGCTATAGAGGGGGCCTGGGAGGCAGAGGCCGAGATGACAGCAGAGGCGGGGATATGGGCAATGTCATGATCAATGCTGGGGCTGGTTGGTTCATCTACAAGGTAAAATGAAGACAAATTCCAGAATGTCAAATGACCTAATTATTATTAATAAGAACAATAATAGAACTAATAATCAGTATTCGTTACTAAAAGAACCAGATAAAGATTTTAACATTTAACCACTAAAGTACCGATAAAGACCTATTTGGTCTGTTAAAAATCTACTTATACAGTTATTACTCTAGTCATTCCAAAGAATTCTGAGAATATGGTCTAAGAAATTAAATAAATTGCTTCTTTACCAACCACTTAATACCTTCACTAACTGACAATCAAAATACCAAAGTTTATAGGTACTCAGAACCTAAGCCTATAAAAGCAGAACAATTATCAGACACCATCCTAAAAGGATTACTTCCCAAATTTGAAATGTGTTACACAGGATCATTTCAGGAAGTTAAGCAAGGGAATTTGGTTGAGGCTTAACTTTCAGAGTATCAATTCCTAAAACCTTTCTCCCCATCACACACAAACACACGAACAAGTGTATCTTCCATTTTTATAGAAAAATAAGAAAGTACAGTCTATTGCTTCCAGAAAGTTACACATTACCAAGGCCACTGCTATAGATGAAATGTGTCTCCCTGAAATTCCTATGTTGAAACCTAATCCCCGATGTGCTGGTTTTTGGAGGTGGGGCTTTGGGGGTAATTAGGTCCTGAGGGTGGAGCCCTCATGCATGGGATTAGCAGAGAGAAGCGCCTTGCCATTTCTGTCATGTGAGGACACAATGTCTATGAACCAGGACTCAGGACCTCATCAGACACCGAATCTGTTGGCGCCTTGACCTTGCAATTTCCAGCCTCCGGAACTGTAAGAAATAAACGTTTGCTGTTTAAGTCACCCAGTCTATGATATTTTTGCTGCAACAGCCCCAATGGACTAAGACAGCCACTGCTAGCTTGTCTGGCACTTTTGTGCAAATCAGAAATAGGTGCCCTCTTCCCCATGTAGATGTAGGCCCTCACCCAGAGGAGAAATCCCCATTTGTCCCCTTGAGCAGCTGCCCTTGTACCTTGTAGAAATATAAATATTTTAGATGTTATGAATTTTAAGCTGCTCAAAAGCCTGTCATTATCTGTCAAGGGCAGAAATGTATATGTGAATGCATATGCATGCATAATAACAACAGCTAACATATTAACACGGCTTACTAGGTACTAACACCATTCTAAATACTTTAAATATCATATTTCACTTAATTCTTATGAAATCCAATAAAGTACTATTTTATAAATGAAGAAACCAAGATCGACAGGTTAAGTAACTTGCGTAAAGTTACCAAGCCACAGGGACAGAATTGAAACCCAGACAGTCTTGACACCGAGTTCTTATTCCACATTATAAATTATATTTCTTTTCCAGTTGGTGAACCATAGCTCTGTTCAGAATTCTTACTCTTGTAAAAACATCAATAGCTTAAACTTTTAGGCCAAAAGAATGTAATTTAATAGAATGCCAGACCTAGAATCCTTAAAATTAAATGCCCTAAGTCTTAAAAAATCATAATTAACCCTTTAAAGAAGATAGTGTAATGATGGAACAGAGTTTTGATTCGTCGATTCGAAAGGTCAAACTGTTTTAATTTTGACCAAATTCTAAGAATGCTCCATCACTTTAATGATCAGCATTTTAGTCAAGATGACTAATAACGTTACAAAATTATAACGCTTCCATTTTATAGCTACTTCTGACTATCTTAAGCTGATTTTCTATTTTTATAATTTCTTTAAAAGCAGCACCTTATACTTTAGCAATAGAAAACATTTTGAAAATTTCTCTATAAATCAATTTTACTAAGCATATGACAATTTAATATCAATGTTAGTGAGAATGCAATCATTCTTTTCCCAAAAGCAACGAGATACCAGATTTTTAATTAATTCAATAAGGATAAAAATTCAATTTCACTAAAGGTGGTAGTATTCTTTAACACTGTCATTAGGATTTAAATTACCACAAATGAACAAAGTTTTCTCAAATGATACATAGGTATAAGATAGGCTGGTCTTCCGGAGTCTGCTGGTCCACAATCCTGTTATGGATTCATGAGGACTGATACAAATGGGAATATACTGTATATTATGTAGCATTGATAGTACTAACAGTTTACTGATAACATTCACTGAGTGGTTCAGATGATATCTACTGCATAAATCCAGATACAGATATAAAAAGGCATTTTAAAAAACTGAGATGGTGCTCATGTAACACAACGTTTCTCCAAGCGGAGCGACTAGCCCTATGGGAACACGTGGTCATCATGTGTGTCAAACAGTGTTTAGGAGATGCTGTGGCGTAAAGCTCTCAAGAGGATCAATTTCATGCCTTGCAAAGTAATGAAAACGTGTTTATTCATTTGAAATTAAACATCATGGAGTGAAATTCAAAATGTGCATGGATTAAGCATTAAACAAAATTTCAAAGACAACTTTTGATGACTCGGGACTTCCTGAGGTAGGCATTCAATCTCTTTTGACTTACTACATTTAGGAAATTTTTGCATTTAAATAACCTCTGCTTCAAATATATGTGTGCAAACAAGGTGGAAATAGACACCCGCCTGTTCTGGGAAGTAAGAGTGAGTGGAGGAGGTGTGGGTGAGAGACCAGAACATTGTGTTTACACACTTCAGTACTGCGTGCATTCTTCAGAAGAAATATATTCACTACTATGTTAAAAGAGAAAAGGAAAGCTAGATATACTTTTAGAATACACAAAATTACATTACCTCACATGTATGGATTATACTAATAAATTCTTTATTCCCCGTGAAAATACAAAAACTTTTCTATTGTTTTAAAAATATCATTCTCATTATACTGATTAATTGAAATTTTAAAACCCTAATTTTCACATATGCTTTAATTATCATCATTGTGTAGATTATGTAAAAACAAGAATAATTCAGGCGTATCTCATTTTCCAATGTAAGAAAATAGACATTATTTAGGTGTCCAAGGAGAAAACCAGTGTGCCATCAGATTTTCAACTGATTTCTAGAGTTTTAACAATCAAACAAATATTCTGTCAGATGAAAATAACTGGTCATCCTTGTCCTGGGCATGCCACATACTACATTAAGACATTAAAATGACACACGTAAGAACATGTTTATGAACTATCAGAGCTGCAGACTTGCTATTATCAAGTGGCATAATCATTCATGGTAAAGTGAATTACATAATCAAAGAAGTGACTTAAGAAATGAGGCTTTAAGTTACTTTATTGACTAGAAGCCCCATAGCTCTTCACAACAAAGAAAAGCTGAAGAAGACTGAAATTTTTTTTCTTTTTAAAGATTGGCACCTGGGCTAACAACTGTTGCCAATCTTTTTTTTTTTCTGCTTTATCTCCCCAAACCCCCCCTGTACACAGTTGTACGTCCTTCTAGTTGTGGGATGTAGGACGCCGCCTCAACATGGCCTGATGAGCGGTGCCATGTCCGCGCCCAGGATCCAAACCCTGGGCTGCCACAGTGGAGCGTGAGAACCTAACCACTCAGCCACGGAGCCAGCCCCATGAAATTTTTATATTAATAAATTCAACTAATCACTGTTTATTAATCTGTAAAAAAATTACAGATTTTTTCAAAAGTTCAAAAATTTGTTCAAAAATTTTGTTTCATTTTTGAAAAAGTGTTTTCCAAAGGTAGATAAAAGCTAATTCTCACAGATAAAATATTTTCCGTAATTCAATTTGGATTTTTTCCAAACGGAGAATACTACAAGTTATGATGTTTAAAATTGATTATTCATATTGGAATAAGAAACTTCTACTACTGTTATTTCTTATCAATTATTATTCTAGAAGAACATCTAAAAGATCCCACAAATCAAGAAAAATGCAGACATATACAAAATCAAGCAAGTATGTTGTGTGTACATTTATGTACAGCTGTTAGTCATTTTGCAGGCAACAAAGCATGAAAAAAGAATGGAAGCCCTAATATACACTGAGAGCTCTTATAAATAAAAGAACCACTCAAATCACAACAGAAAAAGAGCAAAGCACGTGAAAAGACAATTCATGGAAGAAATACAAAAGCCTAATAAAAATGTGAAAAAAACCTTGTGAAAACCTGACTACTAATGAAAGAAAATAAAAGACAGTGATACATAGCTGTTTTTCATCTAATAAACTGGCTAATATTTTCACCCCATGATGTTCTTATCCGATTTGTTCCTCTTCATATTCTATAAGATGACCAACCACAGAGGACGTATGTTGTTTCCCTGCCCATCTCCATCTTTGAGGTTCGGTGGAATTTACTAGAGGGCCTCACTTCCTGTGGATGGGCACAAGATCTAGCCCCAACCCAGCACAGGGCCTTACTACTGAGTCCACAGTGACTGGCCAGGGCTAAGAATATGATCCAGTCAGGACCAATTATGGTACCTCCATCAGATTCGACATATAGCTACTGAGAAAATTATGGTCTTTCTCTTCCCTTCCTTAGGGAACAAGAACTTTAAAAATCAGTAAACTGTGAGTTGCCAGTAGCCATGTTTTCCACCATGTGGAGAAAAAGTATCTGAGAAGGAAGAAAGCAGAACTGAGAAAAAGAAACACAATCTTTGACTCAAATCAAATCACTTGAGTGCCCAGACCCAGCCAAGCACAGAACTAGGTCTGCCCAGGAATTTCTTCATTGTGAGCTGACATTCCTTTCTGGCATGAGCTAATTGGATGTAAGTTTCTATCATCCATAACTAAGAGAATTCTGATCAATACAAAAGTGGAGTAGAATGTGTTTCACAAACAAGCATCGCTCCTCATTAACACCCATTGTCCAGCGTTGCAAGTTAGAGCAGACAGCAAAAAAGGTCCCTTCTCAAATGAGCTGGGTCATGAGGAATTTTTCTCACAGTTCACGTAATCATTCAAAAAGAGCACATCATCAATGTAGCTTATATTTTGCAATTATAGTTGAGAATAATTTTATACAACTCAGTGAAATTATCAGAATTTTTGGCACAGACTGTGGCCTTGATGTAATTTTGCTTTTTATTTCACCTCTGCTAGGAAGGGGTAATCCTACCCCCTCCCCAAATTAAATAATAATTTAAGGAATGTTAACAGTATACTATTCAGGGATGGAATAAGCTATACGTTGCAAGGGGAGGAGTAAATTTGTATAAGTTGGAAGAAATGGTGACTAATATAGAAGTGTATATATAGTTCCAAAATAGCACGATCGTATATATATATATATTTTTTTTTTTACTAAAAATATGGATTGAACAAACTGCTTCTGTTCCAAGTCCTATGAGAAGGGACATTCTCTGCAAAGTCCCAAAAAGTCAATCTATACCTCAAGCAAAATACATGTTTAAAAATCTGTGAAATTGTTCCTTGCCCTTAAGGAAAAGGATAAAAAATACTGCTAATGGATTCTTTGTCTCAACAAGAAATTCAAACAGGAGAAATTTCTTTTCTTTTTATTTACCTTCTGAGATATGTACACTCAGTTTAAATCAACGGAGATGAACAGCAGTTAGCTGAGGCTGAATTATCTTGTCAATAGGCCAGCACAAGCTCTTTCTTATGTATTAACAAGCAGCAATTTCTTAATCTTTGGCAATACCACAGTTTTGTTTGGTGTTCAATCTAATTTTACTTAACTCCATTAATACCATTACTGAACATCAGGTTAAAAAGTGTAAGGTTGATAAAAATGGCATGCTTGAGAAACTCCACATACATTCAATTAAAAGGGTATGGTTAGAAAGAACGCTTAAAAAATAAGCCACTAATATATGAACGTGTGTATCCAATCTCTGATCAAGTGACAGACCCCTGTAGACTCACTGAAATGTTTTCGTTAATTACGTAGGGAGCTCTTGAAGCAGGAAGTCTCGTTAACTTTTATGTAGCTGGTAAGATGGCACCATCACCTAGTTCAATTATCCCCAATTTTTATAACAGTTCAACTCATTATCATAATTGGAATTCAGTTTTTTAATTAAGACGAATCTTCTTTTTTTCTTCTTCTTCTTCTTCTCCCCAAAGCCCCCCAGTACATAGTTGTATATTCTAGTTGTAGGTCCTTCTAGCTCTGCTATGTGGGACACCACCTCAGCCTGGCCTGCTGAGTGGTGCTAGGTCCGTGCCCAGGATCCGAACCAGGGAAACCCTGGGCCACTAAAGCGGAGCCCGTGAACTTAAACACCTGGCGAAGGGGCCGGCCCCAAGACCAAGCTTCTTTAATGGTCAGTTCAGTAAACACGCATTTAAACAAACATTTGGCCTTTTGAAAGTCATTTTGATTGATTATTTTAATAACCAAAACTTCAATGCTCTATCTTCCTATTAGATGATTTTTAGAAACGTTAAGAAGGGGGGAGAATTTTGAATCTTTTACTCATACTTGCCATGACCATATGACAGCTGGTGCTGAGATGAAGGGAGTGAGGTTGTAAATCTAAGAGGACTTGTTATGGTAGGGATCTGAAAGGCAGGTGTATGAAGTAAGAGCAGAAGCAGGAATGTGTGTGCCATCACCGTCAATGTGGGGGCTAGTCAGCTCCTCTGCAAGGGAGCATGTGTCAGAGGAACATGGCAAGTGCTCTAATTTTACAAAGGGCAAGGGGAAGTGTTACTCTTAGATTTGCCACAGATAATGGGTTACAATTACTTTGCTGAATTTCTGCAGTCCCATAGATCAGATGAGCTAAATTAAGGTTTTAAGATTTCGTGGGTTTGCGTGTATTTGAGGGGCATGTGTGTATGAAAAATATCCTAGCCTGCCAGCTGACAAATGCTGGGAATATTAATTTCAAAAAATCCAACATTTACTTAAAAAGAATGTAATAAACATTAGGCACCAATTTTTCTTTAAAATGATTAATTTTCACACATAAAATAAGCACGCTATTAGGAATGGGGAAGTCTGAGCTGGGGGTCCTGTCTTGTTTGACTTTGTGAAAGCCACTTAATTTTCCTGGATAAAATAAAGAAATTGGACTAGGATTAACAGAAGGGTCAATTCTTGCTCAAGATGCAGACCATAGTAAAATTACTCAAGGGGTAAAATTATCTGTTTAATTTGTTAACAATATAAAATACTTCCAGGTTTTTCTAAACTAGGGGGCTTTTTGGGTTTGGATCTATTTTAAAAACTGACAGATCTAGCTGAGAGTGTGGTTACTAGTGGACCTATCTTCAACATTAAAGGAACTAGCCAAAAATCTAGAAAGTCTACCTTAGGGAAACAATTCCATAGTGGGTTGTTTTTTTGTTTTGAGGAAGATTAGCCCTGAGCTAACTGCTGCCAATCCTCCTCTTTTTGCTGAGGAAGACTGGCCCTGAGCTAACATCCATGCCCATCTTCCTCTACTTTATACATGGGACGCCTACCACAGCATGGCATGCCAAGCGGTGCCATGTCCGCACCCAGGATCTGAACCGGCAAACTCCAGGCCGCCAAAGAGGAACATGCACACTTAACCGCTGCACCACTGCAATGGCCCCAATTCCATAGTTTTTATAAGTGCTAAGTTAAAAAAAAAATATTTCCCTAAATAAGTAAGCAGAGTATTCCACAAGGTGTGCTACCAACAAATTTAAAATATTCTAGGATAGAAACTAATGCTACTAACAAAAGGAAGATAAATGAGCATCTAAAACTATTCCACGGTGAACAGTTTTATTAACAAACCTGGAACACATACTTTTATTTAGTGAAAAGATGCCGATTCAAACTTGGGAAATCTGAGTTAAGAATTGTGAAGTTTAGAATCATATTTTAGGCTAAGATTTAAAACAGTAAAAGGCCACGATTTTAATTTTAGCACATTTTCAGGGCATTGTCGAAAGAACACGAGATTTGGAGCCAGCAGACAATCAGTTCTGTCAGTTAGCTGCCAAGAGACCTTGAGCAAACTACTTAATTCTCCTTACCCATAAAGCGGGTTATTTATTTCTGACCTAAACTCCCTACTGGGTTGCTGTAAGGATTGTATATGAGATACTTGGTAGGTTATAAAGTACTACCGAAGTTTCGGGTATTTTTCATTACTATATTAAAAATTACCTCACATCATTACTCAAAGAATAGAGGCAAAAATCTCTATCTAAGCTTAAGAATCAAGGGAATCACTCTTGGGGGAAAGCTGGTATATGAAAAAGATCATATGATGACAGAGTATAGTTTTCTCTTTACAGATTATTTGCTGTGTAGAAAGACTCAGTATGTATTTGTATAAAAGAGCGGCTGGGAGCTCCCTGCATCCTCCTATCATATTACTGTTGGCATTAGACACTGGCGCTCCCAAAGGAAGAAGCTGGGTATAAGGTGAGTCACTCACTCCCATTCCTTTTGGGTAGATTTCAGATCGCTCACTTCACCCGTATAGACACTGTACCTAGCTCTATGTATATATTTTACAAGCTTTAAAACTTCTAAATTGGGGGCTGGCCCAGTGGTGCAGCGGCTAAGTTTGCAGGTTCCGCTTCAGCGGCCCAGGGTTCACCGGTTTGGATCCCGGGTGCGGACATGGCACCACTTGGCAAACCATGCTGTGGTAGGCGTCCCACATATAAAGTAGAGGAAGATGGGCATGGATGTTAGCTCAGGGCCAGTCTTCCTCAGCAAAAAGAGGAGGATTGGTGGCTGATGTTAGCTCAGGGCTAATCTTCCTCAAAAAAAAAAAACTTCTAAATTGGTTTACAATGGCAGTGCCAATAAGGCTGTGCCAATCTAATTCAATCTTATGTTGGCTAACACTAAAGACACATATTGGCCAACTTTGGGGTGAGAAGAACAAGCAGGAATATTAGAAACATGGCAAAAAAGAGGAGAAAATGAATTTGAGATGAACTCTGGGTGTGGGTAATACAGCTATAGTTTCTCTACATTAATAGTTACAGTAGTATAAAGAACTGTAGAAACTCAGGATTGTAGAATACATCATAATTCCTGCTACTCTATGTCAAATTACTTATAAACTCATTACTCATTTTGTGTTTACACGTAAAAGAAGTTGAAATTTATTTTCAGTATTTACTATGACGCTTTATAAAATGTGTGTGCGTGTGGGGTATGTTCATGACTGATAGTCCTAATTTAAAAACAAATAAAATGGTTTATCTTCTTCATTTTTCTAAACCTTTGTGAACCAACAGAAATATGAGACTTTAAATGTGTAACAAAATGTCAGACGATTGTCTTTCTGTAAGTCAGAGTATTAGCTCTGAATTATAGGTAAGTAAATAAATGAATTGGCTCCATTCTCTGATTTTTTGGGGAACAAAGCCAGGGCACTTAATTATTATTATTTTTGCATTAGTCTATAATGTTTCCAGATAACAAAACTAATTATTAAAATCACAGAATATAAGATTCTGGAGTGTGACAATACAAAAGTAAACCTTAATTTCTTTCTTTTCTTCCTTTTAATTTAAATGTTCCATAAAATAGCATGGAGCATAGACCAACACCCTCCAAAGTGTGTTTTATGGCAGACTAAATTGAGATACTCTAAACAAAAGGATCCATGGTTGAATACTTCTGAGAAAAATTGTATTATATTCTGCCTAGAAAATACGTAGCAGCACAATACTGATTTTCAGAGTCCTATGGTAAAGACAAACAGACAAAACTTAACTATTTAAACCCAGCACTTCTCGATTTATTTTATCACTGATCTCTTTTTTTTCCCCTTAATCAAATGGAATTAGCGTTCCTGAAAAATACTTTGGGAAACATCGCAAACAGTCTCTTTCACTCCATTTCAATGCTGGTGTCTATCCCACTAAAATATATATTTTTAAAGTAACTAGATTGGAAATAAAAACACCTATGGTCAAATAAAACTTTAAAGCTCATTAATAAAAGGATTTCAATATTAAATTTTGGAACTTATATTTAATGAAATGCTAAAAGTTCTTTTATTGATTGGTTGTTTATATACTTAACAACACAGTCTCTAATTAAATTCTGCGTTCATATTTCAGTTCTTTATTCTACCCTAGTCCACTGGTCATGGTATAATGGATAGATCATAGTAATCATATATTATACACTAAGAATCTAGGAGGCATACATGAAACAATTGGACTATAAAGACATTTCTATCCTGGGTCATGATACAAGTCATGATTCATAAAACAAAAGATACTAAGTACTTAAAGTAAAATCTGATGAGAACTAACTGGTGAGCACTTTTATTTTTAAGAATAAACAAAATGGTTTATGTTAATCATCTTTCTAAATCTATATGTATATAGAAGTATACAGATTTTTATTTGATACTTTAGCCAAAGTTCTCTCGTTAATAACATAAGTGACTTTTTGATTTATTCCTGTACTTAGTGGTAACTAGGAAGAAATATTAACAGATAAACATAGCATACTTTTTATTGCTCCAATATAACTTAATTATATTGATCTTATCAAGTAGGAAGAAAATACAATGCCGTTATTCTGGTTAAGATCTCACAGGCCTATGAAATACAGTCACAGGTTGTAAGGCTTTTTATGTTTTAAGAAAATCATGAAACAATCATTAACACTCAGTTATCTTCTATAAAATATCTAGATAATGTATAAAGTTTCATCTACAGTAAAGTTCTAATCACTGAGCTGGGCCTTAAGGGTACAGATGTAAGTAACAGTACAATTTAGGTTGAGATCCCCCACAATGTTTACAACCTGAATATATCATATTTATAAAAAATATAAATTATACAGAACTTTTTTTTTAAAGCTCATCCTGATAGCGACACCTGACAGTCCAATAGCTCAATAGCTTCAGTTTCTCTAGAAAAGAAAAACTCTGAAATATTACTCAAAGAGAAGCACATGATATTGTAAAATTATGAGAATTCTTCATGAACCTACAGGGTGACAGGTGGGAAAGGGTGTGGGCCTCGGCCTCAGAGCAAGGCCCTTGCACCACCCACCTCCAGGGGGCGCTGCTCACCACGCTTTCCATATAAATGGGGCCCTCTGGCACGGGCTCTGTGATGAGGCTCAATCAGGGAAGCCAAGTCCTGGTCTCCACCGCTTATTAATTTCTCTATAGCTTAAATTTCTCACTTTTTAAATGAAGATAATACTCCTGTTCGCAGATTATGTCTTAGAACTGCACAGTAATTACGCTGAGAACCTTTTTTTGGTGTTGCTATATACATATACATATACATATATAAATATATCTTGATATATATATAATCTCATCATCTCAAGGTTATCATTAATCTATTATTTCAACCAATATTTACTGAGCGCCTTCTATAAGCAAGCAAAAGATCTCAAATCCTGGATCTCCTGTAGCTTATGTTAGCTCTGATGAGAATCATGTAATAAACACAAAACACAAAACATATCAAGCAGAAACAAGTGATATGAAGATAATAAAGTAGCTTAAGGAGACAGAGAATGTCAGGTTCTGTGTATGCGGGGGGTACCTATTTTAGACAGGCTGGTCAGGAAGGGCTGCTTTGATAAATCAGGGAGTATTGGAGCAGAGACCCAGACGTAGTGAGGGCGAGCGTCTCGTGACTATCTGCGGAATGTGTTCCAGGACTGGGAACTGGCGGTGCCAGGGCCCTGAGGCAGGGCATGCCTGGCAGGTTCCAGAGCTGCAAGGAGGTTGGCGTGGCTGAAGATGGGACACACACACACGGATGATAGCAGATGGGGTCAGAGAGGTGGAGCAGTGTTGTGGGGCGGATCATGGAGGGCCTCGCAGGCCATGGCAGGACTTTTGGATTGCATTCTGGGTGACATGGGAAGTAAACACAGGGCTCTAGCCAGAAGAGTAGCATGATCTGATTTATATTTTTAGAACATCACACCGGCTGTTTTGTGAAGAATACACCTGGAGGGTGTGGGAGCAGACTAAAGACTCAGTGAACACAAGAGCTGTTCTAGATTGGGGCACGTGTTTGTAATTGAAGTCATTTTTCCAAATCTATTCCAAGGTTTACTGTAAGACAAAGTAACTTGAAAATGGGGAGGTCTTTTCGTTCAGCTCAAGTTAAATTTACAGAGAAATGAGCTTTAGAAAAGTAAGTAGCACTGTTTAAATGAAAGGTTGATTACTAATTAGCAAAACCGTTCCACTCGGCTTTTCATTCAGATGAATCATCAACTAGGTACAATTTGGTTTGCTCAGTCCCTTGGCCCCAGATGGTAGGAATTTGTTTCATCAAAATAAAAATTAAAAATAGGTATTGAGTACATAAAGTTTTTTTTTTTAAAAGAAAATTGTTACTAGAAATAATTTTTGAGGGTGAAAGCTCATGACTCTGGTTTTAAGCTCAGTGCAGGAAATTCAGAACAAATGATTTAAAATCACACTGTAAAATTTGTGTGTCTGTTGAACTAGAAATAATACTTGGCTGAGCAGATTTGTTAAATGTTCGACATAATAGCCAATGACTATGAATGAGCTCACCTATAAATGGGATGGACGCCAAGGAATCGCCCGGCGGACTGGTACTTGAGGCCTTCCTTTCCTCCATTCGTTTTATGTGGACTTCTCGACGCGCATCATTAGGCAGCCAGCAGGTGGTGTCTGACCCGGTGTCCTGGTCATTGACTGCCAAGATGTACGACTGATGCCTTAAAGGCTGCGGTGTTTGACGACCAGATGGAGGTTTTTCTCGCAGGACGACAGTTTCTTTATTATCTAAAGTATTTGACTGCTGAATTTCAGCCTCTTGTAAATTTGAATCCTGATTGCTTTGAGTGACAGGTAACTCTAAATCTGAAGTGCCAGAGTTCTCACTCAGCTGAGGGGCAGGCGTAACAGAAGCTCCAGATGAAGTGGGGGGCTTCCCGGTCTCTACCTGGTGATCGGGCGCACTTTCAGTTCTTAACCACGTCTGCTGATTCAATAGACTGTTTTGATGCAAGTGATTTATCGGTCTTTGGTCTTTGATAGAAACAAACGAGTTCTGGCTAAAGGATGGTTTTGTGACATGCGTAGAAGGCGCTTTCAGAGAATTACTTCGGACTTTCACAAGAGGTGACCTGTCTTGTGAAACACCTCGAGGCAGTGACATTCCACAAGTAGTCTGAAAATTTCTGTTTGACTGCGTTGTCTTTAGATCGGATGGAATTTTTTTAAACTGTGCTCCCACTCCTCTGCCACTCATTCGCCTGTTATCAGAATTAACAATACTCGGAGCCACAGTAAAATTGGAACCTCGGAAAGATTTATGAATTTCCTGCTGCCTCGGTCTTTCATAAATACCTCGTCGATCATCCTGTTCAGTGAACCCACTCCACTTATAAGTCTGTTTTCGTTCTCCATTTGAATCAGGTATTTGACTTTCAGAATTATTTTCTAAGCTCTCACCCTGTCCCTCAATATAATCCCAAGAACGAGTCCTATGATTACTAAAACTAACAGATGGAGACGTCAGTGCTCCTTGAGACGCACTTCTTGGACAATACTTCATTAACACAGAATCCTCCAGCCTTTCCTGGGACACAC
This sequence comes from Equus przewalskii, assembly GCF_037783145.1. Lineage (NCBI taxonomy): Eukaryota > Metazoa > Chordata > Mammalia > Perissodactyla > Equidae > Equus > Equus przewalskii. The sequence continues at coordinate 10,853,771 of NC_091860.1, read as the reverse complement.
TGCGTTGCCGAATCTGAACCGACTGGGGCACTCGATCATGAGAGGTGCTTCGACGTCGTACCTGCAAAGTAGTGCGGTTCGGTACCACCTGGTTATAATCTGCTGTGCCCTGAGATGCTGCTCTTAAACTATCTAATCTTTCTTGAATTGTCCGACAACCTATGTGCAATCGTCTGTTATCGATATACTCTTTGTAAGTTTTATAGTTTTTCCAGTCTATGTGCTGATGGGAATTTGGAGAATAGTGGTTAACAGATGCAGAAGGAGAATCCACAGCCTGAGATCTATTGCTTGATATTCCTTCTGAATGTCCACTGTAATTGCCAGATTTAAGTAAAATCCCAGAAGCTTCCAACGACCTGGGGCCTGTAGTCTGATGAATTAGATGGGCCGTGGGAATGGATGAGGATGGTGATGTGGTTCTTGACACTGTTTTTAAGGAGGTCTGCTCGCTTAGCCCATACCTCACTTCTTCAGTCCTATGTGAAGGAACTGTGTGGTTGTTTCTACTAGTTAATAAATCTACAACCTTCTCAGAAGGTACAATGACAGTCCTTACACTCTCATTGCAAACACACACTGCCGTGTTTGACTTTGCAACATCTGTTGGCGATGGAGGCACTTGTATTTCCATTCTATAGGCCCTGCCAGGTTGCGTCAGTACTGGTGTACTGGTTTGCTGTTTGCTCGATGATGAGTCTGGAGGAGATATTTCAACTGGCTGTGCCATGGCTGACGGGGCGGATGGCAGCCAGGGATAGCAAAGTGGTGGAGGTTCAGGTATATTGCGGGCATTGCCACTGTAAGCTTCATTGCCTTTTAGGTAGGCATCTTGAGAATACGCCTACATGGAAATGAGAGCAAAGTGTCACGTGAAATTCGCAAAAAGCACAATCATTTCCACTCTTGCAGTGCACTATTTCATGTCACTGTGCCCTACCTTGTTCCTGCATGACATTCACTAAAGCATGCATACAAACACAACATAGGGTGCTCCACAAGTATAGAAAAGGGCTAGACTCTCAGAAATCAAATAAGTTGTAGAATCTGCAACAAAGACGAATTACAATTGCCTATTTTCTCAAAAGATCTGAAACACACCAAATTTTGCCCCTACCAAGGAGCTATAGCTATGTTGCTTCTAAAATTTTTCCCATTCAAGTTTTAGGATTTTCCAGTAGTCGACAGGTTAAATGGCTGCCTGAGAAATCTCAGCAAAACTAGATGCTGATCTTTTGCCAGAGTGGTGAAAATATTAACAATCTTAATCAAACACATTTTTATTTTAAGTGCTACTGCTATCATAAATTAAATGTAACTTATTGAACAGTATCAACATCAATTAATGATTGCTGAGGCCCTAAAAATAATCCACTTTGATAAATTAAGTCCTTCAACAGCCATGCTAAATATTTTAATATCTAAAATAAGAGAGGAATATGCATGTTTAAAAAACTAAGAACATATATTAACGGCATAAGATACGAAAGAGTTAATTCATCCTTCTATATATAATTTATATATTTTATCTTAAGCTAATGCAAAATTATATGATATGAATTTATTTGGTCTCGTTTACTTATTATAAGGAGACATCTCTCTGTTACTAACAGGCAGGCAAGCAGCTCAAATTATTTTTCATCCATTACTTATGAAATTACCTAGCAGTATTTTTAAAAACTTAAGAATAACTGAAATTAAATACAGAGAGTGTGGAAAACAGAGCGATGTAGCTCGGGACTAGGGTCAGCGTCTGAGACAGTTAGGTGTGGTATCATATTCCATAGCCTCCCCTAATCAAAACAAGCTTAATTCACGACTATCATCATATCCTGTCTTTGCATTACACAGCTTGCAAAGCTCAAGTGCAGCCACAAACATAGCAGCAAAGTGCTAGGGAAAGAGAGGGGTGAGATACTTAAAAAAAAATACAGATGCAGATAAATAGTATGCTTTAACACCAGCTATGTACAGGATACAAAAGCAATCCAACATAAAAATAAAAGATAAGGCAAACCATATATCACAACACATTCTGCAAATTAGTAAGATTAAACTATGGAGGGATTTCACTAAGCAAACTTACAGTTTTAATAGATTGGCTTATTACAAATCTCTACAAAACAGGACTTAGAAAGCAAGCAAATGGCTTCTGTGCGTTTCTTACCAGAGCTGTGACATCCTTTGTAAATTGTAGCTAGCAGAAAATAGGAAAACATAGTAGAAGCTGCTTACTGATATAAAGACAGAATCATGTTGTCATATTGATGCTGGAAACAGCAAGCTAAAAATACATCTATACTGATTTCTCTGGAAGGTACCAAGAGAGGTAAAGGGCAGTGAAGCATAAAGAATAACTTCAGTATCCTTCTGAGCATCTTTTTTCTCAGGCTTTCATCTGGTTCTTATTTGATTTATCTACTATTCTTGCAAGTAAAATACATCTGGTGACATGCTCTGCTAACAGATATTTTCTTCAATATGCACTGCTGTCTGATAACATGCTACAAAGCTTCCCTTCCTCAACAGCAACATTGATGTCTCTCATTTCCCCTGAGCTTCTTCCATCTCTGCTTCCAGATGACGAAACGAATGCTCTATTATGCATTTGAAATAGTACAACCTCCTCCTTCTCCTGTAAATCAGAGCATGACCACAAGCTGTCAGCTGACTACAGCTGCCTTACGCTACGATTTGGAAAAAAAAGAATGACTTTTATTAAACAGATTTCACTCAAAAACTAAGATCTTTCAACACTGTACCTTTCGTCCTCATTTATTAGTTTATGAACATAACTACTGAAAAGACATAAAAAATATTACTTCTAGAGTAATTCTTAACCTATGATAAATAGCATAAAACACAAACCAGAAGGCAGTGAGAATTTAAAGCCAAGTAGATAAAAGAAAGCATGCATGCCGTAATATTTTGAAGGCATGAATACAGTCAATCAAAATACACATTTTGGGTATGTACCATTGACACAACAAGCCTATCTTTTTAATGCTGACTACAATCACACCGACACTTTTCCATGACAGGAAAGCTGTCTGGATGAGTGAACTCTCTGGTACAGTACTTCCCACAGCATGTCTGCGCAATTTTATTAAGCATCGCCTGAAAAGGGGGCATGCGGAGGAACGTTCTCTGTGGTCAGTGATGTAGGGAAAGGCTGGTTGGTAGGCTTCTTGACTTCTCAAAACTTCTATTATGTTAATGTACATTGTAAAACTCAGAGGGAAATTACAAACTTATTTGGCCATGGAATCCATTTTCTCCAGGGGTTTTAACATGGTTAGAGTTTCTACTGAGAATGCTGTTCTAGAAGTAATAACTTAAAGATACCTACTTTATTCAAATTTGGGGAGGAATATTATCTTTTGATAATAGAAGTATATAACCAGAACTATTAAATACTTAAAAAAATATTTGACATACTTCAGACACCTCTAAGATTCCTATATAGGAACTCTAAATACTAAATAGTCTATATTCATGGGTCCTCAGTGCTGGGTAAAGTTATGGCAAAGAGTCCTTAAATACACACACACGGACCACGTATTAACAGTGGACTGCCTGAACAGCATGTCCTACATACAGTACTACTGTCTAATGGAAGCAGACACAGTTGACAGAAATAAAATATAAATTCATTCAAGAGCATTACTGAATTTCCTCATCTGTTCTTTCAGTTCGTGAACACCAAAAAAGTTTATCTATCTATCTATCATCTACCTATCTATCTATCTATCTATCTATCTGTCTGTTTAAAAGTTCCTCATTCTCATAAAGTTTGGGAACCAATACCACTTAGTTAACATCCATGGGGAAATGAGTGGTGCCCTCAGGCCGCTGTAGCCTCGTTTGGGTTTCAGGTAGGTCATGGACATACCTGGGAATTACTCTATGGGAATAAACTTCTATGGCTATTCTGAGAGGCATGGGACAGACACAAATTAGCTCCAGAATTAAGCTGAAGGAAGTAAATTAGGAATAGGCAATATGCATTATAAGGAATCCTCTTCTCCCATGATGACTTCAGTGTTCCACTAGGAAACAAACTGCCCACTAAGAAAGGCTTCAGACTCCTTCCAGGAGGAAGGTGTTCATCAGGCCTTGGGCAAACACTGGGGTGGACCATCTGGAATGGATTATAATATGCAACTCTTTGAGGTCAACATGGAACCCAGTGTAAAGGCTTTATATTCTGGGAACAGAAGTGAAAACTATAACCGTGGCAGACTTTCTCTTAAGTGCTTGGTCAAAAAGCACCAAACTGGGGATCTTTGAATTGTCAGTGGGCACCAGTTAAAGAGCATAAAATACCATTTAGACAAAGTAATTTATATATAGTGATGCCAATTTATATTCTTATATAATGATGTCAAAGTCATCTTGTATTAATAAGTTTGTCTGAAATGGTATGGCCTAGAAATTTTTGAAATAAATGTCTTAAGAATTGCATATTCGACTCTTAATAATTTTGATTTTTACGTTTAAGTCCAAATGGAAACTTCACAACATATGCAGATGTTTTGAAGGAATTCGACAACACAAATTTTCCCCAATTGACTAACTCTTGTGAACGCAGTAGGATATAACAAAAAATTTTAGCCAATTTTTTCATTCAGCCATTTTATATACCACTCCACATTCTTTCTTAAATTTCCTTTACCCTTGTACTTAAGTTTTATATTACAGTAGTTTAGTAGTTTAAAAGCTTGTATTTGAAAATTGAAGCCATACTTAATGAGAATAGAATAGCAGCAGCTTTATTATGCCTATAGATCCAGAAAGTTCCTAAAAAGGGGGCTAGGGGCAAAAAAAGCAAGGAAAGAAAGATGACCCACAGAATTGTTCATTTGGAATTAGAAGCACAAAGAGCACATTAAATAAAATTTAGTATTAACAGTCTGGCTCTCGATTATATGGACAGTGCCTAACAGTAACTAAATAATCCTAAAATACTCTTTCAGTTCAGTTTTAGCAGAGCTACGTAAAATCACTATTACCATACATATTGATATTTATGCTACTAAATAGTAAAAACAAACAAAAAAAAAAGAGAAAAAACCTAGAGAATAAATAAGATTACTGACTGTCCTGTTAATTTAATGCCTTTACCTATGATAAAAGCAAAAGTAACCACATGTCTGTCTGTTCAGTAAAACAAATGCCAACCATGCCACGGTAGGGCATGGGAGAAGGGGATGGCGTGAATGGGGAAGCACTTTCTATTTTATACCTTTCTAAAATATTAGAAGCTTTGCTAACAAGCATGTACTATTCTTCTAATTACTTAAAAAGAGATTTTTAAAAAGAACAAAGTAGGAAAGAACCTTCGAGAATTCCTACTCTTGCTTCCCTCACTCTAGGAAGGACCACCTTGATCCACACTTGACAAATGGATACCTAATTTTAAATAGAATATTATACTGATTATGATTATTTTGAATGTGATTCTAACAAATCCAAAAAAAAAAAACTTGGGTTAAATTATGTTTTTCAATTTATACCACATTTTCATGGAGTGGCAAGTAGGGCATGGATGCAGCCCAGAGATGTGAGCTGGAATAAAGCCCTGACGCTAACTAGCAGTGTGACTTGGTAAGCCACTTACGCGCCACATTGGTACCCAATGGCAGGACAGGACTGCGGTTCAGAGAAGTGTTAGTCTCAGACCTGCCTGGGTTATACTAGAAAAGTTGTTTAACTTTGCTGTGTTGAACACAGAACAGCAGGAATTAGGCTCAAAATATCCTGCTCAAACAATAGACATATCCAAAAATCTCCACAGTGATCAGAACCGATCAACTAAATTTAATTTTGAGCCCACTGAGTCAAATGCTTAACAAAATATCTCGAGGCGGCCACTGAGAGGAATGCCTGGATCTAGGCCTCCCATCATGAGTCCATTCAAGGACCAGTCAGCATCACTGTGTAGATGACGTGATGAAGGATCTAGTCAGCATCACTGTGTAGATGACGTGATGGGGTTGGCTGTTTCATTCATACACAGACATTTGAGAGGGTAACAAAACCATTTTGTTTTCTTGAAAATGAAAGAGGAAATGCTTTATATTTTATAAGGACACCTTAAAAATCTAAACCTAAGACAGCACAGTCTAAAACATTATAAAATACTGTCAAAATGACTAAATGAATGTAATACTATTCATGTTGTTAATCCAGAAAATATATATTGATTTAAAAAATGAGGCCGCCAAGCACGGGAGGAGTATTACCAGTACTAGTTGAAAAATGTCATGAATTATTCTTAACTTTACTTCATGTTTTTCAACATTATATCACAGTCATCTATAAATTATGAAATTTATCATTATGTACCTGTCTTTACATGAGTAAAATTTTAAACTAAATAAATTGTCTATGCCACCTCTCAAAGGTGAGCTGGGGACCTCTAGAACAATTTGGTCCACACATCACTTCAGGAACCAAAGTCCCAAGGATGCCCAGCCTTGCTGTTGCCAGGCAAAAAAATATACACTCTGACAGGCTTTACCTTGGGTAAATAATTTTACAGTGGCTGTAAAAATGTTCATGTTTACTTTTCTTTACAATGAATATTCAACCTCACAGGGACCAATACCTCCTCACAAGCATATATTTTAGGTAACAGACTTAGGATGAACAAAAATACTTGTGAAGGCCCATGACAGAACATTTTAGCCCTAGAATCTGTTAGAGAGAGAGAAGTATTTCTACATATGGTTTTTTAAATCCACGATTCTCTTTGTGTTTTATAATAGCTTTAAAAAGTGGTATTTGTAGATATTCTAGCTCAAAACATTTAAGTGGAAAAGAAGCTGCCACATCCTAATGTCATTTAGGGAAAACGCATAGTACTCATTAATTATATATACTCCTTTGATTTCCTAATGAATTATAGCACATTCAAATGTGAATGAAGACTGGGTTTAAAAGCGGGATTTTCTTTTCTCATTAAGGGTATGGGCTTTTAATTTCTTATGATTAAAATAATTCAAATAATATGCTTTTAAAATGAATTTTGTTACAATCTAACAGAATCCTCTACTGATGAATCTTGAAGATCTGTTTGCTCATGTCAGTCTAGTGAACAAATTTTTCCCTGTGTTTGCAACACTTTGTATTTTACTGTTATTTAAGTGCGTTTGTCTTAAACAAAATATAAAAAGGCAGATAAACCTAATTTTCCACTGATCACATCATTAGAAGATTATTCCTTCCACTGCTGCTACTTCCACTGTTGCTGCTCTTCATCAACCACACAGCAGGCTAGCATGATGAATCCGATTTGATTCCTTCCCTAGGAACTTAGGACAATGCCAGCCCATTCTGTGAAATGAGAACTATTCGAAATAGCGTCCAACCAGTGCCTTCACCTTGGCACGGAAAGAATCTTCTGAAGATGAGAAAACAGTTCCATTTGGAAGTCCATCTGTGTTTGAGTCATCAGATTGCAAGAAAGATTCAAGAAAAGCCTTCCCTACTGTCTCTGCGTCATCTCCTAGTAAGATGTAAGTGTGTAAGTGGAGCACGAGAGGCGAATCCCCCATTTATCTCTAATCCAGTGACTTGCATTGCCTTCAGTGGTTATGTCTGCTACCTTGCTGAATCAACTGGAGAGGCACTCCACAACTAGCTCCACGTGCCAAGGAGAACTACTGTGGATAGTGACACCTTCCTTGTTAAGACGCCCCAACGCCAACAGAACTGTGCACTTAAGAAGGGTAATCTGCTATCAGCGTAAAGCCGTTCCTAAATAGAATCAACACACATTGAAAACACAAGGTTGACCTCCATAGATTTCAGGTAATTCTATTTTACATGTCAGTGAGTAAATTGAATCATTATGATTAGCTTTACTGATATTTTTGTCAAAAATTGTTTGCAGAAGATTATTTCGGACTTTAGCTGAGCCAGATTCGAACTGATGTCTTACAAATCAAAAACATGACTTTACCATTTCCATTCCCATCACAAAGACTCCATAAGTTCCTTATTTTTCTCAAATAAGAAAAAAACCCAACTATTCAGAATACTAAAAGAAATTTTAAAAAAACACAAACTTCAGTGGCCATTTCCTAGATGTGCTAGTTTGCAGAATGTTACTTAAAAGGTTTTGCTCATGCTGTCTTATTCTACTTAACTGCAATGTCAACTGTGGGAAAGTTTTATTTTCTTGAACGAAATTTATATATTTTATCATCTCTTTACTTTCAGCAATATTTAGGATTAATAAAGGAGTTAAGTATTATTCTATCCAATTTATTTTCTTTCTAAAAATAGGAAAAATATTTTAGACTTTATAAATGCTAAAGTTTTCAACAATATAGTTTCATTTGCTCTCTAAGGCCCTCACATATTTCTCCCTTAAGTTGTAGACTCCAGTCATTATGAACATTACTTCCAATGGAATGAATTGACACAACCAAATTACTTGGTAAGCAAATTTACAAACACTAATAGTTATTGGAAAATTAAGGAACGGCTTTTATAAAATTCCTGTCCTTACATTTAAAAAAAAAAAAAAGATATTTTAATTCCTGGGGATATGTACTTGTACCCTGAGTTTTGGCTTTTGGTCAAGGACTACCTAGAATGCAACACTGGGGAAAACCCTTTAGAAATCTCATTCTAAACAACAACAATAAGAGTTCACTGTGGAATCAATAAAACATTCTCATGTCACTTAATTGCGAAAAGTTGACAATAATTTTTTGAGGGGGATAAAATGTAGAGAATTCCAGACTCTGCTAAATGAACCAGAGAGTTTGGGGGTTTTTTTCCTAGATTCTTTTTTTAAATTCAATTCACCTCCATCTTTAAAGGATTTTTATTAACATCCGTGACTATAAAGCAATTCATATTTGAACAAATAAAACTTACCACTTGGAGAATGTCTTCATCTTTTGGCATAACACTAAGTTCCAATGTTGTATCACTGAAATTGAATATATATACACTATTTTAGGAGAAGTGGAAGTGTATAGAAAAGGCATAACGGAAAAATAGTTAACTCAGAAGTATTTTTTAAGTTGCTTAAGAGTTTAATTTTTAATTTTTTAAATCTTTACTTTTCAAATCCAAACCATTAAAATGAAGTCACTTTTATATATAATAAGCTAATTATACATGACAGAGGGCACCCTGCCATATGTTTCAGCTTTTCATAATCAGTCAAGTCTTCTTTATAATGTGTTTCTAATTTAGAAATATAAAGTATATTATAAAGTATATTTGTCCTGCAACAAAACCCGTCAGTATATAATTACTTATATAATTACTTCAGCTCACAGGACAAATTACAAATTTTGACCACATATTCTATTTATCAAGTTAAAAATACGTTAACATAAAAATAACCAAAGAATCCTCAATTTAATATTTTAAGCAATATTAAACATCCAAATTTTGAAATATTCCCTGTTGGCCTCAGAGGTATCAAAACTATCAAAATGTCTCCTTATTTTAAAAAACTATATAGCATCTCAACTATTTACTTTCTTCTCTATGATTTAATTTTAGAGCCTTTATAGAAACAGCTCAAAGTCTCATTTTATTTTGGTAGTGTAAATTTCCTGTTAAAAATAATAGAGAAGTTTCTCTAGGTTTAAAAAGTTCAAAGGGGTAGATTACACTGAGTCCTGTGATCTGTAATTACATTTGGATCAGGCTGGAACGGTGGTGCTCTCCCCACCCAGTGCTTCAATATCTAATCTGACAACATCAGAAAGATTTCCCCCCAACACAATCAAGAGATTAAAAAACAAACAAACAACAAAAAAAGGAAACAAAATCGAATAATTTACTGGTGCCTTTCTTTGACAGATTGGAACCCTATTTTTAGGTTCATAAATGCTGAGAATAGTAAACCAATAAGAACCACAGGTTCAAATAAATTTAACTAGTAAAATATGTAGGCACTTGTATTTCAACACGCAGAGTTGGTACAAAATACCTACTGATGTTTAGATAAATTCTTCTGCAAGGATACATTTTTACATTAATACAGTGCAGAATCTCAATGGCTTTGTGCTGTATTATTATTCATTTGCTACCAACTGCAGACAAAAGGAACACAATTTTTTAAAAGAAAATAGGATAATGAAAAAACACGATTTCTCTATTTTTCAAATTGCTTTATTGGTTGAAAAATTAAGACTGTCACTCCAAAGCGTTATGACTCTGAAAGATGGACTGCACCAGCAACAAAAAAATTAATGTAGATTTTGAGGAAAACAAAGATTAAGTTATGGTTACGTGGAAAAATAATACTTTTAAAGAAGAGATGTTAGCAAATACACTTGAGATCCTGAAATTACAGGCTGACAAAACATATTGGTGTATTTAGGATGGTCTAAATTATTTTAAGGAAAAAAATTGGGGGTGGATCTCCCCGCTGCCTCTGGAGAGGTTTTAAATTCTTCACCAGTCCCCATCAGTCTCATCAGTCCTTTAAGACCAAATAGGTGTCACTGCCAGGAACACCCAGAATCCAACATTAGAGGCAAGGTTTCTAAGATTTGCTTTCTCAAAGAATGCCATTAAATATGAAAACAGTATTGAGAATATGGTGAGATCAATAAATCATGATCACATCATTTAATTGCAAAAATGACAATGGATTAAAGCATTAGTGTAAATCGTTTAGATTACAGCACGAACTGCTTTAGACACAGTTAGAGGAGCTTGATAAAAATCTTCAGAAAATAAAGAACGATTCAATTCTAGACAAGTAGATGTGAGTAACATAGGCAACAGAGAATCAAAAGTCACTATATTTGAATCTGGGAAGAACCTCCTACAATAGTGATGATCTGGAAATCGGACTCCAGAGTCATGGCCTACTCTTGACAAAATTCAGTATGGCAACCTCTTTGGCTTTTGATTTCTTTATTTGTAATGTTAAAAAATCTTCTAGGGGTGTGATAGAAATACAGCGGGACTAAATTAACTTTAAGGTCCTATAGATAGTCACTCTATACATATTTATTTACCTTAGAACTCAAAATTCTATCATTCTGCAGAGTATAGGTAGCCATATGGATTAAAAGAAAATTCCTTGCTGTCTTGGTTAAAACCAATGAAGACATCTGAGCTGAGAATCTTACTCAATAAGCTATTTACAGATAAATTATCTCAATAAGAGTCTTTAAAATTATATATGCATTCATTTATATACTTATTAGAAACAAAGTATACATTTGCTTGTCACTTCAATTGAAACTTGCAGTAAATCTCAAATATGTGCCTCTTAGACTCTAAAGAATTTTAATCACAAATCTGATAAATCTGCCAAAGCAAAGGCACCAACTAAGCTATTCTTAGGTAGTTCCTTCTTGGCAACTCAAATGTATTATCACTTTAAGAGAAAATTCTCTATCTTCACATCACACTAATTCCCTACAGGAATACAATACTGTATTAAATCTACCTGCCTCATTGATTTATAAAACCCATCTGCGGCCAAAATTAATCATGTTTTAAGAATCTTACCTGTTCTGAATCAAAGCAATTACTTGGGAATAGGTCTTTCCAATAACACTTTCTCCATTGACTTTTATAATTCGGTCACCTTCAAAGAAGAATAAAAAACCACATGAGGAATTCCTAAAGAAAGTCACTTCTGAATACTTTTTCAAATATTTCTTGAGTAATGTTCTTATTTTTGATATATCTTTGCTCATTGTTTTTGAAAGTATCTTTTATGAAAATGAATCTGAATTTTAGTATATCCAGCATCTTATGAAATATAGCCATGTTTTAAATGAGTCTTAGCCATTGATGAATTTAGAAGCCTCAAACGATGTAGCCACCAAGTGAACACAGCTATACCATTTGTGCCCCATCTACTGTTTTCTGAGTTGTAGAACAACTAATTATTCCTGTTTACCCTGTCATTTCTGTTGGAGAAACACTATTCAACAGGCTTAAACAATTCATTGTCTTTATTACCTCGGGGCGCTCTAGTTTTAGTCCAACTGATCTCCTTGTAGTGTTCTCCCAATCTATTTAGTTTATTGATTACTGCTATATTACAGAACTTAAATATGGGTATGCATATCACTTTGACTTTATATATATTAACTTGTTCTTCCTTTTAATGGGGAAAAGGACATGTAGATTACACAGAAAAACTCAGAGGAGCAGAAAGGAAAAGAAGAGGAGAGAAATGACAGGGGAAAAAGGAAAATAGAAAAAAATGTCCTTTTTGTGTGCTTATCACAGCATCTCCACTTCATCTTCCCAATTGTATGAGGCTTAGAACATGACAGATGATACACTCCAGGTAATGGATCCCATATGTACATCAATATACATATTTATGATATTGAAATTAGGCTTATTTTAAGAATGATGAAAAAGATAATTAATTAAGGTACAATAAATTAATAGTGCATCCTAAGAAATCTTAGCAATGATACTCACTACTTATATTTGTAGCTCAAAAGACAACATTTTATTCAAAAGGCAATAAAAAATAGCTTTTCACTAATTCCAACTTAAAATTACTTCATGTTTAAAAATATGAGAAAAGAGTAATGGTTTTGGTGTGCATTAATCTAATCAAAATCTCTAGTTTTTATTAAAATCACAAATCACAAAATGTTTGAGGGCAAAGAGCCATCAGACCACCTCCACTGACACCTGTAGACGAAGCTGGGCTTGTACGGCACTGAACACTTGAGCCACTCTGGAGTGCAAATACATCAATTCACCTCTGGCAGATCAGGCGTTTCCAGAACTTGGAGATCCAAGATTATTTCAATTACGGCAATAAATATCATCACCATTTTGCTACTTTGTAACCCTCTGTCAAAATTAGCTGTATGCAAAATAGGTTATTTACAAGGGCCTCCAAGAGTCCATTATCTGAGTGGTGACTAAAAGTTTAGCCCAAGATTTATAATTTATATTATTTCTGTTCAAATCCACCCATTTGGGTATCGAGAAACATACAATCAATTAGGTCTCAAAATACTAATAACAGACGTGAAGAAAAAGGAAGACACATATGGAGGGACATGACATATGGAAGAAGGAAGAAATGGACTAAGACAGAACCAGCAGACGGTGAAGAAGACCAGCCGCACCTGTGCATAAGCCGGCTTCGAACGCAGGCCCTCCTTCTTTAACTTGTTTAACAAAGATGGTGTCCATTGGTTCCAAGCGGTTTCTTTGTTTTCCTGTGGGAGAGAAAAAGCCCAAGGCATGGTTTACGTCACAATATTTTATTAAAATACCAACATAGAAAATGATATTTAATTGAGACAATTAAGCAAAGACCTTTATGAAGTGTTAAATACACATCCTGCATTTGGATGCTAAAATCCTAATTTAGGGATTTTCATTAAATCAGACATTTATTTTGCTTCTTCCATAACACAACAACAACCACAACAGTGGCAACAGTTTCTTTTTACTGGGTACATTCTGTACAAAAATTACTACAGTAAGTACTATATATAACTGAGAGTTACATTCCATAGCAAGTAAGTATTACTACCATCATTGCATAAAAGAGGAAACTGAGGCTCAGAGACATTAAATAAATTCTCCAAGGTCACACAGCTAGATTACACAGGCAGTGCTCACTCTATTGCTTTTTTTTTTTTTTTTTTTAAAGATTTTATTTTTTCCTTTTTCTCCCCAAAGCCCCCCGGTACATAGTTGTGTATTCTTCGTTGTGGGTTCTTCTAGTTGTGGCATGTGGGACGCTGCCTCAGCGTGGTCTGATGAGTAGTGCCATGTCCGCGCCCAGGATTCGAACTAACGAAACACTGGGCCGCCTGCAGCGGAGTGCGCGAACTTAACCACTGGGCCACGGGGCCAGCCCCACACTCTATTGCTTTTTAACACTGCATTGTGCTAAGCTTTAAGTTTTAACGATGAATAAGACACAGTCCCTTCCCTTCAGGGATTCTGGTAAGAAAGAGACACACAAAGAATGGCCCTATAGTATAAAAACAATCAGAGACAAATACAACATCCGGCCATGGCAATGAGGAGCACATGGTCGACCCTGTAAGTCAAATATTTCACAGACTGCTGTCCATGGATCATCTGCATTAACATCTAAGGTGCTTGCTACAATACCAATGCTTTGGGGTCCAATCAGAAATCTGCTTTGTCAACAAGTTTCTCAGGCAATCCTTACACACACTAACATTTGCAAACAACTACGTTTCAGCAAAATAGAAGTCAAGGAAAGATTTGCAGAGGAGAGGACACACAAGCGAAGTGATAAGCACCATGATACATACTATCAGGGGACAAAAAGGCAGACAGGTTCTCTCTCTTTTTTTTTTTTTGAGGAAGATTAGCCCTGAGCTAACTACTGCCAGTCCTCCTCATTTTTGCTGAGGAAGCCTGGCCCTGAGCTAACATCCGTGCCCATCTTCCTCTACTTTCTCTGTGGGACGCCTACCACAGCATAGCGCGCCAAGTGATGCCATGTCCGCACCCGGGATCCAAACCTGCAAACCCCGGGCCGCCGAGAAGCGGAACGTGCGAACTTAACCGCTGCGCCACCGGGCCAGCCCCCAGACGGGTTCTCAAAGTGTGGTCCCCTGACCAGCAGCATTAGTATCAGCAGGGAATGTGTTAGAAATGCAAATTTGTAGACCCACCCCAGATCTTCTGAATCGGAAATGAGGCAATTGTGATGCAACTCAACTTTGAGAACCACTAAAGTAGAAGACAAGGTCCTGACCCTTAAAGAAGTCTATAACAGAAAATAAGGCCCATGCACGCATGGAGTAATATAACAATACCAGTTAAACAGCAATGCTGGGCAGAAAGTGACTGAGTGTCACATAGAAAGAACTCCTATTTATATTGCCACACTAAACTGAATTTTTACCATCGTGTATCACAAAGGTGGCTCAAAAGACATTTCCTAGTAAAGGAATAGCTATCAGCACCTCCCCTTACAAATCTAGCTATTTACTCTGAGAGAAGTCCTCTAAAGCAGTGAGTGGCTAACTCAACTACTGAGAAAGCAACAGGGTTTAGCGGAAATTGCTCGCGTTTCACAAGCCATTAGACTTGGATTCAAGTCCTTGCTTTGCCACTCAATAGTCCAGTTGCAATTAAGTAAACTCTTTTACTTAAAGAAATTATTACATTTTCTTCTATAATTGTTCTATATTTTTACATTCTTGAAAGGTTCCTATGAAGACTAAATGAGATAATGTAAAATCACTCAGCACAGCGTGCAAGTGAACAAACTCCTCAGTCAATGCATATTTTCACTCTTCCTTGCGTATTTCTTAAATGAAGACTAGTGTCATATTTTTATGATTTCAAGAATTAAAATTCTGAAAGGTCATAAAAATACACTTGCAAAATATCTATCATCCAATTTGAAATACTATAAATCTATAGTAAATATATATCAGAATATCTGCCCAAAGACACTTTATACAGCCTTTTCTCTATGTTCAGATGACATGAAAATATTATCAATCCTTTAGCCACTTCTGATTAGTTATGACAGATAGCCATGACTGCTCTCTCCATGAGGTTTAGGAGGAAAAAGAGAACTAACGTTAGTTAAATCTCTACTATATAAAAGAATGTCCTAATTCTTTCTTTTTTTTTTTAAAGACTAGCACCTGAGCTAACATTTGTTGCCAACCTTTTTTTTTTTTCCTTCTTCTCCCCAAAGCTCCCCGGACACAGTTGTATATTCTAGTTGTAGGTCCTTCTGGTTGTGCTATGTGGGATGCCGCCTCAGCACGGCTTGATGCGCAGTGCCAGGCCCATGCCCAGGATCCAAACTGGTGAAACTCTGGGCCACCAAAGCGGAGTGCGCGAACTTAACCACTCAGCCATGGGGCCAGCCCCAAGAATGTCCTCATTCTTAAGAGATGTTTAATGAAGTACTTAGGGACTAATTATAATGATATATGCAACTTAGTTTTCAAATGGTTCAGAGGAAAAAATAAACCAAGACACTCACACACTCAGACACGCATATAGATAGATGGATAAAGAAAATATAACAGCATGTTAATTGCTGAAGCATGATGGATGACATACAGGTGTCTATGGTACTTTGAAAATTATAATAAAAAGCTAGGGGAAATTTTCTATATAGGCCAGGCTTTACTTTTCTTCATAGAAGTTATCACTCACTACTTAAAATTACGTTTTTATTGGCTTACATGTTGGTTTTGTGTCTCTCCCACTAAAATGAAGAGCAGGAATTCTGTCATGTTCACTGATATCCAGACCACCTGGAACAATGCCTGGCACAGAGCAGGCATTCAATAAATAATTATTCAGTAAGTCAATAAATTTATTATGTAGTTTAATTCTCACAACAAGCCTTCAAGATGCGATTGTACTGAAGAGGAAACAGAGACTAAATAACTTGCAGAGTAGGGATTTGAACCCAAGTCTGAATCCAAACATGATGTTCCGTGCTGCTTCAAAAGGAACGGAACGGCTTACTCATTTGTCTAGCTTTACTGAATACAAGTGGATAGTACACTTACAATCAATTTGAAAGGATCCAAATACTTAATTCCAACCAAGGTGGTAACCAAACTAGGTCCCTTTGGGGCCAATTCAACATTACAACAGTTGACCTTAAAGGAAAGCCAACTATTTTTTCTTGGCTAGAGATTTGAGGGTTTAGAGTTTAATATGTTTTGTTGTATCAAGTCATTGCTTTCATAGAAAGACTTACATAATAAAAGAGAAGACACATTTTTCTTATTAATGTCTTCTAGTCCACTCTGTCCCAAAGGTGATTATACCATACTTATATTTAAAAACACAAAATGCAAATGACCATTAATGAATTCTACAAAATAAGAAGTTGGTTGAGTAGCCATATAGTGACTCCTGAAAATTCTGATAGAAAGTTTGACTTATACAGAATAGATGTAGTCCAAAACAGTTTGGTTTTAATTTCCAAAAATGAAATACTAGTTTTGCAATGACCGCCTTGGTAGAATCAGAGACACGTTGCCATTGACAAATCTTTCAATACAGTGCGAGAACAGATGATGATGGAATAGACTGAAGTAGAGGTCAAGGCACTAGCCTATATGCCTAAGCTGTACTTTTGATTCTTGTTGTTTCTGGGCTTTTCTATCTGCACTTCCTCCAAAACTCTGACTTGCTATTATTACCCTAGCTATCATCCAATTCCTTCTGGACAACAGAAAATTTCCCATCGATATCCCTCAATTACAGGCAGGTTTCACTAAAAAACAGACTTCTCTTCACTTTCCGTCTTCCTTGTCTCTAAACCTTGAGCTGAACACTTGGCTCATTAATGTCAAGAATGTCTTCTTTTTACTATCTGTTGCCTGCCATTCTGCTGGAACTGGAAATCAAAAGTATCAAATTTAAGACATGTTATTCAATCTCGTGTGCCTTTAGTTTTTTTAAGTCAATGTCTAGATACGCAACACTAGAAGTCCAATCCTGAATTGTAACTCACCAGGAAAAACTATTCCTTACTTGCCAGCATGAGCATCTGGCAGAGCCAAATGGCTGCCCTGGTAACTCTTAGCAAAAGCCTCTTTCAAGTCTACATCTGTATTTTATAATTTCTCAATTTTTTGAGAACACATAGGACACATTTCAAAGAACTGTTAAATACCTTATTTTAGTGTCATTTCTTGACCTTACCAAAAGAAAAGGAAAACGTGTCTTTTTAGCACACACATGTAATTAAATCTTTCTGTATTTGAGAAAAGGAAGTAAAAAGACAATGATCTTACACAGATGGGAATGGCTAAAATGACCAGGTACAGAAAAAGTCCCATTTTATGTTATTTACTCCACAATTAGTAAAGACTTGAACAAGATGTAAAAAGTATATATGAATTTACTTGAATTTGAATATTACACTTTAAATAGGAATGTACATACTTCTAAATTAATATAATCAGTAAATGTAATCAGTTGGGGAAAAGTAATGTGAGGAAAAAAATAATAATATATAGGTAGTAGCTGCCATCCAAATACTCAATGTACCTCCAGGTGGATGTGATTTTTATTCTCCACATCCAGCATAAGGTCGTAGTTAAGAGTTTGGGCCCCAGGCCCAGAGTACATGGATTAAAATTCCAGCTCTATCATTTATTTTCCAAGTACGGTTAGCAGATTTTGCAATATTTGGTACATTCTTATACTAAAAATTATTAGTTGTCTTATCAGAAATTCAAATTTAATCAGGCATCCCATATTTTATCCAGCAATCCTTTCTCCAAGTGATTTTAGACAAATGATTTATTTATGCCCCAGTTTATTCATCTGAAAAATGAGGAGAATGATAATTATTCCTATCTGGCAAGGTTGTTGTGAGGATTAAAAGAGATAATCTATTAAAATGCTTATGTAATGTCTAATACAAGTCGGTATTTAATAAACGCTACGTATTACTATGCTAGTCTGATGATAAACCTCCAGAAGGTTTACACACAGATCAGGGATGACGGACGCCACAGTGCTTGTGACACTGAGTGTCTGATAAATACTGGTTGAAAGAGTATCTATACAAACTTAACTGTCACATAATGGGGAAGTCGGGGAATACAGACCAAGGAAAAAGGATGACTAAAGAAAACAAGGAGAAAAGTGAGAGAGACCATACTTAAAATTTTTCCAGTAACTCTGACCCAAACTACACACCTGTCTTCAAAGAGACTGCTGTCTAGACCCTGGGCTCTGTCAGTTAAGACGATCTAAACCTCTAATGACCTCTTCTTTGGAGAATGTGAAAGTCAAAGTCACTTGCAACATTTAAATCATTTCAAAATTTAAAATATTAAGTATACAAAGCAAAGAGACTAAAGCAAATAGATTATTTCAAGAAGGAACAAAAATTGAACTGTGCCACTTACAAAAAGAACCCTGTAATGAAAGAGCCACATAAAAATACATAAGCCCAGGTCAGGGAACCCTATAGTTCTGGAGACACACTGAGAAACATATGCTTCACACGAAGAAATAGCAGCCCGTATTTTAACCAAAAGCAAAGCAATAGAAAATAATGGCTATCACTGAGATTAAGCTTTTTATCCCTTCTCTAAGCTCTCAAAGACCCGACTGGACAATTTTTTGAATGGAACCAAATCCTCTCTGCTTTAATAAAGACTTTTTTTTTAAAAAAAAGTATTCTTTTTATTGATTTCTTTATTGTAAGAAAAAACCCAACTCTACCTCTACACAAGAGAAGCCTTTTGCAATTAAATTATGCTTCAGTATGAAAGTTATAAAAGGCTTGGGAGAAGAGGACTCTCCACAAAGGTGGAAAGCTCAGGGGTACATCACATAAGGGAGTATGAAAGCCCCAGGCGTTCACTATTTAAAGAAAATCAATTAAATAGCTTATTGAAATTAATATCTATTTTGCAGACCAAAAATAATTGAAACCATCATGTAGGTTGAAATAGACATCAAAGTTAAGTCTGAATGAGGAAAAATGATCTTTACTTCTCTTTGATGGATAATAGATGGTCACAGAAGAAAAACTGGGCAGGAAGAAGAATTTGTTGAGCAGAAGTTAGGAATTATGGATCCATTAAGGCAAAAAACAAACGGAAAGAGAATAAACAACAAGTTCCGGCTCGTGGCTACCTCTGGGGGAAGAGAGCAGGGAAAGAGTGGTGTCAAAGGGCCTTAACCATAGTTAGAATACTCACCTTTATGTCTTGAAGAGAGAGACAGAGATGTGGAAGAGAGGGGAGGATACTGAAACGTTAAGATGGCAAAAATAGGTGGCAAGCATTTGGAAGTGACATTTTTTCCTATATTTTCTGTTTGCCTGAAATATTTCATAACTATAAAATTGTTGATAACAGCCTTCTAATTTTTATTTTGGGGGTGCGGTTTGCTAATGGCAAACAAAAGTATCTTAAAAGCCTAACAGAGACACATTATCTAACATCAAAAATCTATGTATCATATGATAAATACACCCTATATGATAAGAAATGAAGGGGAATCCAATTTAAGAAGACTGATATGGCAGATCCTTGGGTATTTTTTTTCCTTTGGTAATAGCAGAAGCACTAAGTAAAAAAAAAGCACCAGCTTACTAAATCTAGGTGTTCCCCAAATTTCCACTTAAGATGCTCTCACTTCAAGAGTGATGACTAGTACTTTAAAATTATACCTCCCAAGTCTCCAATCTGCAGCTCCAATAATTATCATGAGATTCACATCCAAAATCCCAATGATCTCTGGATGTTGTCAGTAGAATGTCACCTGCTAGGACTCGATCACATTATATCTATCATAAGCAAACACATACTCTCCACTCAATCTGATCTTCACATAATATCAAATGGAATAAAATGAAATAAGAAAATCCCTTAAATACTAAAAAGCAGACCATGTTCTAACCTAATCATGATAAACTTTCTTTCAACCTAGACTCATCTAATTATTTTTTTTTTACTTCTTATTGTGGAAAATGTCCAACATACACAAAAGTAGAGAAAATAGAATAAACCCACATGAGCATCACTTAATAATTATAAAAAAAAGTCACTCTTGTTTCATTTATACTCACCCTTTTTTCCTAAAATATTTTAAAGCAAATCCAAGATATCATGCCAATTCATTCATAAATATGCATACTTCGGTATGCATCACTAACAGATAAGAATTTTTCTTTGCTTTTCTTAAAGGAAAGACAACAAAATCCTTGCACGTTCTCCATAGCATGTAGTGATCTACACAGCGTGGACAACACTAGTCAACAACAAACCTAATCCTACTTTCAGCCTCCTAAATGTCTACTTAACATTAATGAAAAGCGGTACGTCACGACATGGAAATGATAGCAGCAAAAACTATGGAATGAATTTAGAAGGGTTCCACGTGCAGAATCACAACAGAACCCTAAATTAAGTTCCTGAACAAGTTACCCATGCCCAGTAGGATGCTCTGCCTGTGCATTCAAATTCGGTGAGTTCATGGATGCAAGAGGCCATTCACAGCATGAATATCTCCAGTATGTAGAACAGTGCCTGGCATACAGTGGATGCTCAAGAATTATTTACTGCTGACTGATTCAAATTAAAGCCCTGGAAAACATCAACAGTAAACCTATCCAAGGACAACTGAGAGATTTGTTTCAGGAACAAAGCTATCATACTGCAACTGGTCTGCACAATTTTCCTCAAATAGTAGAAGGAGAATGCTGCCACTTATGCTAATTTGAGTACAATACCACTAGGTGTCAGACGCGAACCAAAATTTTCTAGCATTATAAACAACCAGGCAAGAAGGACTCTGGAAGGGTGTTATTCATTCAACAAATATTTACTGAGTTCGTAAATGTGCCAGGAGCTGCTTACCCTACAACGAACAAAACATCCTGGGATCTGTCTTCTGGGGTATTCGAAGTTTATGAAACATGGGTTTTTTTCTCTCTCTAAAGTTTCAGGAATTTCACAAACTATATATCACATCTAGATTCATAGCCTTGTTATTCCTGTTGTGCTACACTTTAATTTCCCTACAAACCAGAAAAATTTGTTACAATGCTCTAACCACAAGCAACTATCTTTCCATCTCCTACCTTACCATCGCGCCATCCCTCAACCAATTCAACTTGCTCGTCGACTCTGTCAAGACCTCCCATTCCTGTTGGCCCTCTCTACTCTTCAAGACTATCAATCTCCCTCCAGAAATCACTTTCTTCCACACTAAGATTACCCATGGATCAATATTTCAACAAAATTCACCGGCAGCCTCAACTTCCTTTCCCTCTTGACCTTTGAAAGCATTCAATTTGCCCATCTCCAAGTGTGGAGAATTCCAACCACATGCCTGCTCTGCTCTTGCTCTTGGCCTGCTAATTCAGCTGAACAAAACTGCACGAGCCCAGTGATTTATAGTTCCCAAGTTCAGCTAAGTTCTTGACACTGCTCCATAAAGTCTCTCAATTGTGTTTTAACACCCATTCCCTCCAGGTTGCTGTTTCAAACTTCTAATAGCCTTCTTGAACTTGCTATTCCATGCTGATGTCCTCACACTATTTGGATAACCTGTCTCTTAACTTCACTATATCTCACTTGCTGTATCTTCAATTTCTTTCCATCTTTGCCCATTCTTCCTTCCTTTGTCCTACCACAGGTGAGGATTTAGGTCCCAGCCTTCTTCAGGACCATTCTCCCCTAATTAGCTCTTCTCATGCATAAAACCTGTTACTCTCTAATCTTCTCTCCAGATTCCCACACTTACACAACAACAGAATTCTCTGGCTTTCCAATCAGCTATCATTTCTCATTCCCTATCCTTCATTTTCATACTTCTTACAAGAATAGTCTATACTCGTTAATCCTCATTTCTTTACTTCTAATTCAAGGTTTCTCAGACACTGACAAATGTCCCCTGCGGCACCAAACTGCCCACCCAGCCCACTCCTGCTCTCATGTGTAGTTTACTGCTCTAACTTACATTCTGATTGCTGATATTTGGTTTCTTCATCCCTTCTGTCCACTGCACTGAAACTGTTCTCAAGTAACTTTACCAATTTGCTATTTGTCAGATCCTGTCCAATAGTATCCCTTTTTTTTTTTTTTTGGTGAGGAAGATTGGCCCTGAGCTAACACCTGTCGCCAATCTTCCTCTTTTGCTTGAGGAAGAGTGGCCCTGAGCTAACATCTGTGCCCAGCTTCCTCTATTTTGTATGTGGGTCACCACCACAGCATGTCTTGACAAGTGGTGTAGGTCCACGTGTGGGATATAAATCTGCGAACCTGGGCCGCTGGGGCGGAGCGCACCAAACTGAACCACTATGCCACTGGGCTGGCCCCCGAACAGTATCTTTTTAGTCCCCATCCTAATGAATTCTCTACAACAAATGACAAGTTATCCACTCCTCGCTTAAAATTATCACCTCTTAATTAACAAGTCACCAACTCCTCCTGGCTCTCTTCATACCTTCAAAACTTATTCTCCAATTTCCTCTCTGACCATCTCTTAGATGTTGCCCTCCCTCGGATCCTAGCTTCATCCTCTACATCTTCATACTGTCTGTGTACAGTTTCATTTATGCCTAGAACTTAATTATAACATATATAATGATGACTTCCAAATCTATTTTCACCCCCCCCACCTTCCCTATAAGCTCTGCACACAAATTTCCAACTAAGCACTAAACATTCCACAGGCATCAGAAATGCAACTTGCCCTAAACTCATTTCCCCAGGGGGAGGGGATCGAGATGTTTCCCCTCCAGTGTCCCTCAGTGAATGGCACCTCCATCTATCCACTCATTCGTGCCAGAAAAGCCAAGCATGATCCTCCACACGTCATCCTTAACTAGTGACACACAATCCATCCTCAAGTCCTGCCCCCAAATCTGGGCAAATGTATATTCTAAATACCTCTGAAATCTGTTCTAGAATGCTGCTTTGCCTTCCTCCTGATAAAATCCTCTTCATCTGTCAACAGCACAAACGACACCCCACTTTAGAATCTCCCCTGATAGTTAGATGATTCCCCGTGCTGTGACCTATAGCAATTGCACATCCCTCTACTTCCGCACTTCTGGAATTATTTTACACTTCATCCTCCACCAGAGTAGGAGCTTCTTGAAGCCAGAGTCTGTATCCTATCTATCTTTCTATCTATCTATCTATCCATCTGTCCGTCCATCCACCCACCCACCCATCCATCCATCCATCCATCCATCTATTCATTAATGTCTGCATGCCAGGAACCGCTCTGAATTTTAAGAAAAAAGTAATAAACAAAATAAAGTTCCTGTTCTACTTTCCAAATGAGGCAGACAACTGTTCAACAAAAAATAAGTAGTATGAGAGATGGTGACAAGTGCTATGGAGAATAATCAGCCAAGCGAGAAGGGAAGTAAAAGCGACGGGCAGGGCTGTCATACCACTTTTACGAAATGGTCAGAGAAGCCCTCTCTGACAGGTGACATTTGGACAACTGTCTGAAGGAAGTAAGGTTAGAGGCCACTTTGCTCCCTTCCCAGCAATTAGCTTATAGTGACTGGCTCATGGCAGTGACTCATCAAATGTTCGCTAAGTGAATGACTCAACAACAGGAAATATATTTCTAGATTTAATGCGTTTAGCATTCACACACAAATATTTCTGTTCTGGTTCTATACCAAAGATGAAAAGTTATCTGTTAAACTTCAAAAGCAGGGACAATAACTAATACAATTAACTTTTTATTAATTGTATCTGTAAATCACATACTTTGTAGATTAGCTCGAGAGCAATCAAGAAAAAAATGCAACTATCCAGCTAAGTGCGGTCTGTGATCAAGGTCTTAAGTTAGCGAGCAGCCAGGAGAAGACAGCTCAAATTCACCTAATTACAGGCTCATCTCTGGGACATTATCTATAGAGAAGTTATTTCCACAGGACAGCAGAGAACATTAATACTCCAACCATGTCCTTTCCTTGACTTTTCACCTTTTTAGCCCTATCTCTTCAGCATCTTCGATTAGTTCTCTGAAATCAAAGATTTCACATTTCTACGGGTTTTAGAACCCCAAAAGAGATTTTTTTAATTGTATTTATTTTCTTGACTGCCAAACTAACTCCATGCAATATATTTTTCAAAGTCTTAAAACCTACTCCTAAAAACTGGACTTCCGACAATGCCTACTTTAGACCAATCAAATTTCCTTCATTTTAGATTATTATAAGCATAGTTTCCTAGGACGTTTAAAGTGAAGTTAAGAGAAGTTTTTTAAGCTCTCATTTAACGTGACCACTTTCCCAGTTTATTTTACAAGGAGGATGCTCAAATTCTCCAGAAGTCCAGGATTGCCATGTTGTTGTTATTGCTGTTCCAGTTTACACACTTAGCAGCTATGTGAGATAAGGTTTCTAAATTTAAAAAGTGTCCCTGACACTTCGCATTAGAAGGGAACTAATGGGAGAAAGATGAAAGAAAAGCGGGAAGGCAGCAGAGACTGGAGTCTCCTTCCTCGACAGCAGAGGTAAGGACGCAAACACGCCAAACTCCCCAACTTCAGGACCATCAATTTGGAATAGTGCCAGGTCAAGGTGGCGGTTTCTCCCTTTATGCGCTATATTTACTCAACAAACATTTCCACTCCTACTACGTCCCAGGTACTTACTAGGCACTGAAAATTTGACAGTAAAAGGCAATTTCCATCCTTAATGACCTCTGTTCTTAAAGTAATACATAAAAACATTTTTTTTCTCATAAACATAATGAATAGCCTGGGTATGTAGGAAGATTTGATTTTGCATATTCTAATGACCAATTTCTGATGACAGATATGCTCACTCCTCTTATTTCTCTATTTTCCCATGTTGGATTTGCATTGCTGCCCCCACCTCCCAGGACCAGGCATATCAGGAGGCGGAAAGTCTCTACTTGTTCACCAGGCAGCATGAACGATCACTCAGCTTAACTGTCTCCAAAATAGCAGTGGAGATTCCCCAGCAGAGAAGGAGGGAGTCTAACCGAATCTTTCACTAATGAGAAGCCTCCAACAACCGGCTCCACCTGGTACCAAGAGCCTTCCAAACATCTGGAAACAGCGACCACTTTCTCTCCTTAAGCATCTCCTTTTCAAGCAAAAGTTTCAAGTTCTTTCCATCTTTTAATAAAATATGTATCATAGTTTCAAAATTCATATATATATCTTTGCCATCATTGCCCTTTAGATCTGAGGCTCCCCAGTGTTTTGACCAGGTCCTATTTAATCAGAAGAAGATCCTGGGGCCCTCCTTTCCCACTTGTCAAATGGAGAGGAATAGAATAAATATATTGAGGTTAACTTGTTACTAGCAACATATAGAATCATTTATGATAATCTTTGTGTATGTGAATATGTATATGTATGTGTACATATGTGTGTGTATGTATATAAGCTTATACATTTTTACATTAGGCAACATGGCACACAATAGCAAACCACAAATAACTGGACAATTTTATTATAACTACATTGATAGAATTTTTAAAAGTATTTTAATAGGACAAATACATGGGCAGCAAATCACCCAACAAAGTTATCAATGTACTAGCCAACTGAGCTAGTATAGGACAATGCACAACTTATATTTAAGCCATAGTGAATATACATGTAAGGCCCAGCAACTAGAAAATTATATCTCGAAATACTATTAATATCAATAATATAATATATGTCCAGGCTACTTCCATTTGAAGGGCTTCTTTACCCAGCAGGCAGAAAAAAGATCCCAAGTTATGTCCAGTTAGGAATCTATTAGGAGACTCTCCCCACATTAAAGAGTAAGGGTAAGTGGAAAGAATGCTCCATCAACCCAGAGGCCACCTTGGGGTTAAGCAAAGTTGGAGTCGGGGGCGGGGAGGGAAAACCAACCTCCAAGAAAGACATGGCTCTAGGCCAAACTTCACATAGATTTGTAGGCTAAACCATGAAATAGCCTGGCTCTGAATAAAAGCAAATACCAATCTACCTGAAGAACAGCTTTTTCATTCTAGATCTCAAAGACCCTCCAGTAATAGTTTTTGGAGGTCAATAAACACAAAATAGTGTAACATGCATAGCAAAACAGCAACAAAACACACAAAAACCAACATACTTTGAGCTAGAATCAGCAGGAAAAAAGAGGAAAGAGAAACAGACTCACAAAGACTCCTGATAACAGAATTACCAGATTATAAAAAAACTGTTTACTATGTTTGAACAAATTTTAAAAACAAGCCTAAAAATGGTAAAAAAGGAAACTCTTAAGACATGACCAAGCATGTCTGATGTAGTACCCTAAGGAGCTTCTAATAATCAAAATTTAAAACTCAAACAGCTAAGAAGAAAATTATTGTATATTGTAAGAAATTATCTAGAATGCAGCCCAGAAAGAAAAAAAAAAGAGGAAAAAATAGAGAATTTAAGAGCCATGCTCCTAAGAAGATCTAGCATATGTTTAATTTGGGCCCCAGAAGAAAAGAGAGCATTGGGATAGAGGGACACAAAATGTGAGGAGATGCTGGCTGAAAATTTTCTGGAACTGATGATAGACATCAATCCAGATACAAGAAGCTCAATGAATCCCAAACCAAAAAAATAAAAATAAATCCACACCTAGACTCATCATTATGAAATGGCCAAACACCAAAGATAAAGAGAAAATTGTTAAAGCAGCTATAAAAAAATTTGCCTTCAAAGAACCAATAAACCAAAATATGACTTCTTACCGGCAACAATAAAAGCCAGAAGAGAGTAGAATATTATCTTCAACATGCTGGACGAAAATATCAACTTAGAATTCTTTACCCAGCAACAGTATCTTTCAAACATGAGGGCAAAACAAAGACCTTTCAAGGGGGAATAAAAATCCTGAGAGAATTGCAACACAACATAAAGTAACATGTGGGTAGGAAGGAGGTAAGTAGAATTAATATGCTTTAAGAGGAGAATAAAATATTAATTAGCATTAGACTCTGATGAACTTGCATATTATAATTTCTAGGATAACCACTAAAAGAATGGCAATATATTATATAATCTCTCAAGCAGAGAGCATAAAAGAGAAATGATTCTGTTTCCTCAAAAAAGGATAGAAAAAACAACCATAGGAAATTCGAGATAAAATAGAAACAGAAATTTCAAAATAAAATAGGAGATTAAACAATAAATATATAATTAATTACATTGAATGTAAACAGACAAAAATTTCCAAATTTAACTATAGTGAATTACCTTGTTTCAGAATCAACTCTTTCACCCATAAACAACAAGCAGAAAAGTTAGACACAGGATAAATACCATTCGTGTGAAGGCAAAAAAGTTACCCAGGCAGAAAGGGCCTGAAGGGACAAGATCCCGAGAGAAGGAATTTCAGAGAGGTGAGCCCAGTGTTTTAACTGCTTTTTGCCTTGAGGCATTTTCTGCTTCAAAAGTAATGGCTGAGAAACTGAAGAGCTGTGCAGAGCTTCCATCAGTCTCAAAGGGCTGGGGTCACAAAAATAGGTATTTGAGGGCAGCAAAGAAGGGGGGCCCTGGAAAACACCTTATCTTTCAGGTGGGGCCTCCAAAGGAATATAACCTGTGAGTAAGGATGAAAAAGTAGAAGCCGAACCATGTCAAGAATGGAGGTATGTTGCTCAGATCTCCTTCAAGAAAACCCTCTCTAGAGAACACAGTTGACTGACAGCCCCAGCTGCCACCCCTTGAGATGCACCATCATGTTCACCGTGAGGCCACATTTCCCTACTCCTGTCCAATGCAGGATTCCTCTAAGAGGCAGTGTTTGCTTGGGAAGTCATCACTAGCCTAGCAGAGACCTTCTTAGGACTGTCCTTCCTACCAAATCCTTCTCTCCCTCTCTTCTTTCACAGCTGTCAGACCTGTATCACAATCTGAAGTCTTCCCCATCCTCTCCTGCTCCCTTCTTTATCCTTCACAGGCATTTCTCCCAACAAAGCTCTGGCATGTCTAATCTTGTCATGCCATCTGTTTCTTCTTGGTGTGTGCTTCTCAGAGAATCTGAACTGATACATCAAACATCAAAAAGACCCATGTACACCTTTAGGTGAAGGTCAATCCTTGAACAGAGATGCAAAACTCCTAAATAAAACAGAAAACCAAATCTGGTAATATGTAAAAAGTATAATACATTATGAACAAGCTTGGTTTAGTCCAGGAATGCAAGGTTGGTTTAACATTTCAAAAATAAATCAACATAATTCACTATTTTAAGAGATTATAAGAGAAAAAAAAATCAAAGGGCTATCCCAAAAGAGGTAGAAAAACTCAACACGCATTCATGGGAGAAATACACCACATTCATAGATTGGAAGATTTAATTATTTCAAATATTTTCAAGTATTCAAATATTGTAAATAACACAAAATCAATCAAAATTTTAGCAGGATTTTTTTGGGGGGGGGGGTCTAGAAACTGAAATACCAACTCTAAAACTTACACTGCAAATGACAAGAATAGCTGACCCAGTCTTGAAAAACAAAACTGAAAGACTCTAGCTAATAGCAGCACTTACTATACAGCTACAGTAAGGAGGAGAGTGTTTTCTTGCTACCAAGAAAGTGACCAATGGAATAGAACAGAAGTTGGCAAACTTTATCTGTAAAGGGCCAGCTAGTAAATAGGTTAGGCTTTGCAGAAAATGTACAGTCTCTGTCATATATTCTTCTTCTTTTGTTTTTAACAACCCTTTAAAAAATATAGAACTATTCTTAGTTTGGAAACTGTACAAAAATGAGCCAGAGGCCAACCTCTGGAATAAAAGAAAGCCCAGAAACAAACCTACACATATAGGGACACTTTTTGATCAAGGTGGTACTACAGAGCAGTAGGACAGTACAGACTTTTCACTGAACAATGCAGGGTCAAACGCACATCCATACGGGGAAAAAATTAATCTTGACCTCATATCACATGTAAAAATAATCAATTACAGGTGAATTGTAGCTTTGATGGTGAATAAAACAATAAAACATCTTGAGATAACAGGAGAATATCTTCACAACCATGAAGTAGGAAAAAGTTCTTAAATAGGACTCAAAGTATTACTCATAACAGGCAAGACTGATAATTTGGACTACATTAAAATTAGGAACTTCCCTTTATCAAAGTTACTAAAAAGAAGTTGAAAGGCAAGTCACAGCTGGATATCTGCTATATATATAACAAAATTCTCATCGAGAATATTTAAGGAACTCCTACAAATTAATTTTCTTTAAAAAAAGGACTGACAGCTAATAACCAAATAAAAGGTAATCAACCTCATTAGTTTTCAGGAACATTTAAGTTAACCCACATTCCATACCACTATACACCCACTAGAATGACTAAAATTAAAGACTGGCAAATGCCAAGTGTCAGTGAGGATATGGAGCAATTGGAACTCTCATACTCTGTTGGTGAGTGTATAAATTGGTACAGTCACTTTGGAAAATTGTTTATTAGTCTCTATTAAATGTGACTGTGTGCATATCTATGACTCAGCAATGCCACTCCTAGGTGTACATATCCACTAGAAATGACTACATACACGCACAAAAGTACATATATAAGAATGCCCATAGCTGCATTGTTTGAAATAGCTAAACACTGAAAAAAATCTACATGTCCATCAATGGTAGACTGGATAACTAAATTGTATATATTCTTTTTGTTTTAAATCAATTTTATTGAGGTATACTTTACCTGTGATAAAATGCACCCATTTTAAGCGCACACTTCGTAAGTTTTGACAAATATATATACCCATGTAACTACCACCACAATCAAGATACAGAGGATTTCCATCATAACAAAAACATTCCTTGTGCCTCTTCCCAGTCAATTCAAGCAACTATGGATTTGTTTATATTTGTCTCTTCTAGAGTTTCATATACATAGAATAGGACAGTATGTACTCTAATGCTTGGCTTCTTTCACTCATCAAAATGTTTTTGTCAGGAAAAGCATGAGCAACCAAAGAAAAAGTGATAAATTTCATCAAAATTTAAAACTTTTGTGCATCAAAGGACATTATCAAGAAAGTGAAAGGACAACCTACAGAATGAGAGAAAATATATGCAAATCATATATCTGATAACAGTCTGGTATCCAGAATATATAAAGAACTCTTACAACTCAAAAACAAAATGACAGAGGCCAGCCTGGTGGCACAGCGGCTAAGTGCACACGTTCTGCTTCAGTGGCCTGGGGTTCGCCAGTTCGGATCCCGGGTGCAGACATGGCACCGCTTGGCAAGCCATGCTGTGGTAGGTGTCCCACATATAAAAGTGGAGGAAGATGGGCACAGATGTTAGGTCAGGGCCAGTCTTCCTCAGCAAAAAGAGGAGGATTGGCAGCAGATGTTAGCTCAGGGCTGATCTTCCTCAAAAACAAAACAAAACAAAAAACCAAAATGACAGACAAGTCAATTAAAAAATGGACAATGGACCTGAATAGACATCTCTCCAAAGAAGACATACAAGTGGCCAAGAAGCACATGCAAAGACGCTCAGCATCGTTAGTTATTAAGGAAATGCAAAGCAAAACCATGATGAGATACTTCACACTCACTAGGTTGGCTATGAAACAAAAACAGAAAATTACACATGTTGGTGAGGATATGGAAAAACCGGGACTCTCACACACATGAACATTCCTGTACAAATATTTTTGCAGGCATATGTTTCATTTATCCTGGGTAAACATCTATGAGTACCTTCATCATGTCAGGAAAATATGTGGAAAACAATACCAAAAAAAAGTATTATCGGTCATAAGACAGATGGGTATCAAAAAAATAACCAAATCAAAGATGAACATCAATTGCAGATATTAAAGATACGATGCTTTATCCTTAAGCTCAACAGACTTAAGCCAATAGGACTTGTTCAATTATGAAGATAAAGAAGAAAATTAATGAACAAGTATGAAATGCTAATACTATGTTAACCAAAATTTTACCTGAAAGTTGAATTAGGGATCTTTTAATACTGCTTACCTTTCAAGGGAACAGAACCCTCTTTCTTACCCATTTTCAAGAATGACTCATGCAAGAGTGAAGAACTTTCTGAGACATCGTGGTAGAAATTGAGAGGAAACTCTAGAACCAGATTGCCTGAGCTTGTAGTCCAACTCTGTCACTTACTAACTGCTTAAACACTTTGTGCCTCAGTTTCCTCATCTAAAAAATGGAAGTGATAATAATATCCACCCCAGAAAGTTGTGAAGATTAGATGAGTTAATCTGTACGAAGTCTCGGAACAGTGCCTGGCACATTGTAAGTTAGCTGCTGCTGTTGACACCACACCATCGCCACCAACACTATCATCATCATCATCATCATCATCATTTCTACTTCCTAAAATATCTTCGAGTTAATTTACGACACCTGTGGTTGTTCTACTGCACGGCATTAAGGTTAATAAAATTATGCTACTAATTAGCGTATACCTAACTACCAGAGAAACTCCAATAGTTTAAACTGTCAATACAGTTAAAAACGGATCCTGAGGGCTTCAGTTAATGCTCCTTCTCAAAGACATCAGGAGAGATCCATGGAGCTCACTCAGGACTGCCACATTTTAAAAGTAATAGAAACATGCACTGACACCCGACCACCACACCAGAGACCACGGACCTACAAATAATAAGAATTTCTTCTTACAGCAAATATGCAGGTCCGTATTTTAGCGTTGTATTATTCTGAAGGGATAGGTTTTCAATCTATTAATGGAAATCAATGGCATAAAATACACTCAATTTTCTCAGCTTAATTGGTATTTACCTCTTCATTAAACTGAAGAATATTTGATGTCTAAATATAGTCGGTATGGAACAGCTGGCATTAAATGATGAACTGGGCCAATTTGATGTTTCTCTCAGGAATTCGGAAGTATTATGATGAGAGAGGCAGGGAGAAGGAAGATATAGTGAAGGCTGCACCTTCTAAAGAGGTCAGCTCACGAGAAAAATCATGTATAATCAAAACTGTGAAAATCGTTTAAATCACCCTGTAAATACCAGAGTTTGGGCCCCTGGAAGATCAAACGCCAAGACGTTGCTGTTAGTTTCCACATTTAGCAGCTTTCCAGGACCTGATTCTGGCGTCTGTGGCGCGTTGGGTATCCTACAGCTCTTGACTTTGAATTGGGAGATGCTGTTGGGTTTTTAGAATTAACACATCTTTCTGGAGGTGTCTTGAGGGAGTTCCTATTTCTTGCCATTAGAAGAAACTTGATTAGAAATTCTAACATAGGCTACAAGTTGTTTAGTGAGAAACAACTGCAATCACAAAACACAAATTTTTACTAACAAGAAAATTTACAGAATTCCCAGTTACCTTTTTTTCCTACTGTTAACATGATTGAATATAAATTTTAACACCAAAGCAGAAATACAACAATTATTTAAGGTCCTAACAAAATGAGATAGACATTTTAGAACACTGGAAATGTCCCTACAACTAAGGTGAGATTAAATTTTTACTCGTGGAACAAGCAAAAAAGAAATAATAGTAATCAGAAACCTTCAATTATTCTTATTTTGATTACTTATGAAAATTTCCTCCAGAGATTTAAGGTACAATAGGATGTCAGCAAGATAGCAATTATCCACAAGCAACTACTATCACCAAAAAATATTTTTCTACTTTAATGGCCTTTTTCTTGTAAATATTATTTGTATTATAGTACAGAAAACTAGCCAACAAGAAAGAAAAATATTTTTTAAAATACAAAAGAGTTCACAGAATGGAAATCACAGAATGGAAAAGTAGGGTAAGGAGAATAATCAGACAATTAAGTGGCAAAAGAGATTCCACTCAATTGTCAAAAGGAAAGAACACCAAACGAAACCTTTCAACCGTTTCACAGAATTTTGGCATTATAACAGGATCCCTTAGGAGTGTGAATAAAATGCTGGCAATGATTTTCTCTCCAGGATTCTAGGCTTTGACTCGGATCACTGCACTGGAAGCTGGGATTCTATTTCATTAAAACAAAGGAAATTAGCTTGAAAATAAGTTTTAAAAGGAAATGAGACTATAAAATAAAAATCATAGGGGCCGGCACGGTGGCGCAGTGGTTAAGTTCGCACGTTCCGCTTCTCGGCGGCCCGGGGTTCGCTGGTTCGGATCCCGGGTGCGGACATGGCACTGCTTGGCAGCCACGCTGTGGTAGGCGTCCCACGTATAAACTAGAGGAAGATGGGCACGGATGTTAGCTCAGAGCCAGGCTTCCTCAGCAAAAAGAGGAGGACTGGCAGTAGTTAGCTGAGGGCTAATCTTCCTCCAAAAAAAACAAAAACAAAACAAAAAACAAAACAAAACAAAACAAATCATAATATTCAGTTGAATTAAAATAATAAATTATAGGTCGTCTGTCTCTAAATAGGGTGCATTCTAAAAACTAATTTATAAATAATTGTTCAGAAGTCAGAAGAAATTTTTTCACATAGAACACGTTCTGATGGTTGGTCAGTGGCTGAAATGGTATTATGAGTACTAGCTGACTAGGCTTCAGTGGACTAGCCTGTGACCCCTACTACCAGCTAGGATGACAAGAGCAAACCGTGCCCTGGGATGCAAAGGCAGGCCAAGCACTATAACTCCTTAAACTCATTCAACCTTCCAGGTCCCCTACTACCCGGGTATTCAGAATTGAGTGGCAAAGTGATGGTTGCTCCTATACGATGTTCAGGGCCTCTAAACTTGGGATACCTCTGACTTTTATGTGAATTCTTTGTCCAGAGGTGTTTACAAAAATGGAACAAGTTTCCTTGTTTTTAACATTCTCAGTGCAGAGAAATTTCACAGTTAATTTCACAACACACTAATATACCCTATATTTATCTACTAACTCTTGACCCTACCTAAGTCAAACTATTTTTTAAAAGACGGAATTATTTTTAAAACAAAATTAGAAAAATAAAGAGGGAGACTGAAAAATAAGTCAACAGAAGTGAGATGGCAGAGGTAAAAGATGGACTTCAGAGTTAGATACGCCTGATTTGGAAGTCCAGCTCTGTCACTGAGCTGTGTGATCTTGGGCAAGTTATTTTACATCTTTCTCGGCCTCAGTTTCCTCATGTATAAAATGGGAATATTGTCTCACATCTCACAGCGTTATAGTGAGGATTAAAGAAGAAGATAACAGATATTATGATGCCTGATAAAGTCTCAGTCATATGCTAACTTCTACCACCCCGCCCCCGAAAAAAATCAAGCAATTCTCCTTCTAAGTATATTTCAAGTATATTAAAAAATTTCTTTAGGTACTCTCATGCTTTTTCAGATTCTTCTTAGGAAGAAAAAGTACAGTTGTTTTGGATTTCATAAATATCTTATTTTGATGAAGCTCGCTTCACAAGAGGTAAGGTGCTTGAATTTGCATTTCTCTTATTTTAAAGCCTTAGTTTTCATGTGTTTAATTCTTTTATTCGTTTTTTTTAATTACGGATTTAATTTTTTGTTAACATAGCTTATAATTATTTTCTCCCTTAATCTGTTAGACTCCTGATGTTAACTTTTTATTACATTTCAATTATTTACATCCTTTGTTGTTTTTTTATTTTCTAATATGATATTGATTCTATAGTTTCTAAACATGTAACCAATCTTTTCTTATTTCTGATTATTCCTTCATCAACAACATGCAATGCCAGTAGAATAGCCAGGTAATTTAACCACAAACTATAGCAGTAACTCAATTCAGATCAAAGTCCAGCTATAAGGGATAATAATCATAAGATCCCAGGATATGTAGTCTTGAATATCCTTTCTTTGAAGGGGTCTGAATATTGTCACTAGATCAAGCCAGACTCTTGGGGACCTGCACAGGGGGACCACACTGTTTGGGTGTTCATCACTGTAATCCAGGGTTTCCCGGCGGTGGCACTATTAACATTTTGGGCCAGATAATTCTCTGCTGTGGGGAGCTGACCTGTGCTTTGTAGGATGCTGAGCAGCACCTCTGGCCCCTACCTGCTAGATGCCATTAGCACACTATCCTCCCCCAACTGAGACAACCAAAAACGTCTACAGATACTGCCATGTGTCCCCTGGAGAGCAAAACTGTCACCAGGTGAGAGAAGCCCTTTAAAGTGAATTGGACCCTGGGGTTTTGAAATCAGCTTATGTTGAGGGATCTGTTAAAAAACAGCCATGTGAAGGAATGGCATTAAGGATATTATCTACTCTATTACTCTTTGTTTTCCACTATGAAGGAACAAAGGAGAAGTTTGTCTCAGACTTCAGTGCAAACAGGATATTGTTTTCTTATGGATAATGTGAATCAATAATCATATTTTCATTTTTTCTTTGGTCACCAGAAAAGCTCAAAAGCAAATTCACAGCCCACCAAGCTAATGAGGAGAAAACATCAGACAAAGCTAAACTGAAGGACAGTCTACAAAATAACTGACCAGTACTCTTCAAAAGAGTCAAGGCCATGAGATAAAAGGAAAGACTGAGGTACTGTCACCAATGAGAGGAGACTAAAGGGACCAAGACAACTGAATGCACTGTAGAATCCTGCAGCAGAACAAGGACACTAGTAGAAAAACTGGTAAAGTCCAAATAAAGTCCGTCATTTAGATAACAGTATTGTGCCAATGCTAATTTCTTAGTTTTGTTAACTGTACCATGGTTATTTAAGTTTTTAAACATTAGGGGAAGTTGAATGAAGGATATATGGAAATTCTCTGTACTATTTTTCCAACTTTTTTAAAGTCTAAAAATTATCTAAAAATAAAAGTTTTAAAAATGGATACTTTTTATTATGTGTAAATTTTAACTTATTAAAGCTCATATAAAATTAAAACAAAAATAAATGGGAATTATTGAGAAATAACCCTATTCCCAGCCTGATTCTCCTTTTAAATTCATTAAATATTTAAATCAAGAGTGAGATTAACTACAAGAAGAACCAAAATACTTTACTTTCCAATAATTGAGTCAATAAATCTAGTAGATAAACACAATATTCCTTATCTAAAAGAATTACTAAATTTAAAAGATTACTAATTGAATAAAAATCTCAGAATCACTTCCCTCAGAATCATATGATATACTCCCCCACATAAGCACTAATATTTCCCCACATTAACAATGAAATTATCATGCATTCAAATCATGATGAGACAGTTCAATTCATAAAACTTTGAAGTCTACAGTAAAAAGTATTTAATTTCTATGACTCTCACATCTAAGATTTTTTATATATTTGGACTCCAAAACTTGTATCATCTCATTTAATATTTCTTAAAGAACAGAAAGACATGAGTAGAGAAACATGCAGAGAAAAATTAAAACATTATAGCATACCTCCCCTGTTGCCATTTTCTTCATCCTACAAAATAAAAAAATATATATCCATATATGAATAGTTAGTTACAAACTCCAGTAAAATCACAGCAAGGCTCAATTCAATTCAAATTACCCTTCCCCAAACGTGTCAATTACGATCTCATTAAGCAATGCCTTTTGCCAGAAGGATGGAGCTTTCATAAACAGAGATGGGAAGGCCATGGGTGAAGCCAGCTTAGAGGGAGGACATCGGGAGCTGTGTTTTTGACACACTGAGTGTGAGATGTCTAAGAGAGATATCCAAGTGGAGTTGTCAAAAGCAAGCAGCTGGACAGAAGAACCTAGAATCTGGGAGAGAAAGCCTGGCCAGTCATCACTTACTGTACTATACTTTGAGATTTTATTTTTCCTTTTTCTCCCCAAAGCGCCCCAGTACATAGTTGTATATTTTTAGTTGTGGGTCCTTCTAGTTGTGGCATGTGGGACGCCGCCTCAGCATGGCTTGATGAGCCGTGCCATGTCCGCACGCAGGATCCGAACCGGCGAAACCTTGGGCCACAGCAGCAGAGCAGGCGAACTTAACCACTCGGCCACGGGGCCGGCCCCTGTACTATATTTTAATAAAACACGCCTGCAGGGGCTATTACAGGATCCGGAACTGTCTTTACATAAATTGGCTCCAAACTGCTATATATCTGATTTCTTGTATCCAATTTTGAGGTTTGTTTATCTATTTGGTTTCTTTCATTGCTACCAGGCTGTCTTGCTGCCATGTTATCTACTTCTAGATGGGAAATTAGAAAAGTAACTTTGGAAAACTTGTATAAAAATACATCTATTCAAATATTTGTTGAGCCTCTATCACATGAAAGCTATAACATACTGTAGAAAGAAAAACAGATACTTAGTAAAGGGCTGACAATTTATTATATAACTTTTGACCTTTATTTTGGCTGCCCAAATTCATTTTTTTCCTGGTTATAAGCTCTGTTCTGAGACTGCTAAGGTTGCCAGCCAAGTGACATAATAAAGATATTGTGGTATTAATGGCACATTTCCTAAAAGCTACACCATATTAAATTTTTTTTAAACTCCTTTGAAGGGAAGGGACATTATTTCATAATTGAAAAGCAAAAGATTTCAATATATATTTTCCATGTAAAATTTACAGGACTGAGACTTATTGTTGTTTGCAAGAACATCTGTGTTAAATAATAGCATTAACAGCTCAAGTTTACTGACCAATTACTGTATGCCAATTCCTGTACTAAGAATTTTACGTGTATTATATCACTTAATCAACACAACAGCCTGGGAGGAAGGGGCTGCTATTGTCTGTTGGGTGACTTACCCAAGGTCACAGAGCTAATAAGGGGCAGAGATGGGACTCAAACCTAGGCTCTTTGATCCCACTGACTATGCTGTTAACAATTATACTGTGCTATTAAAAGTCCTGGAAATATTTCCCAATAATAATAATACATTATTAACCTGTGTTTGGTAAAATTATCTTATAAAAATTGTACTACCTATATGTTTATCATGACCCAAAGCTCTCCTTCAAAACAAAAGACAAAAAAATAATTCAGCCAATATGCAACTAAAGGAAAGGCCCCAAATTATCAAGTGCTTTCATATGTGACCTAATTCTTAAGTAATACTATTTTAGACATTTTAAGATAAAGTGGATTCTTAGAAAATCCAGTTCCACAGTTTTACAGACATTTCAGAAAACCCAAACTGGTAAGTATTCATTCCAAAGGTAGAAGTTATTTATAATTCTTAAAAACTATTCAGTACTTTAAAAAGTTTCCCCTATAAGACATTTTACTGGAAAGATAGAATAAAAAGAGTGTGGTCTCCAGAAGCCATTTGACACTATGTTTTAAGAGACAGACTTAGATTCATAGAAATTTAGAATTAGAAAGGACTTTTTAGTTTAATTCCCTTGAATTAAAATGGAAATCTAGAAGCCAAAAGAAGTTAAGTGGCTTGGCCAAGGCCTCATAACTCTTCTGAATATCATTATTTCCATTACACTGATGTACACTAGTTAAGCATCCGGCATTCATGTTGGCCAAGTTCAAAATCCTAGATCCACTACTTACTCATTATGTGACTCAGATCAGTTTCCTTATCTGTTATACGGGGCTAATAATGAAGTGAGATAATGCTCATAAGGAATCGTAAGGAACACAGAACAAGTACTCAGTGTGTCAGCTGCCATTATAAGTATTCCATGATGCCTCTTACTAGATCATGTTACAAAGCGTATTAACGTAATTCACTCTGGTGAGAAGCTATGTTTTGATTCTGACTCACCATCATATTACATATCAGAAAGTTACATATTATTCTAATTCCATTAACTTTTTATAACTGTCAGAATATTTTAATGAACTATTTCCTCTGCATACTCCGCCCAGAAAACTCACCAACTTTCTAGATGGTAGAAAAACAGCTATACATTAGAAAAAGTAGACTGAAGTTTGGAAGCAGAAGTCCTAGTAAAATAGATTTGGAGTTTATAATCAGTATGACCATCCAGCGAAGATTAAAATTTTTGTTCTAAAAGATAGAATAATATCTAAAAGAATCTAATAAAATGCAAATATAACAATTCTTTTAAGATAGAAAGAAGGCAGGAAGGGAGGGTAAGAGGAAGACAAGAAGGAGATAGGAATCGTCCTGTGTTTTCTTCAAGTTACTTTAATTATTTCTCTTACCTTATATGAAAATTGAATTGCAGACTCTGGGGGATAAACAATAAAATGCCTTAATGTGAAACCAAAGCCCTGAGATGTTCTCTTCAACATCACTGTCTTGGGACCCGGCCAGGAGAAGGTTTCATCTTCGGATGGTGACACGGTTTCACTTTGCTCTTTTCCATCTTTACTTTTTGATACCTAAAATGAAAAGATATTTAAAAGTTAACAATATAACACAAAATATTTCCTCACTTGGACAAAACTGTGTAAAAATAGAATACCTGAGTGCAGTTATGAACTTAATAGAGAAAAAGAAGCGTATTCTGATGCATGAACTATATGTATTAGAACAAATCACGCAGATCAACAAAAACCAAATTTTTTTCTAGAAAGGGATGTCATGAAAAGTGAGAAAGAACTCTTAGAAATTAGAAATATAATGGCTAAAATTTGAAATGCAGTAGAAGGAATAAAAGATAACACCAAGAAAATCCCATATAGCACTAAGGACTAAGAAACAGAAACTACAAAAGAAGAGATGTGAAATCCTTACTAAGTAAAGACACTAAAACTGTTTTCAGATAGTCCAACAGCAACAGAGGATGTTAGAAAATAACAGATGAGGCCTTCAGGTGCTGAGCACAAGTTCAGTGTCTACTGATAATCCTTCCAATGTTCTGGCCTTCCAGCTCTTTGATCGCCTCTCCTCCACTCTTGGCTTCTATCTGGTCATGACTGAAAACTCTTTGCAATCTCAAATCAAGGATCTCACTCTTCATTCCCTCTCATCTCTCAACGTTCCCAATTCTTCACTCTCATGCTGACCATACCACCTCTTCCCTGTCCCTCACCACCCCAGGTCCTCATTTCCCTCTTAAGCCAGCTTCGAGTCACTCCTTTGCCCTTCTTTCACTTCCTCAAAGTCACCTGACAAAACTTAACCCTGGATAGATCAACACTGTCTACCCTGGGCCTGCACCTATGCAGCCGAGCACGGATGGAGAAAAACCAAAACTGAGCTGCTAGCTTTAACTCTAAGTTCATGACCACTAACTTCAAGAGAGCCTTTAGTTCTGTTAATGATACATTTCTCTCCAGTCCATTCCTCCTAGATGACCATTTCCTCCCTTCTCCCCCATCCTCACTTGTAGCTGATGACCCTGCTTTCTATTACACTGAGAAAACACAAGCAGTAAGATGAGAACTTAATCTACCCACCCACCTGCAGCCGTGCCATGTTCTCCCGTCTTCCGTCCTGCTACCACGGCTGAACTGTCCATTCGTCTAAGGCACCCCCACTCGTCTACTAGACCCCATTCCCTCTTAATATTCAAAGATATGGTTCCAGCAATTCTCTCCTCTGTTGCATTTTCTCTTTACTATATCGTTCCCATCAGCACACACACATTTCATAAATTCTTTAATCTTAAAACAACAACAACAAAAATCCCCTCTTGACTACACAGCACTTTCCAGCTACCACCTTATTTTTCTGCCTATCTTTAGAGCCAAACTTCTTGAAAGTTGTCTACGGCTGTTACCTCCAATTCTTTTTCTCCCATTTTCTCTTGAATCCCCTTAAATCAGGCTTTTGTGTCCATAATTCTCTGAAACTGCTCTCGTCAAGGTCACCAGTGACTTCCACTTTGCTAAAGTGAATGGTCAGTTCTCAGTTCTCATCTTACGTGACCTATCAGTTGGCACAGGGATCACTTCCTTCTTGAAAAATTTTCTCCCCTTGACTTCCCACATTGATTTTTTCCTCCTAACTTACGGGCTACTTCTCAGTGTCCTTTGCTACTTCTTCACCTGCTAGACTTCTGAACTTAGGAATACCTAGGACTCTGTCCTTGGACCTTTCTAGCCCTACTCTGTCTTTTGATGATTTTCCCAGTTTTTTTTTTTAAAGATTTTATTTTTTTCCTTTTTCTCCCCCAGCCCCCCGGTACATAGTTGTATATTCTTTGTTGTGGGTCCTTCTAGTTGTGGCATGTGGGATGCCGCC
Source organism: Equus przewalskii (assembly GCF_037783145.1). Taxonomy (NCBI): domain Eukaryota; kingdom Metazoa; phylum Chordata; class Mammalia; order Perissodactyla; family Equidae; genus Equus; species Equus przewalskii. The sequence goes on along the minus strand of NC_091860.1, from coordinate 10,812,307 downwards.
TCAGCGTGGTTTGATGAGCAGTGCCATGTCCGCGCCCAGGATTCGAACCAACGAAACACTGGGCCACCTGCAGCGGAGCGCACGAACTTAACCACTCGGCCACGGGGCCAGCCCCAGATTTTCCCAGTTTTTATCTCTAGCCCAGACATCTCCTCAATCTAACAGGTATCTCAAACTTAACATCTCTGCCCTGCTGCTAAGATTTTGTATTAAATTACAACTCCAAATTCATCTCAGCAGTTTTGAAATGTCATCCTTATCAAATGGCAAATACTTGAATATGCTTCATTCTACTATATTTTTTATGTTCCAGTAGTGAGAGTCTTATCTATTCTTCCACAATGATTTGCTTCATAGGAAGGTGTTTAAACTTGAAAATGCTCCGGAAAGCAATTTTTGCATTAAAAATTTATTATACTTCAAAGAAAATAAATTAAAGAAACTTCTAAATCCTGAACATTTGTATCACATAGTCAATATGTGGACTGTTACTAGTCAGCTATTCACCAATTTCATTTTCTTTTCTGTTTGGAAAGACAGCTGGATAGTTAACATTCTCCAGCCAAACCTGCAGACTGAGTTCTAGTTGATGGAATGTGAAGGAAAGTAAAATGCAATATACAAAAACCAACAGTATCTCTACATACTACCAATAGGCAATTTTTTAAAATACCATTTAAAGTGTGAAATATTTAGGGAGAAATATTTAAGGATAAATCTGACAAAAGATTTGCAAGACCTGTAAACTGTAACTCCAAAACACTGTAGAGAGATTTAAAGAATATCAAAATAAATGAAGACGTATATGGTGTTGATGGCTCAGAAGACTCAGTATTGTTACAATGTCAACTCTCCCCAAGTTGATCTACAGTTTCAACAAAATCCCAATCAAAATCCAGGAGATGTTTATTTAGAAGCCGATAAGCTGTTTCTAAAACTCAATTTAAAATGAAAAAGACCTAAATATCCAAAACAAATTTGAAAAAGAAGAATGAAATTGGAGCACTTACACTGCAAGACTTCGAGACTTATTAGAAAGCTACAATAATCAAGACTGAAGCCATCTATGGAGACTCTGTATGTTCAAAACTAATTTATCATAAATGCATTTTAGTTTATCACCCCTTCTAGGATTTGGGGATTTTGCAAGGGGGGTTGGATAACACCAATCATCAACATGGGAGACTCAGGCTGAGTCTCAAGTGACGGCAAAAGTGATCATATGATTAGGGAGAGTTGTAGGGTTAAAGGTTATTATTCTAGGCTTAATTACCCAAATAGTTTAGTTAAGCTTTAAGTGGTGACTGGATACTCCTCTTGTGATACAAATGAGAGAATCACTTTATACACGCATGCAAGTTCCCCCTCCTCACATTCATTTGGTAAATAAATATTTATTGTGCACCTACTATGAAGTCAACACTGTCCTAAATGGTGGGGATACAAGGGTGAATAAAATATGCATAGTTTAGCAGGGTTTTTTGGTGAGGAAGATTGACCTGAGCTAACACCTGTTGCCAATCTTCCTATCTTTGCCCAAGGAAGATTGTTGCTGAACTAACATCCATGCCAATCTTCCTCTATTTTGTATGTAGGATGCCACCACGGCATGGCTTGAAGAATGGTGTGTAGGTCTGTGCCCGGGATCCAAACCTGCAAACCCTGGGCCACCAAAGCAGAGCGCACGAACTTAACCACTATGCCACCAGGCCATCCACTTGTCTGTTTTTTTAATTAAGCTTACTTTGAGATAATTATAGATTCACAAGCATTTGTAACAAAAAATACAGAAGGGTCCACATAATCTCTATGCAATTTCCCTCAAAGGTAACATTTTGGAAAACTACAGTACAATATTACAACCAGGTAACTGACATAAATACAATCCACCCATCTTATTCAGAGTATAGTTTTACTTGTACTCCTGTGTGTGTGTGTGTGTGTGTGTGTGTGTAGTTCTATGAATTTTTATCACATTTACCACCAGTCAAGATATAAAATGGTTCCATTACCACAAGGATCTCTCCTGCTGCCCTTTCACAACCACACCCACTCTCTCCCTCCACCCCTTACCCAGCCCCTAACGCTAGGCAACACTGATCTGTTCCATGTTTCTACCATTTTGTCATTTCAAGAATGTTATATAAATGGACTCATACAGTTTGTGAAGTTTTGGGGTTGGCTATTTTCACTCAGCATAATTCTCTGGAGATTCATCCAAGCTGCTGCAGATATCAATAGTTCATCCTTTTTATTGCTGAGTAGTGTTTCATGGGATGGACGTACCACAGTTTGTTTAAAGGACATCTGGGTTGTTTCCAGTTTTTGGCTATTATTATGAATAAATGCATTACGAACATTCATGGACAGGTTTTTGTGTGATTATGATTTTCATTTCTCTGGGATTAATGTCCAAGAGTGCAATTGCTGGGTCATATGGTAACTGCATGTTTGGTTTTACAAGCAACTCTCAAACTGTTTTCCAGAGTGGTTGTAGGATTTTACATTCCCACCAGCAATGTAAGAGTGACTCAATTTCTCTGCATCCTTGCCAGCACTTGGTACTGCCATTATTTTTTATTTTAGTCATTGTGATACTGACTGAAATTATAATTTGCATTTCCCTAATGACTATTAATGAACATCTTTTTATGTGCTTAGTTGCCATCTCATTACATAATTTTAAAGCACAAAACAATCTGTAAGATTTAGTCCAGGTAAGTGAACCCTTTCACGTTACACATGAGGAAACCGAGGCCCAGATTAGTTAGTGATTTATTCCAGATTATTTATGCCCAGTATCAGAGCAAGAATTAAAATCATAGTTTCCTGCATCTGAGACTAGAATCTTTCCCATATGTCACATTATTTTTCATCATCTCTTCTATTCTGTAGTCTGCATAAATTTTTCCCTCCAAAAGCGCTTTGATCTAACTTATTATATTTTTAAATACCATTTTTCTGCAGGACTCTAATTTTAAGACCTCAAAAACTTTACCTGTATTAAATTGGTTTCTAGTGTGTTATTATGATCTGGCCTCACAGCTCCAAAATATATTCAGATTTTCTTTCCTTTTCCTTTGAATCGTATAGATAACTCTCCTGGGTCACGGTTTCATGCTTCAAGTTTCCAAAGTGAGCCTATGTCTCGTTCTACCACGTTCTTTATAAAAATGGAGATGGGGCTTTTTTCCTTCCTGCAAGCTAATTAAGAATTTTTTTTTTTTTTTTAAAGATTTTGTTTTTTCCTTTTTCTCCCCAAAGCCCCTCTGGTACATAGTTGTATATTCTTCGTTGTGGGTCCTTCTAGTTGTGGTATGTGGGATGCTGCCTCAGCGTGGTTTGATGAGCTGTGCCATGTCCGCGCCCAGGATTCAAACCAACGAAACAGTGGGTCGCCTGCAGCAGAGCGCGCGAACTTAACCACTCGACCACGGGGCCAGCCCCAAAGCTAATTAAGATTTTTGAATGCAACACATCACAGCTCAGTTGTCTCAATTATTCCACGCTCTCAAGAAGATCACATTGAATCCTCTCTAATCTCCTATCTTTTCCCTACAGGAAAGAAGGGAGGGTTATATTTCTTTCTACAGAGAAAGAGAAGATAAAGAGAAATATACATCTGAGCCTTCTTCCCTCCTTCTCCTACTTACCCACACAGCCTTTTTTCTGTTGGATTTTCCAACAAGGGGAAATGGCAGGCACAAAGTGAAGGACACAGCAGGCACAGATTCCTCCACTCGAGAAGACCCCCAGCACGTCTCCCTCTACACACATCTCATCTCCCCACCGTGAGCACCGATTCATGTTCCAGCAGCATCAGAGCACAAGATGCCAAGAAGCGGCTGGAATAATAGCAGTTAAATTCCTGTGGACTAAGACCTGTCATTTGATTCCCTTAAAAGACTTCATAACAAGGTCACTTGATTGAATAATAAACTCAAGGTTAAAAGAAACCAAAATAAAGGATAAAAGCTAACTCCATAAAAACTAGATATAACAACCAGACAAAGCAACCTAAAAGAAGAGTGAGAGAAAATTTAAAGGGAAAACACTAATCATGTAATAATAAAGGTAATAAAAACCTCACAGAAGGGAATGCAAACTGGCATAAGGGAATTTTTCGGGATAATGGAAATGTTCTAAAAGTAGATTGCAATGAAAGTCTCACAACTGAATAAGTTTACTAGAAACCACTGAAATGTACACTTAGAATGGATGAATTTTATGGCATGTAAATTACACTTAAAGATATTTTTTAAAAACTTGCATCGGTAAAAAGTACAAAGTTTACATGGTAGCCAGAGGTGAAAGACACAGGGCTGTCATGAAAAGTAAAAACAAGAGAGTTATGAAAGAATACACAATGAATATACAACCCCTAAGCTGTCTTTTGTAATTATTTGTACTTTAAGGAGAACGGGGAGAGCTTCCTAGTATACTCCAGGAATCATCCATGAAAAAGCAGAAGAAAGCATTATATTGTGTTCATCTTAAAAGATTCTAATATCCATTCCATCGCATACTTAGGATTATGACCCCTATTCCTATGGATTCTTTGAAAATATTTTGTTATTTTCTTTATCTTATCACTGATAACATTAGTAGTACCCGTTACTTAAAGAAAGATTTGCTTCCTTATTTTAGGGCCAAATTTTTTCATGGTGACACAACACCTTTTAAAAATGTCACTTGCTGAGAAAACACAACACAGGATTTGAATGTGTGTGTCCTTAGGGTTTTGTCTTCTTTTAAATAGTTGAATTGTGGGACTTTCACATTTATGACTGCCATCTGGCTTGATGTCTCTTCTTTCATTACTTGGGGAGATGGCATGGTGGGGATGAAGAACGTGGCCTCTGGAGCCAGACGACCCGGGCCCAGGTCCTTGACTTATCAGCTGTGGACCCTGGGGAAGTTCCTTGGCACATCTGTGCCTCAGTGTCTCATTTTTAATATAAGGATGATAATAATAGTGCCTTCTTCATATCCTTCTTATGAAGACTAAATGACTTAGAGTTCGTAAACTGTTTAAAGAGCACATCACACATAGGAAGCACTATTTCTAAAAAAAAATTTTTTAAACCACAGGGGTCACCAATACATAAATGCTCATTTCAAAAATGTATTACAACAGCCCTTTTCAGATCCTCAAGAGAATAGTGTATATATCACAGTTTTGTCTGAAGGGAAAAACAAAATCTTGAATATCCATAAAACTTTTTACTAGATTTTTACATATATCACCAGTCAGATGGAGAAATGGGCTTATGGCAGTTGAGTAATTTGTCAAAAACAGGTAGTAAGCAACAAGGCTAACCTACTCTTTCCTCTCTATGCCATGAGCAGAAAAGGAATAATAGTATGGTTTTATACATTTAGATATTGTTTATCTTTAAAGCACTTTCTCCACAGTCCTAATGCCACAGAGAATTAATCTTACGGTAAATTATTCCTCACATATTGGGTTTCTTCGATGGGGCATTTCTCCCCAAAATTTTTCAACGTGTGGAAATCTGATGTTTTTAATTAAAAGGTTTGTTTGTTTGTTTGTTTGTTTGTTAAACTCCAACTGAGTTAAAAGACTCTCAAAGAAATTTTTTTTTTTTAAATATTGGCACCTGAGCTAACAAGTGTTGCCAATCTTTTTATTTTTTTCTGCTTTTTCTCCCCAAGTCCCCCCCAGTACATAGTTGTATATTTTAGTTGTGGGTCCTTCTAGTTGTAGCAAGTGGGACGCTGCCTCAGGATGGCCTGATGAGCAGTGCCATGTCTGAGCCCAGGATCCGAACCAGCCAAACCCTGGGCCGACAAAGTGGAGCGCTCGAACTTTACCACTTGGCCACAGGGCCGGCCCCCCAATTTTTTTTAATATGTTAAGTATGCCTGGCAACTCCTGACTTGTAGCTTCTGTTTAGGGAATCTCTTTCTAAAGGTTTTTTTTTTTTTTTTTGTCAATCCAGATTACTAATAATTAGAACCACTACTATTTAGATGTATCTACAGGTATTTTTCCAAAAGTTCATTCTGGTTTTCAGTGGATATTTTGGTATTTAAGAGATGGAAGATTATGATTAAAGAAACTGTAACCCTCTCATGACTTTAAGCTGAAAAATCTAGATGACTTTAGTCCAAAATATTTCAAATTAAACACTTAGACTTAATTTTTTAAAATATGACTCAATTTGTAAGCTTAGTATTTATTTGGACATTCATTTATAATAGCTGTCATCTATGTGGACTGGGTCCTTTCTGCTGCTGTTCCTATATGGTTTCATTTATGCATTATTTTTAATCAGCTGGTATTTTCCTATGTGATTTCCTTCCTTATTCGGGGTTCTGGTTTTTAATGTAATTTTACCTACACAGCACTTTTCTCTCTCTGATTACTTTATTTTAGATCCCAACATTTCAGACACAAGTTCTTAATTCCTCATTTTCAGAATTTCCCCATCATAGAAGATAGCTATTTTAAAATCTGACATAAATGAAAAAACTGGAAAGAATGTGGTGAAACTTCTAGAAATATTTCATAAATAGTTTAGTCCTCACTACTATTATGAATTTAAAAAGTTATTTCCAATTTCTTTATGACACAGATAATCTGGTAACAGTGTTAGTCTCACAGAATGACAAGAAGGTGAAAATCACAATGTACTTCTCTTCATAACTGATGACCCATTTAGATCAATTTCCTGAGCATATTCTCTGAATTGTTTTATTAGGAGTGATAATGGGTTTAGATGACATTTATTTAATTCTCTCCCTTGGGCCTCCTTGTGACTGACAATAAACGTTTTCATGATAACAGGGGAAGTCTGAGCTTGTTTGCTAAAACAGAGAACTCACTTTCAAAATGATACCTGGAATGAGAATTCTTACCGTCATCTGGCATTTGTATAATTTTCCTCTTTATGACTCTGAGTCCAGAAGCAAGCATGACTGAATCTAACAAGCGTATTTTCTGCATTCATTCTTTCTTCTTGGAATAGCCTCTGACACTACTTTCTAAATTGGTCATTAAAAATATTCATTAAAATAAAGGAGGGTGGGAAATGTGACTAACTGTTTGCCAGAAAGAGGAGAAAAGGGTGGACGAACAGCTGGCTAGTCTCTGCTGTGGTTCACTGATTTTCTCTGGTCTATAAAATTCCATTGTGAATATAACGCATCTTATTTATCTATTATCCTATAAATGGTAATAAGGGTTTTTCCAGTTATTTTGCTATTACAATTTTTAAAAAAATGTTGCTAAGAATATCTCCTGACTATAAAGACATCCTGTATGCCATAATTTCTTTAAAGTATTTACACAGTATTTACCTGGTTTCTTTAAGGTATTTACCTGGTACAAGATACGTCTTTATAGTAAAATGCCAGAAGATGGCCAGTTAATATAGTAAGTTTCAAATGTGTCATTCAGAATCCTGATCTGGACTATGGCCATGAGCAGCCACTACCACAATCTATCCCCACCATCCTCCTCCACCGACGGGGACACATGGTCAGGACACCACCTGCCCTCTGACATGCACTTTGACTCAGCTCAATATTTCACTCTCAAAGTTTCTTTCATACTCCTTTAGTGCTTTCCTCGGAAATATTAAAAATCATATCACTTTTTAAAAAATGGTTTATGACTTTGATTTCAGAGAAAAAGAAATCAAATGAAAAATATTTTTATTAAGTATTTTGCACACACTGCATATATTACAGGGTTGTTTCCTGAAGAATAGAAAGCCTAAATTCTACTTTATATAGGGGAAATATTTCCCCTTCAAGATACACCATTCACTATACCAAAAATTCTTCAAATATTAACCATAACTAAACATGAGGATAAATGATGGCAACAGTTCCACTTACCCCCAGTGAGCATTTATTTACTGAGCATGACCCATGTCAGCATTGCCATGTTTAACTATGCTTACAACTTTGAGAGGAATACATTTACATTTTTAAAAAATGAGGCTCAGAAAAATTTAGTGACTTTCCCATAGTCACAAAACAAATTGACTCCAATTCTGGAGATCTTTCCTCCAAAAAATAGCTCTCCATCCAAAATTGTACAAGAACTCAATCTGATTCCTATATATTCCTGTGAAATTTTGAATTGCTTACCCAGGACTAAGTTTTTCAGAAAAAGAATGTTGGTTAAGCCTTAAAATACTAATGACTTCTAAACAATATTTCATTTTTCAAAAATGGTCATCAGTCCCTTTACTAATAGCAAATAAGACTAAGTATACATTAAACTAACTTGTATTTATTTAATCTAATAAATTATTCTCCTTACACTACATGGCACACTTAAATCCACAGAGAAGAATCCACACAGAAGAAAGGTCCACTGTACACTTCAAGCATTTTCTTTTTTAATGAAACTTAGATCTTGCAGAAATAAAAATTCCAACCTAAATACCTATGACAAGCAAAACTTTCCAGAAGTTGATCAGTCTGACTGTTGAGTATCTTCAGAGCATACTAGGAATGGGTTTATAACGAATAATGAGATATTTGGATTGCCAAAATTATTGAAATCTGCTTTACATAAACTCTCGTTTACTTTTTTTTGGGTAAAGGAGCACGGAATAAAATGACTAAATGAAATACACATCTAAAATGAAAAAAAAATCTAAAAATGTCATTTTAGCCATTCATGTACTTCCTCAACAAACCATATAGCAGTACTGTATAAAGAAGTATTAAAATTTCTGTTTAATTGCTTTTTCCTTTCCTACATTGTAATAAATATTGAACTTCCACAAGGCAGGAAGAGAGGCAAATGATGAAAAGAAAGAAATAATTTACTAACTACATATTTAAGAGTATAACGGTAGTCAGTCACATTTAGCACACCCAAAACAACAACAGAACATTACATCAAGGTAGCTATTTGCAGTTTAAAACAATTTATCCTAGCACAAGCATCTTGCTCCTACCCTCAAAGTCTAACAAGCTCTATGGAGCTTTTATAATCAATCTATTGTCTTTTAAGTATGTCTACCAAAATCAGGCAACAGCTTTAGTTGCATTCTTCGTTTGCTCCTAACCTGCTAGGAAGCATCTGCCAATCATAAAGATGCAATGATAGATGATCATTTAGTGTGACAAACAAACCTCTCTCTTTTCCAAATATAGCACTATACTGATAGAACTGTCTTCTTAAATAGGAAGTTAACCAGTTCCTAAAATCTCCTTCCACGAGATTTTCAAATCATAAAGGAAAGATACTGCATTTCCAAAATATTTTTCTGCTAAGAATGTCTGAAGGAATTTCTTTACTGATCTAAAGTTTAGTTATGCCTTTCACTAACACTGTTCTCTACAAGCAGAGAAGGACACTGAAGGAAAGATACTACACTAAAATTAGTCAGAAAAAAAGTGAGAATTCTCGTCCACTTCTACTGGGACTACAATCTGTCTGTAAACCTACTTGGCAATATTTATCAACAGACTAAAATTTTATACCTTTTAACCTGGTAACTAATGAAATAATCAGAGAGAGGGCAAAGATGCACTTTACAAGATGTTCATTCCAAGGTATGATAAACTCAAATTGGAAACTAAATGTCCAACAACAGCAACACAGAGGAATAGTTAAGTAAATTATGACGTGTTTACTGAAGTCATGAAAGAGAAAATTTTTTAATGGCATGGGAAAATGCCCGAAATATAATGTTAAGGAAAAAAATAAGATAGAAAACATCACAGTATGACCAAAATTACTTTAATCTCTCTCTCTCTCTTTCTCACACACACATACCCCCTTTGGAATAGGCGGTCAGTTTCCTTTTTTCCCAAATAATTCATAGATTTTCTACAGTGAGCATGCATGCAAGCAGCGGTAACTTTTCACATCAGCCTGCAATGTGTGCAGCATATCCCTTGCTGACAAGATGTGTTCTGAAAACTTCATCTGTGCCAGCTGAATAATCTACTCCTTTCTCGGTGCCAGAGTGCCCTATAGCAGAACTTCCCGACCAGCATCCTCCCAGCCTCAGAGGCAGTCTCCCAGGCCCTCCACTGTAGAGAGCACCTTTACGTATATCATAATTCCCTGTTTCCACATCTCTCTCTTCCATCAGAAAGCAGCTTCCTCAGGAGAGGGTCTACGCCTTGTTCCAGCGCCCAGGACAAAACCTGACAGACGTCAAAAAGGAATTAAAATTTAAAGGAACTAAATGACCCAAGTTTACACAAAACAAGGATAATACTGAAAGAGGTTACTTTAAAACCTTGTTGAGGAATTGCTTCTGTTTACTTATTTCCCCATTTTTCTCATTTGAGACAGTAAACGCAAATAGCTCTATTTCACATCAAATAGACAAAAAGAAATAGACACAAACTTCAAGTAGATATCTATTTTTTTACACAGATTTTCTTGTAAAGAAGTTCTATTACCAGATAATATAATAGAGTTATTTTCAGAAGCTATTTTCTGATATGAATAAAATCTTGTTTACTCTGAATCAGAGAACAGATTGTATTTTTAGGTTAAAAGCAATTATCTCTCTGCCCTTTGGGCAGCCAGGGATCTCCAAATTAAGAGTCAAGCTTAAATTTCAGTTCATCCTAGCTACCAATGACAAAGTACAGTCCCCTCTGAACAGATGCAAGTGATACCGAACATGTATGCGGGCTAGAGAAGATACAGGTACAGGAGAAGGCCAGACCCACATCACGTAGTTTCACTATTTTGTGTGAAGCTCTGTAAGGATCCAGAGTATCAGAGACTCATCTTACTAAATGTACATACGAGTAAGTTTTCCACATCTAAGTTAATTATTTTGGATTATCAATGACAGTACATTGGCAACCAATGGTAATAGCTGACTCAATTTCATTCGTCTGAACTATAGAGACTATATAATTTTACAGAATTTTATATAGCTAGAAGGAAACATGGAGACTATAATCCAACTTGGTCATTTACCATTTTATAGAATAGAATATTGAGTCTCTGAGCGGTTAAGTAATTGGCAAGAGGTGCACAATTACTGGTGACCCAAACTATTCCTTAGGGTCCAAACTGAAGCAGGGTAGACCAGGAAGAGAGTATTACTCCAACGGGTAGGGAACAAATAGAAAAACAATGCATAAAAGATGCTGAAGTGGTTCTTTACATACGCAAAAATATAGGTCTCTCTATGTCAGCTAGAGCAAAGGCACCCCATATCAGGCATGAACTATTCATTTACTCACTACTTTCTCAATGAACGAAGATTATCATAGTCTGACTTCTCCAGGAGAGCAAGGGCATCTTGATACACAAAGCAAGCTCTGTCCTACAAAAAACTGTGCCCCAGCAAATAGGAAGAAGGTGGAAAGCTTAAAGGAGGGAGCATACAACGCACTTAAAATTACTGAATCTTAGAAATAGGATGTTCTTCTCTTTCTCCCTTTTACTTTTTCCTTACCTTTTGCTGAAAGATAGCTTAAAACAGAAACGCAGTATACAAAATATCAAACACACAGCTGCTCTGTGTGGGGAGAGGGGCAGGGGAGTTTATACAGAAATCTGCTCCATTCTCTTAGTTCTTCGGAAACTCTGTTAAGGAGTTTAAAAACCAGAGACCTAGTTCAACCAATTTATTTTACAGAAACTGAGGCCCAGAGAGACTTGCTAATGGTCTCATTAGCTAATTAGTGACACAGCCTGGACTAGAACCTACGTTTCCAGTGTCCTGATCCTAAACTTTTCGACTTCACCGCACCACTAACAGACTGTTTTAGCCATTCGGGGATAGTAGCCAAGGAGTAATACACCGTTCTTTTTCCTCGTATAATTTATATTTATTAGACACATAATATACTTTCACTAAAGACATTAAAAATCAAATTTTCTATAATTTCGTTAAAAAAAATAAAGCTAAGCAAAAAGAAAACAACTTAGCTCCCGTTCCCCCTCTAGAGAAAATTGATGTCAATATTTTGGTGTACATATATCCTTCCAGACTTTTTCATATGTAAATATATACAGATACACACTTTAGAAAAATGCTCTTCTAAGCAGCTTATTTTTATTTAATATGTTATGAATGTCTTTCCACGTTAATATAATACACAACTACACATTAAAGACTGCATGGTATTTCACCATATGAATAAATCATTGTATTTATCCACTCTTCTCTTTGTCATTTAGGTATGTACACTGTTCATTAAACTTTTTTATAGTACCACTACTACTACTACTATTATTACTACTACTATTATTACTACTACTACTACTATTACTCCTCCTACTACTATTATTACTGCTACTATTACTACTACTAGTCCTATTACTATTATTACTACTACTACTACTCCTTCTCTAACCACCTTGTAGACCAATCTCTGTGAAAAGCCAAGAGTAGTTCATTAGGATAAATTCCTACGGGTGGAATGCTAGATCAAATAGTTATTTTTTGTTTGTTTGTTTTTAGACAAAATTTCAAAGTGCCTTCTATAAAATGAGGAACCAAGTCACAAATCCACTGACAGCATATGAGTCGGCTATATCAACATTCCAGACAACACTGGGTAGTTATTTTTTAATCTTTTAATATGCTAAGATGGAAATGGTCCTTATTGTCTTAATTTTTTGTTTCTTTCATTAGTCGTGAGGGTAAACATCTTTCCATGTCATGTACTATTCTTAAAGACCTATAATATAAATAAGACAGAAAAGATTATAGAGATGGTCTGCAGCTTGTCCAAGATTAAAGTATGAAAGAACACGTTGTCATGGGAGTTCAGAATACAGTTCTCAAACAATCTTATAAATGAGGGTTCACAGGAATGTCTTAACACACAGGAGGAGAATCCAAAGCAAACTCCTTGAGAACTGCAAAGAGAACTGAAAATACACAGGAACTGAGGGGTGACCACCTGGGAAGCAGACCCCAGATCTCAGAGAGGAGACAACAAACCCCCCAGGGAAAGGGGGTCTAACTGTCTCACGCTGAGATTTGTCACACACTGGGATGCACCCCAACTTCAGGCAGAGACGTGAGAGCGGGGACAGCTTTGAGTTCTGGTCCAGCAAAGACAAATGACACGAAGTGAGCTAACAGCATCCACAGTCCCTGGGGAAGACACGGCTTGGAGACGGAGCAACTGGGATGCCATCCAATTTCTCATGTGGCCACATACAGTCCACTTATGCCCTTTCAAATGCATCCCTGTTTTTCTAGGTTGAACTCATTTCTGTTTCACTTATCTCAAAAACCTAGCTAAGTAAAAAATTCCAAATGCAGGAGAGGTCCTGGTTTTATAATTTGTTCATGAAAAGTTATGCTTAAATATCAATAAGTACTTTAGTATTCACATTTTAGAAGCATTCGTGGAGCTTACTATTTAAAGGAACCCGGGGATAAGGCCTTTTGGAAAGCAATAAATTATTTTAAGCACTCCATAATTTATGTCCTATAAATACATTGCCCTTCAACATAATGTTTTTCTGGAAACCACATTACAAAATGGATCATTTTAACAGAAAAAAATGCTTTAATTGGATAAAACACAGAAATGATTCAAGAATATATCAGAAAAGCAAAGATACAACAATTAGAAACCTCTAAAACATTTACAAGTGCAAACTTAGGATTTTTAAGTGAGCATAAATATAACAGCTGCACATTATACAAGAAGGATCTTAAAGTATTATAATGTACATACAATACTCATAAAAAATACAAGCCAACATCCCATAAATTTTACTAAAAATTTATAAGTCAGAAAAAAGAAACATTAATCATTCAGATCATCCTGAACAGCCAAAAGGGAACTATACACTGAAAGAAGGGCCTTTTACCCTCCTTTGCTTTGGTTATACGGCAGGTATTGATGGTTGCACTGATGCCACAGGGCACTTCCTCAAATGCTGGCTGGCTAGACCATCTCCCAGATCAATTTCTAGATCTTTGTTGAATGATACTGAAACTGTTGTGTTAGAAGTAACTCAAATTTTGATTAAATAATTATAGTTTCCACAGGAAGAAACCAGAATGTGTCTTCTTATAAACTAGTCCTACTTTGTGAAAACGGATTTTCCTATATCCACTTTAGCTATGCTCAAATGGCAATTCCACTCACTCTCTGGATCTATCTTTATATGATATATTTATATAAATTTTTAATTTAATAAATTTTATTTATTATATATTTATATAAAAAATCTTTATATTTGAGTAGATATTTTCAAGGCAAAAAATATTTAATAAGTAGTTCTTAAGGACTTCTGAAAAATAAAGGCCTGGGACTGATACTAACTTGCTTTGGCTACTCAAATAGAGACTACTCGAAGAAACTCAAAATTATACGACAGTATTCCTATTTTATGGATTTTTAACACTGTACTCAAAGAAATGAGGAAGCTTATTCAAGTTCATACATCTAGTGAATGACAGACCAGAGATCTCAACAGCCACTTCACAAAAGAGGAAATACAAACAGTCAATAAGTATAAGAAATGACGCCCAACCTCATCAGTTATCAAGCAATGCAAATTAAAACCATAATAAGAGGGGCCAGCCCCATGGCCGAGTGGTTAAGTTCCCGCACTCTGCTTTGGCAGCCCAGGGTTTCACCAGTTCAAATCCTGGGCGCAGACATGGCACCACTCATCAAGCCATGCTGAGGCGATGTCCCACATGCCACAACTAGAAGGACCCACAACTAAAATATGCAACTATGTACTGGGGAGATTTGGGGAGAAAAAGCAGAAAAAACAAAACAAACCCATAATAAGATACTGCTACACACATGCCAAAATGGCTACAAAAAATTTTTAACTGGCAATCAATTATTGGCAAGGACATACAGTAACAAGAATTCTCAAATATTACTGATGGGAGTGTAAATTAGCACAACCACTTTGGTGGAAAAACTGCTTGGTGGTATCTGTAAAGTTCGGCCCTAATTGTGCATACCCCATGTCCCAGTGACTCCTCGGCTAGGTATATACTCAGCAGAAATCCATACGTATAAAGCCACGCGCCAAATGTGCATAGCAGCATTATTTGTAACGGCCAAAAGTTGGAAACAGCCCAAATGTCCACCAAGAGTAGAATGGACAAATAAATTGTGGTATATTCATACAACGAACGACCATAAACAGCTTTTTAAAAATTTACAGCTAATGTAACAACACGGATGAATTTCAAAGGTAACACTAAGTGAAAAAGGTCAAACACAAAAGGATGCATACAATGTGATAAGATTCATAATAAAATTCAAACCAGGCAAACCAATACATGGCGATTATCTTTAGGGGAGAGAATAATGACAGCAAGGGGCAGAAGAGAGGCTACTAAGGAGCTGCTATTCTGTATCTTGAGCCAGACAATGATCCACAGGTGTGTTCACTTTGTAACATTCACTGAGCTCTGTATTTATGATGTATGCATGTTGTGGATGGCTGTATTTCCATTTAAAATGTTTACGTTTGTGAAAACAGTTCATGTTTGTTTAAACATGAATCTGATAACGTCACTGTCATGCTAAAAACCCTACAACAGGCTTCCCATCACACGGGGAAGAATCCAAAACCCTTCCCCCCTTACAGACCCTCCATGCTGGTCCTGGATCTGGCTCTGACCTGACTCCCCACCCCTCCCCACTGTCCCCGGCTCCTGCCACACCCATATCCCGTGGCCTCAAACACCCAGCTCATGCCCACCTTAGGGGCTTTGCCTCTGTACCTCCCTCCACCTGCACACTGACATCAATCCCCGAACTCAGTCAGGATTCTGCCTACACATCCTCTATTCAGAGGTGACTTCAGAGGGGCTTTTCCTGACCACCTTATCCAGAACAGTCTCCCCATCACTCTATCCGGCTTTATTTTTCCTCATAGCACTTATCACAATCTGAAACAATATTATATATTTTTAATTTCTTTATTGTCTATACCCCCTCCATTAAAATATGAGTTCCATAAGAGCACAGACTTTGTTTTGTTCCCACCAGGATAGTAGCACCAAGCAGGTACATAAAAATGGTACTGTAGGAATAGAAAATGGGCATTTTCTTTTCCTGTAAAGGAAATTTTATATTTGTAATGATTTATTTCTGTGTTTATTTGTTTAACATGTCTCCCTTCCTCGAGCATAAGCTCCAGGAACACAGACGCACGTGCTCACCATCTTATGGCCAATACCCAGCATAGGAACCAGGCAAAAGCCAGGTGCTGAATAAATATTTGTGGAAGCAAAAGGTGGACATGAGGGCACCACTGAAACTTCTCTTTTTTCTAAGCTCACTACAAACACGCACTGCAACGCCCTGGTCAGGATCTAAACACAAGGATTACTGCCTGAATTAAGCTCCTTTCATCTCAAAGCCCTAGAAAGCACCATTGCCCTCTCACCTCTGTGCGTGGGCTCAGAATCATTCATTTAACAAAACATTTTGACTGATCACCATTATTTATGGGCAGCTTAACATAAATTTCCATTCCCTCCTTGCTGTCCTTAGACAGGCCTGCTTCCGAGGCTGGGCCTCGTTGTCATCTGGGATCTGGATTTCGGGAGAGTTCCCACCGCTCCCTGACTGATGGAAGCGGCTCACTGTCCGAAACTGGGTGTTCACAGCTGGGTGTATGCTGAACACCTGCTTTCTTCCTGGGAGGCAGGAATTTCGGTACAGGCTAGGCAGAGGGTGCTTACGTGGTCAGCCCTCAATTAAAACCTTGTCTCAAATGAGCCTCCCTGGTGGACAGCATTTCACACGCGTCACCACAGTTTGCTGCTGCAGGAATTAGGTGCATCCTGTGTGACTGGCCTGTGAGAGGACCCCTGGAAGCTTGTGCCTGGGCTCCTCCGCACTTTGTCCCATTCCCTCTGCTGACTGCTTTGCGTCCCTTTGCCATTAATGACTCACAGCTGTGAGTACCACTAGATACTGAATCCTGTAACTCCTCTCAGCAAAGGACCAGGGGTCACTGGGGTGGTCCCCAACACACCTCCCAATTCTGAAATGGATTATAATCAATCACAACACCGGGGAAAAACAAAAGAAGGAGCAGAACCATGACCCCATCTTCAGTACTCATGCCTATGCACGACCCCCACCCCGTGAGTGCGGGCTGGACCTAGTGACTTGCTTCTAATGAATGGAATGTGGCAAACATGAGGGGACGTCACTTCCAAGATTAGATTACAAAAGACTGTGACCTCTGTCTTGCCCACACTCTCTCTCTGGCTCTTCTCTCTTGCTCCTTCTCATGAAACAAGCTGTCCTGTTGTGATCCGTCCTCTGGGGAGGCCCATGTGACAACAAATGGGGAGGAGCCTCCGGCCAACAGCCTGTGAACTGAATCCCACCAGCAGCCACGTGAGTGAGCCAGGAAGCAGATCCGTCCCGACGTGAGCCCGGGATGACTGCAGCTCTGGCCGACCCCTGAGGGTGACCTGGTGAGACACTCTGAGTCAGAGCAGCTGTTGAAGCCACACCTGGATTTGTGACCTGCAGAAACTGCGATAATAAATGTTGTTGTAAGTCACTAAACTCTGGGAGTAATCTGTCACGCCACAAGAGATAACTACCACATTCTACCACCCAGAACAACTAAAAATCCAGGTACTATATATGAAACAATGGTTTCCAGACATTGCACAGCAGACAGCAAAGGACAGTGACTCCTGAAAAAATACGAAACAATCAAAGTGAGCCTGGCTGCCCTTGCTTTATTGCACAGAAAGTGTCAAGGCTGTGGCACAGGGAGGGGACCCAGGCAGGGCCCAGCAGCCTCCCTGAGTTCAATGAGGCCAAGGTGGTTAGAGTTCACAGGGAGAGCTCTAGAGAGAAGTGGCACAGAGAGAGCTCAGACATCGCCGAGGGTCCTCCCCACCAGTCTTCACCCCAGTACTGAGGAGC
Source organism: Equus przewalskii (assembly GCF_037783145.1). Lineage (NCBI taxonomy): Eukaryota > Metazoa > Chordata > Mammalia > Perissodactyla > Equidae > Equus > Equus przewalskii. Next base: position 10,794,442 of record NC_091860.1, on the reverse strand, counting down.
CTCTGGGAGAAAAGTGCCCAGGGAGGGGAATCCGAGGGACCAACCACTCAAACTCAAACAGGAACAGTGCCTGTTTCCACCAGGCAGAGTGGGGAAAACCTCCTAAATCACAGGGCATGGGGTACAGCACTCCGAAGTATACTGCCTCACCAGTGGGGAAAAATAGCCTTGGATGAAAGGAACTTTGGTCTCACCTAATAAAGCTCAAAAACAAGACTCAAAAAAGCAAAAAGGCAAAGGATTATATGCCCAAAAAGTTGCAGGCCAACATACACTGGTATACGGGAGAGAACGGCGGGGGGTGGTTCTGAGTGTCTTAGATCAAGGGTAGAGTACGAAGCTGGATAAAAAGGCTGAGATGGCGCACTCTGACCTGACCCAGGATTTAACCTGAGGGAAGGGCTAAGACAGGCTCGAATACATGCCTGGGATGGCTCCAGGAAGCTTGGAAGAAGTGAATGAAGTACACATGGCAGACTGTGACAGAAGGGATGAATCTAAAGGCTCAGAGAACTGGGCATGCTAGAATGGGTCAAGTATATCAGAGCAGAAAACCAACCAGCTAACTGTGTTCCTCGGGAGGGCCCGAGGACACTCCATGTACAAGGCAGTTTAGAATGTACTGATGCAGGTGGATCAGCTCCGCGGAGAAGCTTGGTGCTGTCTGTCCCCTGCAGGCCAGTACTGACAGCAGAAGATACTGCTACAGATCTGGACTTCTTAAGGAGCAATGAGGATGCCAGGATCATAGAACAGCAGAGTCCAGGTAGCAGCATTTGACATTCAGAGTGAAGGCAGAGAAATTCAGGAATGTGTATCAAAATCAGAACCGCATCCAGGGGGCCTGAGCCAGAATGTATACAGACAGGTAATAAAGCATGTTATTCCTAGGGTCAGTCCACGTTGACTCTCACCTGCCCCTGGGGAAGGTGGGAGTCATGTCCCAGGAGAGACAAATCTCATTAAGCCAAGGGAAACTGTCTGGAGAAGGGGACAGCTGGTGGCAGATGGATGAGATTGCTTTGTAAAGGGGATAATAAGATGAAGGAGTGAGAGGGGATGTGAGAACAACGGGGCAAATAATGGGATGCATTCCAGCGAGAGGAAAAGGAAAGAGGGAGAGAGAGAGAGACCCCACCTTGGCTTTCTGTCTCCTGCCCTTTTTGCCTATTCTGCTCTCCCTCTCTCCTCACTTTCCCATCCCATCTTCTTCTCCCCACTCCTATTATTCCCCGTTCAGTCCACATCTTCACCAGAACTCCCTAAACTGGGCATCAATTGGAAGGATGCTTTTTTCACATTTTGAATGCAATTTTATCATTCCTATCTTAAAAGCTGATGAGTTGAACACTACCTTCTTCAACTAAGGGGCAGTATAGTTTGAGAGTAATACGTATTGCATTTTGGGGGGAAAACTTTAAGGCACTGTGTTGATAAAACCCGTAAATTCCGTAGTTCCTACATTTGTTTATGTTTGAAAACCCTTGCAAAAATTAGGTTGTGCATATTTCAATGCACACACTGTAGAGTTTGTATTGAATGACAGACTTTCCTATTCATCCTGTAAACCAAAAGTCACTATGAACAGTACCCTACATAAGCAATTCTTCCCATCAATCATGAATAAACATGAATCAAGGCAGGAGTTAAAATTTCATTCCTCAAATATACAGCAGTATATAAGACATATCCTGCTTTTCTAAGAATCCACTTTTTGTTAGAACTGGGAGAAAGAAGCTCTGGAAATCATCTAATCAGTTTACAGATAAGAACACTAAAACCCAGAGAATTAACAGAATTCTTCAGAATCACACAACCAAGCAGTGGCAGAGCAGACAAGTGTGCAAGAGCCTCCACTCTTAGTCCAAGGCTCACTCTTTCTACCAGACCATCCGACTTCTCAAGCAAATGGTTTTCCCCAAAGTTGGGGAAAAGGTAACATTCAAAAGCTAGTGTCTTTTAAGTGCTTTTCTCCTTGCAATCAAGTCCAACTATCGTCAAGAAGCCAAAAGGGATGAAACCTGCCATTCCATTCACCCACACAACATTTAGTCTTCCCTTTCGAAATCCGCATTTTCCTTCAGAGATTTCCATTTTGTCTTTCTTACTCATTTAAACCTGATTTCCCTCATAACCAGAGCTCCCAGGCAGAACACCTATGCCATGTGTGGGTGTGACAGAAAGAGTCAGCCTCCAAGTTACAGACCAGAGGCGGCTGGCTTGATGTTAACCATCAGTATGGACTAGATATTGGAACTAACTGCTTACCATTCCAACTTAACCACTTTTCAGGCTCAAAGGCAATTATGCATATTGTTAAATGACATTAATGATGCCACGTTTTAAAACTTTATTTCAACATTAAACTCTGCTCCCATAGGCTCAGTTTATAATTATATTGCTTATATAACACAGTCACCAACTCACAATATATTCATCTACATGTACATTCGCGATGCTAAAGGTCTCAGTATCAGAACAAAGGAAGAGCTAAGAAAGTGACTCATCAACTAACCAACGTTACAAAAGGCACCTTGAACTCAGCCACCAACAGTCACAGCAAAACCTAATTCTCACTCTTTCTATTTTCTTACTTTTCTTAGCCTGCTCGTTGGCCTTTTATCTCTCCTTCAATACTGCACATCTGTCATTCCAGACATTCCTGTCCCTTCTCGCCTCTCCCTGCTATTATTCCTTTTTTAGTCCACTTTTCTCCCCTACTCCCTAAATTGGCCATCAGCCGGAAATAGATACATAACAATTTTTATCATTTACTCTACATTCTTAATACAGTTTTAAAAGCTGATGAACTGATTCCTGTATTCTATCCTTCAGTAAAGAGGCACAGAGCGTGCCTGGTAAGAGCCTAGACTGAGTTTCACTCCCAGGGTCCGCATCCCGCTCTGCAGCTTCTGGGCTGGCGGCCCTGGACAAGTGCTTCACCCCCTCGTTTCTTCATCTGTAAAATGGGAATATGAAAATAATATCATCTCTGTAGGGTTGCTATCAGAATTAAAAGAGGTGAAATATGTAAACTGTCTGACACACGGTAAGTACCCGCTAAATGTTGCCTCTCTCTCACAAAACATTGACCTAATGCTCCTTGTGACATTTGCCAGCTTTTCCTAGGCTTGGTGTTATGGGGCTGGTCACAGGGCATAAGGCTGTTTGGTTCCTCTTCTGCCTACAGCTGATAACTCCAAGAGCTATAGCTCTGAAGCTGTAGGTCAGTGGTTCTCAAATCCTGGTGAAACGTAGAAGAGGTCTGCTTGCACTTCTGACAATGAGCAAGAGGCCTCCCTCCTATTCTCAGCCCACTTGACTTCATGCAAACTCTACCTGTGGAAAATGAGCCACCTGCGCATTGTGACAATGCTAGTTTTATCCCTGCACACGTAAGTGTTTCTGCCAATCCCATATTCACCCTGCCCACCAGCAAGTTCCTCCCATGCCACTTCCAACAGACACACCTAAGCGCCTCAAGTACATGGCCCTTTGTGTGCAGGTGAGCAGCGGGCATGAGGAGGAGTGGGGAGACAAGGAAAAAGCACACCATGCGGCTACACAGAGGGCTGGCCAGGAGATGGAGCCAAGAAAAAAAGCAAGTGACACTGTTATGCCTAGAAAGGCAAAACACGCAGAATCTTTAACCTGAAGTCCTCATTTTCACACTCCTTCATTAGAACAATAACAATTAAATAAAATACCTAGGAATAAACTTAACCAAAGAGGTGAAAGATTTGTACACCAAAAACTATAAAACGTTGTAAGAAATCGAAGAAGACACAAAGAAATGGAAAGCTATTCCGTGCTCTTGGATTGGAAGAATTAATATCGTTAAAATGTCCATACTTCCTAAAGCAATCTATAGATTCCATGAAATCCCTATTAAAGTGCCAACAACATTTTTCACAGAAATAGAACAAAGAATCCTAAAATTTATATGGAACAACAAAAGACCCTGAATAGCCAAAGAATCCTGACAAAAAAGAACAAAGCTGGAGGTATCACACTCCCTGATTTCAAATTATACTACAAAGCCGTAGTAACCAAAACAGCATGGTACTGGCACAAAAACAGACACACAGATCAATGGAACAAAATTGAGAGCCCAGAAGTAAACCCACACGTTTATGGACAGCTAATATTCGACAAGGGAGCCAAGAGCATACGATGGAGAAAGGAGAGTCTCTTCAATAAATGGTGTTGGGAAAACTGGACAGCCACATGCGAAAGAATGAAAGTAGACCATTCTCTTACACCACGCACAAAAATCAACTCAAAATGGATTAAAGACTTGAATGTAAGACCCGAAACCATGAGACTTCTAGAAGAAAACATAGGCAGGACACTGTTTGACATCGGTCTGAGCAGCATATTTTCAAGTCCCATGTCTGACCAGGCAAGGGAAACAAAAGAAAAATGAACAAATGGGACTACATCAAACTAAAAAGCTTCTGCACAGCAAAGGAAACCATCAACAAAATGAAAAGACAACCTAACAATTGGGAGAAGATATTTGCAAACCACATATCAGATAAGGGGTTGATATCCAAAATATACAAAGAACTAATACAGCTCAACAACAAAAAAACCAACAACCCAATTAGAAAATGGGCAAAAGATCTGAACAGAGATTTCGCCAAAGAAGATATACGGATGGCCAACAGGCATATGAACAGATGCTCAACATCATTAGCTATCAGGAAAATGCAAATCAAAACTACAATGAGGTATCACCTCACTCCGGTCAGAATGGCCATAATTAACAAGACAGGAAAAAACAAATGTTGGAGAGGACGTGGAGAGAAGGGAACCCTTGTTCACTGCTGGTGGCAGTGCAAACTGGTGCAGCCACTATGGAAAGCAGTATGGAGTATCCTCAGAAAATTAAGGATAGATCTACCACATGATCCAGCTATTCCTCTGCTGGGTATTTATCCAAAGAACTTGACAACACAAAGGCATAAAGATACATGCACCCCTGTGTTCACTGCAGCATTACACACAATAGCCAAGACATGGAAGCAACCTAGGTGCCCATTAAGGGACGAATGGATAAAGAAGATGTGGTATTTATACACGATGGACTGCTACTTAGCCATAAGAAATGACGAAATCCGGCCATTTGTGACAACATGGATGGACCTTGAGGGTATTATGCTGAGTGAAATAAGTCAGAGGGAGAAAGTCAAATACCATATGATCTCACTCATAAGTAGACGATAAAAACAACGACAAACAAACACGTAGCACTGGAGATTGGATTGGTGGTTACCATAGGGGAAGGGGGGAGGGGGAGGGCAAAAGGGGTGGTTAGGCTCACATGTGAGGGGATGCACTATAATTAGTTTTTGGGTGGTGAACATGATGTAATGTACACAGAATTCGAAATATGATGTACATCCGACAATAAAAAAGAACAATAACAATTAAAGATGGTTCAGGTTTTTTCCTTCTATGTTAATAATGAAGTAGAAAACATGAAAAATTGAGATATTTTTCCTTACGTCCAGGTATTCTGGATTAGTTGGTCTATTATCCAGCAATTAAAAAAAGAAATAAGGAGCATTTAGCCACTTAAAATTTTTCTATAAATTTAATTATTTAAATAATCAAATAAGGGATAACACCATAATACTACGCATTTGCATTAATTTTTAAAGGAAGATACGATGTAAAGTAATATTTAAAGCAAAACAGTTAAACTAAGTATCTCTAAAAAAAAGTCTTTAACTCTCTTTCCATCAAGGCAGAGCTTTGACGTACAGGAACCACCTGAGAATCTTGTCAAAATGCAGATTCTGATTTCCTAAGTCTGGGGTGGGACCTGAAAGTCTGCATTTCTTACACTCTTTTGGGCCATGCAGATACTGCTGGTCTGTGGGCCACGCTTACAGTAGCAAGAATTTAAGGCACTTTGCGGGTTAAAAAGCTATTCCTGATTTCCCAGTTTATCAGTTTCAAGCCTCCTTTGACTCGGGTTAGAATCAGCAGCTTGTGCGAAGTGCTCTAAGGAACAAAGTGAGCCCTCAGCTACCAAACGCTTCTCAACAGTAAGGGAGGGCGGCGACCGAAGAGGAGAAGGCGCTGAAGGGGAAGCAAGTTTAAAAAGTCCTCTCCAGCCTCTCTGTCTGCCTTCCATTTGGTTTCCCCATGGAAGAGAGGGAAAATGTATGCCTGGGTCCTCAAATGGGTATCTCCTGGTTTCCAACTCACGGAATCCAATCCAGGCCTCCTCTCTACAGCACATGCAGCTGTGCAAGATCAGCTGTCACTGGAAATGAGGGAAAACCAAGAACTGGATTACGGGATACGTCATATACATGAAATCTTAACACCCAACTTCTTGTATGTGACTCCACTGTCAACAAAGATTCAGCCCCGAGTCCTCAATACTAATTAGAACATTTGAAATTGATCACACACTAAGTTGGAAAAAGAGAGACAGAGAGAAACACAGGGTCCTCTCCTCCTAGTGATGTTGTGGGAATTAGTACTACAATCTATAAAATTTAAAACTTCACTCGTCTCTCACGAAGTCCAAGGATACTCTCCTCTTGAAGATCTGAATTAATACAGAAATGTATTTTGTAAAAGTTATGCTTTAAAACATTATCACTTTGACCCAGTAATCTCACTTTTGAGATTATATCCTATGAAAATAATCCTAAACAGGAAAACAATTTTAAACATGAAGATAGCCACCATACTTTATTTCTAATAGTAAAAAACTAGAGGGCCAGCCCAGTGTTAAGTTCACGCACTCTGCTTCAGTGGCCCAGGGTTTGCAGGTTCAGATCCTGGGTGCAGACCTAGCACTGCTTGTCAAGCCATGCTGTGGCAGCATCCCACATAAAATAGATGAAGACTGGCAACAGATGTTAGCTCAGGGCCAATCTTCCTCAAGCAAAAAGAGGAAGACTGGCAACAGATGTTAGCTCAGGGCCAATCTTCCTCACAAGAAAACAAAAACAAAAACAAAAAAACAAGAAACTAGAAGCAATTTAAATGTTCAATAGATAAATGATTAAATATATTGATAATATAATATATAAAATAGTAAATATATTATGATAATATATTTTTTATATATATCCTCTAGCTAGAATAATTACACAGCCATTAAAAATGCCACAACATGGCAAATGTGTATAATACGATTGCAACTTGTAAAATACACACAGGAAAAAAATTACATGCACAGGAAAAAAGTTGGCAGTATACATATCAAAATATTAACAATTGTTGCATTTGAATGACTGAACTAGGTAAACCAATTTTAATTGCTATTTTCCAATATCTACAAGTGACCACGAATTTCATTTACAATTTAAAATTTCAATTAACGCAACCCCTTTTCTCTTTTTATTTCCAAAATAAATCTCATATAACATCACCTCCATGTACACTATATCAACCTAGAATGTATTAATAATAGCCAGCACGTATTAAGCACTCATGGCGCCAGGCACTGTGTTAAATGTTGTAACTGGGTTATCTCATTCAATCTTCACAACAATCCATGACGTAGGTTCTACTACAGATGGGGAAGCAGAGGTGAGTGACCAATGCTGGAGTCATCCCAGAGCCAGGGACGGCACTGGGCCCGGACGCCAGTTTCTGGGCACTAAAATCTGCACTCTTGACACTATACTGCCTCTCTGGAACAGCACGGAAACATTCAATAAGTAATAAAACCTTGATGAGAATTCTCCAGCAGTATGCCAAAAAAGTGCCAGCGGAGAACTGTGCCAACTGTGGAACTCTCCCACTTCCCACCATATCATTCCTCTGGTCTGTCTCCTTTAGTCTGCCTCCCTTGCTCCTCATCCTGCCTTTCCATTCACTCCTCTTATTTCCCTCCCACACTTCTTCCCTACTGTATACACACCATAAGCTTTCCAGAGGTAGCCAGCAGCATCCTTGGGCACCGCTTAGCTTCAGTAATAAAACTGAAACAGTGGCCGGCTCCATGGCTGAGTGGTTAAGTTCACGCGCTCCGCTGCGGCGGCCCAGGGTTCACATCCTGAGCGTGGACATGGCACTGCTCGTCAGGCCACATTGAGGCGGCGTCCCACATCCCACAACTAGAAGGACGTGCAACTAAGATATACAACTATGTACAAGGGGGGTTTGCGGAGATAAAAGCAGAAAAAAAAAAGGAAGATTGGCAACAGTTGTTAGCCCAGGTGCCAATCTTTAAAAAAAAATAATAATAATAATAATAAAACTGAAACAAAACCAACAGCTGTCCTAAGTCTTTCAATAAATCAGAAGTTACACACTGGAAGCCTAGAGCCACATCTGCCCACAGATGTGTTTTGCTTAGATCTCAGTATTTTGAAAAAGTTGAATTAGTCACCAACATTTAAAAATTGGGATGAGTTCACATAAAAATGCAAATTTTTAGTTTCTCTTGAAACCCAAATGATTTGATTTGGTTTGGAACAAAAGGTGCAACATGGCATCGATCTCCTGATGCTGACTCTCCAGTTAGCCACAGTCTCCACCAGCCCCTGCTATCTTATACCTGACTCTTCAACGCTCTTCACTCTTTTATGGGACCTGCCTAGCTCCAAAAGCACTGAGTTCGTGACCCCCACCAAATACTTTAAGTGGCAGCATAAAAGCCACCGGAGATGTGGTCACATGCCCTTTTTACTTTATACTATGTTCTACAAACCCTTCTTCTGAGAGATGCTAGCAACTAAATGGCCTATTGTCAGATCTAAACCACAGTGAAAGTAGCAACAGCAATCTTGCAAAACCCAAGGCAAGCGCATGTCCCAAAGCACCTTCTATTGCTGGCTTCCTGGATCAGCTCATCCCCAGATTCTGTTCCACCCCAAATACGCCCATGGGATTAGCCAGAACGAAGAAGTCTAGATAAGATCCAGGACCTCAAAACGAGAAAGTTTTCTGATGATGAAACTAATAAGTTTAGTAATAGCTGCAAACTAGCTACTAAACACTAAATTTTTTTTAAGTTTCAGCGTTAGTATGCTCCTGCTATTATGAATTTTACATGCTAAGATAATTGAAGTATCTATCTTCTTTTATTCTCTAAGTAGCCATTCGAAATCCATATTTCTCTGGTAATGTAAATCCATTAGGGAGAGAACTAGAAAGTGCACTGAGGAATCAATCTTTCGCTGGAACAAATATAGACTAAATGACCTCCATCTCTAATTTCTGATACATTAGTCTATTGCACCCAACCTAAACTATAAAAATATCTTCTTACCATTCCAGAATAAAGAGAATAGAACATAAACAAAAGTACTGGAGACCCAAAAGTCCCACTTGGAACTAAGTCCATGTGTCATCAACTCCTGTCCACGCTACGGCTATGGGAGAACCGAGAAATGGCGTTGGGGGTGGGGAGCAGATCGGTACATTTCATTTATCATTCATGGCTTTCAATATTTTAAATTTAGCTTTTCTTCTAAATTTCAAACAATACTAAAGAACTTTGTTAAGGAAGATGAATACTCACAAAGTGATTAATAACCCCATAAGATAAATAATTCATAGTTTTTAAAGATTCCCTGATAACTGGAATAAAAGCTATCATCCAGGTTGCTTTCTATTCAGTAAGAGAAGACATCATGTGAAATATGTACAATATTATTTGTGATTTACAAAAGCAGTCTGCACCTGATAATAACAATGCTGTCTGAGGCTTGAAGGGAGAAATAAGAGTTTTTGCTTCTCAGGAAAGAAAACTCAAAAGCATATGATAACGATCATAACAAACATAGCCAGCAAATTTTCTCCCCTGCAAAACAACTATTTTCTTAAAAGCCTGTCTAGTAACAGAGTAACTTCAAAAAAGAACTTCCATTTAATCCCATAGTGAAAGAAATCAAGAACCACATTTCATTAAAAATGAAAAATTAGCTAAAAAGCAACTCATTCCAAAATCCTGCCTACTTGCTTATAAACACAGTAAATGTCTCCAAAAATACAGAACATTTACCTTATTTTACAATTTTATTAATTCTTGCTAGTTTGATTTTTTAGGGAATTCATTCTAACTTCCCCTCCCCCACCACATTAACACTCTACAAATAAAGGCTTATCAGTACGGCTTAAGAGTTAACCCTCTTAGAGAAACTGAGATCATCAGAGTTGAGATCCATCACGTTAAACAAGTATTTCAACAAAAAGTAACAGTCTAAAAGATTACTAGCACAGGAAGACAGTAATTTTGTATCCGGCATATTCAGATTTTTTTTTTTTTTTTTGCTTCATACATTATAGCAGTTTTGAATTAAAAAGAAAAATACATATATTTCTCAAACAAACCTGACCCCTCCATGCACAATACAGATTGCACAATAAACTCCAGTTGTGGTTGATCATACAGTCTAAAATCCCAAACTGAGCCATGACCGCCTACAGCGCGGGCTGCAAGTCTTCTCTGACTCAGCTTCTGTGAGCGCCGAGCCGTTCCGAGAGCTCTGCAGAGATGTGAGCCACAAACAGGCTCTTCCCCTCCCCTTCCTGTCGAAGCAGCAAGAGCTAACCGGCAGCACTACATCATCTTCCTAAAGATGGTCCACCCAAATTATTAGATCACGAAGGAAAGACGTTTCATAGAAAGCTTACTCCGTATCATTATCATTTGATTTTTTTGTTAAAGATTATTGCTTTTTCCTTCTTTCTGGGTATCACAGGGTGGGATTTATTCATTCAGTGGAAACACATCCTGGGAAGGCAGTCTAAGACATTAATCATGCTGGCCATATCCCACAACAAACCAGCTCGCAACACAAGGCTATGGCAGCATCTTGACCCTTACACTGCACTCAATCCACAGTCCCTCGTAGTCCTTTCTCATCACTAAAGACACGGCCCAGGGCTAACAGCTCTTCCAATGGCGCTCACCCTGGGTTCCATATCACCACTCTCTTGGATCTCTTCTACTCCTCTAACCATTCCTTCTTTGCAGGAGGCGGTATAGCAAAGTGAGAAAGCCCCAGCAAGACAGGCTTCCAGCATCCAGCAGATGCAAGACAACGAGCTAAGGGCTGAACTCTGAGCTTCAACTCATTCATTTGTAAAATGAAGATAATAACACCTGCCCTCGTGTGGTTTTTGGTATGAAATAAAATAACATCTGCAACACACTTAAAATTAACAGACACCTAATAAATGATGATTAGGAATATTCTTCAGATGGGCTTCCCTTCATGTCTAAATTAGAATTCTACCTCCCATTTCTTATGCTACCCCTAGATGTCATCCTCCAGAGCCATGATTTTAACTATGAATTACTCCCAAACCTTTCTTCAGTCCCACCCTTTCTCCCGAGCTCCAAATTTGCATGTCTAAACTCTTGCTAAGCACATGCACCTAGATACCTCACACTACATGCCCAAAACTGAGCTCATCATCCTCCCACTCATAACCCGCACCAGCTCTGTAGCCCCGCATCTGCATCATGGCAGCACAATTCATCCCTTGGTCACCCAACAGAAACCAGAGTCATCCTAGACTCCCTCTTCCTTACCTCTCATATCCGGTTGCCAAATCCTGTCACTTTAAGTCAAACGTACAGTGAACGCGTCCCTCTCCTATTCACACTGTCACTACTTAAATTCAGACCCCCATCAACTTCCTCCTGGACAACCACATGGGCCCCGCCCGGCTGGTCTCCCGCGCATCCTGTCTCATTCCTTTCTGGAATCTTGCCTCTACAGGACTCCCAAGAGAATCTCGGAAACCACAAGCTCATCCTCTGACTCGCTACCTAAATCCCCTCCATTGTTCCTTTCTGCCTCCAGCAGCGTTTCCCAAAGTGTGTTCCTACTCTTTCTGTAGGATCCCAAGATGAATCAGTTAAGCGAAGAAAGTCTTCAACGGTAAAATAAGTTTACAAAAAGCCAAGGCCGCTTGCGAGACTGCTCAGAGTCTGAAGGACAGATTCAAAGGCCTCAAAATCCGAAAACTGAGGCTCCTGGAACGTTTGTTTTTACTAGTTCTTCTTGAAATTGTAGCTGTTGTGTCATCTTCTCTCTGTTCCTTAATTTCCTCCAAGGCCTTCTTCTCTACTCGTCTCTCTCAATAAGCTCAGCTATTCCAAAACTATAATTAGAGCAGATGTTGGTTTAATTGACCTCTGCCTAACTAACTTGCTAGACAAACCAAAATTCTCAATTCCTGCTGTATGAAGACTGGTTGACCCCATGGCAAGCTCAACTCTTACGTCCAGGAAGATATTCTCTAGCTACTTATTTCTGCTCCTATCCAATGAGACTCACTCAGAACACAGCTAGTTTATTTTTCCATGAACCTCTTTACATCCGTTTTGTGCTGTTACGATGTAGCTTAGATGAGACGGAAACTGATGAAATATGAGTGAAAATGAGAGTTGTTATTTCCATGAAAACCTGAATGCTTTGAAAAGACTCAGTAAAGGTTGCTGCTCACTTCTATGCTTTTCTCTTTCTTGGTCTTCTACATTTTTCTCCAGTGAGATATTGGAACGTCCCTCTAGCAGTACCCTCTAGATATGTTTAGAAGCTAAGGTTGTTCCTTCTGCCAGAACATTCTTCTCTTCTTTTTTACCTAGCTACTCCTACCTGACTTAGCTAAACACGGTCTTCCCCAGAAGACTTTGCCCTGCTCCCTACGCTGGGCAAAGTCTGCCTGCTATATAAAACATAGCTCTCTGCCCTTCTCCTAAAGCAACCTCCATCACACTCTATTATAATCACTTGTTCGATTGCTGCACTTTCTGTTACCCATGTATATCCAAGAAAGCAGAGACCAGACTATATCCGTAATTTTTCACGGCTGCATCCCCAGAGCCTGACACTTAGAAGGCGCTCAATAAATATGTGTCGAATGACTTAAAGAATGTGCACAGTCAATTATAGGTATAATAGAAATCTCTGGCAATAGAAGCATCAAACTTGAATCATTTTAAGATAGAATAACTTTTATCTTGGGGACCAAGGCGTCATTATCACCAGTTGTGAGCAAAACACAATTTGCCTCCTTCCTCAATTCCACTAAGCTGTTGGAGTAGATGGAATTCTAGCAAAATCTCTAAATACCTACACTGACACCATCTATTCTATCCCCACCTTGAGATTCTGAACAATTCTGGGAGGGGGAGGGAAGAGTTTTAAGCATCTGACTTTCAAGAGTTCCCAGGTAATTCCGATAGACCTTACTAGTTAAGAATCACTGAACAAAAGTTTGTACCGAAAAAAAAGATTCAGAGACTAAAGGCCCAACTATAATCAAGCTGTTATAAATCATTCCTAAACACAGCGTGTAATTTAATAATAATATTGTAGCAATACTAATTTCTAGGTTCTGACTATTGTACTATGTTTATTTAAGATATTTACATTAGGGAAATTTGGATAAAGAATATAAGTGAACTCTCTGAATTCCTGCAACTTTTCTATGAGGCTAAAGTTATCTTAAAATAAATACTATGAAAAGGACCATCAACAACTGCAACCCAGTAGCAATGAACATCCCTAACATCCAGATATGACCTTGAAATGTCATTCACCAGTAAAAGAAAGTAGGGCTTCCTGGAGAAATGGCTGATTCCAGGTCTTGGGCAGGAAATGTACATAAAAGATGAGCTGGAAACCACACTGGACAGTAAGGAAGCTACCAAAGGTCTAAAGGCCTCAGAAGAAAACTTGAAGAGGCTACCACTGGTCAAAAATGGGACAATTGCAGGGCTGGCCCGATGGCAAAGCAGTTAAGTTTGCACGCTCTGCTTCGGTGGCCCAAGTTTGTTGGTTCAGATTTCGGGTGTGGACCTACTTACTCCTTATCAAGCCATGCTGTAGCAGGTGTCCCACATAGAAAGTAGAGGAAGATGGGCACAGATGTTAGCTCAGGGCCAATCTTTCTTGGCATAAAGAGGAGGACTGGTGGCAGATGTTAGCTCAGGGTTAATCTTCCTCAAAAAAAAAAGGGGGGGGACAATTGGAACTACAGTAAGAATTAAAACATGGGACATCTGTGTGCATCTACCAGTTAATAACACTAGATAGACAGATAGATAGATAGAAACATACATACACAGGTAATACACGCACAGAGATCACCTTTGAAAGTTGATCAGGGAACTGATTCATTTTATAATTAAGGGAAAGAACTGAGCAAAAATAAAAATTATAAAGTGTCACACGATTACTATATTTTTCTCAAAATACACAGTTTATACTTCAAAAAATTAGTTAATACATATCTAGAATCCCATATTGACACTTCTGAAATTCAAACAACCCTGAAAGTCAAAACATTTCTTGTTATTCATTGATGGCAAAACCTGACCTGCCCTGAGCTGCCACAAAGCTCTTCCTAAGCCTTTATTTCTTCCCCACAGAATAAACATTCATACATTTTACAGCAGAAATTGCTCTATGAGCTGAGTGCCATCCCAGAACCTGTACCATCTTACATTTCTAAAATCTGAAAACTTCTAAATTCTGAAAAGCCCAAGGATTTTGGATAATGGATTACAGATCTGCACAAACAACACTGGAAATATGGCTAACTAGACAGCAGGAGTCCAGATGAAAAGAAAGAACGGGGAAGAAGAGCAGAGAACGCAGGTCATCTACCCCAAGACCGGGGACGTCTTTTCTACCTGGGGTCACTAAGGTCAGAGAAAGCTTCACGAGCAGATAAAATCTGAGCCAGACTTTGAAGAAAGTGTGGGATTTACATAAATGACAAGACGTGGGAAAGGCATTTCAAGCAAAATGAACAAGAACAGACACGAAAACACGTGAGACTTCATGTATATTCGGGGACAATGGGTCTGCCCTTTGCTTTGAGTAAATATCTCAAGTTGGACAGTAAGACATTACGTGGAAGCAGTCTATGTACCTTAAATCCTATTACAGTCCTTCAGCTTTAAATGAACTGCAGGCTTTCTGCAAAAAAACATTTTTATATATGATCAAGCTACCACTCTAGAGAAATGATAAGCAGAAACTTAAGACACCTCGAGAAAGTTACCTCCAAACCTTAGTCTGAAGGACCATCCCTAAGACTTAATAAATTGAGCAGATGGCTTGTGCTCACTAATTTAACACACTGAAGCAACAAAAGATTCCAGTCGTTTATACCATAAGCTGACACTTTAAAGCCACCAGACATCAAGTTGCCTTGTGCGTCAAAAGACACAATACAGAGGTGACAAAGTTTTCAAGCTATTAATTTGCCATTGAACCATTTACCACGTGGACAATCGAACACAAACTATTTCTATCTATGTGAAACCAGTAAATCTAGATCAAAGTTAAGATTTTCTCCCTGAAGCCTTTTTCTTCCTTCTACTAAAGCTGTTATGGCCAAGTTAACACTCTATCCATTAAAGTACTATCGTCCTCTTCTGACTGTGTAACCTTGGTTAAGTTAATTCAGCTCTCTATACCTCAGTTTCCACATCTTTTAAATGGACATAATAATCGTACATACCTCATGGGGTTGTTGAGGATTAAATGAGGTAAATAATAAGTGTTAAGGTACTTAAGGTACTTAATGTTCTCTCTTAAAATCCTAAAAAATTATCTAAAATCTGCTTTGCCTAACTATGTATTTCCAGGAAACAGATGTTACAGTCTAGCACTTACCAATGATTAAACAGTATATTAAGATCAAACAAATATTAAGGCTAGTAAATGTCAGTAGCATGTATACCTAAAGGGCAAGAGGAATAAGGAAGATTAATAGGCTGTGTTACTCAAAACTGGAGACAAACAGATAAAATTACATATTGCATGCTACACATCAAAGGACCAGTAACTAACATTTTTTTCTGATTTATATAATTTCAGGCAGAAAAAAACCCAACTATATAAACTAAATGCAAAAGCTTAATTACTCTTGTATTTCCAGCTATTGGGAATCTATTCTGATGGTCTGTATTTTTATTCTGAGACCAAGACATCCAATTAGCCTCCTTCCCTACTAAGAGTTTGAGACCACTTTGGCAGACAGGCTTCTAGAAATATACACAGTTAATCTAACAGAAACAATTTCACTTTTCTTGACCTTGCTTGTTCAGATTATGTACAGAAACGCAAAGCAGGCATCATAAAAGCCCCAGCAGTTCGCAGGTTATAAAATAGGAGAGAAAGGAAATTAGCAGAAGCAAAGATTAAGTAAGTGAAGAAGCCTACAAACCAGAATACATTAAAATATTTTAAAAGGAGAAGAAGTATCTGACTTAACTCTTTAAAAAGGAAAGCTTAAAAAAATACTATCACCAATATTTCTGTCTTTCAGGGTCCTCAGGCCAATTTATTGACTTTGTAAAAAATTACAGCTAGCTAGATCCCAGCCATTTTTTTTTTTTAAATCAGATTCTTGTGGTAAAATATAACAGAGGTCCCCTATGTAGCACCCTAATCTACCCAAAACTGTTTGGAACCAGAAAGAAAAGCAGGAAAAATAAGTTCCAGACTTCAAGCACTAAAACTCCATGCGTTTTACTCATGCCGCACATTCCTAATCAGAGACAATGGCAGAAACAATCTCATATGGAAATTGATTTATTGACTATTAAGTGTTTATTTTAATACGACTTTTCTTCCTTAATTTTTTGGTAGTCTTCCCTCTTAATCACTCACTCAAACTTTACCTTTGTCATACTGTTCTCTCTGCCTGAAACCCTGCCACCACCTGCTTCAGAGATTTCTGTGTCCTTTAAGACACCGCTCAAGGGTCATCTTGCCTCTCCTCTGCCAGGCTGTGAGAGCGCCTCTCCAGCAGCCACACGGCCACACATCTATCAGTAGTTATCACACAAAGCCCTAATTGAAGTTTCTAATCTGTCTCTCCCCCCTAAACCGTGAGCCCAGAAAGGCAGAGACTACTGTCTTGTCTGTTTCTGTTCCCCTAGTAACTGCCTGGCACAGTCCTAAGCCAAAAAAAGCCTTCAGAAACTTTTTGTTGACTGAATGAAAAGAATGAATGGATGAAAATGAGGCAGAAAACTATAACTGAACGAACATGGACTTTGCAGTCACATAAATCTGAGCCTGAATTCCACTTCTGACGCTTACCAATCTTGGAAGGAAAGGACGTGACCTCTTTGAAACTCAATTTCCACAACTCTGCAATGGGATTAATGATATCTTCTTCAAAAAGTTGTTTTAAGAATTGAATAACAACACGGTGTCAGACACACAGTGGGTTCTCAAGAAATGCTAGTTAATCCTCTCCCAGCAAATTTTTCGATTTTCATGAGGATATGTACATTTAACTGTCGTTACCCAGAGTACTTTCAAATACTGGGTTTAATATATTTAGAATTAATCTAATCATGGACTCTGAATAGCCAAAACAATCTTGAAAAGGAAGAATAAAGTTGGAAGACTCACACTTCCCAATTTCAAAACTTACTACAAAACTACAGTAATCAAAACAGTGTGGTATTGGCATGGGATAGATACACAGACCAGTGGAACAGACTAGAGAGCCCAGAAATAAACCTCCACATACATGGGCAATTGATTTTCAATATGGGTGCCAAGACCAATCAACGGGGAAAGGACAGTCTTTTACACAAATGGTACTGGGAAAGCTGAATATCTTCATGCAAAAGAATGAAGTTGTACCCTCAGCTTATAGCAGATAGAAACATTAGCTCAAAATGGATCAAAGAGCTCTAAATTTAAGAGCTAAATCTATAAAATTCTTACAAGATAACACTGTACAAAATCTTCATGACCTTGGATTTGACAATAGTTTCTTAATTATGACACCAAAATTATAGGCAACAAAAGAAAAAAAACGGATAAATTGGACTTCAAGAAAATTTAAAAATTTTGTGCATCAAAACAAACTATCAAGAGAGAGAAAAGACAACTCACAGAATGGGAGAAAATATTCTAAGTCATATATCTGATAAAGGATCTAGAATATATAAAGAACTCCTATAACTCAACAACAAAAAACATACCCAATCTAAAAATGGGCAAAGACCTTGAACAGACATTTTTCCAAAGAAGATATACAAATGGCCAACAAGTACATGAAAAGATGCTCGATATCATTAATCATTTTGGAAACGCAAATCAAAACCACAATGAGATATCACTTCATCCATACACAGGTTGGCTATAATAAAAAACAAATATTTTAAATGGAAAATAACAAGCGTTGGTGAGGATGTGGAGAAAAGCAATGTTCATACACGGCTAGTGGGAATGTAAAATGGTCAGCCACTGTGGAAAAGTGGCTGTTCCTCAAAATGTTAAAAATAGAACTACCATATGCCCCAGCAATTCCATTTCTGGGTATATACTCAAAAGAATTAAAAACAGAGACTCAAACAGAAACTTGTACACCATTATTTATAGCAGCATCATTCACCATATTCAAAAGGCAAAAACAATCCAAGTGTACAACAACAGACAAATGGATAAGAAAATACGGTATGTACGTACAACAGAATATTATTCGGCCATAAAAAGGAATGGAGTTCTGATACATTCTATAACATGGATGAACCCTGAAAACATTATGCTAAGTGAAATACGCCAGACAAAAAAGAACAAGTACCGTATGATTCCATCTATATGAGGTATCTAGAATAAACAAATTCATAATATTGAAAGTAAAATAGAGGCTACCAGGGGCCAAGGGGTATGGGGAATTATTGCTTAAAGGCATAAAGCTTCTGTTTGGGATGATGAAAATGTTCTGGAATGGTCACACAACATTGTGAATGTACTTAATGCACTGAATTGTACACTTAAAAATGGTTAAAATGGTAAATTCTATGTTACTTGTATTTTACTACAAAAAAGTTAATCAAGATCCCCTGAACCAAGAAAAAAGTGATTACTGGTCATAACTAAAGAAAATATTACAACATAGGATTTCCTACCTAAGAATCTAGTACTACAGCATTTAAGCAAAATACTTTCATAAGCAAACCAACCAACTACCATTTTTTCACAAACTCTACTCAGAGAAGTTGACTTATTTATATAGACTTCCAAAACAAATCAAAGGCTTATATAAGATTAAATCGCCCTGTAGTTGCATGCCAATTTCATTAAACCCAAAGACATATCAACTTTTTGCAAGCTAAAAATCTAAGAATACGTAATGTTTTATTTCCCAGAAATCAACTATTTATATTTTTTCAATGTCACCTGCCATTAAGGAAAAACATAAATTTTAAAACTTTTCTTTATAGAAAAACAAAACTGTTAAGAATTTTGCCAAACCACTTATGAGGATATGAGTAGGCCAATGATGTGATATGATATTAGAGCTATAAATTAAATTCAAAGTTTGACATCAACTTTCTGAAAGGTACAGCAACTCTCTCCCTGACTCTCTGCAAAAGAAGCTTTGAAATAGATCTGAGAAATCATAGAAGCTACAAGTATTTTGATTCCCTTCTTTTTAAAAAATATACTTGGCGGATATGAAAGTGAGGGCAGACAGACCTAATGTTCCGGTACTGGGTGAGGTGTTTAATGTCTCATTCAATATTTTTAGTTTCGTCCTTTAACTTCTCATCTTCTCATTCTATTTTTAGTTTTCTTTCCTTGTTTCGCACTTTTATTTTTCGTATGTTTTAATTGAGGCATAAATATGTACACACAATGTAATGCATAGCTCTCAAGCGTACGGTCCATGAAATGGTCACATGTTCATGTACCTAAGTAATTCACACCTACATCGAGAGAGAGAACATTCACATTATTCCCAGCAGGGTCCCTGTGTGTCCTCCTGGTCATTCTGGAATCTCCTCCTTCAACCAAAGAGGCAATCCTTGTTCTGACTTCTATCACTATACATGAGTTTCGCCTATTCTAAAACATTTCATGAATGAAATCATACAGTGTGTGTACCCTTTAGCCTACCTTCTTTTATTTAGCAGAACGTTTTTGATATTCATCCGTATTGCTGCATGTATATATAATCTGCTGCTTTTTATTGCCAAAAAGTATTCTACTGTAGGAATATATGATAATTTTTTATCCATTTTCCTATTCATAGACATCTGAGTAGTTCCCCGTTTTGAGCCACGACGAATAAAGCTGTTACGAATATTCCTGTATAGATCTTTCATGTGGACATGTGTTTTACTTCTCTTGGGGTAATACCTAGGAATGAAAGGTTAGATCATAAAGCAGGTATATGGTGAACTTCATAAGAAACTTATTCTTCGTTGTGGGCCCTTCTAGTTGTGGCATATGGGACGCTGCCTCAGTGTGGTTTGATGAGCAGTGCCATGTCCGCACCCAGGATTCGAACCAGCGAAACACTGGGCCGCCTGCAGAGGAGTGCGCGAACCCAACCACTCGGCCACGGGGCCAGCCCCAAGCTTTTTTTGTTTTTAAAGAAATGATTCTACTTATATGAAATAGTTTAATTCATGTACAAGAAAATGCATCCATTTAAAATGTACAGTTCGATGAATTCTGACCAATGTATACATCCATATAACCACCACCACCACACAATCAAGGTACAGAATATTTCCATCATCTCAAGGTCTTTCACATTTCTTTGCAATCAAAGCCCTCCCTAGCCCCAGACAACCACTGATCTGCTTTCTAACACTACAGATTAGTTTACTCAGCTCTAGAATTTCATATAAGTAGAATCATATGCGTATATCAATAGCTTGTTCTTTTTTAATTGCTCAGTAGTATTCCATTACAGGGATATACCATAATTTCTTTATCCACTCATCTGCTGATGGATATTTGCGTTGTTTCAAATTTGGAGATGCTACGAATAAAGCTGTTTTGAACATTCATGTACAAGCCTTTTTGTGGACATTGTTTTCATTTCCCTTGGGTAAATATCTAGGAGTGGGTCATAAGATAAACGCATGCTCAACTTTTTGAAGACTGCCAAAACGTTTTCCTAAGTGGCTGCATCATCCTTATCAGCAATGTGTAAGAGTTCAGCTGCGCCACATGCCCAACAACCTTGGTATTTTCATTCTAATGGCAGTATAGTGGTAGCTCTTTGTAGTTTTAATTTGCATTTTTTCCCTGATGATTGATGCTATTAAACATCTTTTTTTTTCATGTCTTTATATGCCATTCACATATCCTCTTTTATGCACTAAACTTTTGCCCATTATTAAAAATAGGCTGTTTGTCTTATTGAGTTCTAAGAGTTCTTTACAGATTCTGAAAGCAAGTCTTGATCAGATATATGTTTTGCAAATATTTTCTCCCTGTCTGTGGCTTGACTTGTCATTTTCTTAATCGTGTTTTACAAAAAGCAAAAGTTTCTAGGGGTCAGCCTGGTGGCGGAGTGGTTAACTTTGCACGCTCCACTTTGGCAGCCTGGGGTTCACAGGTTCAAGTCCCGAGTGTGGACCTAGCACTGCTCATCAAGACACGCTGTAGCAGCATCCCACATAAAATAGAGGAAGAATGGCGCAGCTGTAAGCTCGGTGACAAAGTTCCTCAAGCAGAAAGAGGAAGATTGGCAACAGATGTTAGCTGAGGGCCAATCTTCCTCACAAAAAACGAAAGCGAAAGTTTTTAATTTTGATGAAGTCCAATTTATCATGTTTTTCCTTTTCTGGTTAGTGCTTTTCACGTCCTATCTCAGAAATCTTCGTCTACCTTAAAGCCACGCATATTTTGTTCTTGACTAAAGTTTCATCATCCTAGCTTTTACATTTATGTCAGTGATCCATTTAGGGTTAACTTCTGTGTAATGTGAAGATGGAGGTTCCTTTTCATCCATCTACTTGTTCCAGCATCACGTGAATTCACCCCAGTGAATTGAAATGATCATATATATACATGGGGGTCTCCCCACTCTCTATATCTTCCATTGTTCTATATATCTATCATTACACCAACTCTACAGTGTCTTGATTTTTGCAGCTTTCAGTAAATATTATAAAACGGCAGCGTAAGTCCTCCAAACTTTGTTCTTTTTCAAAATTGTTTTGGCTACTCTATGTCCTTCACATTTCCACATAAATTTTAGAATCAGTGTGTCTATTTCTAACAAAAAATTTTTAACACCCTGCTAGAATTTTAAGTGAAACTGAATTGAACCTATAGCAATTTGTGGCTAAGTCACATCTTAACAAACTACCTTCCAGTCTATAAACACGGCATATCTCCCAATTTATTTGCTGTCTTTAAAACATTAAAATAATAACACTATTATTTTTATTTCATCTTCCAATTGTTTGTTATTAGTACAGAAATACAATTGACTTTTGTACACAAGTAACCTTGTATCCTTGCCTACATCCTTATATTCTGCAACCCTGCAAAACTTATTAGTTCTAGTAAGCTTTTTGGTAGATTCCTTATAATTTTCTATGTGCACAATAAAAAACAAATAGTTTTATTTCTTCCTTCCCTATTTCCTTACTGCCTTTCATTTCTTTTTCTTTACTTATTACACTAACCAGGGCCTCCAGTATGATTTTAAGTAGAAGACAGCTTTGCCCTGCTCCTGATGTCAGTAGTAACGTGCTCAACACATTTCATCATTAAGAATGACAGCTGTGGGTTTGCTCATAGATTCTCTTTATCAAACTAGGTAGGTTTCCTTATTTCCAGTTTTCTGAGAGTTATTATGATGGGTAAGTGTTAAATTTTGTCAAATACTTTTTCTGCATCTACTGAGATGATCCTGTGAATTTTCCCCTCTGTTCTGCTAACGTGTTAAACTGTTAATATGTTAATTGTTAACATGTTACAATGATAAATCTTTCATTCTTGGGATAACTCCAACTTAAGCATGATGTATTATCCTTTTCATATATTGTTAGATTTGATTTGCTAACATTCTTTTGAGGATTTTTACATCTACAAACATGAGGGATATTGGTCTGAATTCTTTCTTATAACGTTCTTGTCTGGCTGTCACCAGGCTTATGCTGGCCTCATAAAAAGGAGATTGGAAGTGTTCCCTCTGCCTCTTTTTTCTGAGTTTAAACAGAATTGATTTGATTTCTTCCTTAAACATGTGACAGAATATATACCAATGCAGCCATCTGGATCTGCAGTTTTCTTTGTGGGGAGGTTAATTCCAAATTCAATTTCTTTAACACATGGCGCTAGTCAGATTTTTTCAATTTCTTTTTTGTGGCAGTTTTGCTAATTTGTATCTCACAAGGTGTGATATTGTGATTTAGAGTAAGAAATACGTATTTGGTCTTAGTCCCAGTTTCTGGCACAGAGCTCCTAAAACCCTTGGAATTTCCTAAGTGATGAGAACAACAAAGGTGTCCTTTGTTATGTTAATGAGGTAACTATTGGCCGCACCTAAGGTTGGGGGCTGGTTACCAGGAGAACAACCACGCGATTAGGGAGTTGGAACTTTCAGTCCCAGCCCTGACCTCCAGGGAAGGGAGAGGGGCTGGAGGCTGAATCAATCACCATTGACCAATGATTTAATCAATCACGCCTGTGTAATGAAGCCTCCACAAAAATCCAAAAGGATGGAGTTCAGAGCTTCAGGTCCAGTGGACATGTGGAGATGGAGGTTAAGTGGCATACAGGGAGTGGGCATGGAACCTCCCAGTCCTTTCCCCATACCTTGTCCTACGCATCTCTTCCATCTGGCTGTTCCTGGGTTATAAGCTTTTATAATAAATCAGGAATCTATTAAGCAATACATTTCTCTGAGTTCTGTGAGCCTCTTTAGCAAATTAATCGAACCCAAGGAAGGAGTCATTGGAACCTCCAACCTATAGCGGTTGGTCAGAAGCACAGGTGACAACCTGGACTTGTCACTGGCAGCTGAAGTGTGTGTGTGTAGGGGGGCAATCTTAGAGGACTGAGCCCTCAACCTGTCCAATCTGATGTTATGATGATGCCTCCGGGTAGACAGCATCAGAAGTGAGTTGAACTGCAGGACACCCAGCTGGTGTCAGAGAATTGCTTGGTGTGGGAACCCCAGCACACACACAAATCTGAATTGGTATCAGAATCTTTACACAGAATTCGCCCATTTCAGCTAAGTTGTCAAATTCACTGGCATAAAGTTATTCATCATATTCCCTTTTTATCATTTTAATGTCTGTAGGTTCTGAATAATGTCCCCTCTTTTATTCATATCAGCATTGTATGTGTTCCCTCTTAGTGAATCACACAAACTGATTTCTAAAGTTTGAAATCCTTTTCAGAGACTAAATAGATCCCTATCTAGTCTGCTGTCAATTCAAAGCCAACTGGAAAAGACAGACCTTTTTCCTTTCAAAAATATGTCAAACATTTCCCCATAGTTTGGAGAAATCAAGTATTATTCACTTTCTGAGCCACATGTTTTGGGGTATCCTTATGCTTCCTGAATATAAATGTATATTTTAGGGCTTTGATACCTGCCTACCTTTTTCCTAGAGATCCCAGTTGCTCCAAACACAATTTTTCAGTAACTTGTTTGAAAGCAAGGGCCAGATAAAAAGATGATGATGGTCAAATGAAAAGAGAGCCAAGAGTGATGGCAGTAGCCAAGGATTAAACAGAGAAAATGATTCTTTTTCCAAGTTCGTCTCCTAAACAGAATAGAAGGTGCACTTCCCCTTGTCTAGAGCAAATGCAGTTCTGGTTGCCATAAACCATGAAGTTCTCTCAATATTCTGAGAGAGGGATTCTAGCCTGGCTCATACCACACCAAGGAAGACTCCAGTGTTTCCTGGACTCTCCCATTAACTCCACAGTGTAACTGATTTTTAATCAACTGCACATTTTGCTAAGGCATCACTGGTGCTTTTAGGCAGCAAAAACTAGCGAGAGTCAAAAATGAAGGCAGATTAAAAAAAACACATAACCCAATGCAAAAATGGGGGAAGGACCTAAACAGACATTTCGCCAAAGAAGACCTACAAACTGCCGGACAAGCACAGGAAAGGGTGCTCAACATCACTCATCATCAGGGGAATGTGAATCAGAACCACAATGAGACAGCACCTCACACCTGTTACAATGGCTATTGTTAAAAAAAGACAAACAATAACAAGTGTTAGTGAGGATGCAGACAGAAGGGAACCCTGGCACACGGCTGGCGGGAATGTAAATTGGTACAGCCAATGGAGGTTCCTCAACAAATCAAAAATAGAACCATCATCCGATCCAGCCATCCTACTTCTGGGTACATGTCCAAAGGAATGGAAATCAGGATCTTGAACAGAATATTTTTCAGCCTTAAAAAAGAGGGAAATCCTATCACTTGCAACAAAATAGATGACCCTGGAGGACATTATGCTAGGAGAAATAAGCCAGAAACAGAAAGACAAATACCGTATGATCTTACTTATATGTGGAATTTAAAATAGTCAAACTCCTAGAAGCAGAGAGTAGATTGCCAGGGGCTAGGAAAGGGGAAAATGGGGAGATGTCGGTCACAGGGTACAAAGTTTCCGTTATGCAAGATAAACAGATTCAAGAGATCTCCCATGCGGCATAGTGCCTATAGCTAACAATACTGTATTGCATACTTAAAATTTGCTAAGGTGGTAACTCTTATGTTAACTATTCTTACCAAACACACACACACACACACATAATAACAATAACAATAATAAAGGGGGCCAGAGGAAACTTTGGGAGGTGATGGATATGTTCGTGGCCATCATGGTGGGGACTGATATTTAAGAATACTCTCCACACAGTAAGTAAGAAGAAAATAAAGAAGTTCTTAAGAAGTATAAGTCCTGTTAAGATATTTTAAAGATTAATGCAGTGAACAGAAGAGAAGTCAAGAGACTCGGTCTTCATCAGGTCACACGAAGGAAGGAGAAGTTGTGGGATTATAAGCATTACTGGGGACATATCACTACCCACAGCCATGCCAGATGTCTATTCAGAACAGAGATAAGCACCAGGGGGAGAAGGCAATAGGCACCCAATTCTGAATCAAAAGCATGTCCAGTATCAGATGGAAGACGCGACAGCCACTGGCCTGACGAGGGAAAAGTAAATGAACTCTTTAACTTGCTGCTTTTTGATAACAATAGTTTGTTCTGGTCTGTCTAAACTTTCCCAAAAATAGAGGACTACTCAGAAATATCAAATTTCACTTTTAAATCTATTTTCTTCATACGTCTACACAGTGGAATTTCTTGCATATTACTAGAGAACCAGAAAAAAGAAGACTTATAAAACACAATTTCTACCACATTTAGTGTCCTAACCCTATAGTATCGTATATCCATTTGTCTTTTAGATTATCTTAGAGGTACAAAAGGCCATTTTCCAGGTTTCATTTCGAAATAAACTACTTGCATAATACTCAATTTTGTAAAACTACCAACACTTAAACTAAAAAACAATTTTGGTGGAAGCAATGCAAAATTGAGCTTTTGAGTGAAGACATCTTCCTACGTCAAACCAACAAAATATACAGAAGGCTTATAATATTTTAACACATTTAATTTCTTATGGTCAATTAGAATTAGATAAATACTAGAACAATCTTTAAGTCCAATAACCTTTCATTTTACTAATCTAATCACATCAACCAGAAAGAAAAACAAGTGCCGACCATATGGTCTTGCTGTAACAGAAAATAGCTGCCTTCAATAACAGCATCTGCGCATCTTTATCAACACTAGCGCTGCCCATACTTGAGTCCGCATATTGTTAAATACAGTAAGATGACAGGGCCCTTCACAAAGAACAAAAGAAACTGAGTATCATTTTTGTACTAGATTATTTGACCTGGTAGTAACAAAAGAAATGACGAGCAGATCAGAGATTATATAATCAAGACACAGGACTTCATAAAATATTTAACTTGGAAGAAGTGAATGCTAAGGAACACTAACAATGTATGGAGAATTTTTCTTTAGACCTGGGTACTCATTTTGTTGATGGCCCTTATCTAGTGATGGGTCCCACTCAGTACATTCAAATCCAGACTTCTGCCCAAATGCCACTTAGACACCTGCTAACAGACTTTACCTTTCATCCTAACTTGCAGCATGAAGCTTTTGACATGCAATGGTACTGATATTTAGATTCAGGTATATGAAGGAACGCACATTCAAAATTAAATAACAATATTATACTATATTCTATCCTAGAATGAACCCTGGGCCTCCACTGAAGAAAACATATGCTCTTAAAAAGTTGTTTAAGTATTGTTTTGAATAGTGTGTATCCTTTCCAAAACGTGTTTAAGTTTTATTTTAGGCAGTCGAGGTTTTCTAGAAACCAGATTTTCACAAGACTAGCAACATATTACCTATTGTTAAAATCTGTAAATGGTTATCTTTTTACTGTCATTTTGGAATTAAACAAAAAAGAGAAAACGCAAAAATAATATAATCCAAATATTCTCATCATCCAGAATTAACAACTGTTAACATTTTGTCATAGTCAATGTTGTGATTATTTTTTAACTTATAGTGAAATACTTATGAGACTAAAAACTGTAGGGGCCGGCCTGGTGGCGCAGTGGTTAAGTGCACACATTCCGCTTTAGTGGCCTGGGGTTTGCTGGTTCAGATCCCGGGTGTGGACATGGCACCGCTTGGCAAGCCATGCTGTGGTAGGCGTCCCACATATAAAGGAGAGGAAGATGGGCATGGATGTTAGCTCAGGGCCAGTCTTCCTCAGCAAAAAGAGGAGAATTGGTGGCAGATGTTGCTCAGGGCTAATCTTCCCCCCCCCCAAAAAAAGTTAAAATAAAAAATTATATATATAAAGAACATTCATATACCTGCAATTCATTTCAAGAAAAAAAAAACATTATCAATACAGACAGTACCTTTGTATAGTTTCTTCACCAGTCTGATTCCCTGTCCACTAGTCTGCTAATTACCATTATCTCACATCTTAGAACAAATTATTTCATACATTTGTACTACACACTGTCTTGGTTACTGTTACTTGGTTACCAGCTTCCCAAAGGTAAGAAAGATGCAAAGAAAAAAGGCACCAAAAATGTTAACAGCAGTCCTAACGCAGAGAGGTCAAGGAAGAACATGCACTTCATATTTGACACATTTTTGCATAATCTAAATTAAGTATTCACACATTACATACCTAGATGCAAACTCAGTAACATTTGGAATTTTTCTTAGTCTTCATTCATTCATTGGAAAAAAATATTTGAGGCCCTACTATGTGCTAGGCACTCTTCTAGGCACAAGAGATACAATGTGAACAAAATAGACTCACAACACTCTTAACACTCACATTCTAGACACAGTACCTATGCAAACAAATAAGGAAAATCAGATGGATTTGCATGTCAGACGGAGATTACGGGATAGGGAGAAAAATCAAGTAAGGAAGGAGGGCAGGATGGGGAACAGGCTTTCAATAAAAAGAACGGTGGGTAAAGGCCTCAATCAGAAGGTGACCTCTAAAGAGACAAGGAAGGAGGTGAGGTCAGCGAGGTGGGGGGTAGACTGTGCAGAGCTTCTGAGGGCACCGTAAGAACCTCGGCTTTTAATCCTGAGGGAAATGAGAAGCCATGAGAGGAATCTGAGCAAAGGAGTGCCATGATCTGATTTACAAAAGGTCCACTTTGATTATTGTGTGAGGAACAGACTCAAGGCTGAAGAGGCCAGTCAACCAGATTTGCATGTTATGCATGAGAAAAAAAGAGAGATCAAAGATCACTCCAAGATGCCTGGCCTGGAGGGGTGGGACTCCTATTGCTTAAATTGAGGAAGACTGTGGAAGGAGCACGTTGGGAGAATGAGCTGGCGGAGTGCACGTAGCGAATCAGGAATTTGACTTCGGATTTGCCTATTTAGTATCCAAGTGGGGATTCTGAGGGGTCAGGTCAGTTGGGTATAAGAAACTGAATTCAACGGACAGGTCAGCGGGTAGAGAAACATACATACATACATACACACACACACACACACACACACACACACGCATGCACGCAAATATACATACATGAATATATGTATATATACGAATTATCAGTTTATACTTGATATTTAAAACCATTAAAACTGATTAGAGAGAGAATAGAGGGTCAGACTGAGCCCAGAGGTATATGAAGATTTAGCAGGTCAGGAAGTTCAAGAAATCTTCAAAAAAACTGAGAAGGAAGGAAGAAGAGGTGGGAGGATAATCAAGACAGAACGGTGCACCAAAATCTACGTGAACACTGGATAAAAATTAAAGCCTTTCTCACAAGTTCATTCATTAATGCAACAAAGATTTATTGAGTACCTACTATGCACCACACATTGCAGAAACAAACATGTTTCCATTTGTTGTCCCTGTTCTTATGGGGCTTGCAATCCAGGGGGAATATAGATAGCTATAACTTGTAAGTGCTAGTCCCAATAAAGCACAGGGCGTTTGGGAATAACACATTAGGGGCAATTAATCCAGTCTTGGAAGGTCAGAGAAGGCTTTCCTGAGGACGTGATGTTGAAGAAAACACCAGAATGACAAGTGGAAATGAGCATAGATGGGTGGAGGTGGAGGTGGGGAGCCTGGAAAGAAGGGTGGGAGAAAACAGCATTTCTAAGGACCTGAAGCAAAGAGAAACACTGTGATGGCCCAGCGGAACTGAAAGTAGTTCAGTACAGGAAGCATAGAAAGAGATAACAGAGGAGATCCAAGAAGGGTGGGCCAGATTACCAATGTCCTTTAAGACTTCTCAGGACTTTGAACTTTATTCCAGAGGCAATGGAAGCCAGAAAATTGTTTTACACAGGGGAAAGTAATGATCAGCTTTCTATTTCAGGAGGGAAATTCTGACTATGGGATGGACAGAGCCCTGGAAGGGACAAGACTAGCCAATTGGGAAATTAATTAGGAAACCTGGTCCACAGTCCATCACTGAGAAGCAGCTGACCTGAACTTAGGTAGTGGCAATGGGCATTTGGAAGGTAGATTCAATAGGACTTTGATATGAGGAGAGTGGAGTCAAGGATGAGAACCTAGTGTTTGATTTGCACAAATAAGTAAACGGTGGTGCCACTCACTGAAAGGAGCACAGGAAGAGGGGAAGCTGGTAGTAGGGGCAGAATTCATTGAGTGAAATGTCTATGGGCTACCCAAAACAAAGGCTTGGTAAATAGGCAACTGGTTATGTAGATCTAGGGATCAACCATAAAATCTGAGGTAGAGCTGTAAATCTGGAATCAAGGGCAGACAGATAAAAGCTACGGAGAGTGTAAAATGAAACCCAGGAAGTGAGAAAGAGAAGAGCAGAGGAATGGCAAGGGCTGGGTTCTGGTTAAAACCAAGGAAGAAGAACCCTAAAGAGAGAGAAAGATGGAGAGAGGGAGCCAGAGAAGGAATGAGGAAATATATATAGTACTCCAGAAAGAACATCTACAGCACTCCAGAAAGAAGAGCAGAAGTACGAATTTTCATATGAATTCATACAGAAAAATGCCTTATTTTGTTATTTACACTATTCTAAAATCAACCAACAAATATTTTTCATCAGCCATTTGACATTTTAGTCATAGCATCATCTCAGCCTAGGTGAAGAAGCATAAAATGAGATAAATTAATTGGCCTTAGTAAATAAGTTTGTTTTAATAATAGTCCATGAATGCGCTAAAAATTCTATTACTGGACAACACCATGGAATACAGATAAAAAGTGAAATACATGTTAGAAATGTGGAAAATAAGGTGGTCTAGAAAGCTGAGGAAAAAGTTTTCACCTTTGGTTAAAAAAAAAGCAAGCTCAACCTTAAAGGATGAAGACCATAGGATATGAAAGGAGGTGGTAATATCAGAGGATTCAAGTCTATACGAAGTGATTTTGTGACAGAGTTACTCAGGGCCAGGTGTCAGAACACTTTACAGATCAGACTGCACACACACACACACCTACAAAGATTCATCTGGCTCCGAATGAGTGAAGCCAGTTTTGAAATATATATCTTTAGATGTACAAAGTATGTAATTTTTGTGAATATAATTGGGCCATCCTCACTGTATAAATGCCAAGATACACTCTACCGAATTGTCACAATTCTTTATTTGAAGAGGACTGTTTGTTATTAGTTTGTTTTTTAACCTTCCAATATATTCTTGGGGCTGGTACCTACATTTATTCATATATCAACACGATTAGATTCTAATACTTAAGATGAACAAGAAATTTCTGATTGTTTTTCAACAAAACAATAGGCCTCATTCACAGAAGGTGGAGTTAGCTAATTAGATAAGGCATGAAACAGGGACTCCTATTAATTCACCACATTGATTTCTTCCGTCCTGCAAAGTTAAGTTTTTTGGCTGATTAACGGCATTAATATTAAGACACATATGCTCGTGTCTTGGCTAGGTAAAACACATAAATTTACTATTCAAACACATTTAGGAACATAGCTCTTGGTTTTAACAATGGAAAAAGAATGACAGTACTACTCTAGAATGTAATGCTTTTAATAAAATTAGGTGCAGTGTTCAAAGACTTACATATCTATCAACCCAAAGTATTCCAGCGGCCAGCTCTATTTTTGTTACTAATAAATATTCACAAGATTTAATGTGCATCGGAAGCACCAACAAGAGAACTAAACACAGGCAATAAGTACACAAGTCCCCTCACTCCTCACCCTGCGATTTTTAAATGCTTTCTGACAGCACATAGCCCCTTATTTCTATTTCCACATGAAATCTAAGCAAACTATCTATCTATTCTTTACAAAATCAAACAATATTGCAATTTAATACCAAACTCAAGTACTGTAGATAGTCTTTAAACGAGCAAAATACAGAAAATACAGCGTTTTCTTGGTTCCCAAACTAGAGATAATACGGCCAAGCCAGCAGTAAGGTCCAAATGAAAACAAATTTCACAGTCCTTAAAAAAATACATAACTGTCATTGTTAATAAAAGCCAAGTTTGCAACTGGAAACACTGCCTTCTAGCCAAGGACAAGATGTGTCTACGTATTATAAATTCTTGGTTTGGGGACATCCTAAATAGTTTATGACCAAAAAAAAAAAAATCAATAATGTTAGTTTTTGTAAATATAATGCAAATAGCATGCTAATTAAAGTATTCACAAGACAATGATAAACAAGGCCTTGGGACCACAGTACATATTATTATGTAACTACAATACACATTAAGCAATCACCAAGTTGTAGGTAGGCCTTCCAAAAGGAGTTATTATGGTTTACCATGATCAGAGGATTGTGGTGTTGTACTTAATCACGATTTTACCTGCAAGCAGGTGTTTACAGGTGTCCAAAAGTAAAACATTGATTCTAACTGTAAACCTATCCATCTATTGAATAAATTGTACAGTAACAGCACACTGTACCTACCCCGTGTTTTCTGCATAAACTTTCTAATCCAACAGGAAGTAAGCTGTAAGAAGCAAGTTTCTCTGCTTGCTTTACGAACAAAAATTTAAATTCTGATTCATTTTTATTAAAATGCCAAAACTCCCACACTTAGAACTAGACCTTGTTTCAATGACCATGCAGTTAAAATTTAACACTTAGGAGGCACAAAAGAAATAATGAGAGTGAAGGCTCTTTGGGGATGTTATTGTTATCTAAAGTAATCTTCAATGTTTCAATAAAAATATAGGCATCTCAAAAGCAAACTTTAAAGGATAATAGTATTCAGTACATTTAGCAAGCACATTACAGAAACCATCAATAACAGAGTAAACACAATATAGTCACTATATAAGTAACTCCAAATATAAGGAAAAAATACATAAGAGATGACAGGCAACAGAGCATGTGGGCGTCATAAACCAATGAGTTTTCTATGATTTCTGTCCTGCCTGATCAAAAAGCTTTGGGAAGCCTGGTGTAACATCTTCTGGGCCCTTCCAAAGATGCTGGTCTGAAGTCAATGCAAGCCACCTGACACCCCAGAGCAGTTCACAGGACTTCTGAGCAGTGAAAGGGAGGGCATAAATAAAAGAACACTAAAGGCAGGAGATTTTTCAGGGAGTTGGAATTACAACACTATAAAGCAGTTTTCCAAGGGCTCTGTCAAAACTGTCTACGGGAAAAGACTTGTTTTTCTACCCAAAGCAAAGATCCACACCAACAGCAGCCAGGACACTCATTAGTGCTAAAGAAAGACTCAGATCCAGAGGCAACCAGCGTACCAGCTGCCACCACCTCGGAGAGCAAACCTTGGATACATCACACAAAACGCACATAGCCAGCCCCTAAACAGCCCAACTCCAAAAATCCTGGAGGATGGGGACTGAAGGAAACCAGAGGTCTGGGGTATTACCAGCCCCTCGATAGGAGAGAATCCCACGCTCTGAGATGACCGAGATGGGACATTTCAAAGTATGGAAAACGTTCTTGCAAAAGAATCACTGGAAGTTCCTGGAAACAAAAATGGCCAAAGCTTCACCTCCCTTCTGGTCAAGATCGGGCGCTCCCACCAGCCAGCCTAAAGCCCCGGAAGCCTCTTCTTAGCCCCAGTGGCAGCTGATCCCCAAATGGCAGGACACCTCAAGACACAGGCCACAGCATGCCGGGGATGCTGTCTCTGCCCTTACCTCACAGGCGGGGGACCCGCAGTCCTGGAGCTTGTCACCATCTCCCTCCGGCAGACCAGTCCGACGTGTGGCCATCATTTCATTTCAAATTACAAAGAAGGGACCAACCCTTTGGAGTCCACATTGGGGGGAAAATGCCACCATACACCAAAATGGGAAGAATTCCACACCAGGTTCCGAGGAGAGGCAGGGCTGGTGAAACAATGTGCCAGGGAACGAGTGTTTTTAGGAAGCCCCTTCAAAACGCCCTGATGATTTCTTCGGACTTCAACGGACTCCACCGTCTTCGTCCATTTCTCGAGACGGAAAAAACAAAGACAGGTCTTCTTGGCAGCTAGTGAGGCCAACTGCAGAAAGCGGTCCCCCTGCTCCCAGGGCTCCTCCCGAGTCCCAGAGGAATCTGAGCGGGTCGCGGAGGCTCGAGAGTCAGCTCCCAGAGACCTTTCCTAAAAGAGGGAAAAGTTAAAGGGCGTGAACTTTCTCCAGACGCTGACCTTCGCCTTGCCCACATGTCTACCCCAAGTTCGCGTTTCCAACACTTGCAAAGATCATTTGGTCCAAGCTGATGAGCCGCATATATGAAAGATGGAATAATCTCCCCATGCAGAAAAAGAAAACAAAAAGAAATCTACAAATCAGGAAAAAATGAGAAAATTCAGAATGCACGGTGGTTGCATCCAACACGCCTGGCTGTTGTGCAGGCTTCACGAGAAAACACTCCCTTTTCAAGTGCATTTTAATTCATGTGTTTTCTGGGCAGAAGAGGGGAATGTGTCTGTTTTTCTGCATCACCTAGATACGTACACTTAACGCAAGTTTTCTCTCCCTGAGACTAAAATGGGATAACACTTTACAAAACCCCTGCTCGGTCCCCTCCATTCCCCACCCCTGAAAAAAAACAAAAAACAAAAAGCCAGCCTCGGACGCGGCCAGCGCCGGCTGGGCCGGCGTTTCCAAGCGGGCTGGGTGACTCGGGCGCCCGCAGCCCTGCCCCTGCGCCCCGGCCGGTGTCCCCGAGGAGGCGGCTGTTTTCCTTGGCCCGCGGCGGGGCTGGGTGGGGACGGCGCGGGCCGGGCGCGGGTGGCACCCGGGCGCAGCTCCCTCTCCGGGGCATTATTCTGGAGCTCCATCCATGGAGCCGCAGCCCCAGCAACTTTGATCTCGTTGCTGCTCCTCCAACTACCATTCGACACGATCCTTCCCTTTCCCCGTGGCCACCTAGGGAAGAAAAAAAATAGGAAAAAGAAAACCCCCACCCACCTACTACTATTTCCTCCGCCCCTTCCAGAGGCGGGTCGGGGATCGCGAGCTCCCGGGAAGGGCGGCCCAAATTTGTACTTTGGGAAAGGTGCGGGGAGATCGGGGGAGAAGCTCTAGCGCGGGGGCTTACCCTTCCCGCCCCGCTCGGCCCGGCTCCCGAGGCGCGGCGCGCGCAGGAGCGGGTACGCGGGCCGGGCGCGGGCCCCGGCGGGACGCGCTAGGCCGCAGGCTCGGTTAATATTCATGAGCGCACGGGAGGCGCCCCTCCTCCACGGCCGGCCGGCCGGCTGGACCCCGCGCCCGCCGCCGGCCTTTGTGCCCTTCCCTCCGCCCTCGGCCCTCCCTCGCTCCGCACACGCGGGCGCGGCCCCTCCGCCCCCGCCGGGCGACCGCCGGGGCTCGCTCCGGCCCTGCGCCCGCGCCGGGCGGGGTGGCCCGGGGCGGAGGGCAGGAGGGAGCCGGCGGCCAACCAGGCTCTCCCCGCGCCCGCCCGCAGGCGCTGCGCCCCCTCGGCCGAGGCGGAAAAGAAATCAGACACGCACCGGAGACCGCGGGCG
Organism: Equus przewalskii; assembly: GCF_037783145.1. NCBI lineage: Eukaryota > Metazoa > Chordata > Mammalia > Perissodactyla > Equidae > Equus > Equus przewalskii. Next base: position 10,759,193 of record NC_091860.1, on the reverse strand, counting down.
AGTGGATCCGCGGCGCGCTGGCCCGCCCGGGACCGCGCTCCCGGCGCGAGCCGGCCCGAGCGGGAGCACGATCCGGCGCTGCCCGCCGCCGCCGCCGCCGCGCTCCGAGGCCGCCGCCCCCGGCCGGCCGCTCCCAGGCACCGCCGCGACCTGCCCCGGCCGGCCCCGGGCTCTCGGCCGCCGCGGGAGGGCGTGGGGCGGGGCGGCGGCCGCCGGACTCTCCCCTCGCCTCGCCGGGCCAGGCCGGGGCCGCGCTCGGGCGCCGGCGATCGCCAAGTGACAGAGTGCCTCGCTCCGCTGCCGCGCCGAGCTGTTTCCCGGGGGCGGATTTCTCGCTTCTTCCTCCCTGGATCCACCTCCTCCCACTCCACCTCCTTCCCCTCCCCTCCCCAGGGGAGGCTCTGGGGCTGAATATTTTCTGTCTTGAATAATACGGTCCCGGGGACCGACGCTGGAGAAGGGGGATTAGCTAGGAGGTGGGGGGAGGGGGGGCGGGGAGGGGTGCTCGCCAACCCCCTCACGATGTGTCTGGGGACCTCCAAGCCCTGACCCCTCCCCTGCACCCCCTCAAAACCAGGCACACACAAAACCTTCTCCGCGCGCCCGAGCGCCGAGCGGGAGCGGCCGGGAACCCGGGCTGTGCTGGGAAGAGACTCGGGGCTCAGCATCAGGGCCAGAGAGGGGGACTATCACATGGCTGGATATGCGGAATTGAGGGATCACAGGTCCCAGCCTGCGGGGGACACGTCTGGGTGAACTGTTGCCCCTTTTTTGCAGTGGGAGGGGAAAGAAGCTGCGGTGCGATGTGGGACTTCAAGATAAGGGAGTGTCCTTTCACGTCCCACAGCAAAACAGCTTTTCGATTTGGGGAGAGGGGTCATAGCGAAACGTTCTTCATTCAGTTCTTTTGCTCTTTTAAATCTTCGGAGCAGCTGAACGAACTCGGCGCTGGTAGCCGAATAGAGGAAAGGTGGCCGCGCTGCTCCACCCTGCGGGTCCCGGAGGCTGCGGGTCCTGGAAGCTGAGGGCCCGGAGCAGAACCGCCGCCCCTCCCCACCCAGTGCTGCGGCCCGGCCACCGACCCGGGCGGCTCGCTCCGCCCCGCCGCGCCTCACAACATCTCCCGCTGCAAATGGCCCAATCAGAAGACGCGACGAGAGAAGACGAGCCAATCAGAGGCTGCTGACTCAGTCTTTCCCCCCCACCCTTTGCCCCACCCCCTGTAGGATGGGCCACCGCCCCTCGGGCTCCCCTTCCCACCTCGCCCTCCCTCCCGGGAGGAGGCTCCCCGGCTCCCATCCCCGCCTGCCTGAAGTGCAGTAGCCCGCCGAGACGGCGGCGTTTGTCGCCTTGTCACCCTCATCCTCGCCCCCTCCCACACACACCCCTCCTCCCTTTCCCGGTCCTCCTGCTGCTGCTGTTGAGGGTCATTTTTATCCTCACTCCGGCGGGGGGACTGCCAGCTATTGTGTCTGATCAGCTGCCACCACCATCCTGAGGGAAAAAAGGAACAAAACCAAGAAGCTCTAGGATCTGCTTACCTTCGCCTTCTTTCTTACCACTCTATCCCTTGAAAATTTAGAGACGCCTCCCCTTCCCCGTTCCCCTCCCGCTGCCTCGGGTCCTGTATTTTGCTGAGAAAAAACCAAAAATCGTTCCCTGGAGCCTGAATACCTGTGCCTTAGTTTTTAGATCTTCTAAAAGTGGAAGGTGCCAGACATTTAGAATGTACAACTAAATCCTCGGCCTCAATTAGAGGAAAGACTTGGAAAGATCATTTTTATATGGCCATGAAATTTGCATGTTCGTGACAGCCCCTGACAAAACTAGTCAGCTAATAACAAAGAAAAAAAAAAGAATAAAGTAGAGAGACTGCCTGCCAGTCACTTGGTAATTCACTGAATAGCCCACTGGGCTATAGCAGTATCCAGTTCTAGATACTGTTGAGTAAATTAACAAGAAGTGAATAGAAATTCAGGGCTCAAGTAGCGTACCTCTAGTGAGCTTATAGAATATGTCCAGAAAGGAAAAACAGTTTTCAGCACAAAACAGCTCCTTACAAATGCAAATGTGCATGCCCAGCATAAACTGAGTACCTCACGGCTGAGGACATCTAGGGTTAAGATTTTTGTAATGGAAATTTTTATAAATGTTGATTTTGAAAAAGGTTTTCAGTTTGGTAAGGGAGAGTAAGTATTGGACGTGGAAGGAGACATGAAAAGGAGGTAACACACACTTTAGGAATTGTGGGAAAATAATATAACCTAGAAAGACATTTCTATGAGAGGTAAAAGGATCAAGATTACAGTCTAGCTCCATGATTTACGATGTGACCTGGAGCAAATTATTATTTACGTGTGTAAGTACTAGAGCTACCAAGTAATAATAGTGACCACCATCTATACAGCGCTGTCTGTGTGCTGGGGTTTCTCCAAGAGTGTTACGCACAATGAGAAGGGTGTGTGGCAGAGCCAGGATGCCAGCCCGGGGGGTCCATGCTTTTCCCCACAACACTGTACTACCCCTAATGTGGTTTTTAATAATAACAACAACAATAGCCAACATTTATTTAGCTTATTGTGTGCTAATTATTGTGCTTTGGGGTAACTAATTTAATCCCACCTCTGGGATAGGTCTAATTATGACGTGACAATATTTGGGAATGTTTTAAAGACTATTGTGATAAGCTGTTATCATATGTATCTTCTGTGTATTAACCTCACAGGATAGCGAAGGGCAAAAGCTTAGAACCAAGATTTGGGAAACCTGGATCCTAGTTCTCTCCTGGGACCTCTGAGTGTGACAGCACCTTCCTTATTTTGCTGACCTTTTGAAAGCATCAAAGGAGACATGTTAAAGGAGTTTTAAAAGTGTAACAAGATGATTCCAATTAAAATATTGTTATGAAGCAGGGGTTCGTTCTGTTGGGGAACAGGAACCCTCCTCTTACATAGCATTTTATTGATATTTATCAGGCCAGGTAAAAGTTGGCTCTGTTCCTTTCTGAAGGCATGAGCAATAATAATACTTTAATAACTGCTTGAGCTCTCATTTAGATGCATCCTGAGTAGACCAAAGTGGACACCCTCGAGGCATCTGGGAAGTGGTAGCCATCAGCCAGTTACTCTCCGTTCCAAAGGCTGACGGTGTAATTGTGGAGGATGCAGAACAAACCCTTGGAGTTCTCTTCAGCTACCCATCTTGGGCATTTCACTCATTAACACCTCCACCAGAGGGAGGGCAAGAGAAAGGAAAAGAAGCCAAACTTAACTCATGTGGCTACTTGTTAACAGCTCCAGTGAGAGATTTGGTCAAACAATAGGTTTGGGGATCATTGTAACTGAAGGAGATTTGGAATTAACTGTAGGTCTCACAATCGATATCTTGATAGTTTTCTTTATCCCAAATATCATAGATAAGCAAGAGCTAACAATAATTCTAGCTGTGTTTACTTTGAAAGGCTGATATTTTCCTCTGTGGAGCATAGCTAATAAATGTGTGGATTTCCTATAATCTAACTTCTTAGTGTTTCCCTTGAAATAGCCTCAGAAATTACTACAGCTATATTAATAATAACTACAAGACAACCTGTACACTACAGTTCTTGCCATGTAGGCAAGACGTATTTAAAGATGGGAACAACATTCTCAAAACGTACGTTTTGAATTTGTTAATGACATGATAATATTGTTTGGTGAAACATTATCAAGGAAAAATGTCAGAGCCAGAAATAGAACCCAAATGTCCTAGCCCCTGGTCTAATGTCCTTCTGTGATAATCTATGGGTGATTTCTGCTCTGAATATAGAAGTTGGCAATTCTAAGAGGCACAAGTGTTTGCCAGTGAATTCCACAGATGAAATGTGTAATTTGGGATGAAGCATTTTTCAAAACTATGTGTCCGAGGAAGTTAAGACCAATGGCCCTCGGAGGAGTAAGCATTTTTTTGGCTTTAGGACAATACTGTAGACTTTATTTCTTATTCATACAATACCAAAAAGACACATTATCCACTGATATTTCTTTGAAAAAGACTTTCATGTTAAATTGAATAGCTGCAGAAAACCCACCTCGCTAGAAAGACATTCAACTATCGTAATCAAGAAAAGGGAGTAATTTTCTACAATAAATAATTTCTAAGATTCTTCCTTCATCACTTCTTTTAAATTAATAATGTAAATGCCTTACTAATTTAATGCTCTGAGTCAGCAAAATATATGACTTATTATTTCTGTCCACATGATTACTATCTATGTTCAATTATTAATTTCTAATCTAGTGGGTAGTAACGCTATTTAATTCAATATATAAAGTATCTACCAAAGGGCCACACACAACATATATTCTTCAATAATTTCTCTGCCCTCAGCTTGTTGGAGTCTTTTCCTCCTTTTTCTTTTTCTGCTTTGCTTGGTTGTTTCTTTTTAGTTTATTTGTTTGTTCACTGCTATTAATTAGCTACCTGATAGTAAACAATCATATTATTATTTAACCGAATATGATCTCCTTTTCTTTCTAGATTATAAACTTCTCTAGGACACATTCCTAGGGCTTTTTCTTCTTTTTAGTCTCCCATAATACCCACCACAGCTTTTACACATAGAAATCACTAAAAAATTATTCAAGAAATGAATGATGACTGTGTCACTATTCTTGATAAATATTTATACCTCAAGAAATTGCTGGCTGAGCAACAACTCTCCGGGTTGCAGAAAAATATGTGTGTATGTCTGGATGCATATGCCTAAAATGGACGGTATACATTACATGAGGCGTCCACAAACAGAACACTCGGTGTGGGCCTCCACTTCCAGAAATGCCACGTTTTATCTTTTTATCTAACTTCACCTCAGGTGACTGAGCTTTTCTTTGGCCATACTACCATGCCAAAAATTAATATCACTTGCATTTTGGTAGTAATTATAAAATTTCAGCCCATAGCTTGTCCATAATCATGTATCAAACATTTTTTTCTAGATTTAAGCTGTTTTCCAGCACCAGCATCTTCACGATTAAAGTTGAGTGGTATGGTAGTCATATTCATCAGCATTATCGAGAGTTTATTTCTATATTTGAAGAAAAAATAAGAATAAAAATGTACAAGTTTTTATTGTATCCTAAGAATCGTGACTTTCCTTTATAAACATTCTAATTTTCCTTAAAAGAATGAGACCAGTTTCTTAAATGTTTCCACCCACTCAACTAAATATGAGCTGGAACATCCTGTGAAAATACTGTGCGGTCTGGGAGAAACCCATATTACAACTGGAGAATTGAAATATATTTTTATCATGCTAAATCTCAACCATTCTAACTAGGAAACTGTGCTAGCAATTGATTTTGATATTATAGGCCTCATCCAGAGCAACCAAATCTTTTTCATCAGAACGAAATAAATATCCCAGTCTTGCCTTTCATCTTCACAGGGCAGAAGGAGGGGAGACATCTAAAGACCTCTCCATTTGATTCAGTGACACTGGGTGTCTTTCAACACTCCCTAGCACTGTAGATTCCATTCCTCTATTCCCATAATTGCCTGCATTCTCTACTAATCCCAAAGTCAACTAACCAAGGACTCTTCTTTCAGATAGGAAAGGTTTGCAGGATAATATGTGGCAATTCACATCTGGGCTTAAGTAGGATAGATGCATGCTTGCGTAACGTCTCTCCCAAAAGATTTTTTCAATTAAACTTTAATTTTTAAAAATTGCAACATAAAAAGAAAAAAATAGACACTGCAACTATGAGGGAGCTCAGTCTTTTACCACGTTTCATGAACCCATCCTCTTGCCTTCTTTCAGCCTCCTACTGTGGCTCCTCATTGGCTGGATCCAACTGGAAGGCCGAGGCACTCAAAGGTAATTCATCCACTCTGTTTTCATACGGATAGAAAATCTAGATAGCAAATCCTGATCCAAGATGAGTGGGAAGAAAATAAGAAGGCTGATGTAAACATTTTAAATTGTGGGGGGAAGAGGAAAGATGAAATAAAGGGGCATATTATTCTAAAGAGAAAGAAAGAATCGATTACAGAAGACTCAGCCCAATAAACAGAAGAAAAATGGAGACAAATGTTTTATACCCTGAAGGCAATAAAATATATCAAAAGTGAAATTGCAAGGGAATGAATGAGATATAAAAGGAGTTGGAAGACCTAAGGGAAGACACTGAGAGGGAAAAAAGTCACAGCATTGCAGAACCAATAAATGAATCAGAAATAAGAAGGAATAAGGAGAAACGTCTGGCAGAAAATAGTAGTGTGGATGACAGGCTTTTTAAAAGCACACAAATACAAAGGAAAAGGACAAAGACATTAAAGTGATTAGGCAGGAGATAACAAATATGGGAGGACAAATAATGGAAATCTAATTTAGAGGAATTGGTGTCTCTAACAGAGCTTAGAACTAATGAAACTAAAAAATTATTCCAAGATAGAATGTAGCAGACTAAACGTCCCCCAACCTCTATTCTCTCCTTCTTCCATAAGAATAGCATTTTAGCTGGCCACATGGTCAACAAGCTAGACTTGATTTCCCAGCCTTCCTTCTTACTAGGTGTGGCCATAGAACTAAATTCTTAGGTATTGGAATGTGGGCAGGAGAGAATGTCTGCCACTCTGAAGGTCTTCCCTTAAAAGGATTGGACCTGTGCCTTCCTGGTGCCTTTCCATCTTCCTAGTGTCTGGAAATAAGGATTGCCAGATTTGGCAAATAGAAATAAAGGGTGCCCAGTACAGTTCAAACTTCAGATAAACAATAAACAAATGTTTAGTATATCTCAAGTATACTGCATGAGACATACTTATACTAAAAAAAAATTCATTGTTTATCTGAAATTCAAACTGAACTGGGGGGTCCTATTTTTTTTTAAGATCTTTAAGATCTTTTTTTAAGATCTTTTTGGTACAGGAGCTTAGCCTTTGTCTTAACTATATGTGAAAACTTTTTTGCAATTTCAAAGATTAAAAGGACTTACTATGTTTCGGGAAGTATTGAAAGAGAATAATTACTTGGGGGAAGTTATTAAACTCTGAGTGTAAAAACAGGAATCCTACAAGCAAATCAAAGTGAATCACCTAAGTGGGGTTGCAACCTATGGCCCCCAGATGGAATCCAGCCTGCTCCTTTTGTAAATAAAGTTTTATGGAACACAGCCGCACCGATTTGTTCACGTGTCTGTGGCTGCTTTAGCACTGTGATAGCAGAGTTGAATAATTGCAGTAGAGGCTGGACAGCCCTCAAAACCTAAAATATTTTCTCTCTGGCCCTTCAGAAAAAGTTTGCTGACCTGTGACTCAAAGGAAAAACATTGCTGACTTCAGAACACTTCTCAGTATTAAGTGATAGGAAAAGAGTCATGAAGAAAAAAAGAGTGTGACTTAAAGATCACAACTGTGTAGTCATCTGCATTTAAGAGCAGCAGAAAGACGTCTCAAATATCTAAAGATTTGGGAAATAAATCACCTGTCCCCGAAACAATTGTATGATATGACAGTGTAATCCACTAAGAGATGATTCTAAATACTTATGAAAGTGAAATTGAAGCAACTGTGATTGTTATTGTGATAGTACAGAATGTACATGTTATAAATCTTGAAAGAGAAGTACTACGATGAAAGTAATAATATTGTAACTATGATATACTAGAAGAAAAATGAGAATACCAAAAAATTGAGAAGTGGAAAGGCAGAAAAAGTGTTAATTGTTCTAATGTCTTCATAGGTTACAGGGGGTTATAGAAATAGTATTCTTATGTTAAGGCAGAATGGTGACTAAATACTTAGACATACAGTGAAAAGACAAGCCACAGACCAGCAGAAGATCTATGCAACTGATATAGCCCACCAAGGATTTATATCAACAGTTTGTAAAGAGCTCCTATAAATCAATAAATAAAGTAGGAAAGATAAAGAGGCAATTCACAAAAGAGGAAACACATGTGGCCACTAACCATAATAAAAGATGCTCGATATCAGTGGAATCAGGATAATGCAAATTAAAATGATAATGAGACCATTTCAAACCCATCAGACTGGCAAAAATAAGTCTGATATCATCAAGTGTTGAAGTGTTGATGAAAACAGAAGCTCTTACGTGTGCAGCTGGGAAGTGTAAATTCATAAAACCGGTAAATGGCACCTCTAGTTGCTCAGACCCCAAATCCTGGATTGTTGGCAAAATCTGAAGCAACCGTTGTCTCCACTGTCATACCGAATAGGAGTCTCAAATTTAAGATGCCCTAGTTTGTTTCTCCCACATTAAGTAGCAATTCAGTTCATCCTGTTGCTTGAGACCAAAAACTTTGAGGCAGCCTCAACTCCACTTTCTCTCACACCCTATGTCCAGTCATCAGTAAACTCTGTCGGCTCTAACGTCAGATTATATCCAGAAACTGATCACGTCCACAGCTGTCATTCAAATCCAAGCCAAGTCGTCTGCCACCTGGATTATGACGACAATCTTTAGCTGGTCTGCCCTCGCCCTTGCTAGTGTCTACTCCCAACACTGGAGCCAGGCTCACCCTTTTAGGACCTAAATATGTCACTTCTTGGCTTAAAACCTTCTATTGGCTTCCCATTCCACTCAGATCCTTACCATTTGATCTACCTCATGGCTATTCGCTCCAGTGCAGCCAGTGATTTCCTTGCTGCTTCTCAAACACACTAGGCTTGTTCCTGCAGCTCACCTGCTGTTGGCACCTGCTCTTCCCCCAGCCTACACTATGCTTCCCCCGCTCAGGTCTCTCCCTCATTTCGTTCAGGGTTTTAAGATTTTATTTTTTTCCTTTTTCTCCCCAAAGCCCCCTGGTACATAGTTGTATATTCTTAGTTGTGGGTCCTTCTAGTTGTGGCACGTGGGACACGGCCTCAACGTGGCTTGATGAGCGGTACCATGTCCGCGCCCAGGATTCGAATAGACAAAACACTGAGCCGCCTGCAGCGGAGCGCGCGAACTTAATCACTTGGCCACGGGGCCGGCCCTCGTTCAGGGTTTTGCTCACACTTCACCTTATTGAACAGGTCATCTCTGACCACCCTACTTAAAATAGCTCATATCCACCCACCCCACCCCAACCCAATTGCTCTTTCTCTACCCTTTATACTTTATCTAATTTTTCAAAGCACTAATTGCTACCTAGTGTTCTACATTTTTTAAAAATCTTTTTGGGAGGCTGCCAAAGCAGAGTGTGCAAACTTAACCACTACACCACTGGGCCAGCCCCAAGATCAGCCTTATTCAGTAACGTAAGTCTATTTGGCAGTTAAAATAAATGAATATATCAACATATATCAATTTATATCAAAAGAATAATGTTGAGGGGCTTGCCTGGTGGCTCAGCAGTTAAGTTTGCATGTTCTGCTTCAGCAGCCTGGGGTTCGCCGGTTCGGATCCCGGGTGCAGAACTATGCACTGCTTGTCAAGCCATGCTGTGGCAGGCATCCCACATATAAAGTATAGGAAGATGGGCACGGATGTTAGCTCAGGGCCAGTCTTCCTCAGCAAAAAAAGGAGCATTGGTGGCAGATGTTAGCTCAGGGCTAATCTTCCTCAAAAAAAAAAATGATGAGTGAAAAAGCAAATTGTCAAAGATTGAGAAGTTTGATGATGTATATATAATATTCATACATACCCATATCAGTAACATATATTGTTTATGATACACACATATGAATTAAAAGTGCAAGAATCATGGAGTAATATACATCAACTTCAGGAGGGAGGGAGGAAGGTAAGAAAAGAGGGATAGGAGAATGGTTTAGCTGCAACATTTTAGTTCTTTAAAATAAAAAGATAGGGGGCCAACCCCGTGGCCGAGTGGTTAAGTTCATGTGCTCTGCTTTGACGGCCCAGGGTATTGCCAGTTTGAATCCTGGGTGCGGACATGGCACTGCTCATCAGGTCGTGCTGAGGTGGCGTCCCACATGCCACAGCTAGAAGGACCCACAACTAAAAACACACAACTATGTACTGGGGGGCTTTGGGGAGAAAAAGGAAAAATAAAATCTTTAAAATAAAAAGATAGCTCTGAAGACATACAATATACATAGTATTAAACATATACAATATATTTTATACACAATATAGCATAAGTACAGTCTATTTATCTATTTCCACAACACACACTGAAACCAGAAACTGTTCACAGCGTTTGTCTTTGGGGTGTGGAACTGAGAATGGGGTAGGGAAGCAAAGATGTATGTGATTACTATTTGGCAATTTTTTAAAAGTTATTTTTCAGAAAGCATTACTTTTATTTTTAAAATGACAACTTTAACATGCCTTTCTTCAGTCCTTGTGAGTTCAAGCAGATAGGAAAATAAAAATACTAAGAACCTGAATAATATAATTAACAAGCTTGAAATAATAAATATCTGTCAAACCCTCCCTCTGAAAATAAAAGACTACCTTCTGTCTAGGCTCTCAGGAAACAGTTATAAGAATTGACCCTATATTAAGCCATAGAAAAGATTTCAACACATTCCACAAGGCAGAAATAGCATAAAATATTTTTATCATGTGCAACTAGAAATAGTTTTTTTGTAAAAAAGTGGGAGGAGGGACCGGCCCCATGGCCTAGTGGTTAAGTTCAGTGGGCTGTGCTTCAGCAGACTGGGCTCACGGATTTGGATCCTGGACGTGGATGTGCACCACTAGTTAGCCATGCTGTGGCGGTGACCCACATACAATGTGGGGGAAGATTGGCAACAGACGGTAGCTCAGTGTGAATCTTCCTCAGCAACAACAAGGAAATAAAGCAAAGCCTTCAATTACGTGGAAATGTTCACATACTCCCCTTGTCTCTTGTATTGTGTCAGATGATAATATAAACCCCAAAATTTGGAATATCAAGAAAATAAGGATAATGAGAACAGTGCTTATCAAAGCCTAAGGAATGTGATCAAAGCTGTACTTAAAAGAAAATTCATAACGTCATATCATTTCATTACCAAAAAGAAAAAATGAAAATAAATTATTATTAATTTTTTTGTTATTTTTGAGGGAGATTAGCCCTGAGCTAACATCTGCCGCTAATCCTCCTCTTTTTGTTGAGGAAGACTGGCCCTGAGCTAACATCCATACCCATCTTCCTCTACTTTATATGTGGGACATTCTACCACAGCATGGTTTGACAAGTGATGCCATGACTGCACCCAGGATCTGAACCAGCGAACCCCGGGGCGCTGAAGCAGAACATGTGCACTTAACTGCTGTGCCACCAGGCCAGCCCCGAAAATAAATTATTTTTAAAAGTCAAGAAATTAGAAGAAAATGTTAAACCCAAAGAAAGCAGAATGAAGGAATTACGAAAACTAAAATGTGGAATCGAATAATTGGAAAGCAAAAAGCAGTGGAAGTTACAAATAAACCTTTTTTGTAATAAAAGGAATAACATAAATAAATCATTTGATTATTTAATAAGAAAAAAAGGGAAGAAAATACGAATACATGGAAATAAGAATGAGTAAAGAAAATAACCATAGATATGGAGGAAAAATAAGAGAAGTAAAAGTAAGAACTTGATAATATATCTGAAAACCAGGAAAATATAAATTCTGAGAGTCAACTCCAGACAATGCATGCCTAAAAAGACCACCAATGACAGAAGGAATTAAGAAAGTTCTTAAAGAATAAACTTTTAAGAAAGTACCATAACCAAAAGTCTTCCTGGGAGGTGGAAATATTTTTTATTATTATCTTTTATCAAGGTCATAATAGTTTGTAATATTGCGAAATTTCAGTCGTACATTATTATTTGTCAGTCACTATATAAATGTGCCCCTTCACCCCTCATGCCCACCCCTTCCCCTCTGGTAACCACTAAACTGTTCTCTTTGTCTGTGTGTTTATCTTCCACGTATGAGTGAAAACATATGCTGTTTGTCTTTCTCTGACTTATTTCGCTTAGCATAATATCCTCAAGGTCCATCCTTGTTGCAAATGGGATGATTTTGTCTTTTTTTTATTGCTGAGTAGTAATTGTTGTATATATATATATACACCACATCTTCTTTATCCAATCTTTAGTTGGTGGACACTTGGGTTGCTTCCACGTCTTGGCTATTGTGAATAATCCTGCAATGAACACTGGGGTGCATAAGTTTGTTCGAATTATTGGTTTCAAGTTCTTTGGATAAATACCCAGCAGTGAGACAGCTGGGTCATATGGTATTTCTATTTTTAATTTTTTGAGAAATCATTCCTGGGAGATGGAAATATTTTTTACAGATCTTTAAGGAACAGACAACTCTTATGTAATTTAAATGGTCGTAAGGCACAAATAAAGAAGAAAAGTTTCCAAAAACAATTTTCTAAAGCCTGAATGGTAAATATATGATGGGAAAAAAAACCATGAGCAAATTTCACATGTGAATATTGATTTTTAAAATCCTAAATCAAATATTGGCATTAGCCTTACGTAAAATGTTAAATAATATAGCATGACTGGAGGAAGGGTTCATTGCGTAAATGGAACTGTTGTTCAAAATTAGGAGGTCTCCCTACTCTAATATATCAGAATAGATGTAGCAGAACCGTTCAGGAATCACTCCTAATATAATTCCTTAGACTTCTGTTTCCAGAAGGATGGAGGAAATGGACTTTTCCCTTTTCCTCTCACTAAGTACAATAAAAAACTCTCCACTATCTATATACAAAAAACACACATAAGAAGTATCAGAAAGGTGGAGACTAGGAATTACACAGTGGTGAGTCCCCTGAGTTTCTTTTTGTCTCATATATCCCACAAGCCAAGCTGAAGAAGCTGGCAACATGGAAAGGCCAAAAGATGCAGACTAAAAAAGTCCCATCAGAAACCTGCTCTCTTGAGCCAAAGGACCAGGAAAGGTAGCCTAGCAACAAAGAAAGTTTCTAAACAATAAATGCTCCAGTGAAACACCACAGAAAACACTGCAGTCCCATGACATCCCCACCCAAAACAGCAAAGGTCGTGTAGGGAGCCTGGAATTCCACACTCACCAGGCTGTAATGAGTGTCCTGCCCGCCGCTGCCCACAATGTCCATGGGGATCACTGGAGGAGGCTGGAATTCCACCTTCACCCTGCAGTAAAGAGGTGCTCCTCCTCTTCCTCCCTAGGGTGTTGTCTTAGAGGCCAAGTAGAGAATCAGGACTTTCACGATGACCCAGTGGTAATGAAGCCGTTGCAACATGGTGTCAATGGAGACTATGTACGCAGCAGAAACACTCTGACCACTTCCCCCTGGAAGGTATCACTGGAAGCCTGACATGTATGGCACAAAGAACAGAGCTGCAAAAGATGTGAAGCAAAAATGGATAGAAATGAAAGGAGAAATAGACAAATCCACAATTTTTGTTGGAGACATCAACACACCGTCTCTCAACAATTGCTAGAATAACTATACAGAAAATCAGCAAAGATATAGAACTTAAGACCATCAACCAAGAGGATCTAATCAATATTTAGAGGACATTCCACAAAAACACAGCAAATGAACATTCTTTGCAAGTACCCGTGGAACATACACTAAAATAGAACTTATCCTGGGCCATAAGACAAACCTCAACAAACTTAAGAGAACTGAAATCATACAGAATATGTTGACCATAATGGAATCCAACTTGAAATCAATAATAGCAAGATAACAGGAAAATCCAAACACTTGGAAAGCAAACCACACACTTGTAAATAATGCATGAGTCAAAGAGAACATAAAGAAAATTTAAAAATACATTTAAGAGGATGAAAAAGGAAATACAACATATCAAAATGGGTAGGACACAGCTATAGTCATGCTGAGAAAGAAAATTAGAGCACTAAAATGCACATATTAGAAAAGAGGAAAATTCTCAAATCAGTAATCAACGTTTCTGCTTCAAAAACCTAGAAAAAGGAAACCAAAATAAACACAAATAAGCTGAAGGAAGGAAATAATAAAGGCAAGAGCAGAAATCAGTGACGTTGAAACAGAAAAACCAAAGAGAAAAATCAATGAAACAAATTAGCTGGTTCTGTGAAAGATCAATAAAATTAACTACCCTCTAGCAAAACTGACAAAGAAAAAGGAGAGCAGACACAAATTACAAATATTAGCAAAGAAACAGAGGCTATTACTACAGAGCCTGCAGACATCAAAAGGGAAGTGGATGAGGTTCCACAAGAGCAACATGCTCTGTATCTTAATTATATCAATGTCTACATCCTGTTTGTAGCACTGTACTACAGTCTTGCAAGATGTTACTATTGGGGGAAACTGGATAAAGGGCACAGTGCATCTCTCTGTATTATTTCTTATAACTGCGTGTGAATCTACAATTATCTCAAAACCAAAGTTTAATTTAAAAGAACCTCTAAAAAACTCCCTTAGCAAAGTATGATTAGAGGCTAACTCCTTTAACATGGTAACTGTTGTCACGTTAAAATGAAACACAAGTAGGATCTTTATTAAAGAAAGGAAGAAGATAAGGTGGGCTACTTCCTCAAGTATACTTTTATGCTGTTCTAGAAATTCTAGTCTAAGCATTTTGACATGGGAATGAAATAAAAGGTGCAAATATGGAAGAAGAGAGAGCAAAAATCCCAATGTTAGGTGGATAAATTATGTAACTTAGAATATCCATCAGAAACAAGTGGCAAACTGTTAGTAATCAATGAGTTCAGATAGAAGGCCAGTTAGAAAATAAATATATAAAGATGTTCTCTTTTGAAATGGTCAAAAATGGGAATATTTTAAGTGTACATCAGTAGGGAATTGATTAAATAAACTATGGTTGATCCACAGAATGCAATACCACACAGCTGCTTATAAAACGAGCAGAGCAGTGTGTGTTTATATGTAAATGTATCTGTCAGTAAGGACGGGCTAGGTTTATGCTATGGTAACAAACTCCCAAATCTCAAAGGTTTATTTTTTGCTCACTTCACATATCCATCATGATTCAGTTCTATGTCATTTTATCTACATCATTTTCATTGTAGAACTTAATCTGATAGAGAAGCCTCTATTTAAAATTTTCTGGTTTCATGGAAAAGGGTAAAAAGACACAAGACAAAAACAGCAAGTTGGCTTTTAAAGCTTTTCTTTGGAAATGATACATAGCAATTCTGCTTACATTTCATTGGCCAAAGTGAGTCAGTGGCCATGCCTGAGTCAATGAGAAAGGAATTTATTGTCTTCCCACATAGCCCAACACCTTAGAAAGGAGCACCAAATATAGATGAACCTAATACACTCTACATGATATAGTAGATATAAAATTCATGATATAGTGCTGAGTAAAACGTAACAGGTTACAATGCTGGGAAGAATATTCACTATGAATATATAGATATATTTCAGCAGGGAGGGTAGGATTAGAGAACAATATGGTTACTATTTTCAGCTTTTTATATTTTTATAATATTACAAGGTTTTGCAATAAATATGTATTAACTTTAGATTAAAGTAATATTTGATTTAAAAAGTGAAAAAGGAGAAAATCTGAACTTTATCTCTTCTGCTTTAAGTGAAAATGAATTTTCTCTCCATCGTTAGTGGACATGTAAAATATGTGTGGTCATTCATAGAATAATGCTTGAAAGCATTTACTAAATAAATTTGTAGTTTTTTAAAAGAAATCTTGCTTGAATCAAACACACATTTGATTAAGCCAGAGATTCTATATACTGCATCACACTCTAAGAAAGTCCAAATTTAGTCAGAAAAGAAAACACCCATACATTCAATGACTTCAGAGCATGACCATATATGAAATCCATTGCAGAATTTTGTCCACCAGAACTGAAAACAGAGAACAGTGGTATTTCCTAGAGGATTTTGTGGGTTTTCCTTTGTGTGGAGAAAGGGAAGAGAGAGGTGGTGGCAGGCATAGAGCCTCCAGATCTTCTGGACATTGCAGAGTGGCTTGGCTCTGCCATCAAGCGAGAATGGAAGTCTCAGTGACTGTTTTCTGTTGAGAGGCTGTGTGACCTGGGGGATGGGGAATGAGAGAGAAGTCTAGAGGCAAGACAGAATGCTGATGAGGCTGTGTATGGCTGAGAGAGAAGAGAGATTTTTATCGTATTTCCATACAAGTGAAGGAGAACTGTCTAAAGAGGATAGGAGTGTTCTTTCTGTGTGGTGTTCTGTGTAAGACCCCATACTGTCCCCATGAAGAAAGCCTTCTGTAAAGAGTTATAGCACTTGTCCCAGAGATGAGGATCCTCCCTATTCCCATAAGATATCCCTATGGCATGTCCTTGGCATCCTCAAGAGATATCTACTAATAGCTTAACCAGCCCCCAAATTCTCAGGTGTAACTGGAGGAACCATAAGCACAAGCTGTGACTTCTAGGGGCTCACTGTGGTTGGAGATGAGGGTAGGCGAATAAATTTTCCTACAGTTTCTCTTCTCCAGAGACAATTAGAGGGGAGCACAGCCTTGTGTACAGTAAGAAAACCCACACTTTCAAAACCCAGGCAATTGTCCTATTAGCCAAGGGGTGAGGGCTATACTGTTTGGAAAGGCATCATAAGAGACCTTATTTCCTATGCACAGTTTGGCCCTTTGGCATGGCCCAGAGGAAGAAAGTGAGAAGAAAAGTATTGAAATTGCTCTGGAGTGTAATGCAGAATGTGCCCTCTGGTGTGAGCAGGGGCAGCTGTGCAGATTTTATTGCTTTTAGGAAACTGTTTCTTTCCCTTAGTGTGGACGTAGACTATTGTCTCCCTTTGAGAATTGTTTGTCCTTGGGAGAAGAATGTGTGAATGTGTGTGAGGGGACTTAACGTGGGTGTATCTGTGTAGGAGAGTGTTTGAGCATGTTTCCACAGAGTGACAGAGACGGCTAGCTTCAAGGAGAATGAGGACTTTCACCTCACTTTGATACAAAGATCTCAAAGACAAGCAGCCTTGGAGTGCCACAACCAACTCTAGACAGTTCTGCCTGTCAGGGCTCACCTGGATGATTCTGCAGAGACCTCTAAGTGGCCTCTTATGTGAGGTATTGTCTAAAGCAGGAGCTGGCAAGCTAGGATACATGGGCCAAATCTGGCCCACTTCTTGTTTTTGTAAATAAAGTTTTATTGGAACACAGCCATGCCCACTTATTTACCTATGGCCTATGGCTGCTTTCACCTTACAGCAGCAGAACTGAGTAATGGTGACAGGGACCACATGGCTGGCAAAGCCTAAAATATTTACTATCTGGCCTTTTGCAGAAAAGGTTTGCTGACCCCTGGTCTAAAGTCAGCACTTCCAAAGAGAAAATTGCATAGAAACAACATTAACCTTGAAAACCATTTAGGAAGGAAAGACGGAAATATTATCATCCAATCAGCCCCAACCAGTGTTTCCTCCAGCAATAGAGGACGTCATTGTTTCTTCAATGAATGCCCAATTCAGGGGTGGGCATATGTTTAGGGACAACGTTGTATGAAAAACATTAGCATATATCTACTAGCAGAATTATCCTCCTCACAGCGAAATGAGAAGCTTGGGGAAATGTTACCAATGAAGGCGTGTAGACTTATGTCTCCCATCTCATTTTCGCTCTTGGTTGAGAGCTTTTAAGAAGGTAGGCAGCATCACCTGCACTATACAAATTGTCATTGCTTGCTATTTTTTAAGGAGTACACAGTTGAATTTAAGTAAGTCAAAGCGGATGTGTGCTGCAACTCCATATGGGGAAGTGTACTCTAAGAGTTTTGGGTTCTATGGATTGCCCTGGTTAGGGGAGGGAGTTATTTCAGAGCGAAGGGAAGATTTTTTTTTAATACTGTAAAGAATTGGAGAAAGGCCCTTCTGCAGAGATAGCAAGGTGGATCTTGAGACTCAGAGAATGGGCTAGCAATTGCAACAGGCCAGGAGAAGTGTTTAAGTTCTTTCCCTTTTGGTTCAGACTGAGAAGAGTCCTGTTTTGCCTCCTTGTTTAAAGCTCCCTTGCCTACGTTGTCATTCTCTCTAGCTCATTGAAAACCTTTAGGAAATTTCACATACTTGGTATTGTGATATTGTGGTATTGTGGAGAACCAAAGGATGGGACAGTAAATGACGTTTGGTCTTCCCTCAACCACCCCTCTGCCCAGCATGCCAGCAGAACGTTTTATTAAGGGAGGCTGGCAGTACCAAGGCTTTCAGCAGCAACCAGCTGCAAACTGAACAGAGGCTTAATTAACACAAAGGCTGGAAGCCTTGAGAGGGAACCGGGGGTAATGAAGACATAGCTAGATGGTGGCCTGATTTGGGGACAAACATGAGACAAACTTGCTATTTCTTTTTCCCCAAATATACTACAGAAATGTGACTGACTCTTGAGAAGAGTGGAGAATATGAATGTGCCGGGGGGAAGAAGGTAAACACACGAGTTAGCTAAACATGGAAATGTTTTACAATGGAATGTTTTTGACATATGTCTTCATAGCAAAATTTAACTGTCCTTTTCAGTTTCACCAACAGGTTCTTTCTCCCTTGGAGGCCATTTGTAACTGGCAGACAAAGCTGTTATGTGCTGAGCTCATCCTTCACTGGTGGAGTACCCCAAAACTGAACAGAGCTCTGGATGCTTCTGCTCTCCAGCCTTGTAGCATAGGTAGCACATTTCATTCAAATTTGTGCTTCAGTCAAATTACCACTTGCTGTGTGTCAGAGACCTCCCGTTTGTTCATGAATGTGCAAGCCACAAAATGCAATTTACTATTTTTTTCTAAGTGGTAAAATTTCGGAGTATTTTATTTTTTTAACTTTATTGAGGAATAGTTGATAAATATAATTGTGTATATTTAAAGTGTACAACATGACGATTTGATGTACATTGTGGAATGATTACCAAGACCAAGATAACTAATTTACTCATTTAAAATGGAGCTAACTACTGAAAAGGGAACTCAAAACCTTGATGTAACGTCTAATTTGGAATTCCAATTACATTTTCGAAAAATGCAGGTTCAGGCTAAGAATTGACTTGATAAAAATAGTAAATTAAATAGCACCTGGATTTGATCACCTGTGTAAAGCTTGATGCTCCTCAACCTGGGCTGCACGTTCGAAATTTCTGGGAGCGTTTTTAAAAAACATCCTGAGGCTCAAGCCACACTGGAGATGGATCAACTCAGCTCTCTGGGGGTGGGGCCCAGGCATCAGCGTTTTTGAAAGCTCTTGAGATTATCCCATCCTGTAGTCAAGGCTGGGAACCACGGCTCTAGATCCAAGGGGAAGGCTGGTTACATCACAGAAACGTGACACTTCAGAAAGCGTAGAAGGCTTTGTATCTCTGCTTTCTTTTATTCTGGAGCAGAAGGCATTTTAGGAGTTCTTGTTCAGTCCAGAACTGTGAGCCATTCTGTTTGGACTTCATTAAAGCACATGTGGGCGATGTCGCCATGAAATCACTTCAGCCATCTGGCAATGCAACAGGAAGTTATTCTGGTTTTGAATAAAATGAAACAAGTTGGGTGAGGCGGCAATTAAAACTTATCAAAATAGCTTTGATTTTCTGAGGGGTACAGAGGATATTCATCCTTTCCAAAGCGATGTTTTTCCTTCTCCCTTATTGGCAAATATTTCCCTCCATAGCAAAGATTTCTAAAGTTAGGATTTAACCTAATTTAATTGTGCCAATTATATTAAGTAATGGAATAAACTAATACTTCAAAGGCATTAATAAAAGCATAAGGCTCAACTTTTTACTCTTATAGAGAAGAATACGTAAATCCCGTTAATGAACATTTGAAATGAATTTTGACGCACTATTAAAACAGAAACAACTTAAAAATGCATGAAGGTCTGGACAGGTACGGGACATCATTGGGAACATCAAGCATTAATCCAGGTAGGTGAGGGGAGGGGAGAATGGTCTCTATCATGTGCTTTTACTATCACTTAGCAGATGTGGTATTTTGAGGTAATCACCATAATACCACCTGTTTAGTCTTAACACTGATTTATTTTTTCGATTATGTTGTTTTTCATTTTAATGGGTTTTTCATTTGCTTTCATGAGTTCTATGTCTTTTTTATTGAAGTCACATTGGTTTATAACATTACATAAACTTCAAGTGGACATCGTTACATTTCGACTTCTGTATAGACTGCGTGCTCACTCCCAAAAGTCCAGTTGCCGTCCATCACTGTACACTTGTGCCTCTTTACTCCTTTTGCCCTCCCCCCACCCCTTCCCCTCTGGTAACCACCAATCTGTTCTCCGTATCCATACGATGAGTTCTGTTTTTTTCAACTTCAATTTGAAGAACTTCTTCAGGCCTTGCCATTATCCCACCCGGCCCCTCCCCCTCAGCCATAAAGGACACCAGGGTGGTAAATCTGGGCGTGTCTTTTTGTTGCCCTTGAACATAAGTATGATTTTCTAGATATAGGCACATTATTTCTTAATTAAACTTTTCATTTTGGGAAAATTGTAGATTCACATGCAGTTGTAAGAAATGGTGCAGAGAGAGCCCACATTCCCTTTACCCACTTTTTCCCAACAGTGGCATCTTGCAAAGCTCTAGTACAACCAGGATATTGACATTGGCACAGCCAGGATCAAGAGCACTTCTATCACTGCAAGCATCCCTCAGGCTGCCCTTTCTTATCGACTCCCACTTCTTTCTCCCTCCCAAACCCTCCTTCACTCTTGGCAACATTAATCTATCCTTCACTTCAATACTTTTGTCATTTCGAGAATGTTATAGAAATGGAATCATACAGTAACCTTTGGGATCACCTTTTTTTGCTCAGCATAATTCTCTGGAGATTCATCCAGGTTGTTGCACGAATTAATACTTTTTTCCTTTTTATTGCTGAGTAGTATTCCAATGTATAGATCTTTCACACTTTGTTTTACCATTCTCTCAATGAAGGACATCTAGATGTTCCCAGTTTGTGGCTGTTACGAATAAAGCTGTTATAAAAACAATTGTGTACAGGTTTTTGCGTGAACATAAATTTTCATTTCTCTGGGGTAAATATCCAGCAGTGCAATTACTGGGTCGTATGGGAGTTACATGCTTTTCAAGAAACTGCCTAAGTGTTTTTTAGAGTGATTCTACCACTTTACATTCCCTCCAACAATGTGCGAGTGATCAAGTTTCTTTGCACCCTTGCCAGCACTTGGTGTTATCATTATTTTTTATTGTAAGAATTCTGACAAGTGTGTAGTAATAGCTCATTGTGGTTTTAATTTGCATTTCCCTGATGGCTATCAATACAGAACATCTTTTCACATACTCTGCCTGTGGTTGTTTTACATATGATGTCCAGGGTTTTATTTAGCAGCAGGAGGGAAAGAGCCAAATTATCTTCTATGGTGGGTCAAAGTACAGTAGCAGTTAGGAGGTCAACTTCTGCTCTCACATAACCAAAGTCCAAATCCTAGCTTAACCACATCCTGGCTTTGCAAACTTGGGCGAGCTCTCTTTCATCAGTTCTCCAATCTGCAAAACGGGGATAACACCCACCTTGTTTTGAGGATTTAACAAACTAATGCAAAGCACTTCAAACAACATGTTCAATTAGTTTTAGTTATTATACAGATTGCACATACATTTTATAAAATTGATTATGTGGTTTCACAAAATTTTAATACTTGCTTCACTCTGGTATTTAATGTTACAGAAAACTATTTGGTGCCAGCCTATTTTCCTGTTTTTAAGTAACCTTTTCTGGGTATGTCAGTGCTGCTTGTGGGATTTTTATTTTTCCTTGCAATTCCTGGCTGTTGTCAGTCTACGTACAGGAGAGTGTTACTTCGTGCTTGATAAATGCGTGATAAGATCTTTTAATCTGAAATTGCAAGCGCTTCTGCAACTCACAGAGTCATGAGTAACTCTGGTCCAGATTTTCTGAATTTCTAAACATGTGTAAGACACACTTTCTTTACCCAATATTAAATTCCTTTAACCACTTCAGGAATTAAGAAGAGAGGGCTATGCAGAAAGGGAGAGCATTTTGAAACCTGATTATTCTAGTCAAAATCAAAGATGTAAACAAGGTTTGCCAGCATTTACTCTTCTTCTAAGGTTTATAATAATATAATATTTTGAGTATTTTAAAATTTGTATATTTTTAAAAGTGTAAAATACATTCTCAAAGTTTAAAGATGGAAAAGGTCTTTTGTAAGTAGTAAATAAGGGATAGTCAAATCACTGGTAACATAGTAATTTCACAGCACTTCCTAATTATTGTCTAATCCTTTAAGCATATCTACAAATCAAGTATCTTCACATTTTTTCATATTTATTTTACAACAAATAGAACACGGGATTCTAAAATGAGTTTGGTTAAATGCACAAAGCTATTCCCACAGGGAATGGACATTTGCTTAAATGGCTATAACTATGGAATTGGTTAAATAAATTATGGTACATCTCTAAAATAGAATAGTATGTGACTGTTAAAATGAATTAGATAAATATATGTGCACTGATGTGCAAGATAGCAGTAGGTACAGAATTATCTTATATGAGGAATAGGTTATATATATGTGTGTGTATAATCTATATATCCAAAAACATTTCTGGAAACACATTGATTGCCAGAAAACTATAAGCAAACTCTGTAGAGTGGGACTAAATGGTGGAGTGGAGATTTATCTTATATCCTTATATATTACTTGAAAATTTTACCATTGCACACTACAAAAACAATTTTAAAAAGTTTTAGAGCATCATGAAAAGGACATAGGATGTTGGGATGTTCATGGAGAAAATACACCATTCCTGTTAAACAAAGAGAACATATAGAGGTACGAATGTCAGGATCTATCTGAATATACAAATAAGCAAGGGTGGCAAATTTTGTATTTATTCAATATGCTATTTTTCTTCATGTCTCTTAATAAGAAGCTGTTAGTCCAGGTGAATAATAAGGAAAACAAAGAACAATCTTGACGGTTATTGCCGTTGAGCGCTGAACCCAACCGATCTTTAATATATTTACATAGCTATGCTTGAGGTAGCTATTTGCTGCCTGATTTTAAAAGAATTGTAGGCTTCTTTGATAAGAAAGAGGGAGAGGAAGAATAAATTAATGAAGTGGAAAGAGTCAAGCAACAAGAAAGAGACAATGGTGACGTCTGTAGTGCTCCAATACTCCAGAGAGGACTCCTGGGTAATTCTCATGGGCAGAAAGCCACCACAGAAACCATGACAGAAGCGATCTCAGCAGCAGAGAAGGTCTTTTCTCACGTGGCCATGCATTGTGTACTATCTTTGGGCTACCATGTCCTTAAGGCTTTTTGAATTTACATTCACAAGTGCCAGCCTGTAGATCCAATATATACATGTGTTAATTTTCATTGAATATTCAACATGAAATGTCACGTAATATCACAGCTTTGGGGCACATCCTAATTATATATCAAATGAACTGAAAATATGATTTGATGTTATACTCCTTTGAGAAGGAATTTATGGGATAATTTTTGGCAAGTGCTTTCATGTTTGTTTTTGTAAGCTATTTAGAGCAGTGGATGACATTCAGGTGATATAAAACATAATCCTTCAGTCCTTATGGATATCCCTTTTTTTTAAAGATTTTATTTTTTCCTTTTTCTCCCCAAAGCCCCCCAGTACATAGTTGTATATTCTTCGTTGTGGGTCCTTCTAGTTATGGTATGTGGGATGCTGCCTCAGCGTGGTTTGATGAGCAGTGTCATGTCCGCGCCCAGGATTCGAACCAACGAAACACTGGGCCGCCTGCAGCGGAGCGCGCGAACTTAACCACTCGGCCACGGGGCCAGCCCCCATGGATATCCCTTCTTTATGGGCATAAAATTTTTTTGTTATAATTCATCAAGGGTGATATTTTACAACGAAAATGTTGTAACCTTTAAAAACAAATATTTTAAAATAGACATGCATTAATACAAATATGATCACACTGCAGAAGAATAAACTAAAAGCAACGACAGATCAATGGCAGCTGATTCTAAGAAATAAAACCATTTGAAAATTGCTTCTCTACTAGATAAACTATTATGTTTGAAGATATTAACATAAAATGTTTAAAATATGGTTCCTTGACTTCTATAAAAGGTATGAAGAGAGTATCTTGAGAATAAATAGAGGGTAATTTTATAAAATCTACAAGATCATGCAAAATAGGAACAAACTTTTGTTTTGGCAGAGAAAGATTCACCCTGAGCTAACATCTGTTGCTAATCTTCCTGGGTTTTTTTTCCCCTCCCCAAAGCCCCAGTGCATCATTGTATATCCTAGTTGTAGGTCATTCTAGTTCTTCTGTGTGAGCTGCCCCCACAGCATGGCAACTGACAGGTGGTTGGTGTGGTTCCATGACCAGGAAGCGAACCCGGGCTGTGGAAGCAGTGAGAGTGATGAACTTTCACCACTAGGCCATCAGGGCAAGCTCTAAACTTTTGTTTTTGAGAGAACTAATTTTAAAAAATGAAGCAGTTATAGGGACTGGCCCTATGGCCAAGTGGTTAAAGTTTCGCTCACTCTGTTTTGGTGGCCCGGGGTTCACAGGTTCAAATCCTGGGTGTGGACCTACTCCACTCATCAGCCATGCTGTGGAGGCATCCCACATGCAAAGTGGAGGAAGACTGGCACAGATGTTGGCTCAGGGCCAATCTTCCTTAAGCCAAAAAAAAAAGAGGAAGATTGGCAAGAGATGTGAGCTTGGAACGAATCTTCCTCACACATACCCAAAATGATGCAGTTATAGAATTGCTATAATAGGACATAGAATTATTTCACAATATGTAAAAATTCATTGTGGGTTTGAGTCTTGGCACTTCTTCTTAGAAGGTGAAACCTTGACAACACTCCTCTCAAATGTGACCATTCAGATCAGTGGACCAGGGAGATCCTCACAGACTACACAACAGGAGCAACCAGATTGGCAGACCAAGAAACTCACTCTGCTGCAGATTCAGTCCTGCCTTTTCTACTGGATGTGATGTAGGGTATGGACTGGTGACTACTGATTGGAAAAATGGTCCCGATTCTCCACCCTTCCCTGTATTCATATCCTTTGCAATGTGGACTTTGCTGTTCTCACCATCAAGAGATGGTGTTGGTTTCTTCATCCATCAAATCCGGGCTGACTTGGTGACTTGTTCTGCCAATAGAGTGTGGGTAAAGTGACAGAGTGCCAGTTCCGGATATAAGCCTCAAGAAGTCTTGTATGCTTCTACTCTCTTCCTTGGAACACTCCTGCTACCACGTGAACAAGTCCAGGCCCACCTACTGTACGATGAGAGACACAGAGAGCAGAGACGAGTTGTCCCAGCTGAAACCATCCTAGACCAGCCAATCCCCAGTTTACCCATCAGCTGATGGCTGATATGTGAGTTAGCCCAGCCATGATCTGCTGAACATGGTTTAGATCAGAAAAATCACCCAAAGTCAGCATAGAGAGAGAAGTAGTAAAAATCAGAGCAGAAATAAATGCGATTGAAACAAAAAAGGCAGTAGAAAGGATCAATGAAACAAAGAGCTGGTTCTTTGAGAAGATAAATAAAATCGACAAACCCCTAGCCAGACTTACAAAGAAAAAAGAGAAAAAGCTCAGATAAATAAAATTAGAAATGAAAGAGTAGAAATAAGAATGGATACCACAGAAATACAACGGATTATAAGAGAATACTACAAAAAACTATATGCCAACAAAATGGACAATCTAGAGGAAATGGATAAATTCTTAGACTCTTAGAACCTCCCAAAGGTGAATCAAAAAGAAATAGAGAATCTGAATACACAATTCACAAGTAAAGAGATGGAAACTGTAATCAAAAGCATCCCAAAAAACAAAAGCCCAGGACCAGATAGCTTCCCTGGGGAATTC
This sequence comes from Equus przewalskii, assembly GCF_037783145.1. Lineage (NCBI taxonomy): Eukaryota > Metazoa > Chordata > Mammalia > Perissodactyla > Equidae > Equus > Equus przewalskii. The sequence continues at coordinate 10,733,435 of NC_091860.1, read as the reverse complement.
TACCAAACTTTCAGAGAGGATTTAATACCTATCTTTCTCAAGCTATTTCCAAAAAATTAGGGAAAGTGGAAGGCTTCCTAACACATTCTGTGAGGCCAACATCACTCTGATACCAAAGCCTGGCAAGGACAACACGAAAAAGGAAAACTACAGGCCAATATCGCTGATGAATATAGATGCAAAAATCCTCAACAAAACATTGGCAACCCAAATACAGCAATACATCAAAAAGATCATACATCGTATTCAAGTGGGATTTATTCCAGGGACACAGGGATGGTTCAACATCCACAAATCAATCAATGTGATACACCACATTATTAAAACAAGGAACAAAAACCACATGATCATCACAATAGATGCAAAGAAAGCACTTGACAAGGTCCAACAACTATTTGTGATAAAAACTCTTAACAAAATGGGGATAGAAGGAAGTTACCTCAACATAATAAAGGCCATATATGATGAACCCACAGCCAACATCATACTCAATGGGCAAAAACTGAACGCCATCCCTCTGAGAACAAGAACAAGACAAGGATGCCCACTATCATCACTCTTATTCAACATAGTACTGGAGGTTTTGGCCAGAGCAATTAGGCAAGAGAAAGGAATAAAAGGAATCCACATAGGAAATGAAGAAGTGAAACTCTCACTGTTTGCAGACGACATGATCTTATATATAGATCAGAAAAATCACCCACCAGCCCCGTAGCTTTGTGAGCTGAATAATGCGTTTTGTATTAAGTTTGGAGGTAGTTTGTTATACAGCAATAGCTAACAGATGTATGAAGTAAATATCTTCAAGACTTCTATTTCTAAATAAACAAAATGAAACAAATCTCCAAATATTTACTCATTTTCTCTTAAAGTTTCTTAAAAGAATAGTCTATGTGTGCCTCAAGTTCTTTTCTTTTCATTCATTCCTCCAGAATTCCACTAATATTGCTCTTGCTAAGGAGACCAAAGACTTTTCAATTGCAAAGTCCAGTGGGCACTTCCTTTTTTTTTGAATATATAATTTTTCAGGTCGTGGTATCTGGTCTCGCTGGAGACTGTAATTGATTTTGCTATAAAATATCCATTAAAATATTATTTTGATACTTAAATGATTTACAGTTTTTTTGGAGGGGATCTAGATGGGTGATTTTTTTAAAAAAAATTGAGATATAGCTAACATATAACTTCATATTAGTTTCAAGTGTACAATATAATGATTCAATATATGTATATATTGTGAAATGATCGCCACAATAAATCTAGTTGACATCCATCACCACACATAGCTACAAATTTTTTTTCTTGTGATGAGAACTTTTAAGATCTACTCTCTTAGCAACTTTCAAATATGCATACAGTATTGTTAATTGTAGTCACCATGCTGTGCATTACATTGCCAGGTCTGAAATTTTATAACTGGAAGTTTGTACCTTTTGACCACCTTCAGCAGGCACTTCCTAATGCTTGTCTTACTTGAGTTTCTGCAACATTTGACCCAGTGACAGCTCCTTCTTTCTTGCATCTGCTCCTTCCTTTTCATGGCACTACTGTCTTACAGTTTCCTCCTGATTCTACGGCTCTTGCTCTTAATTCGCTAACAAAGGTCCATCTTCCTCTGCTTCTCCCGTGAAGGTACATGTTCCCCGACAAACTGTCCTCAGCTGTTTTCTTTTCTCAGTCTACATACTTTCCCTAATTGACTTCATCTAGATTCACAGCGTCTATTATCAAATCTGGATTCATTTCTAAGAAACAGACCTTCATATTCAATTGACATAGATCTGGAGTTGGTGATTTATTAGATATGAGGAGTGGAGGAGAGTGAAAAGTCTTGGTTGAATCATAAATATTTTGAGTTTATCTCCTCTTGTCTATAGTAATTGAATGAAATGGCCGAGTGAGAAAAAAAATAAGTTTCCTTCTGTTCGTGCTGAAAAGTAAAGAACATTTGCAAATGAAAAAACTAGAAAGTTAAGGTTGAAAATATAAATAAAGACTTATGCTGTCCAAATAAAAATATTTCTGAAAAACCACACAACAAAGTTCTCTAAACAAAAGCTATTAGTGTTTTCAAATTCTATTTCTAGTCTTGTAAAATTTATAGCTTAGTAACATGCCACTCAGTTTCCTCAAACTAAATATTTGTTAACCTTTCAGCTATTTGGGTCAATTGTATGAATGTCTCTTAATTAGTTAGTTCAATGTATAAAATGATCATCTACTCTGTCAGACACTGTGATGGAAACTATGGAACATACACAGATGAATAAGCAATGTCCTCTAGGGAATGTGTATTTTAGTAGCACGGACTAAAATTTGTCTATAAATGATCATGCTTTGAGGTGGAACATGAGACATCAAAGGGTCAATAGAGGGAAAGGAAACCTCTAGGTACGGTACAGGAAATCAAGCAGAGATGAGATGAGATTAAGGAGTGGGGTAGATTTGGACATGCAGAATTGGGAGGAAAAGGCATTCTGGAATTAGTAAAATCACAGATGTGGCAAAGTAGAATGCATCGCCAGGGCCCAGTGAGTAGCTCGGGTTGACTGGACTATAGGTTGTAGGAAGGAGGTTAATGAGAGATGAAGCTGAGAAGACAAGTGGGGGCTAAAAAATGCAGGACCTTTTGATGATATACTCTAAAGAGTTTAGGCTGTATTTAGTAGACAATTGGGGGAGCGGTCACTAAAAGTTTTAAGTTGTCTGGCTGAGTGATATGACCAGGGCCCCTTCACAGTGATTAGTCAGGTAGCAGCCTGGTTGGAGGGGGCGCTGCTGGCATGTGTGGCAAGTCCAAGTGTGGAGAATAGACTCAGGGAGACCTGAGCAAAGACCACGGCAATAGCTCAAGGATAGGAAGTAAGAGCCTGACGTAGGATAGTTCTAGTGGAAATAGAAGAGAAATATTGGACAGGTTGAATCCACGTGACTTGCGACGTAATTGGCTACATGAGAGCTATTTGAGGAGGGAGAGTTTTGGACATGTTGATTTCAAAGTTCTGGCTGGACTTCAGGTCCACCAGGCAGTTGGAAAGCTGAGTCTGGAAGTCAGAACAAGATCAGAGCTAAAATGCATTTTTTACCTTGTATTTTCTGTTAGTGATAATCTGGTAAAGTAAGCCTCCTTTTTTAGTAATATTTTTCTAATTTGTTTCATGGCCCTTCTTGCTTGATTAGTCATCTCAAAAAATCCCATTAAGATTGTAATTGCAATAGTATCAAATGGCTAAGTTAATTTGAAAAGAATTCAGTTTTAGTATATAAAAACACAATATTATGCTTTCCTATCAATGAACACAGATTTTTCTCTTCAGTTATCTTCTCCTATCCCCCTCAGTGAAGTTTTATCATTTTTTTATGTCATTCTTCCTTATTTCTTATCAACTTTACTCTTAAGTGTTTTATACTTTATAGTGACTTGTGATTAGGATATTTGCCTGCTCAATTTTCAAACTGTTTACTGATATACAGGAAAACGATCAGTTTTGAATATTCATTTTATAACTGGCCAACTTATTGAATTCTCTCATCAGCTCCAATAGCTTCTGTTTCCCCTCCTTACTGATTTTTGTATCCATTTATTTTCTGATCTTATTTTATGACTGGAATGCCCAGAGCAATTCTGAATAATAGCAATGACTAACGGCAGACACAGGAGATGTTTCCTTGGCTCTTGTATCCTCGGGAAAGTCATTACGTTATCTTCATAGATAAAAACAATTTTATTTTACCTGTGCTATTTGCTTTTCCTTTTATGAAATTCTTCTTGTTTTACCCACTTTGCTTTTCAGATCATCCTTTGCCTTTTTATCACATCCTGTCATCTCTTCACTCTTTTTCTTTCCTCTCTGTCTCTCTGCTCTAATTCATTGAGACAGCGTCTTCCTATATTCTGTTGAGGAAGTCAAAAAGATTCCTCAAATTCTTCAAGACTTTGTGGAGATTATCCTTTTCCTCTAGTTTTATACTACATTTTCATAAAGCCTTAATTTTCTTCTGTTGCTCATTCTTGAATAACTTAAGATCTAGTCACGCTTTTCTGTCCTGGCCCCACTTTCTGCACATCTGTGGGAAGATTGAGTTTTCTTTTTGGATCTACTGTTTGAGGGCAGGTTATAATGCTCCTTCTCCAGTTGACAGTTGTTGGGCTATTTTCAATTATTACTGTTTTATTCATGATATCTTATCTCACCCCTAGCACTTTGAAATTATGGAGTATTTGAAAATTAATATCCTCATGAGGTACCTGTGATGGTTAATTTTGTGTGTCAACTTGTCTAGGTCAAGGTGCCCTGATATGTGGTCAAACATCATTGTGGGTGTGTCTGTGAGAGTCTTTCTGTTTTTTTGTTTTTGTTTTTTTTTAAATTTTTTCCTTTTTCTCCCCAAAGCCCCCCAGTACATAGTTGTATATTCTTCGTTGTGGGTCCTTCTAGTTGTAGCATGTGGGACGCTGCCTCAGCATGGTTTGATGAGCAGTGCCATATCCGTGCCCAGGATTTGAACCAACGAAACACTGGGCCGCCTGCAGCGGAGCGCACAGACTTAACCACTCGGCCACGGGGCCAGCCCCTGTGAGAGTCTTTCTGGATGAAATGAATATTTCAGTGAGTAGACTGAGTGGAGCAGATGGCCCTCTCTGATTTGGGCGGGCCCCATCCAATCAGTTGAAGGCCTGAAGAGAACAAAATGGCTGAGTAAGAGGGAATTTCTTCTGTCTGACTGTCTTCAGGCTAGGGTGTTGTTTTTTCTCCTGCTTTCAGACTCAATCTAAAACAGTGACTCTTTGAACCTGCCAGCCTTTGGACTGGAACTACACCATCAGCTCTCCTGAGTCTCTAGCTTGGTGACTGCAGATCTTGGGTCTCCTCAGCCTTCAAAATTGACTGAGTCAATTCTTTATAATAAAGCTCTTTCCATAGACATCCTGTTGGTTCTGTTTCTCTGGAGAACCCTGCCTAATATGATGCTCCTACTGGGATTCTCCAGTCGTGGCCTTCTGCCTTTGGAACCTTATACATGCTGTCCATACCTGCAGTATACTACCACCAGCTTTCCTAAGCCCTACTTTCTGCGAATCACTCTCTGAAATTTTCACCATCTCTGAATCATAAAAATGAAAATGGCTAACATCAATGGGAGCTTAATTCAGTCAGCAGGCTAAGAGCTTTATACCTACTGTCTCAGCTAAACGATGTCGGGGTGGGGACAGAGAGGAGCAAGAAAAAACGATCAGTACTCTGACTATTGTATAGGTCGAGATCCATGGGCTAGGTACCATCTGCCCAGTGCTCCAGTTGGTACAATTACAGGGTCTCTGAATGCAGGAATAATGGAGATGATGAAAATCATGTTCCTACCTCTTTTCAGATGGTTTAGGTGCACTATGAAGCAATGTCTGGGAGATTAGAGTCAGCTGAGCTACCCTGTAAACTCTGTAAGGGCTGACCGTGATCACATTTGTTCACAGTGTATTCCCAGCAGCTGGCACTGTGCTCAGCACACGATCAGTGCTCAATATTTCTCATTAATGTTTCTCAGATCTACTTCTCAGTGAGTCAACATTCACCCCAAATTCTGGTAAGTTATATATCTGTCTTAATTTTCCTTAAGATAATTTGTCTTCTTTTTTCTATAGTTTCATAGCTATTTTAGCAGGCAATTGAAAGAAATTTTATATATTTTTAGACCAGAAGTCACTCTAATGAATTTTAAATGAGATTATATCAAAGCTGAGGAATGGCTCCACTAAAGATCAATGATACTACACATTTCATAAATTGAATTAGATGATTAAAGCAGAAGAGTCAGGAATATCAACAAGAAATAAATACCGCCATTGCTCAGAGCTCATTTCCTTGTCTGTACAATGAAAATTACGGTCCCCCTCTCGGTTTGTTGTCTGTACATGTGCGTGTACATTTACATATAATGTATGTAAAACTGCTTTGCAAACTGTAAATCCTGTATATATTTTAAACATTTTGGTTGTTATCATTATCATCATTTTCTGCCTTGTGTGCTAATCTACATAACAACATCTTTTTGTGACAAAGATTCCAACCCCATATTTCGTTCTGTCATTCCCAGAAGCAACAGTACAGTATTATGCTCGATTTCTCTACCAGACTCAGGGTCATGATCTCTTTGGCAGGGAGAGAGTTACTGTCAGGAAAATCCTACTGTTGGATCCAGGACAAACCATTAAAAGGTTGCATAAGTCTTTGTCAGCCTCGAGTTGTTGTCCCGCAGGTGTTTTGCTGTGTTGACACAGCTCTTGTTTGCCCTATTTTATTTATTGCTCTTTCTTTTGGAGGCAATCACAGAGAAAACAGGACTCATACCACAAACGGAGACAGTTGATCGGTTTAGCTGTTGAACCCCTCAGGAGAGAAGGAAGAAATCAGTGAGAGATGCGTGAAGGAATAAAAAATATTCACCTTCAAAACCTGCTAAAAAAAATGACGAAGGAGTCAGATTAGGGGAACTTGTGCCAGAGATACTGGAGCTCCTGGAAATGCAGAGGAAAAAGGGAAATGTGATTCGATTAATTTTAATAGAGTAAGTAATTGTTAATCTTCAGTCACGTTCAAGGCTCTGAAGGAGCTACACAGATAAGTAGAAGGCAATCCTTGCCCTCACCTTCGTTATAGCTGAACAGAGAGAACAGAGCGAGTAAACAACCCTAATATAAAGCAAACCGTAACATATGGCTGTAGCCAGCATGACATCCCCCATTGGAGCAGATCTTAATACTTCTTCATTATACTATCACATCCTGTTTCTCAAATTACATGTTTTATTATAAACTCAAGTTAGAATCTTCAGTTCAAATACAGTACTTAATGAGTCCAATGAACAAACTTTCAGAGAATAATATGTAGTTGTCTGGGAAGAAAGAAAGGTTTAGAAAATATAAGTAGCTTCTCTCCAAATGCCTGTCCCTGTGTTGGTTGATAGCCACTGGAAAGGCTGAGTATATAGGAAATAGTCTTCTTTCTAATATGAAAGGCATATTTGTGTCCCGTGGTATGAGAGGTATGTGTGGTATGAGAACAGGACCCAAGGTCATCACAGGGCTCACAGTTGTAATGCATATTTCCTGAGTTATGTTCTCCCACATGGATCACTGCTTGTTGGTAATTCACATCCATTACTTCTAATGGATTAGTTCAACAATAATAATGTTTAATTATTCTTGTAATTTTAAATGCTCTTTCCCTTTCTTCATCATTCTCTCTTTGTTATTGTGGAGTTTCATTTCAGTCTTGGAGTCGATTCAGTCTCGTCTCCAGCGTTTCAGCAGCGTTGGTTTTACAGTTTCTCTGTCGTTACACATGGTTCAGTGCTTTCATATTTCTTAAAACTTTTAACTCCTTGATGATGTAAAGGCTCAGAAACGTACACAATTTTTAAAAACACATGCTTTTCAAGTCTGAATAGATGACATGTACTTAATGTTTTGCAGAGTAGAAATGTGAAGCCTACTTTAAAAAAATTAATAGAAACACAAGCCTTGTAAATTGCCAATCACCACCTGTCCCCTGACAAAGTTAATATTTGTCTAATTTTTAAAGCAAGATTTCTGTAGAATACAATGCAGAAATCTGAGGCATAGATTTTGATAAATTTTGATAAATGTGTATACCCATGAAACCACCATCCCAATCAAGTCAGAAAACATTTCCATCCCCCAGAGAGTTCCCTCATATCTCCTTCCAGTTAATCCTCAGCATCCAAGGGCAATTACCGTTCTGACTCCTTTCACCGCAGATTAGTTTTGTCTGTTCTTTACTTTCATGTGTGGAAGGATACAGTTTTCACACTTTTGTGATTGTCTTTTTTCAATCAATATACTGTTTTTGAGATTGACCTATATTGCCCTGTATATTAGTAGTTCCTTTTTGTTTTACTGCTGAGTAATATTATATTGTACAAATATAGCACAGTTTGTTGATCTATTCAACTGTTGATGACATTTTGGGGTTGTTTCCAATTTTGGACTATTACAAATACACGTTTACAACTCAGCCAAGTCCACTTTCAAACACCATTATACTACTTCCCGGGTAACGTGAATACTTTATAATAGCAAAATAATCCTAATTCCTCCTCCCGTTCTTTGTATCATTGCTGTCATTCATTTCATTTATATATAAGCATACATAGGCACATGTATGTACATATATATATATAAGATACATACATAAGTGTACATAATTGAATGCATTGTTGTTATTATGTCCAAGTAACTGTTAGATCAATCAACAATAAGAAAAATGAAAGTTTTTATTTTACCTTTACTTATTCCTTCTTTGATGCTCTTCCTCTGTTTACGTAGACCTGAATTTCTGACCTATAGTATTTTCCTTCCTTCTAAAGAAATTCTTTTAACCATTCTTATAAGGCAGGTCTACTGGACACAAATTCCCTTAGTTTTTGTTTGTTTGAGAAAGTCTTTATTTCTCCTTCACTTTTGAAGGACAATTTCACAGACCTTGTGAATTTGAGTTATAAGTGAGTGGTGCTTTTCTCTCAGCACTTTAATTATTTCACTCCACTTTCTTCTTGTTTGCACGGTTTCTGAGCAGAAGTCAAATGGAATTCTTGTCTCTGCTTTTCTGTAGGTAAACTGCTTTTCCCTCTGGCTTCTTTCAGGATTTTTCCTTTATCTTTGATTTTCTACGGTTTGAAAATGATATGTCTCAGTGTAGGTTTTTTTGGCATTTATCCTGCTTGGTATACACTCAGTCTCCAGATCTGTGGTTTGGTGTTCAGTATTGATTTCAGGAAATTCTCAGTTATTATTGTTTCAAATATTTCTTCTATTCCTCTCTCTTTCTTCTCCTTCTGGTATGCATATTACGCAGATGTCATACCTTTTGTAGTTACCCTACAGTTATTGGATACTCTATGCTGGGTTTTCTTCTGTCTTTGTCTTCTTTGCTTTTCAATTTTAGAGGTTTCTATTGATATAGACTCAAGCTTAGAGATTCTTTCTTCAGCCATGTCCAGTCTACTAATACACCCATCAAAGGCATTCTTCCTTTCGATTATAGTGTTATTGATCTCTAGCATTTCTTTTTTGTTCTTTCTTGGGATTTCCATCTCTCTGCTTACATTGCTCATCTGTTCTTGCATGCTGTCTACTTATCCATTAAAGCTCTTAGCATATTAATCCTAGTTGTGTTAAGTTCCTGGTCTGATAACTCCAACATCCCTGCCATGTCTTGTTCTCATGTTTGTTCTGTATCTTCAAATTGTTGTTATTTTGCTTTTTGTTTTGCTTTTGGTATACCTTCTGTTTTTTTCTTGATAATTGGACATGATGTACTGGGTGAAAGGAGCTGCTGTAAATGGGCCTTTAGAAAGGTGGTTGTAAGCTGTCCCGTAGCCCTTCCTATGAGGGGAAGTATTCTATAGCCCTATGATTAGATCTCAGTCATTTAGCGAGCCCGTGCATCTGGACTGTGAACTTCCCAAGTGTTTCTCAGGGTTTTTTTTTTAATCCTGCCTTAGGTGGGACAGGATGGCTAGAGTGGGCTGGAGTTGGGGATTCCCATTTCACCGTGTAGAAGGCTAGAGTTGACTGGAGTTGGAGTTGGTATTTCCCATCCCCAGGTCAGTCAGGCTCTGACGATACCCTAGCCGGTTAGGCGCTAGTTAACCAGCTTCGCCTGAGGGCAGGCCTTGTTAAGAAGAACAGATAGCTCAGGCACATTTCAAAATGGTTCCTTTTCCCTTACCCCTGCCAGAAGCACTAGGGGATTTTTCTCCAATATTTGCTGTGGGAACCAGGTTGGGATCCGGGAGGTAAATCTCACAATATTACTGGGGTCCCCTCTGACTGGGTCCCCCTGGGGTTTTTAACTCTAAGAGTTGTCCACATTGAACCTCGAGCAACTCATCGATTATACTTCAGGTTTCCCTTATTGGCACTGGTTCCCATGGCAGTTCCCTCTCCCGAGTGTCTGCTCTGGAAGCTGTGACCCCTGTAGTCACTTGTCTGTCTCTCCAATCTTGGGGGCAGGGTCTTGCCCTGTGTCCTCCCCTCTCTTAAGGATCCAAGAAGAGTTGTTGATTTTGTCAGTCTGTTCAGTTTTCACTTGTGTTTAGGATGGAGTGGGGACTTTCAAGCTCCTGCATGTGGAACTGGAGACCAGAAGCGTGGCTATAAAGAAAGCCAAACACGTTCTTGTACACGTCTTTTGCGGCCATGTTTTGTTTCTCTTGGGTAAATACTTAGGAGAAGAATTGCTGCATCATAGAATAGGTATATGTTTAGGTCTATTTAAAAACTTACATTTTCCCAAAGTGGTTGTATCTATTTATCCTCCTATGACAGTTTCAGTAGTTTCGTACCCTAGTCAACATTTGATCTTGCCAATCTTTTAAATTTTAGTGCTTCTTATGTGTGTGAAATGGTATCTATTGTAGTTTTAATTTGTGTTTCCTAGATGACAAATAATGTTGTGTACCTTTGCTTGAGTTTAGCTGCCATTCTTTCTGAAGTGTCTGGTCAAGACTTTTGCCCATTTTAAAAAGTGGGTTATCTTTAATACTGATTTGAGGTTTTTCTATCTACATATTTACATATATATATATAATTCTGAATACAAGTAATTTGTTTTATGTATATACGTTTGTTTTATATATGACAACATATACATGCGTACATATTTGTTATATGTATATGATATATACATGTGTATATATATTTGTATGAAATATATGCTAGATTGATACAATTTCTCCCAGTCTGTGACTTCCCTTTGCATTTTCTTAAAAAAAATTTTTTTTTTATTGGTGAGGAAGATTGGCCCTCAGCTAACATCTGTGCTAATCCTCCTCTATTTTGTATGTGGGATGCTGCCACAACATGGCTTGATGAGTGGTGTGTAGGTCTGCATCCAGGATCTGAACCTGCGAGTCCCATGCTGCCAAAGCAGAGTGTGGGAACTTAACTATTATGCTTAACTTAACTACTATGCCATGGGGCCAACCCCCTTTATGCTTTCTAAATGCTGTCTTTTGATAAATGTAGTTTTAAATTTTTATGAAGTCCAATTATTCTCCCATGTTTTCTTCTGGAAGTTTTTAGTTCTAGCTTTGTATTTAGTTCCACAATGCAGTTCAAACTACTTTTTAGTGTGTGGCTTGAGGTAGCTGTCAAGGTTTATTTTTTCCTTTATGCTTATCTGGATATTCCGGGGGTCATTTGTTAAAAAGTCTTTCTTTTCCTCATTAAATTATACTGGAAGCTTTGTGAAAATTAATTTGTTGTCTAAGTGTGACTCCACTTCTAGACTCTGTATTCTGTTTTGTAGATTCTACTGTATTTTCTACTTAGACTCTCGTGTCATCTGTACATAAAGACAGTTTTATTTCTTCCTTTCTAATCTGAATGCCTTTTTTCCCCCTTGCACTGGTTATAACTCCAGTATAGTGCTGAGTCGAAGTGGTAAGAGCAGACATTTTTATCTTGTTCTTGATTTTAGTGGGAAAGCATTTTATGTGTCAACATTAGGTATGATGTTAGCTGTAGGATTTTTGTTGAGAATTTTTATCAGGAGTAGATGCTATATTTTGTCAGATGTTTCTTCCGTCTGCTGAGATGATCACATGGTTTTCATTTTTAGTTTATTAATATGGTGAATTACATTGGTTGATTTTTGAATGTTAAACCAAGCTTGCATTTCTGGAATAAACCTCACTTGACCGTGATGCTTTTACTATGTTGCTGGATTTATTTGATAAAATTTTGTCTAGAATTTTTGCATCTATGTTTGTGAGGAAGATTTGTGTCTGGTGTTCTCTGACTCTACTTGTGCATTTGTCCATTTCTCCCTGTAAATCTATCAGTTTTTTTCTCTGTTATTTGGTGCATAAACTTGTTTCTTGTGCTTGGGATTTATTAAGCTCGGTAAATCTGCAGGTTTATAATTTTCATTATATGTGGAAAATTCGGGACATTATATCTTCAAATATTTTTCGGCCCTCTCATCTCCTTTGGGAAGTCTAAGTACACATACCTTAGTTTGCTTCAAGTTGTCCAAAAGTTCACTGATGCTCTTTTCATTTTTAAAAACCTCCTTTTGCTCTGTCTTATTTTAAATAGTTTCTATTGCTATATATTCAACTTCACTAATCTTTTCTTTACAATGTCCAATCTGCTATTAACCCCATCCAGAGTTTTTTCATCTCATACATTGTATTTTCATTTCTAGAAGTTTCATTTGGGTCCTTTAAAAAATCTTCCATGCTCCATGTAACTTTGTGAAAATATGCAGTGCAGTAATAATTACTGTTTTAATATCTTTGTCTGCAATCCTGACATCTATGTCAGTTTTGGGCTGGTTTGAACTGATAGATATTTCTTCTCATCATAGGTCCTATTGTTTTGGTTCTTTTATGCCTGATAATCTTTAATTGGATACCAGACATAGTAAATTTTACTTTGTTGGGTGCTAGATATTTTATAATCCTGTAAATATTCTTGAACTTTGTTCTGGAGGCAGTTAATTTTCTTGGAAACAGTTTGATTCATTTAGATCTTGCTTTCAAGTTTTACTAGGCAGGACCAACATGGTACTCAGTCTAGGGCTAATTATTCCTCAGTGCTGAGGCAAGAGCATTCTGTATCCTCTTACCAGTGCCTGCTGGATTATGGTATTTTCCAGTCTGTCTAGTGGGAACAGCACCATTCCTGGCCATGTGTGTGCAATGGATACCATTCCTTTAATCCTTTTGGATGGATTGTTCCCAGGTATCAAGTAGTTTCTCACATACATCCACTGATCAAAACTCTGCTGCATTCTTGAAGATGCCTTCTGCAGATATCTGGATTTCTCTCTCTGTCTTTTTTTTTTTTTTTTTTTTTTTTTTTTGCAAAACTCTCCCCTCTATTACTCTGTCCTGAACACTCTGGCTCCCACAGTCTCACTGACTCTCAGTCCCATCTCCTGTAGTCAAGGAGTTCCCTCGATTTTGCCTGGTTTTCTCTCTCCATGGTGAAGCCTAGAAGCTCTCAAATTGTCTCAAGGGTATAAGTTTGGGCCATCATAGCACTCCTCTTGCTCATTTCTTGTTTCTTGGAGATCACTGTCCTTTACTGCCTGATGCCAAATGTCTCCAAAACCACTGTTTCATATATTTTGTCTTTTGTTATTGTTGTTTGGTTGTTTCAGTTGGTAGAATAAATCTACCTCTATTTTTCCATCTGGGCTGGAAGAAGAACTCTCTATTTTATGTTTTGATGCTATTTTAAATGGATTTTTAAACATTTATTTTCCAGTTGCTTGTTTTCTAGTACCATAAGTGTAACTGATTTTTGTAAGTTGACCTTGTATCCTCCAAACAGGTATGATTTTAACAAGATCATTGGATCATTCACACATACATATAAGAGAGCAAAACATATAAAATGATACAATGGATTATGGGAGCAGGAACTCACAGCTGATTGGGGAAATTACTGAAAAGGCTACATGGAGGATGTGGGATTCGAAAGATGTGTAGAATATATTATACATAAGAGCTATAGCGTGAGCAAAGTACAGAAAAAGACATAATCAAGGATTCTAAGTAGTTCAATTTGGATGAAAAGTCAATTATGAGTAGAAGATTTGAAAACTAAGGTTTCTACATATATAATACACAAACATAAAACTTCTGTAGGAGATCTTTCTCTGATCCTGCAGACCAGGTTAAATCTTTTGAAATAAGCTTTATTTCTCTTTCATAAAGTGCTCACATTTCTAATTAAATTTTGCTTACCTACTCATGTAATGTTTGTCTTTCACACTAGACTGAAAATTCAGTGAGGGCAGAAATCACACTTGTTTTTCTCATTGTTGTGTGTCTAGCATTTAACAATAAGTATTCACTGAATGAATTAATAAATGGAACCAGGATAAGAAGTCTGAATTTAATTTCATGTGCAATTGCGTCTTTAAAAGTATTTGCTTTAGGAGAATGATTTGTTCCGAGTTGTGCTTTAGGAAGATTTTTCTGGCAGCTTGTAGCGAATGAATTAGAGGGAGAAGAGCTAGGCATGAGGAGAGCAGCAAGGACACAATGGAATAGTTTAGACAGGAGGCAAGGTGAACCTCAGCCATGGCAGTGGCATAGGAATTGAAAGAAAATAGATACAAAAAATTCTGTAGAGAAAAAACCAACAAAATGTGGAAATAGGGGATGAGAAGGAATACAGAAATCAGTGAAATACCTGATGTTTTGATAGCGGGAGATTAGGAAGAAAATGGTGCCATTCATAGAAATAGGAATCTAATAGAAAGAACTGGTTTGGGAAGGAGCTGGGCAGTCTTGACTGTCAATTACCTGTGAGCTTTCTAGGTGGATCTATTGGTCAAGCAATTGGAAACATTGGCCTGGCTCTCAGAACAGAGCTGTGGATTGTGGAGAATCATATGAAAGTCATTCGCCTTAAGGGTGTGTTTAGCCCCAGGGAACAATGAGATTGGTGAGAAAGACAGAGACGTACATAGAGCGGAGAAGCCCAAAGAGACAATTTTGGGACATTAACTTTAGGATGCAGGAGGAAGTCAACAAAGGATATAGATAAGGAAAGTTTTCTAAAATTGGGAGTAGAACCAATACTGTTATGTTATAAAAGGAGAAAGTTTGAGGTTACTTAATTGACTATGTAGAAAGTTTGAGGAGAAAAGGCCAAGGCTTTCATCATTAGATAACTAACAAACTTCAAAATAACTTGAGTTATTTCATTTGATTTTTAGAACAATCCATTAAGGCAAAGTGGTGGTGGTGGTGGGGATTATTATCCTCACTTTGTAGACGAAGAAACTGAGTCTCAGAGAGTTCAAGTAGCTTTCTCAAGGCCACACAGACATGAAGCGTCAAAACTGGATCTTGACCCCAATGTCATCCCTGACATTGTCTCCTAACACCACACTGCATCCTAGTCTTTCTAACATTCTTCAGAAAACTGTGTTTGTTCTCATACCTATACTCTGCTTTTATTCATCTTGTTATTGTCTATTCCTTAGGAAACCTGTAAAAACACTCATCTTGGATCCCGCCGATACATAAAGATTGATATAGATAGCTCTTGTTAATAACTTAGAAGGAGTAAAGGCTCAGAATCTTTGTTTGCTATCATAGGGTGTTGTTTGTTGAAATAACATAAGTAAATAAATATTATTAGGGGAGCTTTTCTGTTAGAGCAGTGGACACCAAATAAGGAGTATGTCAAATTTTCCTCATCAATTCTATAAGTAAATTAAGCATGTTTCATATTTCCTTAAGTTTAAACTTGATTAAAGACTCATGATATATTCACTTACTTCGTCTAATGAGTTCCTTACTAACTCATTAGTAAGTAACTGATGGAAGTCATACAAGAATATTTAAATATCAGAACATTTTATAAGTACACTGTAGTACGATGAGGCCCAGAAAAGCATGCCTATTGTCCTAACGATGGCAAATATTTATCCTGAAAGCCACAGCTGTGAGGTGAGAGGTGCAGGAAAGGCTCGGAGAATTCTGACTTACTAATTTACTTTTTTTTACCTTAAAGAAGAAAGACATTGCAGATAGTTAAGCTGATAGGCTTGACTGCTGTCTTAAATAAGGAGCTAATATAAGACGATAATATGTGCTGTTGTCGTCTTCAACAACTTCTAAAACAAATAAACAGACAGACAAACAAGAAAATAACTGTCCCACCTGTAGACTCTATTGTTGGAATCTGTGAGTAAAACGTTGAGGCTTCTGATTTCTACGATGGGCATTCATACATAGAAAGAGCTGACCCAATCATAATCAATGGTCATTAAAATGCTTACTATTACACCAAAGGGGCTAGTCATTTAGTTCAGAGAAGAGTTACAATTATTCTCCTGAAAGACCTGATGTCTCGGCTTCGCAAAAAGAAGTTAGCCACTCTGAAGGAGAGAGAGTTCTTTATTACAGAGCTAATAAAGTTGAGAGCATGTTCTGAAATACGTGCTCAGTTGTCTAACTACTGCCTCAGAGCGTTGTGCGAACACCAAGGTTTTGAGTAGGTTGAGTCTCCTTTGAGAGTCTCTGTTCAGTGGGAATGCTGACTCTTTTGACCAGGATTAAGATTTACTTTATAAATTGGTACCATTTTTCAGAAGAAAATAAGGACGATTTTAAGAGCATTTCCATGGATATTCACTTTTCCCTTGCCAAAAAGTAATGAGACAAGCCTACAGGCTTGGTTCCATTTTGGTCAAATCACAAATATGTGACATTTTAGGAATTTTGGGCTGTTTCACTCTTCACACCCATTTAATCACAGTTTGGTGGCTGGGGTTTGATGCAGTAAAGGAGCTCCGTAGATTCAGTGCAGTTCTGTTTCTGGGATTTTGTAGCAACTATGGTTTCAGAAGAGAATGGAAAAAATAAACACGCTTAGCAACTCAAAGGCCAGCTGCCTTAAAACTGGCTTGGACATTCTGGACTCATCACCATGACTTTTTCAAATTTTTTTGTTCTAAATTGTAAACAGACTGGCTTTTCTTTTGTATATTTGTGTTTGGGGAAGGAGCAGGTTAGGGTATCCTCTTTTCTACATTTGTATAACCTTTAGAAATTTAAAATAATAAGCCCATATTTCATAGTTATTAAAAACAGAGCAAAGGCTTGAAAGAAATGTAATTGATGACTATTGGCACCATTTCTTTCCTCTTTAAGAGAAACTGGATAATAATATCCTTCACCTGCGTAACACCCTCTAGTCTAAAGTGTCAAAGAGCTTTAAAAAACATTTAGACTCGGAGACCTGTAGTGTGTGTGATGGCTGTTGTACTGACAGCTTTACAGGGAATGCAAGAGAAATGTGACATAAAAGCTTAACTAGTAGAGGTCAACTGAATTACCCAAGTTTATACAGTAGCATAGCTAGGAGGTGACCCATTCACTGAGTCTCTCCTCCTTAGGTCTAGGCAAGCTCTTGAAATTGAATTCCCATTACTGTGCTGCATCCAATAATTTTATACCTTCTATGATATTTACCCAAAGTTACATATAATATATATACATGATATATTTAATGATGGGGTGCCATCATGCTATAGTGGAAAGTGTGCTGTCTGGGAATATAGAAACCCAATCCAGGCTAGACTATTACCTGAGTACTGTGACCTCCAGTACCACATTTTAACACATCCCTAGTCATCTTTTTGGAGAAACAGTAAAAATGAAAGATACAGTGAATATTTTTGGGGTCACTCACCAAAATCTATCCTTCTCTTCTGCTTAAAGTAACCTGGGTTTTTTGGAGGGAATCTCTTTGAAAAGCCATTGTATGTTAGTTGTGAAATTACAGTCAGATTGACCCAAGCATGGGCCTGATTGGCTTAAACCAATCAGAAATTCCTACTCTCTGGCCATAAGGATTACTCAGAGATAAACATCATCAAATTTGGGTCAATGAGACATAACTATGTATATATGGTGAGGTTTCTCAGAAGTTAGTTCCCTCACTCTTCTAACCTCCTAAAAAGAAAATTCTTCTTCTTCTGGATGGGGTGAGAAAGTCTAGAACTACGAGAGCCATTGTCACCATGAATAGAGCTGGCCCTAAGACAAAGCTGAGGCGCTGGGGGGAGGGGAGGAAGTGAGGGGTGCGTAGACATGAAAGATAAGTGGACAACAAGTAGGAGCCCATATGGCCTCAAGAACCTCCGGGTCTAGGCCTGGACTATCCAATCATGTGATCCAATAAATTCCTCCACTATTTTATTCTTTGGTTAAGTCAGTTTTGGCCAGATTTTCTCCTACTTATAATCAAAAGCATCCTGATTGCTACAAAGGGGTTGAATTAAATGTAGTCACTAGAGCCACATTGTCCAATAGAAATTTCTGTAGTGATGGAAATATTCAATTAATGCACTGTCCAATATGGTAGCCACATGTATCTATTGAATTGTGGCTGGTGATTGAGGAAGTAAAATTTTAATCTAATTAATTAAAATTTAAATTTAAATAGTCACATATGGCTAGTGGCTACTAGATTGGACAGCGCATCACAAGATAGTCTTTAAGATCGCTAATAGTTCTAATATGGTACGATTTTATGAATATACTTAATACACATGACACCCATGAGTGGATCCAAATGTGACCTAAACTAAAACCTGTTGCCAACACACACAAGATATCTGATTTCCAGTAAGAATGGATATATTAGATTTATGTTTTCATTCAAAGCTGCTATTATAGTTAATTTATGAACAGATGATAAAAAAGATCAATATCTACTGCTCCTTTCCACATTAGGCATTTTACAGCTGGGAGGATTTGGGCAAATCTCTAATGATATTTAGAAGATTAAGTGAGATAATGCATGTAAAGGACTCAGCAGAGAATCTTGCCCACAATAAAGTTTCAATGAATGGCAGGTGTGGCTGCTGTGACTACTGCTACTTAAGACTGACATAAATGATGACCCAATACCTCCACTCCTTAGTAGCTAGAAATGCCTATATCTGACTGAGGAGACCAGCGATAGGCTACTGAGATATGGACATATTGAAGTTGGAAAAGACTTAGAGAGCGAGTAATCCAGTAAGATATAGACTCAGTGGGTTAAATTAAGTCCCAGCCATCAGAATAACCAGGAATTTGGTTTAGGAGAGAAATTAAAACCAAGGTCTCCTGGCTCACAATTCAAGGCTCTTTTCTTAGATTTTTCTAACTGCCTGGCATTCTCTATTCAATTTAGCAAACAGGTTAATACTGACTACTTATAGAAAATTCCATTTATCTTCTAGGAGGTTTTACAATAAGATAATCCTTGCAAGACCATTTAATCTCACAGTTGACTCTAGTTTGGGAAGGCTTCTGCTGTCAGTGTTATTGACTATCTGGCATAGCTGTCTAAAGGATTTCAAAAATTCAAACACTGTTTTGATCTCTTTCTCTATTTCCTTTTTTTTTCCCAACAGGAAAAAAATATCTTTTTCTTAAATTTATAGCACTTTTTATAGTATAGTTTATTATAGTCAAAGGCAGAATCGTTGTATAAACTCCTTATCGGGTCACATATTTTCCTCTTTACTCCCTCTCTTGTTCACAGGCTGCCATTTTATTGCTTTCAAAATGGAAAAAACAGCACCTAAAAACAAAATCTCTGCTGATGCAATGCTGAGCTAGCTCACCTTTGGGTCAAGGTGGCAGGACACAGCCCACCTACAATTTATCACTAAATAAACAGACACTATTTGTTCCACATCTCCAAATTTAGGTGGTTCAAAATCATTCCAATCCTTCTCTCCATGGCACTGTAGGGGTGGACTGATTGGAGTGTGAATTTTGCAGCTGCATTAACTCGTTAAAAATTATTGTTAGAGGGGCTGGCCTGGTGGTGCAGCAGTCAAGTGCACACGTTCCACTTTGGTGGCCCGAGGTTCGCTGGTTCAGATCCCGAGTGTGGACATGGCACTACTTGTCAAGCCATGCTGTGGTAGGTGTCCCACATATAAAGTAGAGGAAGGTGGGCATGGATGTTAGCTCAGGGCCAGCCTTCCTCAACAAAAAGAGGAGAATTGTCAGATGTTAGCTCAGGGCTAATCTTCCCCCTAAAAAAAAGAAAAAAGAAAAAATTATTGTTAGATTATATTCCTGTTAGATTGTGATCAATACTTTATGGCTGGAAAATCAGAGTGAGAAGGTGAGACTCCGTTTGAATTAATTTTCCTTACATTGCTTCTACATGGATCTATATCTTTTAAGCTACTCTATGTAATTAAGTATGAATATTTGAAAAAAATATCTGATTTACAAAGATCTCTTTGTCTTACCATCCTTCCCAGGCCATATCAGATGTTCTAAGAAGCTCACCTCAACTACCTGGAGAGGGAGCGAAGGATCCTATACCGCCATACTCTTTTTTCAAAAAACACGTATCCACAGACCATTTTCCCAAGGCTGTAAGAAAGAGAAAAATGTGTTCCCAGGGCTGCCACATTTCTTCTCTTCTCATAAAAAACCTTAGGGAACAGACATTTTCTCCAAATAAATGTGTGCCTTTATTGATGCCAAAGAATAAGTTCCTTAAATGTAGTTACATATGGTGATTAGACTTCTAAGATGGTCCACACACATACACAAAAAATATATTTCAACTACTTTAGGAGTTAAACTGGCCTGGGGTAGCTAGAGTGGGAGCTAATTATAGGTTTTAGAATTATTTCTGGGAAACATCACCCAACCTCCAGAAAGCAGACTAAATTTTTAGGACATAACCTGTGGAAGTTGGAGATTTCCCATATTTGAAACAGGTTTAAAGTCTGAACAACATTAACTCAAACAATTTTTAAATAACATAATTCAATCTATGTGCAACAGTGCAAAATAAAATAACAGCTTCTCAAAATATAATAGTGAATATGTTACATGAAAAACTTGAAAATGTAAAGCATTAATGCAAATGAAAGACTACCAGACATATTCAGGAAGGCATTCTAAGACTGGTAGCCAAGAAAATGTCTTACTGGAAAAAATAAATGTTATGGTTGATATATACATACAAAAGATGCAATAGGTCAATGTTAATCATATCATCCATTGCATTTTTTCACTTTGAAAGCACTGAGAGATCCAGTAGTGAGTCATAACTGTTACTTCCAAACTAGATCAATTTCGAAGGAGACCTATGGCTGAGACTAGCTGATAAATGTCATTTGTAATGGGAAACATTTGCTTCCTGGCTAGTTCAGTGCATTTAGGTAGACAGTAATGAGTTGCAGCTGAAGGGTGGAGATCCTCTAAAAAGAAGTATATTTTTTCTTTGCCAAATATAATGAAAAAAGTATGACTTCCAACTGCCCCACTATTGATATTCATTCAAGAACGATTCTTGCAATGTGACTCTTTCACAGGAAAAAAAAAAAACCACTGGAAAATCAGAAGAGAAGATTTTTACAGTTCAATAAACAATATGGAGACGTAGGAAGAATAATCAAGATTTATCACTATAGAAACAAAAACAAATTAAAACAAAGAATAAATATGGCTTAAAGTACAGGAAAGTAAGTGTTTGATGAAACCGCATATTAGGATGGGCTGATTTATGTTTTAATTACAAATAAATCCCAAATCTCAGACGCTCAAGGCAATAAAGGTTTATTTTTCACAATGCTACGTGTCCAGCATGGATCTGGAAGGCGATTGTGTTCATCCTTGTCACTAGTATTTCCCTAATGAAAATGGGAAGGGAATTGCAGCACTATCGTACCTAACACTGGCATTAAATGACTCTGTATCACTTTCAGTTTCGTTTCACTGGCCAAAGCAAGTCACATGGCCACAACCAACTTCAATAAAGTAGAGCTCAATTCTACCATATGCCTGGATGGAACAAGGAGAATTGAAATATTTGTGAACAGCTTGAAGGACTATCATATCATATTTAATAAAAGAAAAACTAGGGGCTGGCCCCATGGCTAAATTGTTAACTTTGTGCCCTCTGCTTCCAGGGCCCAGGGTTTTGCACGTATGGATCCTGGGCATGGACCCAGCACTGCTCATCAAGCCATGCTGAGGCATTGTCCCACATAGCACAACTAGAAGGACCTACATCTAGAATATACAACTATGTACTGGGGTGCTTTGGGGAGAAGAAGAACAAAAAGAAAGAAAAACTGCTTATAGACCATGAATCATTTCACGCAAGTAGAGTCCATGGGAACTGTTAATACCAAACTGGAAGGTGTTTGTTAACTTCAAAAAATAACTTTCACATTTACTGCTCATCAATACATTAACGTCTATCCTTGAGATCAGACAGAAGGTTATGAGAAGTCATGAGAAATAGTCCAAACATAAATTTCAGGCAAAATTTTACGGGTCCACTAATATATTCTCTGTATGCTTACTTAGCAAGTCAAAGATATTATATTTTCTCATCAGTTTCATTATGGAGTGTGGTCTTTGTTAGTAGACTTCAACCTTTTATTTTATTTTATTTTATTCTACTCTTTATTTTACTTATTTTTTTCCTCAAGCTTGGCACCTGAGCTAACAACTGTTGCCAATCTTCTTTTTTTTTTTCTTTCTTCTTTTATCTCCCCAAATCCCCCCAGTACATAGTTGTATATTTTAGTTGTGGGTCCTTCTAGTTGTGGCACATGGGATGCCACCTCAATGTGACCTGACGAGCAGTGCCATTTCCGTGCCCAGGATCCAAACCAGGGAAACCCTGGGCCACCGCAGTGGAGCATGCAGACTTAACCACTCGGCCATGGGGCCGGCCCCAACCTTTTATTTTTTTAACTCCAGAGGAAACCTTCACCCCCAGTAGGCCCCCGTTGGTGCTTATGTAGCACCATGGCATATGAAGACAGAGAAGTGGATCTGAGCTACTTGAACTGGGATGAGAAGCTCAGAGGCCCCATAGGGTCCTGAGACACTTCAGAGATGGTGGAATTCCCTTGATTACAGCTTCAAAAACACTTCTCAAAGGAAAGGAGTTGTCTGATTGTTCAACATGGGAGTTTTCGTCTCAAAAAGTCAAGAATTAGGTGTGACAATGGAGCTTTCAGTTCATTTCTATGATAATCTATTTAACATGTTTTTAAAAAGTAGCACAATATTTATTCTCCAATTTAATTATGTGATTCGTGTGACAATATCATTTGTATCTATCTGTGATTGTGCTATATTGACCTTAATAGAATATGTATGTGTTTATGTGTACATGAGTGAGACAAAATTTCATGAAATATAACCTGCCCTTACTATATGCAATAAACTCTGATATGTTCTATTCTATTCTTTGAAATTTTTTTTTTTTAAAAGCTGATTTCAACCCACTAAATTGGTTCATGACCCACTGAGGGATTACCACCACAGCTTGAAAACACTGACCCGAGAGAAGTTTCTACTTGGTGTACATTTCTCCTGGTGGTTTGCATTAGGACATTGATTAAACACTGATGGTGTTTGCAGATGCTATCAGATTGGAAAATGTAGCTAATGTGGCCTTAATAGGCTGCAACAATGGGCCCAAGAAAAAAAGTAGAGGTTTAAAAGAGTTAAATGTATAACCTCATACTTGAATCTAGAAGATGTAAACCATATATACCAAGTAGAGGAAATATTTTAAAATTTATTTTATTCTTGTGGAAGGAGATATGGCTTAAAAGTAGAATATACGGAAAACATTTCAGGATTTTAATTTAGTATAAGCAGGATACGAGTAATCAGTGTTAAGTGATTGCCAAAATAACCAGGTGAAACTGAATAATCGGATGAAGAGTCCCTGAGAGCCTTTTCTGAGGGTGGAGCTTACCCAGAGCTTTGTGTTTAGTTCGCAGGACCACATGTTAACCAGACGGACAATGGCAATGAGAACAAATTCAATAAGGACAGTGGGGAGAATCACATCACATGAGGGTTAATTGAAGGACCTAAGGCTGTGGAGTCTGAAAATATAAGACTAAAGAAATAGTGGTCCTCAAGTACCAGAGAGTCTGCTATTAAATCCCATGAAAGAAAGATTGTACTTGCTCCCTCTTCTCCTAGAGGGCAGAACCATTCATTTATTGATTTATTCAACAAACATCTATTGAGCACCCAGCACTGTTTACTAAGCCAGGTTTTAGAGGCGCAGGAGTAAAGGCAGCTCTGCCTGCCCTCAAGGAACCCACAGTCTAGTGGGGATGGAGGTCAAGTTCCAGCTTCTGAACTTGCATTTACGGCCGTGGCGCAGCACTGTTTCCTTGGGCTGGCAGGGCCCACAGGCAATGTGCTGCCTTCCACATGGGATTGTTTCATTGTCCAGACTCATAGTGTGTACGCTGTACCTGACCGCGTCACCATCCAGCAGAAGTCTTTCAGAAACTCCCAGTTACCTTTAGAATAAAATCTAAAATCCAAATGGCACTCAAGACTTGTTTTAAAAATCTCTCTATATTTTCATCAATATTTCCTGCCATTCCCCCAGTACTGTCTACACTCCACAGTCCAGCCATTCTGGAGCAATTTCAGTTCCCTGAATGTGCTGCGCTTTCTGACCACCTCCACAACTACTGCATGCCATTCCTCATCATTAGCCCCTGGCTGACTTGTCTACCATGACAACTCGGTCACTGCCGACGTCACAAAGGCTCTGTGACTCTGGTTGGCCGTGTTCCATGATCCTTCCTCTGGGCTCCCATGGCACACAGTGCCCCTTTGTTACTTATCTTAGCGAACTGTCCCTTATCTATAAACTCCCCGAAGACAGGTGTGTTTCCTCTCACTACCTCTGCACCAGGCACAGTGGGTGGCACAGAGCTGGTCCTCAGCAAACACCTGTTAAACAAGTCAATGAATGAATGGTGCAGAATCACTTGGTGGTTCAGGTCTCATCAACAGATAAGTATCTATAACAGTCAAGCTGTTCATTGATCTTCAACTTTTGAAAATGAATCTAAATAAAAGAAATGTGAGAGGGATCTTAAAACCCACTTCAAGCTCGAGACCACTGTTGATCGCTAGGCAATGGGAGTCATAAATCAGTCAGGTAAGAGGAAGTACTCCAAAAACTTGCTTCCCAGGGACGTTAGAGGAGAGGATGAATTATTGACAGTTACCAGCAGAAGCTGATCTCCATTTGCTGGTTTGAAAGTTGTCCTGCATTGCAGGGGACACCCAGCATTTCTCTCCTGCATGAAAGGCTGGCACTGGGCAGTCCGTGTGTCAGGCAGTAAAACAATCTCGCATGAAGGGCAGCACGTTGTCCATGGGCTGTGCCAGCCAGAGGAAACAGTGCTGCCTTTGAGAGACACAAAGAGCCACTGTCCTTGCCTCCTTTTTTTTCTTCTTCAAAAACTGTAAGAGTCCAAAACTCACTGTGGAGATAACAAAGGCTCCTCGCAGACAGAAGGCTGCAGTCATTTCACCTGTAGAATTCCAGCCAAAACCAGCCCACAGGACACAGCCCACAAGATTAGGGTAGTCGAGCATCCTTTTTACCTGGACTGTAATCTGAAAGAAAAATAAGCTCCACTGAAAACAGAATATCCCTTTTTTCTCTGAATCTGTCTGTTCTGGACTGTCCTGTCCTCATCAACAGAGGAAATCGGCTCCTGCATGCCAGGATGTCTTCATGGTAATGTTTTCCCCATATGCTAGTGTCTTCCATGATGCTTCCATGGTATTCACATAATATAAAAGCCTTAAGAATTATTTCAGCAAAGACTGGTGACCATCCACAAGGCAAGTCCTGTACTAACAGGGAAGTTGGACTGGCTGACCGCTGGGATCCCTTCCTGGCTCTGTAATTAGAGGCTAGGAGAGGGAACATGTAATTCATTCGAATCTGTGGTCACCTGATGGTCACATTAATACCCAAATGGCTCAAATGTGGACAACGCTGCCATGGATTCAAGTGCAGAGGGCAAGGTTTACTAAGAGAGAACAGAGGGTAGAGGCAGGCTAAGAGGTAGGGCTGCTGTTAAGAAGAAAATTGACTTAAATCTACATGGGACACTTGCTGCATTTCAGGCAGGGGCTGGAGACACGGAGATGAAACTCGGATTGTGTTTAGATGAGTCGTGAAGACAGACCCACACCTCGGCCATTAAAATACAATGGAATCGGTGCCATGATAATTCTGTGCTATGCAGGTAGCACAGAGACCAGTGTCTGGAACCAGCATGCATAAAAGAGGACTTCTTGAATGAGGTAACAAGTGAGTTTAAGTTTAAGAATAACAGCTGAATTAGGTTGGGAGGAGGATGTGGGAAGATATTCTAGGTAGAAGGGACAGCCAACGCAAAGCAATAAAGCACAAGAAAACATGGCAGACACGGTCAGTTGCAGGTAGTTCCTGGGCACACCTGGCATAGAGGATACGTGTGAAAAGATGACAGGGGATGCGTTGGAGAAATAGGCTGAGACCCAATGGTGAAGAACTTTCCTACCATGCATAGCAGTAGGGAATTGACTTCAGTGATGAGAAGGTGTGGGTCCCAGAGCTGTGGGGAATAAGAGCTGCTGCCTGGCAGTGACTTGGGGTGGGAGCAAGACTTCAGAGAAGGAAAGAGACTACAGGAACTGGACTTCGCAGCCTAGTCACAGACTCCCGTATCCCAATCATGGCAGGAGAGTGACTGAAAGGCCCACGTGGGCCAGCGCAACAGACTTCTCAAAGATAGACTAGAATCCCTTACTCCTCACCCCCAACTACATCCTGATACTGTACAAGGCTCTGGGACTCTGTCTGGGGATGTGAGCGAGAAAGCTCCAGCAAGATCTGAAGTTAAATTTCTAGTGACCCAGAGGGTTAAGGCTCAGAGAATACGTGATTTAAAAAAATGCACATATATACAAAATATTTATAAAAATATAAAAGAAATGTATATATATTTTATATATTAAATAAATTTAATATAAATATATATATTTCATTTACATCAGAATTTGTAGATTGAGATTTACGCCTACCACATGTATCATCTTATTTAAGACTCACAATAACCTTATTTACGAGGTATTATTATTCTCATTTTTCAGTACTTAAAAATGGAGGCTACATAAAGAATGAGAAAATAAAAAGAAATATTCTCATTCAAACACCTCATTTTACACCTGAAGTGACCAAGGTTTTGGGAAAGCTAAATGGTCTTCAAGTTCAAAGACAGGTTATACAGACTTGCATTTTTTTAACTCTGACACATTGTTATTGCTTCCCCCTTTATAAGGCAAGCACATTTGAAAGGTAAATTTCCTGGACATTTTCTACTTTTGAAACATCACTTATAGCCTAGGATGATAGGAACATGTTGCAGGCCACAGAAGGCCCTGGGTCCCACAGGGTTAACCTCTTCCTGAAATATCTCCCATCCCAAGAGAGGCAGCAAATACCAGGAAGGAGAGAAGGGAAACTTCTAGAAGGGATGCGGCTGTTGCTCCTGGGGCGAAGAAGTGAACCCATGGGCATTCAGCTTATTGAACAATGCCAACAATGCCAGTCCTCTGCCAGAGTAACTGAGCTAGCCCAGAGGTCCAGAGCATCTTGGTTGGAGGCAGAAGTTCCATCTCTGCTGTCAACCTGCTCTTGGCTTAAGGAAGAAACTACTATTTCTAAGAACCTACTGTGTGCCAAGAGCTCTTACCTGTGTCATCTGATTTATTCGTAGAAAGAATACTGTGAGAAAGATATTATAGTCTACTCTCTGTAACCACGGTTCTGCACCCATGGATTCAACAAGCTAGAATCAAAAGGCCTACGACGGTTGCATGTGTACTGAATACCTACAGACTTTTCCTCTTGCCATTATTTCCTAAATAATACAGTATAACAACTATTTAGATCGTATTACAAGCGATCTAGAGATGATTTGAAGCATACAGGAGGATATGCAGTTTAGATGCAAATAGACGCCTTTTTATGTAAGGGCCTTGAGCATCTGTGGATTTTGGTACCCACGGGGTCCTGGAACCAGTCCCCCAGGTATACCAGTGACGACTCTATTTCCACTTAACAGGAGAGGAAAGTGAAGATAAAGAGGTTAAGGGTCTTGCCAAATTCCCAGTGCTAGGAATCAGAAAGGCTGAGATTCCAAACCAGCTCTTCCTATCCCCACACCCATTGCTTTCTTTTGTTCCCCATGGCCACTCCTCACTCATTTCTATACCGCCCTCCCTTACTGTTTGTCCATTCGTGAAAAGGGCTAGTGAAACAGTCCTTCCCTTCCCTTCAGGAAAACTCAGTGAAATAACGTGAAAGTATTTTGAAAGAAAAAGATGTATATGTCAGGATTCTTGTAGCCAAAAGAAAGGTGGAATCAGACTTTGCAGAACCAAATAGCAACAGCTTAAGTCCCCAGACTTCGTGCAAACACACAAAACCATGTTGATTCCATTACTAAGACAGGAGAGGCAGGGAGGAGGGAAAACACGCTGGACTTCCCAGTGACTGTTTTTGGAAAAAAACAAAACAAAACAAAAAACCTCGGTGAGCTAATCTCGAACGCGAGGAACTGCTCCTTTGTTGTCCAGCTGCTGCCTTCGAATCCTGTGTTTGTGTTACCCACAATTGCCACGGAAGTGTTTCATTTCGTTTATTTATTATTTATATCCCAAGAGAAACGCAAGGCCTGGAAGTGAAGCTTTTTTCATTTTCATACACTAGATTCATATCTCGACCACTTTGTTTTGCCGATATGTCAGCTTAAAAATTACAGAGCTAATACAACCACCAGCCGAGAGGGTGAGGTACTCTCAAATTCAAATATTTGGATTTGACGCCGAAGTCTGATGCCAAGGACATGCTGATCTGCGACTGAAGAGCCGAAACACAAAAGTCCCAATCTTATTTTCTCCTGACTATGTCACAGGGATGCACTGCCGACTTAATGTCTTTAATCTGCCTTGCTGCTTCCAAAGCCACAATTAATCAGAATCCATGCAAGGGCCAGCCCTGTGACAAGCTGCCCCTGAACACAGCGCGGCTGGGACCGCAGATCCCCGCCGACCCTTTGTTCCATCGGCAGAAGATTCTCTCGGTGGCCAGCTGAAGGCCTTTTCTTTGTGTCGTGATTGACAGACATGAATTAAATATCACCCCACTGGGCTCTCTGATTGGTGAATAACGATGGATTACAAGAATGTCTTGGGAAAATGGCGTTTTATGATAGGGGGACAGTACCAGAAAGGCAGAGCTTTTCCAGCTAATCCTGAACTTGACAACAGCAGAGACCTTCATTTTAGGCTCTGATTTTTTTTTAGTTCAATATGCCTTGTTCAGGTCCCGAAAGGAATGATCCTGGAATGGCCTAAGAGAAGAGGATGAAGCCAAAGAAAGTAAAAATTGGGGGGAAAGAAAACGATCGTTTTCTTTAAAAGACTCATGTTTCTGGAGATGTGCTTGAAGGAGTCTCTTCTAAAATGGGTCTGGCATTGTCCCTGAGGCATGTTGTTCTTTCTCAGTTTATCAGCGCGGCAACTAATGTTCCTTAGGGCAATGATGTGTGCTGCAGAATCCACCCTATTCCCAGCATCCTGCACGCAGTCGTGGGCATAAACAGCTCTGCACACACAGCCCTCTGGTTTTGAATAAGCAGAAACGGTGCATTAAGAAAGTACAGAGAAATGGGGGAGCAAAGAAAGGCATCCCAGAATTCTAGGTGACACAGCACATATGCAGCTAACTAGATGAAGAAGGAGGTGCAAAATGACAAAATGACATAAACAACCTGTCATCTAGTCTATGAACTGGTGAGGGGATTAGATGAGTGTTCATTTCAAAAACGTTGGGTAAGCTGGCTCAGTTGGTGACCCTCTAAAACAGAAAGGAGTGATTGTAATGCGAGCTCTCACAGCATCATTAGTCTTAGTTTCTATTTTGTGAATGATATTTTCTGATGCATCTAACATATATTCCAATGTGAAAGGAGGCTGGATTCTTAGGTTTGCCAGGGAGGTTTGCTATCAGTAATACCGTTGGAGGAGAGTGTCACAGCAGAATCTTTTGCCCAGCTTTCGATAAATATCAAAGCTGTTTTGCCACTGAGTTGGGCACAAAGATTCCTTCTACAAGATGAGAAGAAGGAAGAAGTATTCAAATGTTGGCCAGACTTCAGGCAGTAAAAATGTGAAAGTGAAAAAGGTGACAAGCTAAAGTTTGTTCAGCCTGGGGAATTATTACTAGGTCAGGAAAGGTAGTGTCAGGATTAGACTAGAGGATCAGGGACCAGCTTATAACCCTCACCTAGGAACACTCATGGGCCCCATCCAGGTGAGCAGCCAAAGAGAACTGGACAGTAATATCTGAGGGTCAGGGGGCTGCTGAGTCGGGAAGTCCGGCAGGTCAGCCATGAACAAGCCTGGACTAGAGGGGTGATAACAGATTAAGCAGCACACTGGCTTAGGAAATTAGGAGAAAAGTTGGGAAAACAGTTCAAAATCCTAGTAAGAAATTTGGGCAACAGGTAGAGTCCATAGCACCAGAAACATGCTCGAGCCAAGGAGTTGTCTCAGCCTGGAGGCCGTCATGTTCTCTGAAGAAGCGAAAGTGAATCTCGGCACGGCCAGGCTGAGTAGGCGGGGTGGCCATATGTCTCCAATGGGGTGTGTTGGAGGTGGCGGGGAAGGGAGAAGAAGCACAAGGCAGATGTTTAGGAGTGCGAAGCTAAGGAGATAACCACCTACCTTTTCCGACTGCTGGAAATGGCCTCCTTCTTTCAGGATTAAGACTTGGGAGTTTTCATGTTCATGGAAATTATAATCAAAGCAAGGTCTTTATTTAGAGAGTGCACAGTTTGAGTGAACTGCTGTGACAGTGGTAAACAGATGCCTGGGGGTTGAGCTATGCAGCAATGCCAGCCCCGGGAGCCTTCCTAAACTGGAAGAGCCCTACTCTGGGAGGAAATGTGAGTAATAACAAATATGCTTTTTTAGTAGATCAACAGCTTCCTGAGCTGTAACATGGCACATCCCCACCCCCTCCCACCATATTTTTTTCTTCCTAAAGTACACTGTGTTGCTAGGAAGATTTATTAGCTGTGTGTTTCTTCAACTCCTTCTTGGATCCAAACAATTCAGTCTTAATGTCTTGGATATGATGTCACTGAAGGGAATGGGATTATTAAGGAGTCAGAGAAGTGGACTGGGCAGTGATGGAGTGTTGAGTTTGCTCGGGCTGCCATAACAACGTACCACAGACTGGTAACTTAAGCAATAGAAATTTCATTCTTTTGCAACTCTGAAGGCTAGAGGTCTAAGATCAAGTTGTCAGGCAGGGTTGGTTTTTCCCCTTGGCTTGTGGATGGCCATCTTCTCCCTGTCTTCACATGGTCTTTTTTCTGTGTGTCTATATCCTAGTGTTCTCTTCTTATAAGGACACTGGACTTATTGGATCAAAACCCACACTAATGACCTCATTTGACCTTAACTAGCTCTTTCAAGATCCTATCTCTAAATATATTGTGAGATACTGGGAGTTAGAACTTCAACATATGAATTTGGGAGGGAAGACACAATTTAGCCCATAATATGCCACGAGCAGCCTCCCTGAATACCCAGGAGACACAATTGCTTTGGGGTCTATAAGACTGTTGTAAAATAGTCTTCACATAAAAACAGAATGTTTATGGACCTATAACCAGTGGATTTTCATTTAATCAATCATAGACCCATTTATTATCATAACCCTATTATTATCACATACCATACAATTAATTGTCCCATCAATATCAATAAATATTTATTGAACGAATGAATAACTCTTTTCTCTTGAAAAGACCCGTCCTTCCTTTGGAAGGATTTGACAGTTGAGAGATGGGCCAAGGTCTCAGGTTACTCTGCCGATTGCCTCCTATTGAATGAGTTGCGGGCAGTCTCTAGTGGACTATAAAGCATCATAAATAATTCACATTAAACAACCCTTGTCAAAATAAATTAATAGAGTGCTGTTTATGACCCAGTCACTTCAGTTTCTTCAAGTCTGTTGGCTTGCTCACCGACTTGAAAACTCTAACACCAGGTACCGTGGCTGCCTGCTATGAGGATGAGGTCCTCTCCTGGGGAGGGAGGGAGAAATGCTGGGCAAACAGCCTCCTTCAAAATGAATTTCTGTGAAAAATACTGGATCAGCAGCCATGAGGATAGGGATCCTTCATTATAGGCTCAGTCCAGAGGAGAGTCAAACAAGCTCCTGGTTAATTTAACTGGCCTGTTCCATGTGGGTTTATTGGCCCTGAGTAGCATGCAAGTCTCACCCTAGAAGATTCTAGCATTAGTGTGTTGGTCATGGCCCCTGAAGACAACCCCCTGCTCCAGGAACATAGTTTTCCCTTGGCTAACATTTTGTCACAGTCACAGCAGCCATGTGACAACCCCGTGTCAGGAACATCTCTGAGTCAACACGGTACTCAGAAGGAAGGACAAAGCTGCGAATCAGAGCTAGGAAAAAAGGTGAAGAACTGAATTCTGTAATATCGAAGGGCCAAAGATAGGCTCATTCTATTTTTTATTGTGGTAAAATATACATAACACAAAACTTATTATTTTAACCATTTTTCAGTGTACCATTCAGGAGCATCAAGTACATTCACATTGTCGTACCACCATCACCCTCGTCTATTTCCAGAACTCTTTTCATCTTCGAAAGTGAAACTGTGCTCACTAAGCACCAACTCCTCATTCCCCCACTTCCTCCATTGCCTGGCAACCACCATTCTACTTTCTGTTTCAGTGAATTTGACTTCTCTAGGTACTTCAGATAAGTGGAATCATACAATATTTGTCCTTTTGTAACTGGCTTATTTTACTTAGCACGATGTCTTCAAGTTTCACTCACGTTGTAGCATCTGTCAGAATTTCCTCCCTTTTTAAGGCTGAAAAACATTCCATTGTATGTATATACTTTACTTTGTTACTTATTCATTCATCAGTGGACACTTGGGTTGCTTCTACCTTTTGGCTCTTGTGAATAGTGCTGCTATGAACACAGGTATACAAATATCTATTGAGTTCCCTGCGTTCAATATTTTTGGGCATTTACCCAGAAGTGGAGTGGCTGGAAGGGCTGATTCTGAAGTCGTTTCAGGACATTTTCAAGCCCAGGAGGGAACAATAGAAATAAACAGAAACACGCACTGAGCACTGGAAGTGGGGAGGAATTGGGAAGACACAGCTGGGCAAAAAGGGTCCAAGTCCGGCTGAGGAACATGGGCAGTAGGAGCTCTATCCTCAGCCTCCTGAGATATTGGTTACCCCGAAGGATTTCTGCTTTGAGTGTATGCATCTCCTTTGGATCCCAAAGCTCTACGTCTCTACTATTCTGCCATCTCGTACCACTCTCTACACTGGAGGTTCTTTATACATGTACCTTAAGTTTCCTGCTAAACTGTGAACTTCCTGAGGGCAGCAACTATGCTGAATTCGTCTTGAAGCTCCAGTAACACCTAGTATAGTCTCTGGAGCACAGCTGGTGGTTAATAAATGTTTACTAGATAGATGAACCTAATATTAAATACTAGAGAAACAGACCTACTTGCTCATTTCCTGGAATTCTTCAAGGAAACCACCACGGTCATGTCAGCTTAGATGTTATTAATAGCAGTTGAGTAAGCAGAGGAAGTAATAATACCACTGTGGGAAAATTAGGCCACCTCCTAAATCCCATGTGCAGTTCCAGATCTGCCATAAGTAGTCTCTATCCCGGGTACTGAGGATAATCTAGAAAGAGCTCAGGGGAAAGGTAAGCAGAAAAATAAAGATTCTAGAAGCTGTCAGGTGGGAAACAGTTGAAGGAATTGACTGTTTAGCTTGGAGACAAGAAGACCAAGGAAAGAGACATCATGAATGTTTGCACATATTTGAAACGCTGTCTTGTAGAAGAGGAAGCAGGCTTGGTTTTACTCCATAGGAAGAAGCAGGACCAATGGGTTTAAGAGCAAGGAGACAAGATTCCACATAAGAGAGAACCGTTAAACTTAAATTTGAGCTCTCCAACAATGGGATAGACTGCTTGATGAGACAGTGAGTTCCGTGTCTACACAGAAATGGTCAGGAATGTGGTAGAAAGGGAAATACATACTGGGTCCTGTAGATTCTTGTTTTGACCATCATAATCTTTATTTCTAAGCCTCTAATAGTCTCCTTTAAAAAAAAAGTCCCGTTCAGTTTCAGGGATGCAATATCCTCTCTTCTCTCTCTGATATTACCCCTGGGTCCTCAGAAAAAAAAGAGCTTCCCCTACTGAGTTTGATGTCACCCTTCAGGATATGAGTTTTTCTCAAATGATTGACCATTCTTAGCTGTGAGCTCATTCTTGTGGCCGCAATCTCCTTGTAGTCTGTCTGCTTCTTAGCATTCTCAAGCAGGAGTGGGAGATACCTAGCATCAGGCAGGGTTTGCCAGTAGTTAGTCTTCTGGGTATAGGGATTGTCCATTATCTCTGGATGTTTCCAAAGCATTCTTCCAAAGCTTACATTCTCTGCTCCTGCCTGAAGGCAGACATCTCTACTTGGCAAGGAGGGGTCCGTCAGAGCTTGTCCCGTCTGGCTACTCCTCTGTGCTTCCGTAACCACTCACCCCTAGGTTTGCCTCTGGGCTCCCCTTCTGCCCCTCATAACTGTGACCCCCAAGCTTGGGGTTGGAGGCTTGGAGCATTCCAGAATGATTTCTTCCTTCTACAATAGCCTTTTGGTTTTTGAAAAACACTTTCCTCTCTTGTCCCAATCCTGCCTGCCTTCTCTTATTTAGGAATTCTTCTTATTTCTAGCCCACCAAGAATATCTCTTCTAGTTTTCCAGTTATATTGTGGGTTTATTATTTTAAACATGTAGTCTCTTTTCTGTCATTTTTAGGCATCTGTGCACAGTTAACCATCTTAATTCAATCTCCTGTCCCTTCCAATTCTAAAAGTTATAATTTTATGAATGCAAAGGGAAAAGTAAACAGAAAACACACAGTCATTATAAAAAGAACTCATTTTAAAACTATGTTTTTCTAATTATGACAATAATAGTACAGAGATGAAATCCAAGATCATTCACAATCACCATATCAATCTCCATAATACCAACAACTACCGAGATTTTGGAGTATATGTAAAATATACATATCTATACGTATATATCACTGACTATAAATATGTATGCATATATAAAATATGCTACTTTTATATACATAAATATACTTATAAGGAATGAGAATAAATTCTCCAAATTACCTTAACTATCTCTTGAAATCCCTTGCAAACTGTTATGTGATTATTTTAGTAATTAAGCCAAGTATAAACTGCTGGTTACCTTTTCTCTTCTTTGAACTCTTTTGGGTTTTTCTCATTTTTGTGCATTTTGTTTTATAATTAAGTGTTACTCTTTTGCTGGCTAACCACAGGAAACTTGTTTCTCAAGCATCTTTGTTTCCTTCACCATGTGTAGCAGTCTCTGCAAGGCTTAGCAAAGACAAAAACTTGGCATCTGCCATCCTCGATGCCTGGAATGGCGCGCCCACACTGCCTTTTAAGGTTAATTAATTTCAATCTTTATTAAAGTAAGTCATGAACACAGTTTTAGAAAGCTAGTAGTAATTCCCATTCCACCCAATTTATATCATAACTTATGAGTAAATCAATATTCAGGTTTACATTCTTATGACTATGTACATTTTCTTTTGCCTGGGCTAAGTAGAATAGCATAATTATGTTCCCTTTCTTATGCAAATTTTTCAAATGTTCCTAGAGTTATCAATTGACTCTAATTTTTTTCTTAATTTGTACAATCATTAATTCTAAATATTCCAATAGCTCTGTAATATGCTTCTTGATTCTGTTTTCCGCCCAATCAAGTACATTAGTTTTGGTTTTTTATCCAGGAGATCTTCTCCTTGGAGTCTTCCTTCCTCATTCTCCAACCTGGATTGTTGCTTCCCAGGCGTCCTGTACAGCTGTCATCCTGTGTTGGGTCCTCTGCTTCCTATAATTTCTGCCTGGTTTTCTCCCTTCTTCTTCTGAAGAACGTAATTCAGCACTTTTCTGAGAAGGAGCATATGAAAGGTAAAGCATTTTAGGATTTAAATATCTAGAAAGATCTTTTGTTCTCTCTTTATACTTAGTTAGTAATTTGGCTGGATATAGAACTCTTACATCAAAAAACAAAACCCCTTAGATTTTTGAAGGCACCTGTCCATCGCCCTATAGCTTCTATTATTGTTATGAAGAAGTTCAATACCATTTTGATTCCTGATACTTTTTACATGAACTGTTTTTCATTTTTCCTCTAGAAATTTTTAGGATTTCCTTTTTATTTTTGACGTTCTGATATTTCCCAGGGATATTTGTGATTTGAGTCCTTTGTGGTAGGTGCTCAACATGCCCTTCTAAATCTAGAGACTCAGATTGAAAATAATTTCTTATTTGCTCTGTGTGTGTCTGTGCGTGTGTAGGAGGTAGATAATTTGTCTGGCTATATGGGAAAAAGGAGAAAGCTGCATTATGTATGTAACCTTTCATTCACATTTTCAGTTCCATGTCTCACAACCTTCCATATTACCTGGTAATTCCAAGACCTGAGGCTTTCTAGGGCTCAAGGGGGGCAAACTGACCCTCTGCTCTTTGTTGTTTCCCTTGCAGGCATTTAGATGACTGGCTTCTGCATTCTGTATCATATCTCATCCATCTATTTTTTTTGTGTCTAAAGATATGTTAACATAATGTTCATTTGGTCTTTGGGACTTTTTACTTTTTTTATTCTTGACATTTCAATAGATTTATCAGGCTTGTGTTAAACCCATCGTATTTAACCAGAAGTCTAAAGAGCTTTTAAAGTGAGTCTTTTAAGCCAGCAAGGGCCATTTTGCTGTCGGAGTTATTGGGGAAATGTTTCCGAACAGGACAAAGACTAGGGTCATACAGTTTCTCTTTTCTTTAGTAAACTTAACTCTTTGCCTCCTGGCAGCAAATGACAGAAATGACATCAATCAACTCTCGCCTTTCCCTCTTGACTAAAGTCCCATCTATTGCTGACCTCACCAACTCCTCCTTGGCCGCTAACAAGTAAAGGATCTATTGTTTTACATGCTTGGACTGACCCGTGAGCATGGGGCTAGGAGTCATTCTGAGTGCCAGTCTACAAATCTGACCTAAATACAGAGATTGTTAGAGTGGTTCACCCAAGGGACCAGATGTTACTTCATCTTAAGGGCTTAATTCCAGATTCTGAATTTCTTTCTTTCTTTCTTTTTTTTTACAACTTCAGCAAAGGCAAGAAGAAAGTAAGATGCTGACACTGTGATGCTACCACAGCTGTGTTGTATTTCTGATGATGCATTTGATATTCTTTCTGTAATGAATGCCCTTCTCATTCAGACTAGTGTATCTCTCCTAGAGCTGTTATGAGCCAAGACTGGAATCAAATTGTCTAGGTTTGAATTCTGGCTTCACCACTTATTTGTCCTGTGACCTCGGGCAAGATCATCTCTCGTTCCTCAGTTTCCTCATCTGTGAAATGGGAATACAATAGTAACCGGCTCATAGGGTAGTTGTGAGAGTAAAATTAACATAATGCCTCATGCAGTTTAAGTATTATATAAGTGTTTGCTCTGATTAGTGCTGTTGTTACTTCAAATAACAGGATGTTGGAATTGTTACTCTGGTTTTAAAGAAACTCATTAGAAGAAAAACAAAATCGAATAATCTGGAATCACAGTTGTTTTTCAAATATGACATGTGGAGGTAATTCCTTAGCAACCAAACCTCAAATGACACACAAGAGACTCCTTTTCGAAGACCCATTATGTTCCTTTTCTATATTAATTATTGTCAATAATTCCAAGGAGAAAGTTCAAGTTTGCCTAATAAACCAAGTCTTCCAGATGTGAATAGAGTGGGTCAGGGGGACTCCTCGTGTGCTCACGTGACATCCCTAGGTTTCCTCTTTCCTTCTCTTCAGGAAATCCCCTTCTTATCCGATTCTTTGTCTATAAACAGATGAAATTTGTTTGGAAGTTCATGACTAGCTTTGTGTTTGGATGGGAAGCTTTTGTGAGAGTGGGATACTTTGCTTGGGCTTATGTCCAGCGTTGACCCGTGGTCCAGTGTGGAGGGAAGGTGAGGGGCTGGCAGAAAGGGAGGAGCTAGAGGTCAGCAAGCACAGGCAGACCTAAAGATGCCCTAACCTTGACTTCTCTCCCTACGGAGGACTTGTGGTGTGCTGGAAAGGGCCCAGGATCCAGAGTTTGTCAGATCCAAGTTCCAGTTTTATCTCCAATTCAACTTCTCACAGCTTTATGAACTTTGATTCTTTATCTGTAAAATTAAAACTTCTTGGTGTTGTGATGGGCAGCCAATGAGTCATCCCAGAACTCCCTTTACGCCCATTCTTCTCTCCTTTTCTTACTACGCTTGACTAAATCCATACATGCATCTCCCCAATTACAGCTGCAAGACACATCTGTCCAGGCAACACGGGGATGCACAGGGCCCTGGTGATTACCCCATAGGACATTCACTTGAAGGGTCTGCAGAGATCAAATTTTCAGGACTATCCTAAATTATCTCTGATAATGGCTGGTTTCCGCTCAGCAATTGAATCACGTGTATCCAATCAATTTAGCGGTATTTATTAAGCCCTGCCCTGTGCCCTAGGGACCACAGAAGATACAAAGGAAGAAGAAAAGAGATTACAATTTTGTGAAAGAAATCAAACAACTAGATAAATAATATAGAACTAACCCAAGTAATGGACTGTAGACAAAATCCTGCGGGACTTGTTGAAGTTCAAAGTGGGAGACTTAATTTTGACATCTTATTCGATCTCCCTGTGCCATACAGTAGTGTTCAGTGGAAATGTCTTCACCTCATCCAAGCTAAGTGGGGTTTAGGGGGTTTCATGACAATGTGAGATGGGGTCTGGGGGGTTCTGGGAATGTGTACACATGCTGACTTGTCTTCAGGAGCCAAAATGCTTTCCCAGCCCAGAGATGTTTCAGTCTGGGGTTATTTTCTCAGCTTCTTGGGAAAAAGCCAAAGGGAAAATGCTAATGGATACAGCAAATTCTTTTCAGAACATGTTTTGGGCCAGGCTCAGCTACCAACCGATTTTTAATTTTTGGTGATTTGCTAGAAGCAGGGTCTCAGCTTTATAGCATGAAGTCTTTCTAGCATGAATCTAGAGCACAGATTCTCTTCCTGCCTGTCCCCCTCCATTTTGCTCAGAGAGGATGGAGAGACTCTTATCTCAGGCATCAGTCAGATACTTGGCACATCTATACTATTTCTCATTCATAGAACTTCAAACTCTCTGAAAATAAACTAAAATCAAGTACTCAGGACCATTCAACTAAGCTCATGGTTATTGGTGGCCAACATTTTCTAGGCAGGGACTAGAGGTTGATTATCAATAAATGCCTCGTTTTTTTTCTCCTCTCATATAAGAATTGGAGGGTAGGCCTAGTTGTGCTAACTTCTGCTTTTCCTTATGTCTACCCTTCATCCTGACTTGACCTACAGTAACACTATTTCCCCTTAAGAGGATTGGGTGGTCTGCCATATTGGAAAATTCCCAGTTATATCTTGCAGAATAAGGAAAGGCAGACCCATGTAGCGTAGAGTGCACTTTGGGTTATATTCAGATGCCATCCTGGCAACTTCAGCTTCACAATCTTCTATTTTCTGGCTGCTGCTTATCTTAATGAGGGACTGGTCTGTTGGAAGTTTCAGAAATCCTGTTGGACCTCAAGTTTGCCCAGGCCAACAAAAGTCTGAGGCAAGGACAGGCTTGCGTTGAGTGAAAAGCAATTCTTACCTGGTTCTGGCTCCCCTTAGCTATCGCAGTACTTCTGGGACACTTGAAAGTTCATACCAACTTTTTTGACGGGTGCCCAGTTGGTGTTTCACGTGGGTTTGCAAAGAAGTCTTTCCAGGAAGTATCAGCAAAGTCCCTCATCTGAGCAAAAGTACTGATACTTGGTCAAAGTGGCTCTCCCATTAGCTGCCAACTGCTCCTAAGGCCAGGACAACCACTGAGGGCACTGCTGCTCTAGGGGTGCTGTGCCTGATGTTGAAGTGTGTCTGCCACACCATGCTGGGCCAGCTGGTGCTGGTATCACGGGGCTGCTGCCCACACATGGGGCCATAGTGCTGGTTCAGGGGTCTGCCACCCCCTGTGGTGCAGCCACCACCAGAGTCGGGCTACAAACCCTGATGCTGTGTGCTGCTTCCTGGGGCTGCAGTCTCACCATGTCCATGATGCCCTATGCAGAAATGGCCTTACTGAAGTAGGGACAAACCTTTCCTTCCACTGTCAGGGCACGCTCTCACACTTTAGGCCAAAGTAACGCTGCTGCCTGCTCCCAAAGCCTTACGGAGAGTTTTGTATGATCCCACCACTTTCCATTCTTACCTGCCTCCCTCCTCTCACCCATTAAGACTTGGCAGCTTGTTGAGTGGGGATCAACCAGAGGAAACATCTATGTCCCGGGCACCAGGCTGTTTGCTCCTCCCACACTGAGCATTAGGTCGAAGCAACCTGGTGGGTGCTGCCCGGGGAGTGCTTCAGGCCCTCAAACCAAAAACCTGCCTCCAATCCTCCTTCCTAATTCCAGCCAGACACAGCTTGTAACCTTGTTTTGTTGCAGAGAAGCATGACAGTGTGATTAATAAAAGACTGGCAAGGGTGAAAGTATCATTAGGATAAAATGACATGAAGAAGTGGAATGGATATAAGGTCAAGGGGAAAATGAGGGACAAAATTTCTGGATATTAAATGAGTTTTCACGTATTTTTTAGTGGATGAAAATGAGTATCAAATTGTCCAGATATTCCATCCAACACATTTAAAAGTGATGTGTACTTTTAGTTTAAAATATTGACATTTACAATCTGCTGGAAATTATACCCCTGGTAACCATTTAAACTGATGGAAAAATTTTGGATTTTAACTTTAAAATAGGTGAAAATCTTCAGAGTTTTTCAAAATTCTCTCTTTTGAGGGAGGTGAGTTATGAGCAAAAATGTTTGAAGAACTCCAATTCAGAGTGTTTTGCAAATATGCTCTAAACAACTAACTGATTTCTACGAATTTTATTTCACAAACTGTTTTCTCATTGAAATATTTTGTGTGTGTTTGAATTTGTTTTTCAGTGGAAACTCTGAAGAACAATAATGATATTAGGGAGTTACATTAATTTGGCTCACCCTCCATCCTGAACGGGCTGCTCCGTCTGCTGCTATCTGGACACTTGCCCAAAGCAAGCTGACCTCAGATTCCCAGCCACGAAATGCAGGAACAGACCTTGCAGGGAACCACGTTAACAATTCTACTTTAAAGCTTGATCTGTTCTCATTCTCTGTCGTCTCCTCCTTCTTTTTCTACTTTTTAATGTTCCAAACAAAAAAGTGGCAAAACTCAAGATTACTTGGCAAGGAGCATGAGTGGGAAGGGAACACAATTAGTGAGTAATGCTTAGTCTTCCCTGTGAAGTTATTTTTATTGCTACGCCAAGCCTCAAGGATCAGTGGGGAGGGAAGAGTTGAGAATAAGCGGGTAACTTGATTATCAAGAGAACCTTTCCCTAACTGGAAAAAGAATGACCGTCCCAGGAAAAATTGGCTCACAAGGATGTGCTTTCCTTGAATGTCTTTATAAACTTCTTTGTGGGTTACAAGAGAGACAGGACTCAGGGGCTGGAAATGGAGAGAAACTTCTGCCAGCTGTGTTCATTGTGGGCAGAGGGACAGGGATTTCCTTTAGCAAAGGAATTGTAGGGAATTGGGGTCCTTAGGATCAGTGGTCAAAGGTAACATTCTTTTCCCAAGGCAATGAGAGTCAGCAGAAAGTCAATTTATGCCAGCAGCGGGGCAAACAGCATAAGAGCTTTTAACACCAAATCTGCTGCCCAGAAGCTGAGCATAAGCCCCAGAAGGCTCCAGTCTCTGAAGAAAAAGTCGAGCACGAGTTCAGTTTGTTTCCTCCTTTGCCTTGGTGATGAACACCAGGGTCACATTTAACAGTGGAAACTGGAAATTTAGCCAGTAAGAAATTTAACTCCCATCTATGTATTTGTATTTATTTAAGTCGTGTTCTAAATGACATCTACTCTGAAATTTGTTGGCAAACTGATAAATTGTGTTTGTAGGAGATTTATATTGATAAGCATAAACACACAGTTTTATGTTTATACGTACACACACATATCCATCCTCATACACATTTTGTGGGAAATGTTTAACTTATGGCTCCTCACACTAAATGTGCCGTTGATCAAGTCTGCAGAACTAGAAGCCCAGATGGTTGTTTCACTTTAAGCAACCAAGCCTTCGAACACCATCGATTATCAACCCAAATTGTAGGCCCTGTGCCTGAGAGGAAATGATCCATGTTTCCAGGGCTGCCCTTGCCAACCGGAGCCTCAAGGTGAGGCCAAACAGGGTCCCGTCTAAACACGCGGAGGTGGTGGCTGCAATTGCTGAGCCCTGAAATAAATGTCTGTGAGCCCACTGCCTCACTCTTCCTTGATACCCATTTCTCGTTCTGATTATTTAAAACTGTGTCCGCTGATAGGTGG
The DNA here is from genome assembly GCF_037783145.1 of Equus przewalskii. Classification (NCBI taxonomy): domain Eukaryota; kingdom Metazoa; phylum Chordata; class Mammalia; order Perissodactyla; family Equidae; genus Equus; species Equus przewalskii. The sequence goes on along the minus strand of NC_091860.1, from coordinate 10,691,417 downwards.
GGCCAGAGAAACCTGAGAGAACCGCACAGTTTTCATGGAGTCACATCGCAAGTTGTTCTCATGGCTCTCATGGTGTTAAATGACCGGGTTGGACACCCCTCGACTTTGTTGACAGCAAGGGCACAGCGCCTGTGGTTAATAGACTCTGGTGCCTCGGGGAAAGCCATATCTGGCCATGCGGGCATCCCCAGTCCTTACTCTGGGCCAGGAGGTTGTGAATGGAGATTCCACGTGGAGATTGGAAATTGTTCCTCCAAAAGTCCCACCTCTGAATAGCCCAGAGGTACGTACATCAAAGAGGGCCTCTGTTGGCCTGTTTTTCTTGGCCAAGTGGGAGGAGGAATGCTGGAGAGCCCAGGACATTCCCATAGAGACGTAGGGCCCTGACTTGGTATGTTGTTCCCAATTCCTTTCTGAGTGAATTCCACTGCTGATAAACTGGCTCGGGCACAAATGTTCACAGCTGCGTGAAGGATGTTGCCGGGGACATAATGGCTGCTGTGTGTGGTAGAGCACAAACAGTCCCTCACAGGCCTGGACCTGAGAAACAATGGGGCGACAAACAGCCTTCAGGACAATGCATTCATTTCCTGTAATAACACTGGGCCAAATGAGGCCCAGCGGGCCGGCTCCACCTGACCAGGAGACTCTCCACCGATGCCATCATTTTCGAGGCCTGTTGTTCATTAAGGATGAGAGACACACATACAAAGAAGAGAGACTGTAAGCATTTGGGTTTGTTTTCTTTTTCCTTGCAGAGCAAGATATAATTAAAACTATATATATGTTTTTTATGCCCAGATAAAACAGTGTGGTAAAAATACTAGAGAGGTGTTAGAAGCTATTTCAACTTTAAGTCTTTCTGACATTAAATGCTATGACTCACTTTCACTCCTAAAAATACTGGTATGAGGCACCCAAGGCTTTTCTGCTTCCCAGAGAGCCAACTGGCTCCAAGGCGAGCTCTCCCCTCTACCCTACCCGAGCTTCCATCCGGTGGTAGGTAAAAGCCCTATTGGGAGTTGATTTAAGATAGCTCCCTACTAATGATAATAATAGCTAACAGCCCCTGAGTACTTCCGTGATAGCAGGCCCAGTTCTAATTACTTGAATCCTCACAGGAACCCTATAAAGTAGGCACCATGATTAGGCCCATGTTACAGATGCGGAAACTGAGGTTAGAGAAGTTAAGAAAATTGCCCGAGCTCCTAACTCGTAAGTCTTTTCAAATACATACTCAGGGCCTCCCATGAACCCACTTTGCTAGACAGTATCTTATCTGTGCAGGTAATTGCCTCCTGCCGTGTGTGTGATGAAATGGCATCAATAGCTCTTGCACGGGACAGGCGTATCTTGCGGGGGCATGAGAGGGCTTCCAGGGTGGAGAGAGAGAGGAATGGCAAAGAAAGCTCTGATGGTTGTTGTAGGGGAGCCAATGTTTTTTCGCGTTAGTCTGAGAAGGGAGTGCACGGGGCTGCTTACTTCCGTGGCTGACAATTAATCAAACTCCAGGAGACTCTCCATGGATCTGTTTAGAAAGCCATGCCCTGCCCCGGCATGCTCCTGACTGTTAGGCTGGTGGGGCGGGCGTCGCTGAGCATCGCATGTGCCTCACGACTGTTCAACACGTTGGGAGAGACTCAGAGGGGGTCAAATAGAGGCAGTGGGAGAGAACACGGCAGGCTGGGGGAAACGTCGCCAAGACGGAAATATATTCATGGAACTTTGGAACTGAAAGAGACTTTAGAGAGCGTTCAGCCACCTCCTCATTTTATAATTGTGGGGCCGAGGGGCAGGGAGGTGAAGAGTCCCAGCTAATCCCACTCAGGTGGTTCAAGACAGAGCCAGGAGGAAAAGGGGGTCTGCTCTCTCCACCTGTGTGAAAGAATAAACCTGGTTAGAACCATTTGCTAAGTGCTTACTGAAGACTGAAGGCTGTGCTAATTCATGTCTTGGGAGGGATGTGACAGGAAAGAAGTAGAAGATTTCTCCTGTCCTGAGGCTTACAATTTCCCTGGAAATACACACGATATACAAATGCAAACACTGATGGACTAATCTTGCCACTTCTTTCGTGAATCCAGCACACGTTAAGAATGTAGGAGATATGACTTCAAAAGATAATTGGGTTAGGATGGTGGTAACCCGGGCATGGTTTCCAGGAGTGCACCCTGTTCTGTATAGAGGTGGATAAGAGGGGTGTGAATTGGTAGAGAGAATGAAAACCATTCAGTGTTAGAAATAAATACGACTTGTGCCAAGGACAAAGGAGCACAGAGTGAGAGCCACGAACACAGGCGGCAAGCAAGTTCATTGGGCTGGCACGAAGAGTATGCATCAACAAGCAATGAGAAATGATGTCACGAAGAGAAACCAACTTTAAAAACATTCCTGTGATATCTTGAGGCAGCTAGCTGTCTGACGTTTGAGACACCGAGGAATCTGCCCTGGTTTGATACCTAAGGAACAAAACCAGTTGTAAGCAAAACAATGAAATTACACGTGTTGTTTCCCAGCACACCACATGAACAACCTCTAAATGGTCACAGTGCGGTTACAGAGCTGCATAAATCAGTCGCAAGGGGTGACGGGGCTTCTTCTATATTCTAGGCATATAGATGCTGGGCTCTGAAGATACGATGAACAAGACAGACTCAGCCCGCTCTGGGTGTGTGCTTTTACAGGTGTGTTCTGTCACAGCAGTTCCAGGAGAAAATCAGCACTCTTTATGTCATTCAGAATTAAGGAAGCCCAGCAATTCCCAGAAGCAGTAGATAAATAATCAATATGTTTCAAGGATGTTTAAATGAGTGAATAAAGACACTGGGTTTATTCTGCCCAGTCACCAACTCAAGCAGAGAAACAGACATCCATCTATGACTCTTCGCTCTGCTGGCCGGGAGCCAGTGCAGCAATACGGTTGTCTTCCTACGTCTTACCTCCATTTCTAGGTGTGCTCTCTCCCTAGAGGGATGCAAGGTTATTCTCTGATTATTGGGCTGTTCTTATTGTCGAGGCTGCTGGCTACCACTTTGTAAGACCGTTGGGGGGCAGCTTCAGCTGCGACTCATCTGGAGATGTCTCGGCAAAGGACTCCTGAAAGGACTGGATGACCCTGTGGGGAAAGCCTTGGTTATTCACCTTCATTGCCTCCTTCTTTTGATCAGTCAAGGACTAGGCATTTCCCTCAAGCTCTAAACTAGAACCGATCGGAAGGTTCTAAAGTACCTGGAAGGGCGGGTGGAACAAGGAAAGGGTTTAAATTTTAATAAGAATGATATCTTGTCTTTGTTGAAGCACAGACTGGACAGGACTCCCTCCTGTTGAAAGGGGGGCTGGTGGTGGGGAGAGGGGTGTTTCTGGATTAAAATAAGCCAGACCATCAAATCAGTTGATTTCAACTAAACCAATACAGTTAAATCAACATTTCTTGGGTATTTAGTATGTGTCTGAACCATTTCTAATAAGTCTGGAGCACTTTAATCTTCATCTCCAAAAATGCATTTCTTACCATCAGACACTTAAAGTTTAGAAATTGATATATTTAGAAACTGACATATACTTTTAGTCCTTTTTTTCTTTGTTGTCATTGTTTGGTTTTTCATTAACCCTTTTTCTCCCAGTGTCAGCTTGGCAATATCATGGAAAGCCAAGGACTTTAGGTCAAGGGACACGCTCTGTGGCCTGCCGTGTGGCCATCAGCAAGAAGACAACCCAGGGAACATTTGGCTATTGTCAAATGGAGGGTGTGGAAGGCAATGGGGCAGCTGAGGCTTCCCTTTTGCCTCTTTCCTCCTTTCTGTTCAGTCCCTGTGGCAGTTTGCAGGTTCACAGCTTGGGGTTTGTGTTAATCTGGGAGCACACAGTTCTGAAAACCATTGCTTTCTAGGACCCTCGTGGAGAATTGGAGAATTCTCTATGGAGAGCTCTGGTCCTAAAGGGAATATGGCAGGAATGGAGGGAGAAGGGAAGAAGGGAGCTCATCAGAGTTGTGGCTTCTCCTCCAAGGGAAGAAAGTGCCATTAGGGCTGCTCAATTAACCCCAACTTAAAGGGAGCTGGAGACAGCAAGGAGGTCATCCAGCCTGGGATATCCTACCCCCACATCTCTTTACCAAGACCTGGTCAACTGGGCATCAGGCTAGGAGGGATCTAGTTACTACATCACACAAGGTTTTCTGAACAAGTTTCAGACTAGAATAGGAAGGCTCTGGGCAAGAGGGGAAGGCACATGAAGAGAGTCAAAGAAAAGTCTGTGCTGGTCAGTGGATGATGAATCAGTTTTGGCCCCGCCATTTATCAGCTGTCTGCCTTTGGCAAACTATTTAACTTTTCGGGGCCTCAGTTTACTCATCAGGAAAATGAGGGAACTACGGAGAAGGCTCTGGAGGCAGACAGGTTTAAATTTTTTTGTCATTTTCTAGCTCTTGGACCCTGAGGAACTACTCACTTTTCTCTTGTGTAAAATAAGGGCAAATAATTACTACCTGCATCAAAGAGTTGTAAGAAGGAAATATGATAATATATGTTAAGTGTATCATACAGTGTCTAGCGTATGGTGTTCAATAAACGTCAGCAGTGTATATAATAGGAAGGGTGTGAGGATTAAGGAAATACATGCAAAGCACTTAATATCCTTCCTGACACATGGGGCTCCCTAATAAACTTAGGTATCATGTGACTTTGAGCAGCCAATAAATATTTGTTGAGCAAATGCCCAAAGGAGGGTTGTGTCTTTTCTAACTTTGAATCTCTGGCCCGTAGGCCTGGTGTATAGTAGAGTGTAGTGTATTACTTTCCTATTGCTGCTGTAACAAATTAGCACATATTTAGTGTCTTAAATTTGTTACCTTACAGTTTTGGAAGCCAAAGGTCCAAAATAGCTTTCACTAGGCTAAAATCAAGATGTTGGCAGAGCTGTGTTCCTTTTAGAGGCTCTAGGGGAAAACCCATTTCCTTGCCTTTTCTAGTCTCTAGACACGTCCTACATTTCTTGGCTCACACCTTCTTCCTCCATCTTCAGAGCCAGCAGTGGAACATCTTCGGATTTCTCTGTCTTTGCCTCTGACCCCTACTTTTGCCATTGCATCTCCTTCTCTGAGTCTGATTCTCCTTCCTCTCTCTTATAAGGACCCTTGTGATTACATGGGGCCCAGTGGGACAATCTGCCCATCTCAAGATCCTTAATGTAATCACAGCTGCAAAGTCCCCTTTGCCATGTAAGCAGCGTAATCACATGCTTTGGGGATTAGGGTGGATATCTTTGGGGGACCATTACTCTGTTGACCTCGGTAGGAGTGAATGAACGCCATGTTGCACATCAGCACGTCTTTCCAGAGCCTCTGCTCGCCACGTGACCTTGCCCAGTATGTCTCATATTGAACAACTCTGCCCTGGACCTAAAAAAATTCGAGGACATTTGACTTTACAATAGGCCTTTCTACATGCTAGTGGTTTAGCAGCCTTGCCTCAGAGAGAAGGGCAGTTCACGATGAAGGCAAACATCTCAGGCTCGCTCTTTTCCCCAAGTTCATTATAAGCGTCTTGATGCTCGCTATTGCCATAGGTTTACCTTTCTTTTTAACTAATTATGCATCATAGCCATACAATGAGGAGGGCTGTTTGTCTCTCCTGAGTTTATAGATGAGTAAAACAAGGCCTAGAGAGGACCCACTGGGGCTGGAATTACAGCTCTATGTTGTAGAAGTCAGAATTACTGTGGTTCTGAGTTTTTGCTTCAATATTCCACTTCTTTGCCTCCAACTAGAAGAAAGGAAGCTGTTAGGTCCTCATTGTTGACGTTGCAGCTTAGAGTTATGAGTAGATCAAAATTCTTTATTCCCCTCTCCGCTGGCACACTTTCTTTTTTTGGTGCCTGACTCGAAAGTCGCTGCCTTGTGTGTTTATGAACTTGTGCAGTTAAACTTGCAGAGGGACGCAGCACCTGTCCCATGGCTTTTCCTCTCAGTGTGACAATGATTTACCAAGTCGTTCTGGCTTCCTGATCAAAAACTGGAACTTCTTTAAGAGTTTTAATTATAGTCAGTTCAAAAATGGTTGCCAAAATAATTTGGACTTTAAAAAAAAGCCATCTGTTCAAATGAGAACAGCATCACAATTGTTCGAACCATAGTTTTGACTAAGGTAAGATCAAAAACTAAGATTTTGCATCTTTGTAACGAAATCAAGGTTCAGGAAAATATTACATGGTCATAGAAATATTCCGTAATTATTTAAAATATGTTGTGAGATGCAGGGACTGAGATGAAGCTGAAGGGAAAGCTCAGAGATGAAAGACAAGAAAAATGTCAGCATTAAGTATTTACTTAAGACTATATTTTTGTATGTTAAATATAATTGTGTTGCTCAGTACTAAGTGCCAAGAATTTTACACGTTATTCACAATAGCCAAGACTTGGAAGCAACTTAGGGGCCCATCAAGGGATGAATAGATAAAGAAGATGTAGTATATATACACAATGGAATACTACTTAGCCATAAAAAGGATTAATTCTTGCCATTTGTGACAACATGGATGGACCTTGAGGGTATTACGGTAAGTGAAATAAGTCAGAGGGAGAAAGTCAAATACTGTATTGATCTTACTCACAAATGGAAGATAAAAATAGTAACAAACAAACACATACAGACAGAGATTGGATTAGTGGTCACCAGAGGGGAAGGGGGGAGGGAGGAGGGCAAATGGGGTGATTAGGCACATGTGTGTGGTGGGGGGTTGTAATTAGTCTTTGGGTGGTGAATATGACGTAATCTACACAGAAATCAAAATATAATGATTTACATTTGAATTTTATATAACGTTATAAACCAGTTACCTCGAAAAAAAGAAAAATACCTTGCTTGAAGTGCTACCAAAAAAAAAATACTAAGTGCCAAGAATTTTACATATATTATCTCATTTAATCCTCACAATACTAGGAAGTAGGTATTGTCTCCATTTAACTGAAGCTCATACTTGTTTATGATTCACAGTTAGTAAACAGAAAATCTCGCCTCAAATACAGGCCTGCCTACCTCCAAACCTCTTGTGAACTCCTGCCTCCTATTAGTGTTACACTCTGAGAGACGGAGGAAGAGGGTCAGGTCAGCTCCCTCTTCTTAAATAGCAGTTCCAGAGAGAAATGATGTGTTGCTAACATAGACAGCAAGAGGTCCATCAGACGGCAGAGTGATTTCTAGTATATTTGCTACCGTTTGTGTCTAAGGAACATGAAGGACACCTCTTTCCCTATTAGCTTTTACACTTTAGGAAACAGATGAGGTCTGGAGGTTGCTGGGGCTGGGAAGAAGATGCCTTTGTTTGAGTAAGACAGGCTCAAGTGAGGTAGATGGGATGTCGTCTCAGAGCTGAAAGGATGACCTGCCCTCTATTAGTCATGACTGTCAAGCTTGGGCTTGAGCAGCAGTGGGTTCTGGAGGCAGGCACAAAGCCAGGAGCAGGCATGGAATACCAAGAAGCCTGGGGGCCTGAGGGGTGAGCTCAGGTCCAGAAGTCAGGTGAACAGACAGTGTCTCTGTGGGCCATGGCAAGGCGGACAGAAACCAGCTGATCAGTCAGGACCGACCTCAGCCCCTGAGCCACCAGCACCAAGCGGGCCCAGTCCAGAGGCCCTGCATGGAGCTCCCATCTTGGGATCTGTGCATGTGGGCTGGAGCTGTGTCACAGGATCAGCGTTCAAGGCCAGGGTAGATTCCTTGTGAGCAAGCTTGTACCACCCCGCCAAATATATTTTGGGAAATATCACACTTGAAAGAGGGCTAGTTTGTTTATTTCCAGAAATGATGAAAGAACCTGTGTAATTTATTAAAATCATGTCTCATTATATATCCAGCATTGAGGTGGTAATCAAGATTATCATTTAGAGAGTCATTTTCAAGACACTTCACTGATTTTTAAAGGGCCAATATCTAGGATATTAAAGAGCCATATTAAATGGACATGGATGGTTAAGGGTCAATGCCTAGTATATATTAATAATAAATATTTATTAAATGAGTGAATGGACCTGCATTAACACAAACAAAAGGCCTACATTCTTTGGAACTCTATAGAGAGGCCTATATAAACCCAAAGGAGCTAGGAACTACTACATAGGTGAAATGCTTAGTGTATTTGGAAAGTGTATTTTCCTTCCCACAAAAATGAAATTAGAGGCCGACGTCATGGCCTAACAGTTATGTTCATGTGCTCCACTTTGGTGGCCAGGGTTCATGGGTTCAGAACCCCGGCCTGGACCTACATTGCTCATCAGCCATGCTGTAGTGGTGCGCCACATACAAAATAGAAGAAGATTGGCACAGATGTTAGCTCAGGGCAAATCTTCCTCAGCAGAATAAAAAGGAATAAAAAGTTAAATTTAGGCCTAGGATTTAGGGATCTTGGATGTGGGTAGAAAATCTTTGATGAAGGTCACTTTCATCAGCCGCCTTCCTGCCTCTTATCTTCTTACAGACTCCAGTGCAGAAAGGGACTTATTCAGCTGCCTGAAGTCTGTGTGTACCAGCAGCAGGTTAGGAAACGAGTTAAATGCCAGATTATTGAATGTCGCGTGTGGGAGCATCTGAAACCGAGATTTTAGTCACTTTGACTCTGCCTTATACACCCACACAACAGAAATGGACCACAAGCACTGGCTGAGCACGAGAGAAAAGCAGAGAAGCTGGAAGAACACTAGAAGACAGTCTGGTATTTGTGCCACATACTCATTCTCTTCTTCCAAGTCCTTTCCTCTTTATCTAAAAATCCATCTCCCACCCCATTTGATGAGAATTAACCCTTCTCTGGGCGAGTGAGGGTATGAGCTAATCGCAAGTTGCAATACTGATTAAAGAAATACAGTGCACTATTTCTTTCAAATTGCAATTCTGAAAATCCTCCTGCCTGAAATCTAGAAACTTCTCAAACCCAGTCAGATGTTAACAGGTTAAATTATTTGACATCTTTGAAGCTAGTAAAGAAGAAATAAACGCATCTGTTATTTTTAGGACACTCAGAGACAAGAGCAGCTTTCCGTTCCTCTCTCACCACAGTGGGAAATTTTTAAGTAAAATACACTTTAGGAATTAAAAACCTGTCTGAGGAAACAGTAATTTTGTATTTACTTATTTATAATTGTGGTAAAAACCACGTCACAAAATTTACCATCTTAACCATTGTTAAGTGCACAGTTCAGTGGCATGAAGTACATTTACATTGTCATGTAAGTGTCACCACCATCCATTTCCAGAATTCTTTCCATGATGCAAAACTGAAACTCTGTGCCCATTAAATAATTACTCCCCATCACCCACTCTCCCCAGCCCCTGGGAACCACCATTCTACTTTTTGTCTCTGTGAATTTGACTCCTCTAGCTACCTCAAATGTATAGAATGACACATTATTTGTCTTTTTGTGACAGGTTTATTTCGTTTAGCACAATGTCCTCAAGACTCATCTACATTGTAGCATGTGACAGAATTTCCTTCCTTTTTAAGGCTGAATAATATTCCATTGTACGGATGTACCACATTTTGTTTGTCCATTCATCCATCAATGGGCAATTGGGTGGCTTCCACCCCTTGGCTATTGTGAATAGTGCTGCTATGAACGTATGTGTGCAAGGAAAGAATAGTTTGTTAACCTGGGGTATTATTTTGCTCAGAGAAGAATGAGTGGATTGAAGATCTTGATAAGAGGAGAGGGGAGATACTGGTGACCCTTCGAAACATCACCAACATTTGAAACTATGCCAAGACCTTAAACAACTTTGCTGTAAGCATCTCTAAGTGTATGTACCAGTTTCTCTTCAAAATAAATGATTTTAAATCAAATTGTTTTCTTCTTGGGCTTGATGACAGTATTTAGTCTTTAATGAAATATTCAGGAATAAAGACTGAAAGAAGAAGTAGAAATGTTACATTTACTAAAACCCTCCAAACCACCAAATATTCAAGTGAACCCTCCGTTTGTTAGGAAGCTAGCCTAGTTCCATGAGAAGGGAAAGTATAAAATAGCTTTTGTGGAACATCTTGTCTATAATCACTGTTAATCTATATTGATATCAACATCTTTTTTCCTAAAATTCATTTTGACACTGTTAAGTATCTGGAGTCAATTATTATCTCATTGTCTGCCCAGTTTGATTACAGTGTATTTTTTAAGGCCTGGAGTATTTTTTTTTCCCAGCAAAATGGAAATGCAAACAGATGGAGAGTAGATAACTTGAGCTAATGTTATTCTTTTTCTGCCTGAGGAAACAATAGTAGAAAACTTTATAAGGCTCTTATTTAAGTGAATATAATTCTTGTTGCAGACAACAAGCCTTTTTCCCTATTGCCATTTCAAGGATTAATGAAAAGCTAGACCAAGGCAGGAACATATTAAAATCCAGGGACAAGTTTCAAGAACTTTTAGTGGTATGAATATCATGCATAGTTTATCTCTGTCTGAAAGACTCTGAGTCAGAAAGGATGTGAAAACATCTGGGTAGGAAAAAAAAAGTGTATTCAGAGAGACATTTTGCACTATCTGATTCTTATCTTCTTTTTAGTGGTTATCAAAGAGACTAAAAGGATTTCATAATATAAAATCCTCTAAAAGAAATACCATTGTGCATGAGAAGTGTATAAGATTGATACTTTTGCTTTCTTTTCATTCATTCACAATTATTTCTCATTTTCTTTTTTCAAGGTTTCTTTTTTCAAGAACAAATTAGTAGAAGAGATTTAGGAACCAATCATAAAATTTATTTTGCAATATTAGACCAAATTTCTGCACGTGTTAATCTTTAGGAAAAAACATTAAGATGCTGGTGTTAGACTACATGAAGAGAGCAACTTGGAGAAAAATGGAAGTCTGCCAATTGCAGAAACACGGTGTCCAGAAAAATCACTGATTGTAAAGAACATCCTCTCTTCTTATATAAGCTACCAGATGTTGTTGAATTGAACTTAAAAGAGAAAAAAATAAAAACCTGATGAGTCATAGGGTGCAACCACAGCTAAGCAAAGTTTAGCAGATCTTTTAATTAAAGCACATTGTGGTATGTGTAATAAACAATGTTGTGAAATGAAAAAATTTTAAATTCTGTACCGAACGGAAATTTAAATATAAGTCTTCAAAATGCTATTTAAGCCATAATGATATTGAAAATGGTCCAATTTGAATGATACTAAAAATAGATGCCATTTAAGTGGACAGAGGTTAAATACATAATGTGTGATTAAAAAACTACATTAGGGCCAATCAATTTAAAAATGTCTTGGGAAACATTTGCCTTTGATAATCCTGAGGATGCCTTTGTTTATCCAGTGTGTGCTGACATGCAGAAGCTCATTGGCATTGATATTTTAAATGCAAGAAAAATGTCTTTTACACTCACCCATTTAGAAAATCTTAATATCTTCATATAGTTGAAAAGACTTTGAAAGTTCTGGGCCATCTCGTCTATGACCCTCCACTTGCACCCCCAAAAGCACATTTTGGAGAAATCTGTTTTTTGTGTTAATGTCAAAGTTTAGTACTATAGTGTCTGACCAGACAGAGAATTGAGGAAATGTCCTCCTTATATCAGAATACATCAGGTGCCACTTCAGGCCAGGCCTTCTCTTCTATTCCAATGGAAAGTAAGAACCCTTGGATTTGATCTGCAAGAGTGAAGGTTCAGCCCTTCACCTCCTGCACATTTAAATTAGATGCTGACAGCCCCAACCCTCCACCTTGACCCTAGGTTTCTCTCTAAGCTCCTCTATTCTGTCCTTAGAGCCCTAATATCACTTTTCTTCATTGCAATTTACTACTCTCCCCTCATCCTCTACATTGCTTTTAAAGCTTATTTCCAGGACTAGTGCTGGTACTCTAGAAAGAGTCAAATGAGTTCTTAGGTCCACAAGACAAAATAGCTTTATTAGCCTGACTTCAGGCAACTGAAGCTGCATATCTGAGGGTTACTGTAAATATTCAAGAAGAACATGGTTACCCTTCAACCTTGTTCCCAACATGGCCACAGATGAAAAGAAGTTAATCCACACATTGTTATGAGCTTGTTAATTTGCTGTTTTCTTGTGTAACCTGAGGAGTGACTCAAGGGTCACAAGGATTTATGAGCTTGTTTTGCAGAAGAAAAAGAATGCCTTCAAGAAGTTAGGACCACCAGATAACCAGCCCTCAGCTGCCACTGACCCCAGGATTCCGGTTGCCCAAGGGCTTATCTGGAGTGAAAGAAAGAGGGACTTCCCCTTAGTTTCTCCAAAGCTCCTCCCAAGGCCCTTAGCACTATAAAGACCCCCTGCTTTCTTCTTTGTTAAGGTGGATTTGAGAGAACCTATCCTCCTGCCTTCTCATTTTGGCCGAATAAAGCTTTCTCTACCTCCAAGTACTGGGTGTCTCATTAATTGGCTTACCATACATCCGGCACATGAATTTGAGATTAAGAGGTTTGGTATCACAATCAACAAATATTTATCAATGCCTATTGTGACCCAATCATTGTGTAGGCACTGGTGACAAAGATGAAATGACACAGTTCCTGCTCTTTCTGTCATTTATGCAGCTGTCTCCAGAGTTGGATGTTCATATCTCGCGATAGATACACATGATTCATGAGGGTGGGTAGAAAATACTAAAACTTCTATTTATGCTTTTTAATTTAAATCTGAAAATAAGAAACTAAGCCTTATTAACATCTGGACTGCCATGCGAGGTCTCACTTGACCCATATGTCAGATGTCACATGTCAGGTACAGTGTTTAAAATACCTGGAGCCTGTAATGTTAAAGGATTGACAATGCAATATGCATGTCACACATAATATGTTTCTAATTAAATTTCCTTGGGATTGCGTTACCTAGTTTTATTTTCTCTAACAGCTTTATTGACGTATAATCAATATGCAATAAACTACCCATACTTAAAGTATACAATTTGATCAATTTTAGCATATGTGTATACTTGTGAAAATGTCATTGAAATCAAGATAATTCAACACCGACAAAATTTCTTCCTGCCCCTTTGTAATCCTCTCCTCTTACTCCTCCCTGCCTTTGCTCTCCCATCTCCTGTCCTCAGGCAACCACTGACCTACTTTCTGTCACTCTACATTGCTTTGCATTTCCTAGAATTTTATGTAAATGGAATCACACAGTATATTCCCTTTTTTGTCTGGCTTTTTTCACTCAGCATAATTATTTTGAGATTCATCCATGTTTTAACATGTATCAATAGTTCATTCTTTTTTATTGCTGAGTGGTGTTCTATTGTATGGATATATCACAATTCCTTTATCTATTCACCTATTGATGGACATTTGAAATGTTTCCAGTTTTAGCTATTACTGTACTAATAAAGCTGCTATGAATATTCTTGTGCTTTTTTCTAAATATGTACTTTCATTTTCTAGGAGTGGAATGGCTGGATCATACGGTAAGTGTGTATTTCACTTTTGAAGAAACAACTAAACTGGTTTCCACAGTGTTTGTATCATTTTAGATCCCCACCAGCAGTGTATGAGAACAATTCCTCCAAAGCCATGACAATACTTGGTATGGTCAGTTTTTAAAATTTTATCTATACTGATAGGTCTGTAGTATTATCTCATTGTGGTTTTAATTTGCATTTCCATGACGACTAGTGATGTTGAGCATCCTTTCATGTGTTTATTTGCCATGTGTATATATTTTTTGGTAGAGTAATTATTCAAATACTTGGCCCATTTTAAAAATTGGGTCATTTGTTTTCTTATGATTGAGTTTTGAGAGTTCTTTATATATTTTAGATAAAGTCTTTTATCACATATGTGATTTGCAAATATTTTCTGCCAGTCTGCAGCTTTTTCCATTCTTCTAACAGTGTCTTTTGAAGAGCAAAAATGTATCATTTTGAGAAAGTCTAATTGATTAATTTGTTCTTTTATGTATCCTACTTTTGGTGTTTTATCTAAGAAATCTTTGCCTAAGCAAGATCACAAAGGTCTTTGTCTAGAAGTTTTATAGTTTTAGGTTCTACATATGGGTCTATGATCAATTTTGAGTTTATTTACATGGTGTGCAGTATGAATCAAAGTTCGTATTTTTGCATATACAAGTTATTTCAGTACCAAATGCTATATTGGTTTTACTGAATTGCCTTTGCACCTTTGCTGAAACTCAATTGTTGATGTGTAGGTTGGTTTATTTATAAACTCTTTATTGTGTTCTATTGATCTATCTTTCTATATTTATACCAATACTATGCTGTCTTAATCACTGTATATTTATAATAAGTTGATATCAGATAGTGTTAATCTGCAACATTTTTCTTTTTCAGAGTTGTTTTGGCTATTCTAGGTCCTTGGATTTTCATATGAATTTTTGATTCAGTTTTTAAAATTTCTGCAAACAAAAAAAAGCTTGCTGGAACGTTGTTTGAGACTATGTTGAATTTATAGAGTAATATGGGGAGAACTAACATTTTAGCAATATTGTATCTTCTGACCCTAGAACACAATAAATATACTTCTCTATTTGTTCAGAACTTCTTTAATCTCTCTCAGCACTTTTTGTAGTTTTTAGTGTACAAGGCTTTTACGTCTTTTCTCAGGCTTATCCTTAAGTATTTAATATTAATTGATATTATTGTATTTTTTTTTTCAGGAAGATTAGCCCTGAGCTAACATCTGCCACCAGTCCTCCTCTTTTTGCTGAGGAAGGCTGGCCCTGAGCTAACATCCGCACCCATCTCCCTTTACTTTATACGTAGGACGCCTACCACAGCATGGCTTGCCAAGCGCTGCCATGTCCGCAGCTGGGATCCGAATCGGCGAACGCCGGGCTGCTGAAGCAGAACGTGCACTCTTAACCTCTGCGCCACCTGGCTGGCCCCAATTGATATTATTGTAAAGGGTATATTTTAAATCTCCATTTCTGATTGTTGTTGCTGGTATATACATTTGATTTTTGTATATTGATCTTGTAAATTACAATCTTATTAAACGTACCTATTAGTCCCACTAGCTTTTTGGTAGTTCCCATCAGATTTTCTGCATAGATGATATAAAATGGCAGAAATTAAGTCCTTATATCCCAGTAATCATAATAAATATGATTTAAATATAAATATATAAATCATAAATAAATATAAATAAATATAAGTCATAATAAATGTACTTAGAGTGAAATCTGTAACTTTAAAGACATTTATCAGGAAATAAAAGGGTCAAAACCCAAAAAACTAATAACTCAAGTAGTGACTTTTTTTACAAAAAAATAGAGCAATATAAGAACAGAAATAAATGAAGTAGAGCATAAAAGAATAAAGAAGTATCTTATGTCAGATTTCTTAGAACAGAGATTGGCAATCTTTTTCTGTAAAAGGCTAGCTAGTAAATATTTTTGGGTTGTCAGGCCACAGAAAGTGTCTATGTATATTTTTCTTCCTTTTTCTTTCTCTCTCCCCTCCTTCCTTCCTTCTTTCTTTCTTCTTCTTCCTTTCTTTCTTTTTCTTGCTCTCTTTCTTTTTCTTTCTTCCTTCTCTCTTTCTTCTTCCTCTTTCTCTCATTCTCTCTTTCTTTCCTTCCTCCCTCCCTCGCTCCTCACCTGCCTCCCTTCCATTCATCCATCCAACCTTCCTTCCTTCTCTCCTTCTTTCTTTCCTTCTTAACCCTATACAAATGAAAAAACACTCTTAGCTTGCAGGCCATATAAAGACAGGTTGTGGGTTGAATTTGACCCGTGGGTTGTACTTTGCCCACCCCTGTTCTACAAGCAGAGCAGCAGAAAATGGTTCTGGCACACTAAGTTTTTGGTGTTGTATTGAGTGAGTGTTCTGAGGAGTGAAAGAGTGATGGAAGCAGGCCGGGACAGGAGAAGCTAAGCAAGGATGTGGAGAGCTTCAGCCTGATCCCACAGGGAGTTCTGGAGCATGAATTGTACCACACAGAGTCCCACTTGGCCTTTCGTGGTGCTCTCATGTCTGTATGTCACTGGCCGTGACTACCTGGGGGAAGTTGTATGTCTCTAGGAAGCAGAGAAGGGGCAACCATGTGCTGTAGCAGCCCATACTCACAGAATCTGCAGGATGGGTACATTAGCCTGGAAAAGAAGATCCATTAGAAGAAGATTAACAAAACAAAAGGGATTTCTTAAAAAAAGAAAAAGGGTATTAGAAGCAAATAAAGTATGGAACGAAAAGAAAAAATGACTATACACATTGAGATTTTAAAAAGTAATAAAAATTTCAATATAGAGAGAATTCTTATCTTATTCAAGTTGTTCCAGAAAATAGAAAAGAAGTAAAAGTTGATCTCTCTTTCTGAGGTTAGAATAATCCTGATTCTAAAACCAAATAAGGATAACAGAAGAAAAAAGTTTCATTTCACATTTGAATGTAGATGCACAAAAATAGTAGCTAATGGAATCCAGTTGTATAAGTACCCAGAGGTCACTGGGTGCAGCCAAAAGTTCCAGCCCTAATCACTTGGTCTTTCCGGTGACCAGTCCCATCCTGAGGCTGTCTGGGGGTCCCACTCTAAGTTACCTCATTAGCATAAACTCAGGTATGATCAAAAGAGCCTTGTTGTGGGGCCTGCCCTGTGGCCAAGTTGTTAAGCCCACCTGCTCTGCTTAGGCAGCCCAGGGTTCGGATCCTGGGCACAGACTTACACACTGCTCATCAAGCCATGCTATGGCGGCGTCCCACATAGAAGAATTAGAATGACTTACAACTAGGATATAAAACAATGTACTGGGGTTTCGGGGAGAAAAAAACCAAAAGAGGAAGACTGGCAACAGATGTTAGCTCAGGACCAATCTAAAAAAACCAAAAAACCAAAACTTGTTACATTACAAAAAAAATAGACTTGTTATGAATAACAAAAGATACTCCTATCACTTTGCAAATTCCAAAGGTTTAGGAGTTCTGTGCCAAGAACCAGGGACAGAGACCAAATATATTTCTTATTATAACACACCACTACTTCTTACCCTCATCTGATTGTCATGTATACGTCTGTGGACAAACTTTCTACAGTGTCCATAAACTTAGTCCTGTGTACTGAGTCCTGACTTAGCAGTCCAATAGCATTGGTTCAATTTCTGGCTTTGAACAAAGCTGTGTGATCCCATGTAAGTGATTTAATCTCTTGGATGCTCATTTCCTTATCTCTAAAATGGAGATACCAATTCCTGCCTCTGAGTTTTGTGCTAAATATTAAATTGAGTTGTTGTCACGTTTTTGTATAGTGCATGATCCATTGTAGCTGCAGCCAACTCTTTCATCAAATGTCAACATACTCGATGCCTGGGCGTGTCTTTCACAATATGCTTTGTTGTGTTCATGATAGATCCTTTTGAATATAACTATCAGGATGTGTGCAGTCACCCAGTAGCTATGTAGTGTAAATCATTTTCTCAGGCTATTGATGAATATTCTTCATGTGGCAGCCTTGTTAAAATAAAGATAAGACAAATTACATCAATTTCTTTTTCCAGTCAACCAACTCTGTCATTAGATATTCAGAGAATAGATAAATCAGACAGAACAGTTTTTATTGTAAAGCTGTGTTGGTTATTACTCAGTAATCTGTTGTTTAAAAATGTTTGTTGATTGATTTGGTGAGTACCGTTTCCAGTGTAATATTATTTATAGACAGGATGCAATTCACCTAGTTACATTTATTTTGTTTTAAGGAGCCTCACCCTGGATTATTTTCTTAGCCAAATTATTATGTGATTTCTTCAGATACATATGGAACTACTTCTAAAATGTCAATATGAATTTATATTTATAGAATGTTTGGTAAGTAAAAACTATTTTACTATGTTTTTTATATTTCAAACTTAAGCACCTTAATAGAAATAAAACTACTTTTTCAAAGTCTTCTTAATCTGTTCCAAACACTACTAGGAGGAAAACATGTATTTCTATCTTTGTAATCAAGGTGTGCTACTGACTGGTGTTCTTTGTATCATCTTACACTTTGCCAAGCGGCTAGGTAGTCTTCTGTAATTCTTAAAAGTCTATGCAAGCAGGCATATCTTCAATTTATGCATTATGACCACTGAATAATCAACTCCTTCAGTAATCTTATTAGTAGGAAAAGTGCAGGGCACATAACCTTTCTGTGGGAGATTTCATCTTCAGTTTTTTGAAGACGGCCATGGCATTCTAGATCCCATCCCACTTGATCTTCTCACAATATGACACTGCTGTTCTTCCACTGAGTGGTGGCAGTCTATGTTCCCTCCCCTTGAACACAAACAAATCTCTGTATTTGCCTTGACTCACAGAATCTGGTGGAAGCGAGCATGTGATGTA
Source organism: Equus przewalskii (assembly GCF_037783145.1). NCBI lineage: Eukaryota > Metazoa > Chordata > Mammalia > Perissodactyla > Equidae > Equus > Equus przewalskii. The sequence goes on along the minus strand of NC_091860.1, from coordinate 10,673,128 downwards.
AGAGGCAATATGGCTTCCACCTGCTTTTCTCTGTCTCTGGCTGAGCTTGCCTTTGGAACCCAGCTGCCATGTTGTGAGGAAACCCAAACCACATGGAGAGACCACACAGAAGCATTCCAACTGACAGCCTCAGCCAAAGTTCCAGCTAACAGCCAACATCAACCATTAGACGAGCCTTCAGATCAGAGCTACCCATAGAAGTTTCTGTGATCATGGACATTTTTTATGTTTGTGCTGTCTAATATGGTAGCTTACTACCATGTGAGGCTACTGAGCAATTGTAACATAGTTAGTGTGAATGAGGAAGTGAATTTTAAATTATTTAACTTTAGTTAACTTTAAATAACTACATGTGGCTAATGGCTGCCACATTGGACAGTTTAGTTTCACTTGGTTGTCAATCCTCAGCCTTTGAGTCTTTCAGCTGAGACAACAGACATGGAGCAGAAAAAGCCACCTCCACTGTGCCCTCTCCATACTCCTAACTCTTGTGAGCCATGAGACATAAGTAATTATTGTTGGTTTAAGCTCCTCAGTTTTGGGATAACTTGTTACACAGCAATCAATAATGAATACTCTCTTTCTACTGTTTGTTTGTTGTATGCAGCAAATAAAAATGCACATGTCTCTCCCATCTTTTAAAAATCCTCTAGCTATGGTTACGTATCTCTTCTCTTCACAGCCAGGTTTCTTGAATGAGTCATCTACACTTACCATCCTCACTCACAGCTTATTCACTAGTCAACACCCACTAGGCTCTGGATAGAAATGAGGTGACAGCGACATTAGTTCAGCTATATTTCTCCTACTAGGAAAATGCAAGACTTCAGCATTCCACCCTGTCTTCATGTTCTCCCCTATTTATTTCTGAGCAAAGCCCACACTGGCAGAAAAAGCCCCCTCTCCTGGCTGAGAAATTGCAGAAAAACACATCTTTTTTGAGTGGACTAGAAAAAGACACCCCTTTTAGAAAAAGGCACTCCTTCCTGAGGGCTAATGCAGTCCTCAGCCAGGGTCCACGGCTTGGCAAGTGCAGTTCAGCCCTCACTTGCTCCCGTCAGGCGTCCTTGCACAGGGCACCAGCTGCATAGGCTGTACAACTGCACACAGTAGCTGTGTTTCTGAGATGCTCAGAGCTTTTGCACAGGCCTCCATCGACATTCCTTTCATGGTCCCTTGAGGATGCCTGGGATCCATGAAGCCTCTGGAAGGTGGCATCTTGTGAAACACCCTGGATGTGGACACCCTTTCCAGTGCTCCCCAAATTGCAGAACGCTTGGGATCCTAAAATGGAGCTGCTTCCCCACTTCTCCACATGCTAAAGCTAAGCCACGATTTTCAATGAAATGGGGAGAATGGCCTGTCTGCCCTGCTGTGTGGCATGAAGGCGACCATGAAAACTGCTCTTTCAGCTGCGTCTCTGTCTACTTCTCTCCGCAGGGTTCAGAACAAATCACAGGGTATGACTGGGGCCAAGAAACAATGCAGCCCTCTCCACGTACCCCCTTTCCTTTCTCTGCTCACCTCCCAGCATCAACGTGCCAATCTCCCTTCCACAATCCCCTTTTTCCCTTCATGAAACTAGGCTGCCCGCCAGTCCTCAAGCGTCGTCAGGGGATCCAAAGGAACTTGATGATACCAAAGTGAGGAAAACTCCCAAGTGCTATTTTTGCCCAAATTAGCCAGACATCTGGGTGGAGAGTGTGGTTTAGGGTTTCAATTTCCTAGAACATGCTACCTCTATTACAAAAGTGAGGACATATTTCCATGACACTAGGTTTCTAGAAGTGGGATAGATTATCTACTTTCTCCATTGGGAAAACACAAGTTCCCTCCATGCGAGGCTGAGGAAATGTCTGCTTGTGCTCTGAAAGGCTGTTTTCACAGCCCCAGAAGGCCTGAGACATGGCAAACGATGTTATATCCAACGACATCCAAAGATTAAATGAGGTACATCAGGAAGCGTCTATTTGCAGCTCACATTGGGGTATGTGGTTCAATATGTGATACATTCCGGTCCACTAAGAAAAGCCAATTTATAATGAGGGGCTCTAATTAGTTTGCAAGATCCCAAAGTATTACTAATTATGTTACTGTATTATTGTAGTAAAAGTATTGCTAATTATTGTAACTGAATCCAAATTTTTCCAATGAAGTACACCACATGTTTTTTCCCCCTACTAATGAACTTTGGAACACGAAATTAATAAATACATTAATTGTTAATCAGGCAATAAGCTCTTGCATTTTTGGTCTAGGTTGAATAAATTCGGTGGAATTAGATAGACTAGAGTTTTGCAACAGAAAAGGAAATGCTATTTTTCCCAAGATGACGTTCTTGGCTATCACTGTCAAATTATTGTCTGATAGGAAAAAATTGCAGGAATGATTGAATGTACATTTAATGGATTTTTGTTTTTCAGCATTAACTCCCACAAGTTCTTCTCAAAAGCTTTCTGAAGTAGAGCAATTTCCTTTCCAATTTGACTAAAACATACAGGCCTCAAAAATGATATCAATGTTTACTAAAATTCAACATTTTTAAGAAAATATTTTAATAATACGTACTTTATGGATAATTTTATACTTAAAATCAAATGTGTCTGGATTTTCTCTAGGTCCTCCGATATAAATGTAGCATAGTAGAAAATTATGTTTAGAGCATTAATTTTGACAGTTCAAGAAACTGGCCAGCTAGACGGAATTATCAATCATAACCTGGACGTGGAGTCTTCAATGGAAAAAAGTTAGAAGGAATTCCCTTTGCTGGTTTCCCCCTTGGGACATCTGGGTGTGGTTTATTTTCTTCTCTGACTGGGACAAAGATATGCAGGAAAATCTTCTTTTACAATTAAAATTCCTTGTTCTTACAAACAAGCTTAAGGAGGAAAAAAAAAGAAAAGTGCCAGATCAAGCCCAACTTAATCGTTTGCTTATACTGGTGTATATATTGGATTTTTTCCAGGTTAACAAAAATAAAACCACAGGAAAGATATATGCAGTAGTATATTTAAGCTACTGGCTCACACACATTTTAATGGCTGAAAGTATATAAAAAATACGGAGGCGGAAGAAAAAACAGTAAGCAGTTATGAAACATAACAAGGTTTGTTATTCTTTATTACTTTAAAGGAAGCTAGAACCTGATAACAATATGCCACATATGGTTCAGAACCAAACGAGAGCTGCTTAGTTATTTATTTTGCATTTGTTCTTTTCAGGAAGTGAAAAAAACAGCTTTATTGGCACTTGAGTTTATTTTCAATTAGAATCCTCACAAATCAGAAAACATCTCATAAAACAGTGAAGATGGAAAAAATGTTATGCAGAAAAAACTTTAAGTCAGCTTGTTTTCTATAGTGGTTTGGATTGTGTGATCGATTTTATCAGGCCACCTGAAAAAATAATTCAACCTCTGCATTAACCTTTAGGATAATACATAATAGTGTCTTGTCCTATGATGGAAGTAAGAGGAAAAATTTATACTCGCTTAGTTTTGAGCACTGAAAACACTTTCCCCTCCCCGCCAATTCTGCCATTTGCTCATGTCCCACATGAATAAAAGGATGCTGCTTAGAAACCGGGGCCTTGCTGCCATTGTATTTTTCTAATTAAAATTCACAGTATTAAACACAGTTGAGTACATCCATGCATACATGACATACCGTTATCACATACCGGAAGCTCCAATCAATGGCACTGAGCGCAGGCTCATTTCATAACATCATTAAGATTCATTGTACGCTGCGGTTCAGAAAGGCTTTGTCAAAGCAGATAATAACGGCCTGTCAGAAACACGCAAACAGAAATTTATATTAAATTGTCCTTTCCCTCCTTTTTTAGTATGGGAATCTAGTTGCATTCCCAGTAGATGGGTTCAGAGCTTCACTTAAAAGGCTTCTAGGTTCTTAAGATTGCAAAATATTACCAAAATAGAGTGTAAAAAAAAAATTAAGTAAAAAATGTTTGAGTAACTAGGTGGGGTACAGTAATCAAGCATGATGACTGTATCAAAACAAAAGAAGGTATAGCTCAGGAGGGTGAAGGTGGCAGAACCCATGAGTCACAAGGCGGAGTGTATGATTTGGAACAAGTCACAGAAAAGCACTGCTTTCTTTTCCTTAAGAACCTTTGTTACTCTTTATGTTATAATCTCAGAAAAGAAAGCCCTCTCATTAAGACAGTTTTTTCTTTTATTTCCTGCTGAGTGAAGAGGCCTGGGGAGACAAACTTTAGATGCTGGCTTCCTGAGTGTAGCTGTAAGGCTGACGCGATCTGGAGATTCGACGGTGAGAAGTGACTTCCTCAGACTCGATACTTTTCCTTGCCGTGTTCACTGATCACGCATATGTGCTACAACAGGAAAGGATTTAAATGCTTCAGTTTCTTAACAAAATATGAGGTGCAGAAAATGTGATGCAGCAATAATAGCTTGGTTATTGTTCTTGTACTTGGTTGTACTTGTTCATTTAAATATATATGTATGCATTTATATGTGTATGTGCATACATTTGAACACATGCACATATATGTATGTAAAATCTAAAGAGATCCATTCAAATGCTTAACAAAAGTTTCCTCGTTGTTTCAGTTTTGAGTTCTTTTCTGAATTTGGCTCCCTAGGTCTGTAACAATGAGAAATGCTGAGGGGGCAGTATGGTTAGCCATGGTGGAGACAGAAATGTCCTACCGGTACAATTACAACCTCAAGGGCGAATGGAGAACTATGGTAAACACAATATTGACTCTTACCCGACCCCTGTCGGGTAGCAAGAAATGAGTCAGGAATATTTTGATTGCAAGCGACAGAAACGGAGTCAGGCTAACATAAGCAAAAAAGCGGGGGTTATTGGAAGGATACTGGGGTAGCTCACAGAAGCGAAGGAAGAGCTGAGCAACGAAGCAACTGGAAAGCAGGAACGGGGTAAGTCCAGACGTCAGTCCCTGGTGCTTGTGGGTGCTGTCTCTGGGGCACTGCGATTACAGGGGCTAAGCCCCAAAACCTTTGGTCTCTGTGACTTTTGTTTTTAGTTTCTAATTCTTAAGAGAGAGAGAGAGAGACTGATTGGTCCGCTTTGGGTAAGATGCCTACCTCTGGGTCATTCAGCATTTGTCAGGGTCACACAGCTGGGGGTCTATACTGGGGGTCCATGTCTATATGTTGAAACTATCTCCCCCAAAGGGCGATAGTTATGAGCTGCATGCCACTGTCATTGGTACCTGCTAGATTTCAAGCACTGACACAAAACAGTTTATAGAACATCGATTATTATTATGTTTGGGTGGGCATAGTCAGTGACTATGGGGAAAAATCAATATCAAGCCATAATTCTGGTTTTGCTTCCTTATTTCTTTACTACAAAAAAGATACTCATAATTGCTTCCATTGCCCTAATACCTTTGCAGAGTAGTGGTGGGAATTGAGATTATGAATGCAAAGTGCCCAGAATATTCTTGAGACAGAAGATACTCAATAAGCAGCAGCTATCATTACTACTATCTCAATAATTGGTTAAATTTATGTCACTGTTAAGTTCTTGTGAAAAGGGAGTAGGGATCGGCACGCGAGACTTACATTCAGATCTCGGAAGTATTCATTGTAGCCCAAGGCGTAACCCACCACAAATAAGTTTGGAATCTCAAATCCAGCATCTGAGTAGGGAGACAGAAAAAAAAGAAACGAAATGTAGATAACACAAGTATAAAGCCACCACATGCTATTGTTGGCACTTAAACTGGGAGGACCTTGCATTTAGGTAGGAGCAAGCGAGAAAAGTGGTAACCAATGTATAGGATGAGTCCAATAGAACCTGGACCAGAGGAGACAAGACAAACAAGCAAACACACAGTGAAGAATGGCTGCGTTCCTGCTATATAGACAGCACTGAGAAAGGGCTCTGGCAACCCAGGAGATAACAAGAAGTATGCACTCGTTAGTCATGTAGCCCTCTGGTTCCAAACCAAGAAGCATCCCACGACATAATGCCAAAGGAAATGCTTTGAAAAGCACAAGGCACAGTTCACACAGAACATATTACAAGACGGCAATATGTGAGCAGGTGCACAGGCTGTTGCAACAAGGAAGCCATCCTCCCACTGGACTCAGTGTCCTCGGCTGGATAAAGGGCTGGAAAGCGAAACCTGGCCAATAAGATGAAAGGAAATGGGATTGCTCGGCTTGAGGAAGAGAATCCTAAGGGTTATTCTAATGCTAGTCTTTGAGTCTACAGTGCAGATGATCTTAATTAGGTCTTTATCTCTGTTGAGGGCAGAATGAGAGGAAACGGATTTAAATGCAGTATGAGATACTTAGGTCAAGCAAAAGAAGAATTTATTGAAAAGGATCTTTCAGGAACAGACAATAACTGTTCTTCTTCAGAGGTCTTGAAACAGGATAAATGTGCCTATAGTCCAATGATTTTTCAAATTCTTTCCAGTTTTTTAGAATCTACGTTTTAGTTTTTTTATTTAAAGATTAGCACCTGAGCTAACATCTGTTGTCAATCTTCTTTTTTTCTCCCTCTCTTCTTCTTCTCCCCAACTCCCCCCCCCCCCCAGTACATAGTTGTGGGTCTCTCTGGTTGTGCTATGTGGGACGCTGCCTCAGCATGGCCTGATGAATGGTGCCATGTCCGCATTCAGGATCCAAACGAGCAAAACCCTGGGCTGCTGAAGGAGAGTGTCTGAACTTAACCACTCGGCCATGGGGCCGGCCCCTATGTTAGTTTTTTACGGTATTGCAGATGAGAGATGTACTTGCTTACTTTTATGAAACTATACTTTGGTACAGCCAATGGACATACAGCATGGAGAAAATTATCTCCATGGAGACTGCTTACCACCATTTCGATCCCTATGACCAACGATGCTTTCACATGGAGAAACCAACTGGTTGCTGCTCACAGTATGTACTAGAGGTGTGGGACTTATTTTCTAGGGGATTGCATTATGTGTCACTGTTAAGGAGCCCATTTAATCCCTCCAAACTGCAGGTTCTTGAGAAAAATATTCAAAGAGGAGATGCAAGAACAGAAGAAAAGATGGCGGAGTGTATAAAAGATGTCATTGAGCATATCGGAAAGGGTCAATTATGGGAAAGGAACAAAAAGTTCAAAGCCTCAGAAATCCAGAGAGAAAGAAGAAACAGAGATTCTGAGCCAGCTAAAAGAATCTTAGTAAATGCCAGGAAACCCTGGTTGTAACAATGACAATGATTTTACAGTGAGCAATGCAATCCTTACAAGAGGCGTGGCAAGTCAGCCTGGCAAAGCCTTCAGTGCTGTCATGGTATCAAAGAAGGACGATGGGTCAGTGGGACAGGAGACCAGTCAGGGATCAGAGAGCCTATCTCTAGCTGGTGAGTGGGTGCAGTTCCTACACTCACAGTTGCAATTCTAGATGTTACTTACAGGTGGAATGAAAGAGTAAGAGCAGCAAGTGGAGCAGACTGCTTGGGTTCAATGCTGACTCTACACTTACAGCTAGGTGAACTTGACAAGCTATTTCACCTTGTTGTGTTCGATTTCCTCATCTGCAAAATGGATGTAACAACAGCACCCACCTTAGGGGAATGTTGTGAGGATTAAATGTGTTAATGTCTGTGTAGCTCTTAGAACAGTGTCAGATACCTCGTAATCTCTTACTAGCGTCAGCTGCTATTATTTTATTAATGTTGTTGCTATCAATGACACAAGAAATTTGTAATTAGTTGGATATGTCTGAAGCGAATGTCTTTCAACTACAAAGTTTTATCTATACACCAATCTTACATTAATTATTTCCTTAGAAGACTTCTATTTACAAAGCTTGTCCAACCTTACCTACATCCTGAATATACTCCCCAAGTCAGGAACTGCACACAAACACACTATTGGGTCTATCCGCCCAGAACTGACATTCTCTAGATTGAATACATCCAGCAGAGAATGAAACTTGTTTTTAGAATAAAGAGTCACTGGCACATGACCCATCCATAGCATGCTTCTCTGGCAGTAATGTTTGTTCAGCTTGCTGATGAGAATTGTAGCCAAATTATCCCAGAGACCTTAGAGCAAATGTAAGTTATAAAAATCAAGCTGAAGTCTGCGTATGCAAGGGAAAAAAAATTGCCTCCAGTGTTAGACTAATAAGTAATCAAGCTGCTTGTTCATCCTTTCTGGCATTAGAACTATTCACATTATGAGGAGGAGGCAGGAGAGCGCCCTAGCTGAGGCCAGGCCTCCAGAACACTCGTCTGGAGGCAAGTGTGAAGAAGGGATCTAGAGCTATTTGCTCTGCTAATTCTCCGTGTTGTTGAACTTCTGTTTGGAGGTGGTGGGGAGATGTCTGGGATTTCCCCTTCTGCGTGCTAAAATTCAGGCTTGCTGAAGGTCAGCATTGCGCATTGTCTGGTACCAGTTCCCGGAGATAGTATGAGAGTCCCTCCAAACCTTTACAGGGCCTCTCCATGTCTGATTGGAGGGGACAGTGGCCAAGGCAGGAATCCTGTGCATCGGAGCCAGTCTACTGGGTCGGGTCTCCCTCTACCCTAACATTCTAATAGGTTTCACGAAACCTATTAGCTGAGATCTTCGGAGTTAAGGTGCTATGGAAAACCTAAAAATAAAAATATCCAATGCACCCAACAAAGATGCAAATTAGAAAATTAAAAACCCTCATTGTAAAGGGTCCTATCTTCCCTTGGAAGGCTGGGGAGACCGCAGGGAATTGGTGGGACTATCAAACCTTTATAACTTCTGCTATAAAGGGCACACAGGAATTTCTTAAACACAAAACAACACCATCAGCCAACCAACCAACAAATGAAAAGCGAAAACACTTACAGTCAGGTCTAAAGCCATCACTTCCAGGTGTTCTCTTCACCAACAAACTACCATTAAAAAAAAAAGAGAAAGCTTTAGTGATCCAGATAACATTTCTGTGAACTGCAAATAGAATCAAACATCATTAAAGTATGTATTTAACATATGTATTTTTTTCCCTTGAGCAAATTCATGCTCCTGCTCCTGTAGCACCACATCAGGGATTCTGGATAAAAGGAAGGGAGGGGCGTGCCCTGGCACCTGGGCTCAGCCAGCTGCTCCTGGAAACAGCTAATGGAGGCATCATAAAGAGGGGCTCAGACACACAGCAAAGCATGTCCTCTTCCCTGTCATGTCTCTCCTGCTAGCAGTCAAATGGGCTATGTGTTCAGTGCGGCTAACCCACAACACCCCAGGGCAAAGGGTCACTGGTTTGGAATAGACCCTACTCTTTGGAAGCAGCATCCTATGTTAGCATCCCTCGTGGGCTTGTCCAGAAAGACAGAAACAACGATGATGTGAATGTCCGACTCACCTGGCTACCTTAATCATGTTGGGCTTGTATTTCTCTATGCTGCTGAGCAATGCTTTCATGGTCCTCCCAGTTCCAACAAGATCCTTCACAAAGAGGACAGACAAATTCAACCAAATGCATTTGGGCAGCATAATGGACTTTTCATCCAGACAGATGATTATGTTCTTTATTAATAATGCATCATAATTAGAATTGCCATCAAATTGGAGTCAAAATGGGAGGAGGAGTTGGTTATATTTTTAGACAGGTGCTTCTTTCTGGAAGCTGGGTTTGGGGGAATATATTGGTGAATATTTCCTCCTTGAATCCTTGAGCTGTGTTGAAAGGCTAAATTCGGCCTTTAGAGAGCACGTGGGACTCCTCGCTGAGTACATTTGGACTCATGCACGCACATTCAAGGACTAAATTTGGCCCTGAGGTTATGTAACACAATATGGGACACATGAATTTTCATGGACATGGGATGTACATCTGAATGCACTGAATGGATAAACACCTCCCCCTTGCCCTCCCCACTCAATAGGGGATTCTATGGCTGGGAAGTGAGATGTGTCTGGGCGGCAGCTGGTGACAGCCCGTGAATTCTGAGGGTGCACGGCTGGAGTGAGCTGAGGTTCATCTCTGCTGACGAGCTGCTGCACAATCAGAGGAGAATGGGCCGCAGAAATTTATTGTCCTTGGGACAGAAATCAGCTGTCAGGAGCTGATTTTCAGAACAACAGGTCTGAATTTAGCCTGGGTTGGGCAATTCATTTGGCTAGGGCGTCTACATCATGGGTTATGTCTGAGCCAGAAGAACTGCAGATACACACGGCATACACAGTCAATTGTGTAACAAAAGCTTGAAAACAGCTCTCCTGAATTTTTGCCAGCTGATAAGACAGACGTGCTCCTGAACGAAACATAGCCATTTGCTGTGTTAATCCACTGCAGCCATAGGGTCCTTTCTTCCTTTCTTTTCTTCTTTCTTTGTTTTCTTTCCTTCTTTCTTTCTCTATTTTTCTTTCTTTTAATAGAAAAACTAATTAAATTAAATCATAGCTTTCCTTTAGATTGCATTTTTAAATTAATTGTATTTATGATTTGGATGCTGAAGGTGGAATTGCTCAAAGTCGTTAGGGGTCATCAGCAAGAACACTGAATTAAGGATGAAGAGAGTTCTAACCTTGGTTTTATCATTAAATAAATTTGGTTCCATGTGCAAGTTTCCTCTTCTGTAAAAATGTCGATTCACAAATAAGTATAAGAATCAACTTAGACACGCGTGAAATTAGATATAAAAAAGGATAAGGTACCACACAAGTATTATTGCAAAGCTTTCTTTCTAAGTTATTTCAAGTCAGTGATTCTAGTTGTCTCCTGTTCAGTAAGTTTGGAGACTCATGCACACAGTGGGAATTCAATAAATCCTTGGCCAATTTGATAACAAGTTCTATATTTCAAAAAACTCACTGTTAGATTCTTTCAATTTCCAAATGTGGGTAAGGAAGGGTCAACTTACCTTAACAATGAGGACATTCTGAAATTAAAGAAAACAAACAACCCAATTATTTAGAATATAATGCAAATCTGGCTTACAAGATAAATACACATTTTGCTTATAGTTAGAATTTTGCAATTCACTTAGCTTGTCCTTCCCCATCCATCTAACCCAAATGCTCAGAGGTAATCTAGGTATTATTCCAGATTCATTTTAACAGTCTCTCTGGAATTACTTGGTGCTGCCATGTTGGTATCTATATTCAGGTTAGGAGTAGGCTTATTTTAGACCCTGTTAACTGCCTGAAGAGCTATGCATAGAGCCATCCCACCTCCATAATTCTGACAAGTGCCCCCACGCAGCCTTCTTTGGGATGCAAAGCTTACTGAGAGTTTATCAGAAAAACAAGCCAAAATCAACTGCATCGCTAATGAAGACAGAGCTCTGTAGGAGGATCATGTATTCAGCTGGGACAGCCCTATTCCTGCATAGCCACGAAAATCACTGGGGATTCTGTATTTACTCTCTGATTTTCAACCCTGAGGAAGGGAGTGGGCTAGAGAGAGGGCTGAAAGAGGCCTGGTTTATATTTTTGGTGAAATGCCTATGTCCCTTGCCACGTGCTCTCAAGATTTTCATCCATGTCCCCCCTAAGAACACTGATGATGCTTCATTTTAATTTCTTAGTTGATTGCTGTCTTCTCCACTAGACTATAAATTCCACGAGACTGGGAATCAGGTACGTCTTGCTCACTACTGTTTTCTCAGTCTCCAGCATCAATAACTGCATATAGATGCTCAGTAATTATTTGTTGAATGAAGGAATAATAACTGATTATCCTCATTAATGAGTTAAAATCAAGCACTTAAATGGATTAGTTACATGTCAATACTATCCCACCAATTTAAAATCGGTGTTAAATTAAGACTGTGTTAATATGCCGTTCCAATTAACTAAATAGTGCGAATATTCCCTCAATGTAACAGTGTCTTTCTTTAGATGACCTTTCATTGATCCCTAGGATTCAGATAATACTTTAAAAACTGGATCAAGCCTTACACCTTAGGTATCTTACTTGTCTAACGCAAAAGAGATTCAAGTAATAAAAATGTTAACCAACTAACCAAAAATTCTAAATTTGTACCATATTACTATATGTGCCAAATGCATTTTTAGGCAGAAATATCTTTCTGAAAGTGTTTTTCTCTCATGTATGGTATTTTTATTCATTAAATCCATTTCAAAAAAATCTTAATTTTATCATTAAAATGTAAGATATTATCCATTTGTAAAGTAGGTCATGCTCACAGTATCCTCTCTACCCTGAGAATCACACTGAAAGAGGAGTCTCCCTGGGATTCTGAACACATTTGCTATGATCCTAACCATCAACCCACAGCAGTTAGTTAGGATGTGCATTTTTAGTTTGATCGAGGCTTACCAACCATGCCTATTAACCAACCAGGAGACTTGGAGAAGACTTGGTTAATTTAATTTCCTAGTTTACGATTTCTTTTTGTTTCAATCTTATAATGGAAAACCTTTCTAAACTCTGTTAGTCTGCATGCTTGCCTAATTAAGTAAAGTGCACTGAATGTAATTAAATCTGGTTTTTGAAAGTTCAGGACCTTGCGAAACAAGAGTCATCTTTGAAAAGATTAGCTTCAACTATAAGATATAGTAGTGGCTGAGAAGTGGGACTTGGATGTATACTAATCCAAGGATATCTTGTCAAAATTACCTAAACACATTTTTAAAGTCAAGGTAATGCATACACCTGTTCGAAATCAAATAGAAAAGTCTAAAGATTTACAAATGTCGATGTGTGCCTGTTTAATGTATTTTAAAATACATTATCTTATGTACTTTAAAATAGATTAAAGTTACCATGATATTCTTTATTATGCATAGCCAAAATATTATCACATCTAACAAAAATGACAATAATATCTTAATATATAAAGCCTAGTATGTATATAAATTTTATGCACTGTCCTTAAAATGGCCTGTGTAGTTGGTTTGTCCAATCTAAGACCATGCATTGGCTTTTTAATTCTTTTTAAATTTAGAATAGTCTCTTTTTCTGTTCTTCTATTTCTCAATTTAACAATTTTAGACATCATCTATTTACTATATTCTATAATAGATGAGAATTTCGTTCTTTTACACTACCTCACTTCCTTTCCCCATCCCTCAATGCAGCTACTTTGTTACAACTGTATCTTCTCGTACTGCTTACGTTTTTTCCCACTGAAGAGTCAAGTAGTGTACTACCTTTATATTTCCTTTCAGAGCTCATTTATTCTTTTCTTGGAATTCCTAATTGTTTTTCCTATCATCTTCCAGTCGTTTTTTTTAAACGGCAATAATCATTCTTTTTTTTTTAGCAAGCTCTTCTTTCTTGGAAGGATTATTACAAGGAACACATTGTTTAATTATGGCTTAACTATATTTCTCAGAGGATTTTGGAGGATTAAGGAGGGGGTTGATGACATCCGTAATAGCACAAAGAACTCTCTGAGTTATAAACAGTATTAAAAAAGTAAAATTCAATGGAACAAAATTGAGAGCCCAGAAGTAAACCCACACGTTTATGGACAGCTAATATTCGACAAGGGAGCCAAGAGCATACGATGGAGAAAGGAGAGTCTCTTCAATAAATGGTGTTGGGAAAACTGGACAGCCACATGCAAAAGAATGAAAGTAGACCATTCCCTTACACCATGCACAGAAATCAACTCAAAATGGATTAAAGACTTGAATGTAAGACTCGAAACCATGAGACTTCTAGAAGAAAACATAGCAGTACGCTGTTTGACATTGGTCTGAGCAACATATTTTCAAGTCTCATGTCTGACTGGACAAGGGAAACAAAAGAAAAAATGAACAAATGGGACTACATCAAACTAAAAAGTTTCTGCACAGCAAAGGAAACCATCAACAAAATGAAAAGACAACCTAACAATTGGGAGAAGATATTTGCAAACCATATATCAGATAAGGGGTTAATATCCAAAATATACAAAGAACTCATACAGCTCAACAACAAAAAATACAACAATCCAGTTAGAAAATGGGCAAAAGATCTGAACAGAGATTTCTCCAAAGAAGATATACAGATGGCCAACAGGCATATGAAAAGATGCTCAACATCATTAGCTATCAGGGAAATGCAAATCAAAACTACAATGAGGTATCACCTCACTCCGGTCAGAATGGCCATAATTAACAAGACAGGAAAAAACAAATGTTGGAGAGGGTGTGGAGAGAAGGGAACCCTTGTTCACTGCTGGTGGCAGTGCAAACTGGTGCAGCCACTATGGAAAGCAGTATGGTGTATCCTCAGAAAATTAAGGATAGATCTACCATATGATCCAGCTATTCCACTGCTGGGTATTTAGCCAAAGGACTTGAAAACACAAAGGTATAAAGATACTTGCACTTCTATGTTCATTGCAACATTATACACAATAATCAAGACATAGAAGCAAACTACGTGTCCATTAAGGGAGGAATGGATAAAGAGGATGTGGTATTTATACACGATGGACTACTATTCAGCCATAAGAAATGAGGAAATCCAGCCATTTGTGACAACATGGATGGTCCTTGAGGGTATTATGCTGAGTGAAATAAGTCAGAGGGAGAAAGTCAAATACCATATGATCTCAATCATAACTAGAAGATAAAAACAACAACAACAACAAAAAACACATAGCATTGCAGATTGGACTGGTGGTTACCATTGGGGAAGGGGGGAGGAGGGGAGGGCAAAAGGGATGATTAGGCTCACATGTGAGGGGATGCGCTATAATTAGTGCTTGGGTGGTGAACATGATGTAATGTACACAGAATTAGAAATATGATGTACACCCGAAAAAAAATTAAAAAAAAAATTATATGATGAACTTTAACAAGAATAAATATAACATCCAGTACTTTGCATCAATAAAAAAAATAGTAAAATTATTTAGTGGGCTCATAAATGATGGGCAAGGGAATACTATTATAGAAAAACCATCTGCTATTGAAAGGGAACTATGCAGACACCTAGAGTTCCTTAGTGAGTTAGACAGAGCAGTCATTACATATATATTTATTTTCCTTGACAGAACATCACACTATGTTTTCAAATTCTGTCATTACTGTAACACGCTACTGTCTGGATTTTCAGTGGCCTACCTGTTGTGTGAAAAGCCCACCCCAACATAAGTGGATGCCTTGAGTACCTTTGGAAGCCTGACTCTGCCATGCAAGAGAAGAAGTAGCCCGAGAGTAGAGAGAAAGTGACTAGCCCAACTTTGGAAGTGTTTTCACTAGTGTCTATGAGAATTAATCTCTTTACACTTTAATGTACCAAGATTAACTCCACGAGCTAAGGGACAAAGACCAACTCATCTTTATACAATCAATACACAACATGGAGACCAGTATATGGTAGCTATTCAAGAAATGCCATGGAACAAATCAATAATTCTGACCTCATTTCTTTCACTTCCTTTAATTCACTATACTTTGGATACACCTCCTCCATTTTTTCCTTAACGATGTACAATTCTGTCTTAACCGAGCTATAATTAATGTCTACTGCTTTTAATTTTACACTAAGAAATCTTCTAAAATTCCCATTGTTTGGAGTGGGCAGCCTTGGGAATTTTTTCAGAATGCACTGTGTCTCCTAAACATTTCCAATCTGATAACTCTGATCACTGAATCTGAGATGTTTGCCAGTTACTGTCTTAGTCATCTCATCACACCTCGCTCATTTCCTTCCAGAAAGCCAGTAAAATCTGCAGCCTGGGGGCCGCAGGCAAAGATTCTCTGGGGAATCTCTGGAGTGTGTTCTTTCTTTGCTATTGCATGATCCTGATGGAAGCTAATCACGTTGAGTTCCCTGAAGAAAAAGAAAGGAAGAAACAGAAGAAGAAAAGAAAGAGGGAAAGAATGATAGAAATCTAAACGATGTTCTTAAATAGGTTATTGCTACTTTTAGTCTTTTAAAACACAAAATGATTAGCACACCACAGTCTAATCCTCAGCAGCGGGGTTTTGTGGCTGTGGTCACACCAAGCAGAGGAATGGCAGTGGTGACGATGAGCTGATTGTGGATGCTGAGTGTGAGTGGGAGTGTGAGTATAAACCCCATGGAGAAAGGAATGTAGTTCAGCATTTCCCTTTATGTGATAATTCACAAAATTGACAGAATCCTCAGTCAGTGGGCATTTCCATTATTGTGCTCTGCCTAGGCAGATGCAATAAAAAGGAATGATTTAAACAGTTAAGGCAGCCAAGGAGAAAATTTTGGCAGGTTCCAGCGCTTCGTTCTGGCATTTGATTAGAAACTTATTTGGGGGGGGGAGGCGGGGCATGTCTCCCAAAATCTTGCACTTAACCTGCACATCTGTGTCTTCCCGTTGCCAGATTTGGGCCTGTTTCTGTGCATTTGGTTTTATTCCATCCTTTCAGAGATTTCTCTTGAACATGAATAAAATCTTCTTGCTTTAATGGATACACGCATTTTATGAAGTGCCAGGATTAAATCAACTTTGAAAAAAATCAGCCGGAGAGCACGTTGTGCAGACAGCTTAAACACCCCAAGTAAAATGCT
This sequence comes from Equus przewalskii, assembly GCF_037783145.1. Classification (NCBI taxonomy): domain Eukaryota; kingdom Metazoa; phylum Chordata; class Mammalia; order Perissodactyla; family Equidae; genus Equus; species Equus przewalskii. The sequence continues at coordinate 10,656,703 of NC_091860.1, read as the reverse complement.
TTTAACATTGTGAGCCGAAGAGGCCATTTCACTTAATCGTCGAGGGCTCCCTTTATTCCACGGCCATGACCTATTTAGAACCATGACTCAGTCAGCCTCCCTGTGAGCTTCCTTCCTTTTGCTTTAAAAAGAAGAAAGAAGGAAAGGAAGAAAGAGAGAAAGAAAAGTCAAAAAAAAAAAAAAAAAAAGGAAAGAAAGAGAAAGGTACATGAGGCTGCATAGTTTCCTTTTTTTAAATATTTTAACTTGCATTTCTTTAGAGGGCTTAAGAAGTTATATAGTACAGTTATAAGGTTTATGATGCACAGAAAAATTATACATGTGAGCTATTTTCTCATGTTTTAAAAAGTTCTTTCATAAACAAATTTGATTAAAAAAGCCCTTTCTAACCCTGCCGCCTTCATTTAATCAGTGAGCTCCGCAGCTTCTCCTTTGAAGAGGCTACTCCTCTTTCACTCCGACTTTGCTGCTGTGGTTCCAGTGCTGGAGCTTGCTTACCCAGCCCCGCCTCCCAACTGGACTCTCTACCTGGAGTCTCCCTTCCTTCTGTTGATTCTCCCCTCCTGTCGGGTTCATTTCCCTAAAACACAGCTTCCTGATGTCACCTTTGCTCCACAACTTCTGTGGCTCCTCTTTGTGTTTCTGAGCAAGTTCAACTCTTTATTGAGACATTCAATGTATTCTACAAACCAAATCCAATTTACATTTCCAGTTTTCAAAATTATGATTTCCCTATTTTCTAGTAATTTCCTTCAGTCATACTGGTCCACTCCTGTCCTCTGGCACTCCTACTTCCTTCCCTTCATCCTCCAATCCACGCTCCTCCTCCCTTTTCTGTGTTTGTCCCAGACTTCCTGGTCCCAAGTAAAACCTCACCCTGTGCTCTCTAAGACAATTACAGTCCTAAGGAATGGTTCCTTCTGTGGATTTCTTTAGCTCAAGGAAAGAGATTTGTGTGGAAAGACCCCTGGAGATTTTCCCTGGGTGTCGAGCATTAAATAAGATAAGATGTGTAAAAGTTCATGGCAGAGAAATAATATAATGATAAATGTAACTTCAGTGTACATTTGTTGATTGAGAAATCGTATGATGACGATATGAGAAGGGAGAAGTCAAGACGATGACCTGCAACAACCCTTACATCCAATGCAGGCATTTACTGTGGCTTCAGACTTTCTTCTACACCATTAAACAGAGGCTCCACTCATTGCTGGGTGCCTTTTCCTTTTAAGTTATTGTCCAGCTGGTGTACATTCTGCATGATGGAAAGATTCTAGAAGAGCCTCCAAAATTTATTTTTAAGCTTCTTTCAAACTCAGTGGAGAGCCTCTCTCTGACAGGCTGGAAAAGAGGTGAGCAGGGCAGGCCATATGAACACCTTTATCTGTTTAAGGAAAAGGAGATTCCAAAAGCGAAGGGAAATTTTTTCACTTCTCCACTTCCATGCATGTAGCATTCCCCAACTCAGTCCCCCCTTGAATCTCTGGTCACACCCAAGCCCTTCTGCTTCTACAGAGAATGTTCTCTCAGTCGACACCTTTCTCATCCAAACCTAAACCAGCTGGTTGATGTGTCCTTTGGTGTGACCAGGTGGGCTTCTATTTACTTTTTCCCTCTGCCACATCTTTCCTTTCCCAAACTTAATTGGAAACTTCTTTCTGATTTCTATCTAAGAGAAAGAGGAGCCTGAACTTGCTCAGTCACCAAATAATATTCTGACATGTCACGGCCGGGCATTGTGCATGATGCTGGAGTGGCGATGGTCAATGAGACAGGCATGGTCTCTGCCCACATCACACTCCCATGTTGGTGGAGGAGACAGGCAAATAAAAAATAAGCCCCCAAGTAAACATTGCAAGTTGTGGAAAGGGCTCCAGCGGAAAACAAGTGTACCGATACAGAGATTAACGGGGAACGGGAGAAGCTTACAGGGGAAGAGCATGTGCTCAACGTAGACAGGGTCAGGGAAGGCCTCCCTTGTACAGGAGACTTTAGGCTGAGGCCTGAAGCATAGGAGGGATATGGATTCCAGGTGGAGGCCACAGCTTGTCCAGGGTCTTGCAGGAAGGAGCTTAGCCCATGTGGTTATAGGACTGTGAAGAGGGGTGAGTGGGGAGGGAGGCGGAACCAGATCACACAAGTCTTACAGGCTGTCGTACGAAGTTTATACTGTAGTCTCAGAGCACTGGAGTGGGGTTGCCAGGTAAAACACAGAACACCCAGTTAAACTTGAATTTCGGATAAATAACAAATAACTTTTTAATCTAAGTATGTCCCAATATTACATGGGATACGCTTATACTAAAAATTTATTCTTTGCTTATTTGAAATTCAAATTTAATTGGGCATCCTATTTTTCATTTTATTTTATGCTAAGTCTGACAACCCTAATTGAGAGGCCGCTGAAAGATCTTCAGTAGGCCAGTGATGTGATCCAATTTGTATTTTAAGGGATCTTTGGTTGCTTGTTGGAGAACGGCTTAGAAAGTAGCAAAAGTTAAGCAAAGGCAGACGTTCAGGGAGGCTGGTTAGGATGTCATAACAGCTCAGAGGTGGGATAGTGGTGGCCTCGCCCTAGAAGACCAGTGCTTCTCAAACTTTAATGTGCATAGGAATCACCTACTGATCTCATAAAAATGAAGACTTAATTCAGTAGATCTAGGGTGGGATCCAAGATACTGCACTTCTAATAATCTCCCAGGTGGTGCTGACTTTGCTAGTTCCTAGACCAAAGGTTGGCAAACTATGGCCCATTGGCCAAATCTGGCCCACTGCCGATTTTTGTAAATAAAGTTTTATTGAAACACAGCCATATCCCCTTGTTTCCATATTATCTGCAGCTGCTTTCATGCTAAGACAGCAGAGTTAAATAGTTGCAACAGAGACTATATGATCCACAAAATCTAAAACATTTACTCCCTGGCTATTACCTAAATGTTTACTAAGCGCTGCCCTAGACCACACTTTGAGTAGCAACGGCGTAGACTTGGGTGATTTCCATAGGGAAGGAGGGAAGGGAGCAGATTCAAGATACATTTGAAAGCACTGGCTCATTAACCATTCCCTTCTGATGCGAGCCTAGCACCCTGAACCGCAGAGTCTTTAAACTTAAGCTGTTGTGACAGTTGAGAACCTGGCTAATCGATGTTGATTCATCTTAGAAATATTTACACAGTGCGTTCTAAGTCCAAGGGGTTCTAGTTGGTGCACGCTTAAACATATATAGAAGAGCATCTATGCACACATGGAGAGTGCAAAGATCCCATGAAATATCACCTGGTAACCTGGAAGGATCATTTGACATGCTAGCAAAAAGGTGAAGCCGATTCCTCGTTGTACTTCCTGCTGGCTGGTTTTCCATCTCCTAACTGAACTTCCATGATCTCTACTTTCTTATGGGGTCTTTATAGTGATTATAGGAGGGGGTACTGAGTCACAGGGCTGTCACCCTTTCTGCTCATTCCACTCCCAGTAAGAAACTACCCTTTCCTCAGCCTCCTCTCTATCTCTTAAAGGAAGGGAATATCCAGTGCTCACCTAAGAGAGAAATCACTTTACAATGAAATAGAAGATGATCTCAGAAGGAAGGAGAGAAGTGATGCGGATCAGGGCTGCCCCAGGGAGAGAAGCCCAAGGTGTCCTGGCCTACATGCCGATCTATATGACCTGGTTCATATCTAAGGTTATATGACTACACAATAACCAGACCCCATCTGCACTGATACCATTTTAGTGACTTTTTACATCATCTTTCCTTTGTCTGGTAAAAATAAGTCATGTACCCGTGCCTTATAAATTTAGCTCTAACCCTCAACACATTGCAGCTCTTCACTGCCCATGGGTCCTGTCCCCATGCTATTCTCTGAATAAAGGAACACTACTACCAGAACTTGAGAGTCCAAGAAATCTTTCTTTGTACTCTTTGGCTCGCCAAGCCCACATCAGAAGGACCACAATTCTATGTGCAAATTTTTTCTTGGCATTCATTTGGGATTCTTGGAGTTGCCACTTTGATAGACTCCACGCTAAAAGCAGAAGGTACAATATTCCTCGCATGTAACAAACCCGGAAGGCAATGTCATACAAGAAAGTACTAAAATAAAATCATTTAAAGAGCACTCCAGGGTCGTTAAAAGTTACGAATTTCTGGAAATTTCTTTGAGTATTTTAGCTTTATAGGATGTTATTTTATGCACGGATGGAGTAACATCAAATGGTGGCCTAGTGATACATTAGGATCAATGAGTTAATTCTAATTCCTATGGAACATAATTAACTAGTAGATTAACACTCGGATGTAATGATGCCGTCTTCAGAGTGGAGGGAAGTGCGCTGTTTTGTAGTTCGAGTCCTGTGGCACTATGGTGTTCCGAATGTTATTATATGTATTTTTATTAAATGGGTCTGCTATTCCGTTTCCCCATCCTGGCATTGCATATCAATAACAACCACAAATATGAGAGATTAAGCTTGTGTAACAGACTGACCCGTTTTACTTAGAAAGCTGAAGTCGTTCAGGGATAATGAATACAAGATACATCTGGAGAGCTGAACAAAATCAAATTCTGTGTTGGTTTCATTCACAGCAACACTTGCATCTCAGGTCACATTTCCACAAAGACCATCTGCTTTATGAAACAACTCTTCCTTCCAATGTATATATTCATGGCAGAATCCAAACAGTTTTTTCACTTTATTAAGCACAGGCAGGTTTGGAATGCCACGTTAAAATTAGAGGTGTTTGTCCCCTAATCTAAAGGGTACATTCTTTTTAATATGAGGGAAAAAAGGCAAAGGGCTGAAAAATGTGCTGTCAAGAAGTCCTTTTTTATTCCCTCCCCAAATTTGGTACATTCAACAAAGCTGTTTAAATGTCTTCCTGAACTGCCTAGGTGCCGAGGCATAGATGACAGACAAAAAGTGGACAAAGAAAAGAAAAAGCTTCCTTTTCAGGAGGTACCTGAATGAGTGAGGAGACAAGAAAGAGAAGCAGGAGAGCCAAGGGGTTTTGTCACGAGACGTTGTCTGAAATAAGATTGGAAGGAAGCTTGGAGACGAAAGATGTGGTCTGCATCATGTCCTGGAAGCATTATAAAAGAAGTGTTTTATAAAGGAGAAATCATTAAAAAGATTCACACATCTATTTGCATGAATTAGCAAACTCCGGAGACTGTCTGAAGTGTATTGCAAAGTGCTGACCTGAAATGAAGGTCACTGATTTCCCCACGACATCAAGACATCAATGTGTGCTGAGCAGAGTTACATTAACAAACCTTTCCAGCCAGTGTTGAAAGATCATCGCCTCCAATTATCTGCATCTTGTCCATGGCCTCGTCATTCTAAAAAAAATGAGGGAGAAAGAAAAAGGAAGACAATATTTTACTGTACAAGAAAACCTTTAAAGCATGTTTTCCCATCTACCCAGCTAGTGGCTAGAGTGCGCCTTACAAATATAGAACAAATAGCTAGTGCAGATTCATGGTTGCCTATGGTTACCAAGAGCCACTCTGCGGCTACCGTGCTGGAGACAAAGCATTCTAATGGCCGAGAGGGAGGGTCCACGTGTAGAGAGGGGATGGAAGGGATGGAGAGAGGACAAAAAAAAATCTAATTTTGGAACAAAAAACTATAGAAGGTGCCTGAACCTCCCCTGAGGCAGAGGGAATTGGAGAAGACGGTCATAGTCCTGGACTTTCCTGGGATGGAGGGGGCTATGGGAGACCCAGGAGTGGCCCAAGCATTTGTCAGCTGTGCCAACAAGCCCTGGTGATAGCAGTGGGGAACAAGTAGATTCTGGTTCCCAAAGAGATTACTCCCTACCAGCAGGGCCTGTCCCTCATCTCATGTCCAGGATAATTCTAATAGGCCACGGGTCAAGAACTATTGCAGTTCAACCTTCAGACATGAACGGTGAAGCCTCAGGAACTTTCCACATTTCTGAGAATATGAAACCCAGAACCACGTTTAGAAGATTTTTCACTCACATCCCATTAGAGGTTATGATCATTCACTTTCACAATGCTTCTGTATGACACATCATTCTGTCCTAATTAAACCTCACACACACACAATATACAAAATATGGAGTGTTACATAGTGACTATCAGAATAGAATAACATGGAAGCAGAACAGGAAACAGCAGGCAAGTTGTTTTCTAGCCTCATTAAGGAAAAGCATTAAAGAAACTGAAGCAGATATCCTCCAGACACTTGACTTCAGGACCAAGCAAGAATCTTGCAATCCCTTCACCCAAACAAAAACCTAAGGGAGAAGATGATAATATAGGCACCACACGTACGGCCTGCTGAACCGGGAACCGTGTTCAGTGACTCCTGTGGACGGCTGTTGCTTTTGCTGGTTCAGCGCTTTCTGGGAGGGAGTGCATTCCAGACAGATCAGGTGGGGTCAGGCCTTACCTATGTAATCCAGCTATGCCTGAAGCTACATCCAGCCTCAGACTTTCCAACTACTCTAGCCAATTCATTCCCTTAGGAATTTTCTTGGGTTGGTTTAAATTGGATTCTGTCACTTGCAGCTGAGAATCTCTATCCAGACATAGAGTTACTCTGTCATAGAATTGGTCATCTGGCTAGAGAAAAAACAGCCAACCAACCAATAATAACCATTTTACCAGTGAAGCACCTTTTGTCTTTTTACCTTACTGCTCTTGGGAAAAAAACGACTTTAAAATGTTTTTACTTCCACTTGGTAAAGCTCTCATTCTTTACTGCAAAGGAATGGAGAAAATGCTCAAAAGGGGCCCAATAAGTTAGATAGAACAAATAATTTCCTTCTTATTGGAACTGATCTCAAAAGGATAAAAATCTAAGAGTATTCAGAATTCATCCATCTTTTGCTGTTTTTGTACAGGCGTATATAACCGTATATTCACAAGCAGTCATGTCAGTAGGTTAAGAACTTGTCAAAAATGTCAAAGGAGAAAATTTTCTTGTCACTTTAGAGGTGCTGAGATAGAGGAGTTAACATAGGGAGAATTTCTGCATATTAGACTCAAATATGTTGTTAATAGCAGCAGGAAAAATAAAATTTCAGTACCTCCAGAGGGCTGAGGTATGCAGAATTGGATGCAATTACTAAACCACAAAGTGTAATGTAACAAATGAGATTTATACTCTGCCAGATGAGAGTAAATGTCACAATAATTCTACTATTATCATCTCCATTCTATTGATTAAAAACCAAAAACAGAATACATCAGAAAGCTAAATAATGTGCTCTAAGTCACACACTCAGTGTCTTGCCAAGTAAGTCTTATTTCAGAAGGCCCTTCTTATCTTAGTCCAAGTTCATAAACATGTCTTTTTTTTTTTTTTCTGCTGCTCCCCAAAGCTCCTGGGTATATAGTTGTATATTCTAGTTGTGATCGCCTCTGGTTGTGCTGTGTAGGACACCACCACAGCATGGCCTGATGAGTGATGCCATGTCTGCACCCCGGATCCAAACCAGTGAAACCCTGGGCTGCCGAAGTGGAGCGCTCAAACGTAACCACTTGGCCACGGGGCTGGCCCCATAAACATGTTTTTAATGTTAGATTTATCCTTGATTCATCTGGAACTTATACCTCCCAAGTGTGTATATAGTCAATGGTCCCAATAGCATTTATTGAATTGTTTATTTTTTTCCCTACTGGTTTGAATTTTTTTTTTTTTTTAAGATTTTATTTTTTTCCTTTTTCTCCCCAAAGCCCCCCGGTACATAGTTGTATATTCTTCGTTGTGGGCCCTTCTAGTTGTGGCATGTGGGATGCTGCCTCAGTGTGGTTTGATGAGCAGTGCCATGTCCGCGCCCAGGATTCGAACCAACGAAACACTGGGCCGCCTGCAGCAGAGCGCGCGAACTTAACCACTCGGCCACGGGGCCAGCCCTCCGGTTTGAATTTTTAATCATATCTTTCGGTCTTATTCATAAGGGTCAACTTCTATATTCTTTTGTTTCATTAACCCAAAATGTCTATTTCAGCTTCCAAGCCATACTGTTAAATTATTATAGCTTTTGAGTATGTTTTAGTATTGGGTAGAGGAAGTCCTACTTTTTTGTTCTTTTTAAAAGTTGTCTCGGCTACTTTTGTACATTTACTCTCCAATCTGGTGGGTTGTTAGGAAGATCAAGTGAATTAATACATACAGAATATTTAGAAGAGAGCCTGGCACATGGTAAGCACTCAGTAAATGCTGGATACGATTAATTTATTTCCTTTCTTCCTTCCTTTCCTCCATCCTTCCTTCCTCACTCCCTCATTTCCTCTCCCAGGAAACAGTCACTCCTCAGTCCTCCCTGGTACACTGGAGTCTGGAGCTCCCTTAGTTTAATGACTCCAGAAAATAAACCTTTGTCTCTTGCTGGAATGGAGAAAGGGACTTAGAGGTGCAACCTCTCCATTCACGTGCTTTCAATCACTTTGCTGCTTTCAGCTCATTCCTGCCCCACTCCACCTTCTAAGAACCCGGTGACTCTAACGCATGAGCCATTCAGAAACGCTGTGGGAGGATTCCTCTCTTCTCGCTCACATTTCCCTCCACAGACCTGTACATTTTCACTTTCCATTTTGTTGAGTCACTGCCCTCCTTAATCAGTTTCATCTCCTAAAAAACACTGACATCTCTTGCCCACTGAGGTCTTCGCCATTCTCTTTGTCCCTGTGGGTTTATACTTTGTTTATTTCTTTACTGTCACTTCACTGAGGTTTCAAGAGGAAATGGAGTTCATTGCATGTATTCATGTTTTTATCCGTGATATTTTTCTAGTGGGTCAAAAACATCCTCACATTCCTAGGATTGCTGGGTTTTTTTTTTTTAAACTTCATTTGTTTTGATTGATAAAATTTTATTTGGGATTATTCATTTCATCTTCTTAAGAAAGATTGATATTTAGTCTAGGAAACCTTGGAACACACACTCTAGAAATTACTAGCTTGGGTGACTTGGTCTCTAGGCACATAAGATCATGACTAAACAGCTCTGCAGGTGTGGTGCTTCCTTACACAGAGAATTTGGACTGCTTAGATAATGTTTAGAAAGAAACATAACTAAGGGAGAATAAATATCCTGAATTCCCATCCTTTCGAGGAACCGGAAGGGGAAAAGTAAAGAAAACAAATAAGCAAAAAAACCACTCTCTAAGGCAGTCATCTCCAAAGTCAGAGCTACTTGCTTCAAAATCTATACACACAAAAGCTTTCTCAATATTCTCAGCCCCCACAGATGCCTTCACTTTTCTTCCCCACGCCCTCTTTGCAGCCTAATCCTTCCTCTCAGCCATGTTCTTGTGCTCAATAAGGTCGTCAATACTATAGCAAATGGATAGACGTGCTAAATAAAAACAAAAACAGTTCATTATAAGTTTTACTGATCAAACTGAAGAGCTTCTAATTAAAATGTTGCAAACTGATAAATTTTTATTTTAATGCCAATATGTGATACCAAGTCAGATAACAAAGACAGGCGAATTGGTTCCAAATACCCAGTTTCCTTTTCAACCAGTGGTTGATGTAGGACGTGACTCTTAACTGGGTGCCTTGGTGCTTTAGCTTCCTGGGGTCAAAGTGGAGGTCACAGTGCAGTGGGAGCTGGTGTGGCTTTTGTGCCTGTCCTTTGCTTCACTTACCTCTGTTATATTGATTGGGTTCAAAGTAAGGCAGTGGGGGCAAAGAAAGTGTGAAAACTATCAAGTTAATGTTTTCTTCCTTGGAAGCTGACTGACTTTCTTTTTGGTTTTGAAGCTGGGTACCTGAGGGTTACTGTAAATATTCAGCCCCAAGACTATTTAAAAGTCCAATAATTTCCTCTTATAAGCACTCGCTTACTCTTAAAAGCAATGACTTTGGGGCCGGCTTGGTGGCGCAGTGGTTAAGTGCGCATGTTCTGCTTCTCGGCAGCCTGGGGTTCGCTGGTTCGGATCCCGGGTGCAGACATGGCACCACTTGGCAAAAGCCATGCTGTGGTAGGTGTCCCACATATAAAGTAGAGGAAGATGGGCATGGATGTTAGCTCAGGGCCAGTCTTCCTCAGCATAAAGAGGAGGATTGGCAGTAGTTAGCTCAGGGCTAATCTTCCTCAAAAAAAAAAAAAAAAAAGCAATGCTTTTTATAATAATAGCCAAAATGCCTTTGATGAATGACTGTTACAATTAATTTCACCTTATTTGAATTGTCTGTGTCCCAATAACACTCTATGCACATGGGTAGTTAACAGACCACATCCAACTGGAATTTTCTGTGAATGTAGCAATTGCCAATGGAATGAAAACTCCTTCAGCACGGCAACCTTATTTTCATCCTAACTGAACCCCCAGTTGCTGGCACATTGTGGCATCCAGTGTTTGTTGAGATGTCTGATGTTGGAGCATCTGAGTACACATTAGCTATATATATTTTGTGTGTGTGTGTGTGAGGAAGATAGGCCCTGAGCTAACATCTGTTGCCAATCTTCCTCTTTTTCTTTTATTCTCCTCAAAGCCCCAGTACATAGTTGTATATCCTAGTCGTAAGTCATTCTAGCTCTTCCATGTGGGACACCATCATAGCATGGCTTCATAAGCAGTGAGTAGGTCCACGCCCAGGATCTGAACCGGCAAACTCCAGGCCACCAAAGCAGAGCACCCGAACTTAACAACTCGGCCATGGGGCCAGCCCTACGTTAGCTATATTTTTAATACTTCTCCCCTACTCACTTCAGATATTAAGTGTTCTCAAACAGCATTTGGTTTCTCTTGCTTTAAATTCTTTCTCTGGCTGTCCAGACTCCTGAAGGAGCTTATTGTCCAATGGGAAACAGAGAAAAAAGTAAAAATTATAAACAAACATATGAGAAAATATCTGTAAAGCTCAACTGAGAGGGACATAAATAAAGCGGACTTGTGTAACGTGGAAGATGGGAGACTGAAAAAATCCAGCCCTTCCTCTGTTATGTCTGAGTGATTCCCGCCAAAACCATATTTCTCTATTCTCATCATTATTATTTTATTATCTCAGTTCCCAATAGGATCCTCAATATTTTAAAAAACTTAAATGCAAAAAACCATGGGAATGGTGAATATTAAAAATATGAAAATATGAATTATTAAGGTATTTTAATTTCAGTAATTCATTCCCTAATTAGTAAAGGATACATTTTTAAAGCCAAACTATCATTTAACTGGGAAAAAAGTATGTATATTTTAGCATGTACAATTTAGCTCATTTGAAAGTATACATACATTTCGCATTTCCTGAATTTGGTGTGTCTAACTTTGCAAACATGATGTGAATTTACTCGAAGACAAAATGGCTTTCTGTTTAATGACAATGATTTATTACTCCATTGTGAGTGGTAATCCACTCCAACCAGTATCCGAGAGGGGTACTGGTTAGGCAAGAGTAATCCCCACCCAACACACAAAGGCTCTTGTCTTTATGGAAAATAAAGGAATGTTGGGTCAGAAGAAGGTGCCACAGTGGTGTGAAGAATCTATAGGCTAGCAGAAATAATGAGGAGCTCCCAAGAAAAATAAAAACGGGAGAGGGGAGAAGAAAATGGACCTTTACTTTAGTTATAAGAGACCCCAGGAAAGCGGAAACAGCTTAAAAACAGATTCAGCAAACTTTGCTTTATATGAACTCTGTCTAAAACCTTGAAGCGGGCCATCCTTCTGTTTTGAGCCTTGGTATGGACTTGTTTTGGTTTAAATTATGTTTTTAAATTATGGAGCAGAAGGACAAACAAGCTGAGCCTCTTGAGACATCTGAACGACCTCAAAAGACATCAGTAAAATCTGTTTTAAACTATGGACCACCATATCCCAGTGGTGACTATTTCTTGAAAGACCATTTTCTCCACACATTTTTTTCCCTAAATAACCCAGGAGAGATTTATAATTAAAACTTAAAAACAATAACCAAATGAAAATTGTCCAGCAGTCATGAAATCTTTAACTAGCTCTCGTGAACCTATTTTAAGATTGCCAGGAGATGAGACAGTGAATATGCAGGGCCAAGGGAGAGAAGTGGCAGCAGATCTCATGCCCAGGAATCTTCTAGAACACATGCTGGTTTTTTTTTTTTTTTTTTTTTGGTGAGGAAGATTGGCCCTGAACTAACATCTGTTGCCAATCTTCCTCTTTTTCTTGAGGAAGATTGTCACTGAGCCAACATCTGCACCAGTCTTCCTCTATCTTGTATGTGGGATGCCGATACAGCATGACTTCGCTAGTGGTGTATAGGGATCCGAACTGGTGAACCATAGGTGACCAGAGCGGAGCACGTGAACTTAACCACTACTCCATACTGCTTTTTGACATTAGAATAGATCTCATGTCTTCATTCATACCCAACTGTACTCTGGGTGCAAAAAGTTCAGCTGTCTTATGTCACTTCTCAGCTCAAAATATTTCTGAAGATGCCCATGCCCGCAAAATACAGCTTGATTTTGTCGTTCCAAGGGGCAAGGTCACCCCGGTAGCCTGGCAAGGGGGCCCCGCATATCACAAATACTGAAACACAAAGACATTTACTTTTTTCTTTTTGGTAAGGAAGTTTTCTGGAAAGTTCTGTAACAGATTGAGCTAATGGGAATTATACAACAGGAATATATGTGCTGAACTGGGCCTTACTCCCCACCCCCTCGCAGGGCCTAGTTTGTGGCCGGGACTGTGGTGGCAGAGAAAAGCACAGCCTTACTTGGGGAAACCTGACAAAGAACGGCTGACATTTTTCAAGTTGGCAACCCTAAAGCACCCAAGCAAGTGTCTCAGAGACTGGACTCCCCAGATAACGGTGTTCTCTCCCGCCTCTCTGCTTGGAAGGTACAGTCTGAGCCGGAAGGAGGCATCTGAGTCAGAAAAGAGAGGCATGAAGGAGAAGAACCTGGCAGCCCCAACCCCCTGAAGAGCTTAACCAGGTCAGTCCCACGTGGGGTTCAGGCAGGCTCCACCACCACCCAGGAGCTGGTCCTGGGCGCAGCTTCTGCCCTGCCCTGCCCAGCAGACACACGGCTCTGCTCAGGCTTGCAGGCTGCAGAGATGAAGACGGCTTCTCTGCTCTCCTGCTCAGGTGATCTGGGTAGAAACGTGAGCCTGGTCATGGACAAAGCTATAAAGTTTCAAAACGTTAACTATTTAGGCACATGGTATATGGATGTGCGTTTGTACCCCTGCCCTGGGCCCCATCAATATTAGGGGCCAGCCTGACCTTGAGAACCATTTATTGAGCATTTACCAAATGCCAGGCACTATGCTAAGCATATACTGTATGATCCTAACTATAGGACATTCTAGAAAAGGCAAAACTATGGAGACAGTAAAAAGATCAGGGGTTCAGAGGTTGAGGGGAGGGAGGGATGATTAGGTGAAGCACAGATCATTTTTAGGGTAGTAAAAATGTTCTATGATCCCATAATGATGGATACATGTTGTTATACATTTGTCCATAGAAGGTACACCACCAAGAATGGATTCTAACGTCAACTATGGACTCTGGGTGATTACGATGTGTCAGTGTAGCTTCATTAACTGTAACACATGTACCCCTCAGGTGCAGGATGTTGATAGTGGGGGAAGCTGTGGGTGTGTGGGGGCAGGCGAGATGGGAGATCTCTGTACTAGCCCCTCAATTTCGCTGTGAATCTAAAACTGCTCAAAATAATAAAGTCCATTTAAAAAAATCCTATGAGGTAATAGGTACTGTTATCACCCCAACTTATGTAACTTTGCTCAGTGACTTTGCCCGAGGTCCCACAGCTGGAATGTGATGGAGCTGAAGCTGGAGCAGAGATTAACCCTCTGTCCTGCTCCATATCATCCACCTAACCAAGACATTCCACAGCTTCTTTCCTGGGTCTGATCAGAATCTCCCTGTCCACGTGGCTTGCCAATATATTCCCTCTGCCCCAGTACTTTATAAAGTGAACATGAATCACCTGTGCAGACTGTGCTCCTGCCTGGGGTGGGGCCTGAGAGACTGCATTTCTCACAAGCTCCCAGGTGATGGGGATGGGCAGGTCCCATAGGCTGCACTCTCAGTCATCAGAGTCCGTATTCTCCCCATGCAACCTGCTGGCTAAGTCCAGCACACACCCTGCACCTTATCATCTTTTATCTTAGTGATGCTCCCTCCACCCAGAATGTCTTTTTGCCACATCTCTGCAGGCCAAAATCATAATTTTCCTCAGATACGCAAATTAAGGTCAACTTCCATTATAAATCATCACCTGATCCCCACCCCCGCCCCCACTGTCAACCAGAATTGATCTCTCCCATCAACGAGCTTCCTTTGCATTTAGCAGCAATTCAGGCTTGAGGGTAGGGACTTTCTCTCACTCATCTTTATAGGTTCCTTAACACTGAGCAGGGCCTTGAATGCGGAAAGTAACATGACGTGGTGACGAACGAGGGGCTCAGATCCTGCCTTGTCGCTTCCTTAAGCTCCCTGACAATGGTGCCCCGTTCAATAAAATGGAGACAATAACACCTACCGGTTTGGATTGTCGTGAGGTTTAAATTAAATGTCATGTGAAATGCTTCTCCTGCTGCAGGTCTCTGATAAATATTTATTGAATTGAATTGGATTTTCCTCTTTTATTCTTCATATAAGGGAAGGGGGTGGGCATGGGAGTGAATTAATGACAGCCAGGCACAGCACCAGCGGTCTTAACTTTTAATTCAAATGATTTTTCCAGTCTATCAAGCTCTACTTCACTTCATTTTGGTTATGTGAGTAACTTCCAGTCATTCATATAACTAAAATTATCAGTATTTACAGAAGAAACCTGGAATATTATTTCCTGGTTCACATTTATATACAAATCACTGATGAAAATTCTAATAGGGCTTAGAAACAATAAGCATTGATGTATCCTTGTATCTTGGTAAACAAAAGTAACGTAACATAATATATTTAATATACATCTATAATGTAGTGGTATGTCTATGTAACTCAAAGTAACCAAATTTAAAAATAGGTAATGGCTTCCAGATTAAACGTGATGATACAAGAAAAAAGAAATGATTATGATCAGCCATAATGACTGCCTTAACTACTCACTGGGACACCTTGGCAAAATCACTTGATTTCTCGTTTATTTCATCTGGAAAACGGAGCTACTCCTAGCTGCCTTACTTGCTTTCCAGAGTTCATGTAAAGAGCAAATAAATCGCCAATACATGCAAACACGATGAAAAATAGCAAACCTTCTGGGTCCAAAAAATTATTAACAGTATCTTTAGGCATAATACAGAGCTAGAGGGAAAAGGCAATTCATATGAAACATACAGAAAGTGAAAGACTTGGGAGGGTCAAATATCAAGTATTTCACCTACTCTCATTTTTTAGATTTATGGTCTTTGCTCAAAATTCTCCAGGTATCTAATGAGACATGAGAAATACGTGAGAAGGTCAGAGAGCAGAATGCTTCTGGAGCCACCTTACATTTTTCAGAATAAGAAAAGATGGTTTATTTGATGCAGGCATGTTGATTGGCAGTGCAGGCTTGCAAATTCCTTCAGCGTTAAGTCATGTCTTCAAAACTGGGTGGGGCGCTGAGTTATTAAATTTTTTCTTTTCCTCCGGAGGCCAGGGTTTGGAAGTAGCTGGAGACTACATGTGAACAGAGTTGGGTGGTCTTGGGAAAATTCTGTGTAAACAGCATTGCTCATCTAAAAGTAGCCCGAAACACTGCACATCTGTCTGTCCATTATACAAACAGAGTCTGGACTCCATTAATGTGCCCAAGGAGTAAATTATTTCCTAATAAATGCTTTGATAATCGCAGTGAAAAGGAAGGTCCAGGACGCCAAAGGAAATGGGACTCTGCTGTACCAATTTGTTGGCGGAAGCGCCTGGAAGAGGAGTGGGAGAAGGAGGAAGACCATAGCCGTGTCTGACTTAGGGAGGTTGTGCCTTCTTCAAATATGGGAAACGGAGGGTTCCATGTAACAGATTCCTCTACAGTACCTTCTTCCAGACTGCCACGGAGGATGCCGAATCACCTGAGAAGGGTGGCTTTTGCTCTTAGCTTTTGCCAGACGACCTAAGAACTACTCCTGCACGAGACATGCAACTGAGGGTCCAGACCTGACCACCTCTGTGCTCGGAAGGTCAGAATGTCCACATGACGTGGCCTAAGGGGTGCCAGCAGCGACGGAAAAGGGCACTTGGGCTGTCTGGTTTTTGCATCCAGATATTGCTAATGCATAAAAAAACCCAGTCTTCTCTCCCTTTGCCTCATCAACTATTTGTTGTCATTGGCTGATGAGCACGAAGGCCTTTGTTTTGTAAGTCAAGGGGCAGGAGAAGAAGTTTGAGTCAGAGTCAGGGAAGAGAGAAGAGGAGGCTGGAGGCTGATCTGATCACTGTTCCCTGTCTGGCTCCTTTGACTGCATTCGAGCCCTGACGTTAGAGGAGTGAATTGCTTTCCTTAGAGACTAAGATTCTGGGAGAAGAGAAAGGTCTGAAGCAAGAGATGTTCGGAACTGTTCGGGGCCCCTGCCTCTCTGAGAAGCCTGGCCCTGCCCTGTTACCCGGAGGACCGGCAGCTTTGGGAGTGCCCTTGGCACAGACATGGGCACTCTCACAACAGGCACCATTAACAAAGGCTTCACGAATGACCCTAGAAGAGGCTTCTCGGGCAAAACACGAAAAGCAGGGACTGCAGTGGGGGCTGGTGGAGGAGATGGCAGATGCTCTGTGGTAACTGCAGCTGACAGACTGATTTGTAGACATGTGTGAGGACCCATTTGGGGACCCTCAGAAATAACTGAAGAATAAATTCTTGATTGGGCAGGTAGGAAAAGTTCAACTCAAATTCAGCGTACTTTGGGCATACTCCTACATGGATCCAATTTTGTACTTACTGACTGGTAATGCCAAAGGTGAACGCTACACAGAAAACGACATTTGAGTTTCAGAAATTTCAGGTTATTCGGTATATATATATAATCTTCCTCTAATTATGTCAAATTCATTTGCTATAAAATTCATGATGTCCTTAACATAATGAAGTTCATGAAACTATTTCCTAATATGGCACCTCATTTCTTTTATTTAAAAAAATTTTTAAGGGAATAATTTTTATTGTTGTAGTTTTAAAATTTCATTATATTTGGATAAGTCCCTGTGACCTCTGCTTCTTGCCAAAATGGAATAACAAAGACCGGGTTTAAGCTCTTTCCTTAAAAAAAAAAGAAAAAGGAAAAATATATGCAATGACAATTTCAAGACACTTTCTCTATTGTTAATGTCTTAGATAACTGGTTGATTTGTTCCAGTTAAGGAACCAACACTAATACGTTACTGTTAACTAAACTCCGTAGTTTATTCGTATTTCATTCATATCCTTTTTCTGTTCCAGGATCCCATCCAGGATACTACATTACATTTAGTTGTCATGTCTCTAGCCTACTCTGATCTGTAGTGATTTCTCAGATTTTCCTTGTTTTTGATGACCTTGACAGTTCTGAGGAGTGGTAGTCAGGTATTTTGTAGAATGGCCCTCAATTTGGGTTTGTCTGATATTTTTCTCATGGTTAGACTGGGTTATGGGTTTTTGACCAGATGATCACAGAGGTAAAGTACCATTTTCATTACACCATACCAGGGGTATGTGCTAAAAACATATCTTATCACTGATGATAGTAACCTTGATCCCCTGGTCAAGGTAGTGTCTGCCATGTTTCTCTACCTTACAGTTACCTTTCCCCCACTTCCATTCTCCATGCTTCCAAAGCAAGTCGCTAAGCACAGCCTACCCTCAAAGGAGAGGGAATTAAGCTCCACCTCCTTGGAGAGAGGAGTATCTACATAAATTACTCGGAATTCTTAGAATCTATCTTAATTGTGCAAATATGGATGTGCACAAGAATGAACTGCATCAGAAATAGTAACTATGTGAGTACACATAAAATACTTTTTTCCATATCATTTATATCCCTTTAACAGACAATTATCTGTTTAAACAAAAAAATAGTAACAATGTATTGCGTAATTTATAACATATGTATAAGTAAAATGTATGACAATAATAGCATAAAGTCCAGGAGGGGAAAAATGGACCTGTCCTTTAAAAGGTTCTTATACTCTAGGTGAAGTGGTATATTATAACTTCAGAGTAGACTGTATGAAGTTAAAGATGTTTCTGTAAATGCTAGAGAAACCATTAATTTAACAAAACACAGTTATAGCTAGTAAGCAAACAAAGGAGATAAAACAGAGTCATAAAAATAAACAATTAATTAAAAAAAAGGCATAAAATAGGAAAAGAGAGGAGAACACAGGAGACAAATAGAAACAAATAGCAAGATGACAGAATTGAAGTTACCTGTATCAATAATTACATTAAATGTAAATGGTCTCTACACCCCAGGGAAAAAAGGCAAACATTGTCAGATTGGATATATGCTGCCTTCAAGACACCAACTTTGCATATTAAGAAATAAACTGATTAAAAGTAAAAGGACAGAAAAACATATAACATCAGTATTCATTAAGGAAATACAAATTAAAACACAATGAGAAACCTCTATTCCTTTGAATGGCTAAAATTAAAAACCATACCAAGTGTTGATGAGGATGTGGAGGAAATGGAACTCTCACACGCTGCTGGTGGGGATATAAAATGGTATAGCTGCTTTGGTGAAAAGTTGGGCAGATTTTTAGAACATTGAATATGCATTTACCCTAAAAGCCAGCCATTCACTCCCAGGTATTTACTCAAGAGAAAAGAAAGCATAGGTCCATACAAATGGATGAATGCATCAGTTATGAATGTTTATAGCAGCTGTATTTGTAATAGCCCCAACCTGGAAACCAGCCCATGTCCATCAACAAGTGCCAGGTAGGTGGGCTCAGACAGAGGAGGGTGCTAACACTAGAAAAAGGAAAAGCCTCTCACTGGCACCCGGACAAATGAATCCCCATAAAGAAGCCTGTGCTAAGTGTGTCCTGCTTACCTCTGCCGTAACAATGCTGTGGATTGGCCATTTTCAAAGAAGACTTCATATCAGGTTTAAGTATTTGAAAATGTTTTTTAAAAAGGCTCAGTTTTAAAAAAAATAATAAACATATTTGATTAATGCTAAATAATTTATGCACTACCTTGGCCAAAAGTTCTAGGAATTTGGGGCAAATCCTCTCAACCTCATTTCCACTACAGAGATCAACAAGTCAAACTTCTTTCAGTTGTGCCTTGTAGGTCCCATTCAAGTCATCAGTGTTCTAAGTAGCTTCTTATGTAAAACTTCTAGCCTCTTTCTCTTTACTCATCACCATCTGTTTCTTCCGCATGTTCACTCGATGCGCATCTGCTCAGATTGGCTGTGCACCATTATCTTTGCCCTACAGTCAAAATAAATCCTCTTCTCCTCCCATTTATCTTATGATAAGTGCTGCTGGGGCCAATTAGGTGATGCAGACGTGGTCTGTGCTCACATGCTCCTTTAGCACTCCTAAAGCAACAACTGAAATTCAATAACAAATTCTGGGGACTATGAATACACTGGTCCACAAGTAGAAAGGGACTGAAGTGTTTCAGGAGGCAAGCGGCAATGAAAAAAAATATTATTCACTAGAAAATTGACATTTCAGATTCTATTAAAGTGTTAATTATTTCTGGAGCGTTAAAGACCTAAAAGCAAATTTTGCTACCATTGGCAGACACGGCTACGTATCAAGGACTCCTTAATGATCCTCAAAACTGCCAAAAAGAATGTTTGATTTTTATATCTCTGGATTTTATTTGGCTGAGAAGGATGGGAAGAAGGAGTTTCCAAATTCTCTTAAAACCCTAGGATTTAGCTATTAATAGATGATAAAATCACCCAAACTCTGATCATATGACATCTGTCACTGTAATGGTACATCTCACTGACAGGAAAATGGAAGTAGGACACCCTATATTACATAACGTCACATATTTGAGAAATAAAATGCACTTAAAATTCAAATGCAACTTTCAAATATACAATAAAGTATTATTATTAACTATAGTCACCATGATGTACATTACATCACGTTAAGAAGAGTAGATCTAAAAAGTTCTCATAACAAGAAGAAAAAAAATTGTAAGCATATGTGGTGTTAGACGTTAACTAGATTTATTGTGGTGATCATTAAAAATAAAATCAAATAGAATTCAGAAGGAAAGTATAAGAAAAAGTTTTCATGGGTCCATCTCTTAATAATTAGATAACCATTTATATTAATAAATGTTTTTGAAGATACTGATTCTTATTTTCTTATAACTAGAAGAATGTAAGTTTCATTAACTTACAATATTAATATTAATAGCTAACCTTTATTGTGATAGATACTGTGCTGGATTTTACTTACTTTATCTCATTTTCTAAATGAGAAAACGGAATCCTAATTAAATAGCTGGTCCACGCCCCCTCAGTAATTCACAGGGCAGGAGTGGGAACCCAGGCCTGCCCAGAGCAATGTCCTCACACTTGACTGTTATGTTGACCTTCAGGAAAATGATACAAATTAATACTAATGAACTTGGCAATGGTAGTGGCAGTGGTACTCAAAAATGAAGGCCGGCAGGCTCCTACTTTATCATGTCTGTTGGAAATGTGATGGGGTCAGGACAGAGGAAGTGCAGAAACCGCCTGTCTCCTGATAACGTTACCATGGCTCAAAGGAAGTATTAAAATAGGGCAGCTCTGCTGGCTCTTCGGCTATCAGAACTGCTGCTCATGCTGTGAGTCATGCTCTCGGGCCTCTGCCTCTGTGGACACTGACTGCTTGATCTTCACCCCAAGACTCTGGAGAGGAGGCAAGGTAGGTTTTGCTTTGTCACGGTTGTGTGTGTTTATGAGAGTAGAGAGGTTCCTTTTTTCCACTTTGTGCAGCTCATGGTGAAAGCACCGTGGAGCCAACCTAGGCTTGTAGATGAGGCAAAGTGGTCACCAACCGGGTTCCCACTCTGCTTTACCCAGAGCACCTCTACTGTTGAGGTTTTATGGAAGATAGCACTTAAAAAGCTTTAGTGTTGAAAAACTACTTGAAAATGACCAGCCAACTGGGAGAGGCATAGCATTATGGTGAAGATCATGGCTTTGGAGCTTGACAACATGGGTTCAAATCCAGGTTCAACCACTCCTAGACGGTGTGCCTCCCAGAGCAATTTAATGAACCCTTCTGAGCCTCAAAAATATCCTGGCTCAGAAGAGACACCAGGAAGTGGGAGTTATTAACACTACTGTCTCTCCCATTGGTGGGAGGTGGGCTAGAGAGGAATCAGGTTAACATTCAGAAGGAGAGGGGGAGATGCCTAGTGCTTTGTAAAAGAAAGACTTGAGGCCTGGCTCCCCAGACAGGTCTGAAGGAGAGAGGGGTTTACCTGTGTTACATCTTCTAATTATACAGCTGGATGCCACTGTAGAGAAAATTCAATCCTTCTCCTGTCATAAATGCAAAAACTGAGGTCCAAGGAAGTTGTGACTTGCACCAAGGTTAAATTAGAAACCTAAGCTCTAGAAACCATTCTGTTTCTAAATCCATGTAGGTTTCTTTTGTTCTTCTGAAAATCTCTAACTTTCTTATTCAAATGAATAGTTTTCTATACATGGAGGGGCCTGTGCTGTGTGTACTATATATATATATATATATGTATCATATCTATTTGCATATGTCTTTCTTTTACTGCATTGACACAGTGAGAAATCTCAAGCATCAGCTAACTCTTTGGCCACACCACACTCATCCCACCTATGCACAGAAGGGGTTTTTTGGTACTGGTCCAACAGTGGCACAGGAGTCAATAGTACGTGCTCTAAAGGATGCTTCCTGAAGCCCTTTATTATAAGACATGGCCCGTCTTCACTCGGAGCCTCTTCATGAGAATCTCCGAGTTCGCTAAGTTCAACTTCTGATGACGGAAGGCCATTTTTAGTCTGTTCCTAATGGAAGGGGAGAAAAAGACGAGAGCAAATGTACCCTAATTGGAACCACTACAGAGGAAAGAGAGAAAGTGGGTCATTCGGGCTGTTGTGAGGAGCACTGGGCAGGCAAATATTGCAAATGCTTTGGAAAAAGGATGACGTGGAAGAGTCCTGAAAATGCCGCTGTGAAAGCCAAGGTCATTCCAACTCCATACCAAGAGAACAAACTATTGTGAGTGCACTAAAAAAACTCAGCCATCGGAGTCAAAGGAAAGCCTCTGCCTCAGGGTCGCTTTCCCGGCCAGTTTAAAGGACTTTCCCATCCCCCTTCTCACTAAGTCTAAACTTAACAAAACCAAACAGAAGAAACAGAAATGCTCCTGCCACCTGCTATCGTCTTTTAGGATGTTTACTCGATCATTTCTCTTCCCCTGCTCTCAGAATGAAGAAGGTGTTGGTATTTTGCATCAAAACTAGGCAACGTGAGGTTTTGACAAAAGCCTCCAAGGGCAGGAAACTTAGCATTTTGATAGAGTGAGTCAGTCAGCAAGCAAGGCTCGCTGGAGCGATAAGAGAGCCACCACATGATGCTCTAAAATGTGATGGAAATCCTGGGCTTCTTCACTAGAAGGACTTGTTTTTCCCAAAAGTGCAAACCAAAAAAAACAAGGAGCTAGCACTTTTTGCCTGTAAAATTGAGAAACATGTTAAAGAAATAGAATGATCACATCCAGAGGTGGTGACAATGTGAAAAAAAACAACAGACACTTTCATGAACTGCTGTTGGCAATGGGCATTAAACACAACTGGCAGGGAGATGTGGCGAGTGTGTATCAAAGCTTTCCACGTACAGTTTTAGGAGCAGCCTAATGCAACCATCAGAGATGTGCACAACATTTTATGAGTAAAGATGTTTACTACAGCATTATTTATGACGCAGGAAGACTTTAAGCAATCTAAATGTCCAACAATTGAGGAAATAAAATCTGTAAATAAACGCATATAATGGGATGCTTCCTAGCCCTTACAAGCGATATTGTAGATTACTCTTTTAGATGCTATCATTAGAGATGCCATATTTGAACTATACACTTCAGAGAGAGAGAGAAATACGACATGAGTCTTTAAAAATCCAGGAACTCAAGACAATAGGGACAGATGACCATGACAAATGATGGTCATTTTAAACATGTTACCACAACAGTGAAAGGCTCTAATTCCATTAGAGAAGAGCCTACAATGTTGCAGGAAATATTCTGAATTAAACAATAATGTTGCTTTTATGGATTTTCTTTATTATACAAATATAAATATCTGGACTCTCATCTACTGGAATTGAGGGATTAAGGAAGTGGGTAGAAGATGGATTGGAAATGAACTCACAGATTCTATTTAGAAAGAGAGTAGTAGATGGGTAGAGACTGCTAGCTGGTTAAGGTTTAAAAATCAATTTAAAAAACCCTTTAGTCATTGCTTACTGCCCATCAATAGGCAGAATTCAACAGCTCATCCAATTTACTGATGCCACCTAATTCTCCCTTTTGAAAACAACACCATTTATTTTATACCATTTCTCATACGGCTAAGTTGAGAGAATTTAAATGTTTGCCTCTTCAGAGTTTCTTTCCAAATAGAAATTCTCGTGAAAACCTAAACCAAGACGGACGAGATGAGAGACAGAACACAGCAGTGGTGCTGCGCCAGAGCCTCCTCAAGCCCTGGGGGTGTAGTTCAGACACCATTTCCTGTCTGCGGTCAAAGAGGAGTGGAAGCCAAAAACCCAGAAACTCTGAGGGTGTGGTTCTGTCGCGGACTTTTTACCTAGCCTTCGGTAACTTGATATTTCTGCAAGTGAATTTTTCCCATCAACTTCTGCAGCTCCAGAGAAGTTGCCATCTTAACTCTGGCCAATGAACAGAGAGGCAATATCTCAAACCCTTCTAGAATCTTGAGTGGATATAGAGAGAGAATGTG
Organism: Equus przewalskii; assembly: GCF_037783145.1. NCBI lineage: Eukaryota > Metazoa > Chordata > Mammalia > Perissodactyla > Equidae > Equus > Equus przewalskii. The sequence goes on along the minus strand of NC_091860.1, from coordinate 10,632,858 downwards.
CTAACCAATTCGTGAAAGAGTAATCTGGTAAAAAAAAAAAAAAAAAATGTTCTTTGGGACACGTAGCTCTTTAGTTTTTAAAATATTCTCATCAAATCTGTCCATTGGATAAAAAAAGTCAATTGTTTCTCCTTCAAATGAAATCAACAAATTTGTATAACATTACTTGAAAGCCCAGCAAGTTTGGATTTTAGGTGCCAAATTTTGTTCACGTTTATCTTTAGAATTAAAAAACAAATAACTAAGATAAGTGCTGTTTACAAAAACTCAGGATGAACATTTTCTATAAATAAAATCTATGCATGAAGATTGTATTTAAAAAGCAAGAACCTTACTTCCTATGCAAATCCCTAAGAAAAAAGATTATTTCATGGCCACCTGTCACTGACTGGTGTTTGAAATTAGAACGTGAAATTTTGGGTCTGAAAGTTGAACCTAAAACTATCAAAGAACAAAGTAATTATAACCTGGAAATCATATTTTATCATTGGAAATGTGTCTAGTCTTCTAAAATGCTTCAGAATCATATGCCTCAGACATCATCACACAATTGAATAGAAAATTGTATCTTGGGTTCCTTTATGTAGTTGATCACAAGCCACAACTGAAATCACTCAGTTGTCAGGCTCTTGTTTCTTGAATGGCCGAGCAGGGTAACATCAAGTCAGTAAGAAAAAAGGAACCTGCAACCATATGAGAAAGAAACCAAGTGGGTGTTTCTTTGCGGGCATAATGTCAGCAATTAGAACAGTAAGGGAAACCAGCATGGGTGCACATGTGTATGTTGTAATCATCAGCGAAAGATAGAAGTTACAGATGGAGAGTGGTTTTTAAAGAGAAATGACTACCATGGGCTAACTTCACTGATGCACATACACTAAAATGAGTTTTTAAAAAGGCTGAAACGGAACGTTCCTAATCTTTCCCATGTTGTTGTACTAGTCTCATCTGCAAAGTCTTACTGCTGTATCGAATCACTGCTTTTGTAGTGAATTTCTCTTCTTGAACGTATATGAATATCTAACTCCTTCAATGTGGAGGCGTGTTGACTTTTCACAGATATGCATCCACAAGGACCAAAATCCCGGAATCTCTCCCACGAAGGTCACCCAATTCCTGCACCATCTTTCTGCCGACTGAGTGGTGGTTAGGTAGGTGAGGCTGCACAGTCGGAGTCGCTTTTGGCAATGAAAACTCTGCTGCAGCAAAGGAGGTTGAAAGAAGAAAGCCGACGGCTCAGAGCAATAGATGGATTACTCATCAAAGCTGCCTGTTTAGCTGGATGGTAGAAGGACATGATTGCCCAGGATTTTTTTTCCTCTTAATCTTTAAATTGCTCTTTTGCAAAGCAACAATTCCCATTGTAGTTAGGAATTAATCTCTGCCTGGTTAGTTTGATCAGCCAACTCATAGAGCCATGGACCCATGCCAACAGCTCGCTATTGCAGGGCCCTAGTTCCTTTTTATCTGCTCCATGGCCGCAGATTGCACCCTTAACCACTGCCGGTCATTGTGAAAAAGTGTGTGTTATTGGAATCTTAGAGTGCGAATGAATTCTAGCAGTTGTCCAGTTCTGTCCTTTTACAGACGAGAGACCCAGTCAACTTCTGTCCGAGACCTTGTGACTCCGTAGGTCACGTCCGACTCTAGTTCTCATAAATCCAGTTCAGTGCAAACTGCCTCTTTCAGGAAAGGAGGCTCTTCCTAGAAGCCCCAGGGGAAGTGGACTTTTATGTTTTTCTTCACACTTTGGACCAAATAGAGTGACATTGCAGCGTCGAGGACTTTCTTCTCTTACCACATGGGACACGGTAAGAGGAAACAGGTACTATGAGCAAAAGCAAGCAAAATGTAGTCTAACAAGATTGCAGTTAGATTTCTTTCTTCCTCACTGTCTTGGTGCTCTGCCATGATTGTTGGCTTAGGTAGTTATTCATTTATTCTTTCAACAAATATCTGCTGATTTTCCTAAGACCTTAAGAGATTATAATAGATTATAATAGATTATTCGGCACCAATTCCAGACTATGGATGGAATAACAAGGTATAGAGAGTGTTGTGAGAAAAGATAATTGGGCCTTCTTCATAAACTAAGTAAATTATTATTTACTGAGCATCCCCTACACGTTGAAAACTAATAGAGCCAACAGTTGGTAATGTTCTATTTGTACATAACTGGCAAGGATTACACAAATGTATTCACATTCACTTGGTGAAAAATTCATTGAGTTGTGCTCTTAAATTTTGAGCACTTCTCTGTATGTAGTCACACTTCAATAAAAAGTTTTTAAAAGATGCAAACTATAAGAGGCAATTAACAGACACAATCCCTGTTCTCAAGGAGCTTATATTTTGACATAGTCATCCTATAATATTTATAGAAAAGAAGGCCCCCACTCTTTCACTTTACAAAGCAGAGCACTGAAGCCTAGAAAGGTCACGTGGCTGATCTGGGAAGAGCTGGGAGTAGGACCTGGCCTTTTTGGTTTGACATTCTTTTCACACTGTGATTCCTCTCTTTCTCAGTACAGCATTCTGTTTTAAGGGCAATCTTTGAAGAGGCTCCTGAGAAAAATCTAACACTTCATTTCTTCTTGGCCTTGTTCTAGTCTTTCTAGACTGTGAGCTGAAATTTTTAGTCTCTTTTGAGTTACTAAACTGTAAAGTTCTGAAATTGAATAGAGGTACTCACTTTGATGAAGTTTATTTGATGGGGAAAAGGCAGTTGCCTCTGCACCGCAAGTGGGCTGCAAACTTACACCACTGACAAACTAACATGCTCTTTCACCTGAAATGTTTCTTTTTTTACGCTTGCAAGCCTGAGATTCTCCTTATCATTTCTGAAGTTGACAAAAACTAGGATGTGGGAATTACCCTCTTTTGAGGAACAAGTCACACTATTATATATCTTCGCTGAGATATCTCTTCCCAAAGATGTTTAGAGAACCAACCATGTGTTTACATCAAAACTGAGTGGTTCCAAAGGGCTCCTACAGGGCTTTGCGGAGGGCACATCTGGGGGCACACCAGTCAGCTGCATGGAAAGCCTGGAACCCTTCAGGCCATGGCGCTGGTGCTGGTGTCACTCTCTATGCCACCTCTTAGATCCCTCCTACCTGACTTAACATTCCAGAGCCTTCTCTTCTAGAAACGCTAAAAACACATCTGAACTTCTAGGGACCTCTAACTATCCCCAAAGTGCCCACAAAAGACTAAACTATGGTTTACAGAGACTGCTCTTACTTGGTCCTTTACCTACACTACCAGGATCCTTTCTAGTATGGGCCCCTCTGCCTCAACCCTCCTCTCATCTAATATTGTCCAAGATCTTATCCCCCACCTTCAACCCAAGGTCATGTTCTCTAAGCAATCTCTTTCATGGCATCAACTCACTTGTGTCCTAATGACTGCCTGCTTTAGTTTTACCTCTTGCCAAGATATATTTACAGTGCCAAGGTTTAGCTTCCTAATAGCCTACTGGAAATCTCCACAAGGGTGTCCCACAGGCCCTTCAAAGTCAGTTTGTACAAAAGTGCCTGTCATCTTTCTGGCTGAATGGTTTCTTCCTCCTGTATCTCAATATTGGCCCATTATCCATCAGATACCCAAGCCAGAAGCCAAGGGTCATAAAATTCTCTTCTCTTCCTTTTATCAACCACATTCAATCAGTTATCTATTAATTTAATCACCCAGAGGAATTAGTAGTTATTGATTACCTATTTCATAATATTCTGAGAACTAAATGAGAAAACCCATGTAAATCACTTATACGGTGCCTGAATAGTAAATATTCAGTGAATTACTATTATCAATCCTAGTAGTATTATCACTACTGCTGTGGCTGCTTTGATCAGATAGATGGATAGATGAATAGATGGAAAGATAGAAAGAATGGCATAATTCAGGTATCTGACACTTTGTATTCATTATTTACTCATTCAAAACTATTTATAGCGTACTACACTAATATTCTAACACCAATTCCAATGTGTGGGTTCTTTCTCCACACCAAACAATTAGACACCGGCAGAGTGTCCTACAATTCAACTGTTACAGTTCTAACATTGCCTGGAGATAGCATCAGATTCCACATGTTAAGGGCTCAGTACTACAAGACTATCCTCATTTCAGATGTGAGTCACATGTCTGGGTTGTTGCCTACGTTTCTGACCGATTGGCTATAAATCAGAGGCTCCCAAGACTCCCTTCTTGGGTTTGATTAATTTGCTAGAGCAGCTCACAGAACTCAGGAAAGCAGTTTACTCACTAGATTACTGGTTTATTACAAAGGATAATAAAGGACACAAATCAACAGTCAGAGGAAGAGATACATAGGGTGAGGTCTCAAATGCAGGAGCTTCTTCCCCGTGGATTCTGGGGCCCAGCACCACAGCATGTGGATGCATTCTGGTTCACCAATCTGGAACCTCTTGTAAGCCTGTCCTTTGGATTTTTTGGGAGGCTTCATTACATAGGCATGATTAATTAAATCATTGGCATTAGTGATTGAACTGGATCTCCAGACTCTCACCTCTCCCAGGAAGTCAGGGGGCGGGTTCCAACCCTCTGATCACGTGGTTGGCTCCACTGGCAACCCGTCCCCATCCTTAGGTGCTTTCCAAAAATCACCTTACTAACATAAGACTCCTTTATTGCTCTCATCACAGCAAATTCTAAGGGTTTTAGGAGCTCGGTGACAGGAACTGGAAGAAGACAAAATACATATTTTTTATTATAAATCACAATACCACAACAACTATGCGCTACATGCACTCCCAGGTTCTAGGGATAGAGAATGAAACAAACGATTTACTCTCATGGACCTTATATTTTAGTGAAAAGTGACAATAAATAAATAAATAAATAAATAAATAAATAAATAAATAAATAATATATCATGCAGTGATAAATCCTAATCAAGAAAATAAAGCAGGATAAGGAGGACAAAGGATGGGGAGGATACTATTTTATATGGGGCAATCAGAAGTAACATCTCTGACAAGGTGACATTTGAGAAGTCGGAAGGATGTGAAGGTACAAGCATCCAGGCTCGGGGGCAGTGGCTGCAGTGGCTCTGAGTGTGAGCACACAGGTGTCTTCAAGGAAACGCAAGGAGGCCAGAACGCCTGGCTTGAGGAGTAGGGAGAGGGAGGAGTCGTTAGTGGTGGTCGTTATCTCACCTCATCCTGATTATAATTCTTCAAAGTAAGTGTTATTATAGCCACTTTACAGATAAGAGATCTCAGGCTCATAAAGACTCAATTGTTTGTCTCACTGCCTTCAAGTATTTCCACAAAGTCTCAAGCTAAGTCTATAGTATCTGCTGCCTCCCCTCCATCTTCGCCTCAGTTCAGACCATCTTCATGTCTTGCCTGGACTATTGCAATAGACTCCTAACTGGCCTCCTCACTCTAGTCTCTTCTGTCTCCAATGGGCCACACCACCCTCAGAATGACTTTCTAGAATACACTGATTGTATCAATTCCCTATTTAAAATCCTTCAATAGTTTCCCATCCTCCAGACCCAGAGGGTCAGGGTCAACTCCTCAGAGGCAGAACAGGCTCATCTCCGCAGATCTGCTTCCTATCACAACCCACGCATGTGGTCCTCCACCTGTTCCAGATCAGGCTTCCTCCTGTTCCTGTGCAGTTGCAGATGCTGCTTTCTCAGCCTCTAACTCCCTGTCTCCTCTTGTCTAGAGAGAGAGCCCTACTCCATGTTCACGACTCAGCTGAGGAAGCCTCCTTGACCCTCTCTCTGCTCCCATGCTTTGTGTCTATGCCTCAGTACAATTCTGATTACATTGTGACTGCCAGGTCCTCTCCGAAGTCAAGAGAGGCCTGGGCCACCCATCTTATGAGGATCCTGACATACTGAATATGAGGAAATATAAGAATTACAAATATGTGGTGTAATTTGAATTCTTACATAATACACACATGAACACACACACACACAAACACTTCTAAATACAGGTGGACTACGCTGATACCTGAAACAAATGACTTCTATGAATGAATGAATGAATGTGTCTTACCATGTGGAATAAAGAGAATAATATCTCCGTTGGTAAATGACCAGAATATAGACCACACAGAAGGAACACAAAAGCCTCTCTTTAGTTGTTTGATATCCTTGGCATTTCTGCTAAGAGGCCAGTGAACTGGAACACTTTTATTTATCAAGGAAATAAAAATGAGATTGCTACAAGACCTCATTTCACAGGAGCAACTGTGGCCACAAAGCTCACGTGTGAGAGGTTTTCCTCAGCTGCTCTTGAGAGCTGTCTTGAGGGCGACCAGCTGCGTGCTCCCATTTGCGAAACGCAGACTCTGGTTCTGAAAGGCATGGGGCCAAAGGAATAGAGAAATGGACAAGATATCAGGAAATCTTGGCACTCCTCCTGGTTTGCTGCTAGTTTATCTTTCCTTAAATGGGTTTCCTTGCAATATAGGCATATGATTATGTTATGGTTATATCCATTAGCGATATGAAGCAGCTTATGTCTTACATTCCTCAACATAAAACTCACATGAACCCATTACAGAAAAATGGGATAGTGTAGATAAGTATAAAACTGGGAAATTACCCAGGCGATTGAGACTGAGAGATAGGGTGTTGTACGAGTTAGAATTTCTACAGCATAAAAAGACTTGAATCACTTGAAAGCAAATTCTTCAGAAAAAAAAAATCACTTCTATGAAAATAGCAACATACTCATTTTTGGAGTTACTACACTTCACTTGAGTTCTGAAAATCCTGGAGAGTTTCGCCAGCACCACTGGAGAAGTTATATTCTTTCCAACGTAATGTCTAATAATAAGAAAAACTATTTGGAACGATTGTTTTCTTTCTTTTCTTTTCTGTCCTTTTTAATTTTAAAGCTACAACCAAAGGCATTCCAAAGGGAAGCATTCTAACCCAGTATAAATAGAGAACCTAAAACAAAAGACTATTTCAGTCTGGAGTCAGGCAACGAAATGTCACGACCTTTGCCCTAAGAGTTTGATTTTCAGAAAAATTTCGCTATAGAGTTTTCTAGCAACCGAGTGTTTTGAACATGAAATGTGGGAAAATTTTACTTGAGGGCAACACTGCTTTCTAGGATATGGTCCAAGACATTTAAAATGAATGTTGAATAGGGCCTTTTAGAAGTTTCACTGACTATGGCTCCGTCTGCAACAAGGTCCCCAGAGGCCCAGGGCTATATCACTGTATCCCCAGCAGTGTGGTCCAGAAGACCCTCAATACATTTTTGTTGAATTACATGTTGAATTACATGAATTGAACATGCCTTCTATCTTTTACTGAACAAACAACTGGGAGACCACCACTCTGTATTTCAAGGCAATATTTTTAAGACCTAAACAATGTTTCTTTACGTATTTTGATGTTTTTCACTGTCTCGGGCAGGAAGAAATACACCACCAAGTGATAAAGTGTCTTCTTTTTTCCCTGAGGACTGCTGCCATAGCCAGGACTTAAAGGGGCTGGGAAGGGGTTGAGTACTAGAACTTTCCATGTGTTACTGCACACCTTAATGGATCTGAGACTTATTTCCACTCTGGCCCTAGTAACTGAGGTGGGGTGTGGAGGCGAAGAATGAGCATTTGGAGTTAATCCCTCTTCCAAATAGCCCTTTTAATCCCACCTACTTCAAGAAAAATAGATCTCTGGCTGGGGTGAGTATGCAGGAAAGGAGGCAGTGGTTTTAAGCATAAACTCCCATCCTGGGGTGATCAACCTTAAACAGGGCATCTAACCTTCCTGAGCCTCAGTCACCTCATGTGTTAAGTGTAGATAATATCTACCTCAAAGATTAGAGAGAGATATCGCAGGAGTTTTAATAAGTAGCTGGGATGCAAGCTCTCTTTTTATTACAAAAATCTCCAGTACCCATTATCTCACTGTTCAGCATTCATTTGTTGGCACATCTCTTCCCCTTACTAAGCTGTGGGTCCCTTTAAGGACAAGGATTGTGTATGACTTATATTTTCCCAAATTCGTGGGATCTAGCAGAATCGCTGATGCACAGACTTTCAGCAAATGTCAGTCGAACGGATGAATTTTAAAATATGGCATATATTTCTTCTTAATTTTTATAGCTTTGTATGGGGAAAAAATGTCTCTTTCTTCTAATAGTGAAAGACTAACACGCTACACATGGCACTAGATTTAGATCTCAAATGTCCTTGATTCATATTTTACCCTCTATATTGAAAAATGCCACTTCCTTTCACCTCATCTCCTACTACAAGTCTGGGAAGCATTTAGCACCACAATGAAATTAGGTGGGGGACTAACTCAGGAGGGCAAGAGCATTCTCAGCGCCCATGGCCAGACTTTACGGACACCGCTGGGCTCCCATATGAATCTATTCCAATAAAATGCATAAATTTGCCCGATGTGCTGAACAAAGCAGGAAGCTGGGGATTCAGTAAATTAAGGACAATTATTATCTTGACAACTTCCATATATTTTAAGTACGAGGGGAAGACGGAAGCTTTGGTTGAGGAAAGGGCATAGAGCCAGAAAATCTAAGATTTACTCTGGTTTTATCAATTACAAGTTGGATGACCATGAGCAAGCCATCTAACAACGCATAGATTTTTATCTCAATCATTGGCTAATAGGGATAATGATACCTATTCCAAAAGGCTGTGGAAGATGAAGATAATGTACGCGAAATGCAGTGTATGATCACAGAGAATACCGTAATCAGTGTTAGTTGAGGGTGAATCAACTTGGAACCTAGAATTTCTGGTCATCAGTATGAGAGCGAGTATTTTTCTCCTCTCAGGGAGATGTAGTTACAGAGCCATCCAGCTTTAATCAAATCTAGTATTCGAAAATACAAGTCCACAAAATAATTCAAGCCCACTTATTTCACTACCAAAGGATACTTTACAAAATGAGTCACGATTGGATGCCACTAAACAAAAACTGAACTTGAGGCAATTAAAATTCAACACAATTTATAAAAACAGTTATTATGCATGACTTTTCAGATTTTTAAAAAAAGCACTCAATCAGGAACTGTGGTCTCCATTTTGCAGCAAAGGGGACAGACGCCTGGAGAGTTAAGTAGTTTTTTTCAAGATGGCTGATGCACCGGACACCTATGCATTTACTCATTGAATCCCAAACAGTTAAAAGTGCTAACCTCAAAAATAAAAATAGTAATATTTAGCACTACTTTTTAAAAAATCAGCTCTTTGGGGCTGGCCCCATGGCTTAGTGGTTAAAGTTCGCATGCTCTGCTTCAGCAGCCTGGGTTCACAGGTTTGAATCCCAGGCATGGACCTACACCACTTGTCAGCCATGCTGTGGTGGCAACTCACATCCAAAATAGAGGAAGATTGGCATGGGTGTCAGCTCAGGGCTAATCTTTCTCAAGCAAAAAAAGAGGAGGATTAGTAGAGGATGCTAGCTCAGGGTGAATCTTCCTAATGAGCTCTTTTGAGGTTTAATTTACACATACCAATTTTGAGCATATAATTCCATGAGTTTTGACACATATGCACAATCATGTCTCCATCACTACAATGATGATATAGAATACTTCCATCACCCCAAAAAGCTCCTTTGTGCTCCCTTACAGTTATTTCCCTCCCCTCTACTTGTAGCCTGGGGCAAACATGGTTCTACTTTGTGTTATGATAGTTTTGTTTTTTCTAGAATTTCACGTAAATGGAATCATACAGTATGTCACTTTTCAAGCCTGGTTCTTCTGCTTAGCATAATTCATTTGAGATTCATCCATGTTGTTGTGTGTATCATTCCCTGCAGGTAGTTCATTCCTTTTCATTGCTGAGTAGTATTCTATTTGTGGATGTACTCAGTTGGTTGATCCCTTCTCCAGTTCATGGACATTGATTATTTCCAGTTTGAGTTATTATGAATAAACTTGCTATGAATATTTGCACGCAAGTCTTTGTGTAAAAATGTTTTCATTTCACTTGGATAAATACCTAGGAGTGGGATTGTTGCGTCATATGGTAAATGTGTATTTAATTTTATAAGAAGCTGCCAAAGAATTTTTCAAAGTGGCTATACTATTCTACATTCCCACCAGCAGTGTATGAGGATTCCAATTTCTCAACATCCTCACCAACACTTGTTACTATCTGACTTTTTGATTATATGTATCCTAGAGGGTGTGTGAAGTGGTATCTCACTGTGGTTTTAATTTGCATTTCCCTGATGACTAATAATGCTGGGAATCTTCCTATGTCCTCATTTACCATTCATACGTTATTTTGGTAGACTGCCTATTCAAATCTTTTGCCTATTTTTTAAAATTGGGTTCTGTGTCTTCTTATCAATGAGTTGTAACAATTCTTTACATGTCTGGATACAAGATCTTCATCAGATATATTTTGCAGATATTTTCTTCCAATTGGTGCCCAAGTCCCAAACCTTAGAGTCATCTTTGACACCTCTCATTCTCTTTCCCTTCATAGTCCAATCCTCTAGCCTATCTTAACATGTCTCCAGAATCTGACACTTCTCACCACCTCCCCTGCTGCCACACTGCTCCATCATCTCTCAGCTGGATTACTGCAGTAACCTCTTGCTGGTCTCCTTGCTCCTTCATTCTATTCTAAACACAGCATCCTGAGTGATCTTTTTAAACCATAAACAAGATCATGTCACCTTTCCACTCAAAACCCTTCAAAAGCTTCCTTTTACTAAGTCAAAAACTACAGGCAGTTATAAAAACAGAGAAAATTCCATTTACATTTTTTGAAATCAGATTTGACAGTACAGTATAACAAAATCTTTTTGGTACATCAAACATAAAGGATTTCAAGTATGGTATCTGGAAGATCAAATACCATTTGCCATTGAAATTCCAGCCACTTTATGCAGAAAACACTAACTTTTCTAGGGCTGCCCAGCTTCCAAGGCAGAGTAAGTCTATGCTGAAAAAGAGATAACCCTGTAATTGGCTTCCTCTTGTTGGTTCAGAGTTAGGTTAGCTAAGAGCAGGGAGTGTGATGCTGTCAGGGGGCAATGCCAAGCAATCTTACTCTTCCTTTTAGCTTAACCCTTTAAGTAACTTCATGTGTCTACGTTAGTTTGATGAGATGATTAATTATGCAGTTCTTAACTGTAATAAAGTCCTCTGTTGAGTCTTATCATTGACATGCTTGTTCCTGTGACTCCAAATACTTTACCCTATTTCAGGCCCAAACTGACAATTCTTTATGCCCAGAGAATTTGTTAAGTGAAATTCTACTATGATCATGACAACAAAGAGAGATTATAAGCAAGTCAGGCTTAATTCATCTAATCTGAGTATTTAGGAATTGTCATTTCTACCAGAAATGACCCTTTCAAGCTAGCCTACATGATTTTTAATGCCCCTATTAGAATGTATTTTGCATTCAGATTATAGTAAGATGCTAGTAAGGGGAAGGCCACTTGGGTAATGATTTTAAAGCAATTTTTAGAATCTATTTATCTCTAATAAAGAGACTAGAACTCATATAAGTGAAGGTCAAGAAACACACAAAACAGTTGTGCATTCAAGATGCACAAACAAGTCTTTCTCTGAGTCACATGCGAAGGAATAGGATTTCCGGGATTATTTTTAAATAGGGTGAGGAGATTTTTAAATTTGGGAACTAATGAAATTTTATTTTCCCCCTGAGGAAATTACTTGACTTCTGGAAATATCCATTTTGTTTGAATTTTTTTTATGTTGATAAATTGAATAACCACAAACTGTTAATACAAAAACAAAATCCAAAACTAACACAGTTGGCTAAAGCGCTTTAATGCCATAAAGTTTCACAGTCAGGTCAGCTGGAAAAAGTAAATCAAAGAAGCTGCACTCAAAATTATAAACTTAAATAAGAAAATGAGGCTCATAGCTACAGGTAAACATTGTTTTAGAACATAGAACCTGTTTGCTAAATTTCCAAATATTTCATTCGAATGTGAGGAATATGACTATTTCCACTAGAAATATTCCAATTTGGTCTGAATTACTGTGAAAATAGAAAAAAAGTCATAGTGTACTTCCACAAAATTATTTCTTAGGCATGTGCTATCTGCTTTTTATTTTGTGAACCAGGGAGGATAAAACCACCACCCATGAGTATATAGTGTTCTAAAGTAAAAATATATAAGGTTGAGAAGAAAAACATAGGATGGAGGTGAGTGTCAGGCCATTGAATACCTCACAAAGATGTACTTCTTGGCCTGGCAACATTCTTAGGTAACAAGGTGATCTCTTTTCTGCCCTCAGCATCCCAAGGGTGCGGTATTATCTTAACCTTACACATGCTATGATCTGGTTTAAAGAGCAGAGTTTAAGAGAAGTCAGTGAAATTTGTTTTGGAATATATCAAGAAAATATGGCCTCGAGCCCTGCTCTGCTTCATACAAGGTCTCGGCCATAATAAATCCCTTTCAAAGAATTTTGTTAAAAATGCAGGCACACCCAATCCCTTCTCCAACTAGGTTCATATCAACAAACGTTCCATCTTTTCCACAATAAAGCAAGTTGGCCTCTTCATCAGGCCTAACTAGGATATAATAAAAATGATGATGATAATAATAGTATTTATTTATTCATCATCTGTTTGCATGCTTCTGTACTAGGGGCCTTCTATACATCATCCAGTTTACTGCTCATAAAATGGCATGATATAGGCATGATTAGCTTTATTTTACAGATGAGAACAGTAAGATTCAGAAAGGTTCAGTAACTTGGTATCAAAAATTAGTATACGATATTGGAATTTGTACCAGATGCATCTTTATTCTAAAGTTTGTGCTTATGGCTTCCATATTCCTTTTTATCATGCTTGTCTTTTCAACACTGTCTCACGTTTGGACGTGGAAATTGGCCATCAAGCTTCCTCTATCATGCTTCCAAATAAATAAGAGATGCAAAGAGCATAACTGCTTGAATGGTAAAACCACAGCTTCTTATTTTCCTTTTAATGACCCTTTTCCACATTTGGCTTCCAGACCCCTATAAGCAATATTAGAATTGCACACACCTCCTAGGCAAGGAGTCATTTTCAATGTCACACACTATGACTGGCTGACAGATCATCATTTTCTGAACCTGTCCTTTTCTCTTTGTTCCTAAAGACATCTAGGCCCTCCTCGAGGCCACTAACAAGTTCCATCTTGCTACATTTGGTGGTCAATTTTCAGTCTTCTCACTTGATCTATCAGCCACATTTGATGGTTGATCAGCCCCCTCCTTTACTTGGCTTCCAGGATATGGTTCCCTGGCCGCTTCTCCTTAGACCCCTTTGCTTGTTTCTTCTTGTCCTCCTTGTTTCTAAATATAGGGGTGCCCCCAGGCTCAGTCCTTAGATCTCTTCTCCACTACCCTCACTCCCTGGGTGACCTCATCCTTTATATGGCTTTACATCTCTTTCTATATTGACGACTTTCAAACCAATATCTTCATCCTCAGCCTCTTCCCTGAACTCCAGACTGGTATGTCCAATGGCCTGCTTATCTTGGATGTTCAAGAGGAAAAATAATTCAAGATCAAACTCCTGGTTTCCCCTTCCAAAGCTTCTCTTTTCATACTCTTCCTCATTTAAGTAACTGGCAACTCACTTCTTACTGTTGCTGAGGCTCAAATCCTTGGAGTCATTCCTGGAAAGAAATGTCAAATCCATCAGCAAATCTGGCTGATGGTTTTGGCTTTTTTCTAAGATATATCCAGAATCTACATACTTCTCACCACCTCCTCTGTCACCATCCTGGTTCAGGCTATTATTATTTCTCACTGGGATTTCTGCAATGGCCTTTCAAATGTCTCCTGCTTCAACCCCTACCCCATTAATTCTATTATCAACACAACAGACAGACTTATTCTTTAAAACATAAGTAAGATCATGTCACTCTGCTCAAAACCCAACAAAGTCTTCCCACTTATTCAGAGCAAAAGGCAAAGTCCATACAACAGCCTGCCAGATTCTACATGACTTCACCTCCTGTTACTTCTGACTCCATCTCCTATTAATCTCCCCTCACTTACTCTTCTCTGGACTCCTTTGCTTTTCTTCAAATGTGGCAAGTACATTCTCACCTAAAGGCTGTTGCATTTGCTATTTCTTCTGCCTGGAATTTATCTCCCCTATCCACATGGTCTGTTTCCTGTTTCCTTCAGATCTCTGCCTCAAATGATCACCAATTAGAGACCACCTTCCCTGCTCACTCCTCGCACAACCCCCTTCAGCCCACCTCATCTCTCTGATCCAGCTTTATTGTTCTCCATAGTATTTTTCACTATTTGAAACATTTTCTTGTTTCTGTTTTATTTTTAATCTCTTGTCTGTTTTACCTAGAATTTAAGCTCCAGAATGGGAAGAATTTCTTTTGTTCCTTCTTGTCTCCCTAGCACCTGGAACAGGACCTGACCCATAGTATAACTATTTATTGAATGACTGGGCTACGGCAATTTGCGTTCATTGAACCCCTAATAGCATCATGTCCTACTTCCTGACAAGGCTGTCTCCTCCGCCTAAACTTTAGACTTTCCCTTATGGCCCAAGAGCCATATATTCATGTCTTCCCACTGCCCTATAGGCCAGAGTCAGTTCCTGGGCTCTGGTGCCATTGGGGACCCGGGCTCTATCCCTCTTTCCTCTCTGCGATCCTCAGTAATTAGCTGAGTCCTTATACTTGTCTTCTTGTGGTCCCAAGAGGATTGCCACAGTTCCAGGGGTCTCTTTATGAGAAAATAACATCTTGCTAAAAAGAGAGATTTCCTCCTATGGTTTGTTTTTCATTAGGGAAACAAACCGTTCCCTCAGGGAAGACTGGCAGCTCTCTTCCCTTTACTGTGTCAAATGCTCATTTATTAAGAGCAAGGGAGGCCGGGAAAGTGAGTTGCTGGCACCAGCGGCCTCTGTAATGGGAGGCAGAAAATTTGCAGTCGAGGGAAACGATGGTTGTTGGATAGGCAAGCAAGAGCATCTGCTACAGTGCACATCTTCTTGACTTCAAGAAAATTTTCTTCTCCTCTTGTTTATCTTCTCTTTTTCTGTTACAGACTCTTGTTCTTGCTTTAGAGGTACAGTATCTTATTTTGTCTCTTATGTTTAGTATTATTAAACAATCATATTAATAGAAGTAAACACAATATTTTGACGTTTTCTTCTGTTCCCTGCTTTATCTCTATTTTCTCAGAGTTCTCTTTATGTGTTTTTTGTTTTTATTCTGTTTTGTTTGGGGTGGTCTTTCTCTTTTATGTTAGGGACTGTTCCCCTTGTTTGCCTTTCATATTTAAAAGTAAGACACCAAAAGAGTTGACTGGAAAGAGTTATGTGTCCATCAGGGGGCAGAGAGTGAGGACAGATGGATTTACTAGAGGGTTCTTGTGGGGAGAGATGTCCTCTTCAGTGGTGGACTCCCAAATGCAATATGTGGAGATCTTTCCTTTAGGATCTCTCAGTTTCTTTGAAAAAGAACATTCACTCTCAAATCTCAGGATGGGGGGGTGGGAAATGGTAAGGTGCCTGGATGCTAAGAAGGGGGCTGAGGTTCCCAGAATCTCATGTAGAAATTTTAGCTTAATTCCCCCAGACCTCTGCTTTACGTGGTACCCACACTTTTGGTACCTCTTTGGTTCAATTTTTCTAAAAAATTAATCTTCAATTTCTTGTAACAGTGGGAGAGGGAGATGAGGGTGGGTTGGGAGGAGAGGCGAGCTCACTTGACTTCAGATAACGGAGTGGGCTGGGGGGACCAGAAGTCCAGCTGCTCTGTCCAGACCTCAGTCCATTATCTGTTGTACCTGACGTCTCCGGAGCGCTCCGTCTCTCAAGGCCCTGCTTCATTTGCTTTGGTGTCCTTCTCGGCAGGCACTTGGGTCCTCCTCTCCTCCATGACATTAGGTCCCTTATCTCTGGCGCTGTTATCTCCTCTCCTGTTCAGTTTGTGATTTGTGGTTTCATACACAGGTATCCCCTGCTTTTCAAAATTTCGCTTTACGCCACTTCGCTTTTACGAAAGACCTACATTAGTACCTGTTTTCACTAACCGGAAGAAAACCAGAACCTAGCGTTCAGCTTTTTGTTTTGAGCGAGCTGTTAGAGTGGCAGCGCGCATCCTGGAGCAGTGAGAGTGGCGCCGCGAAGCTCCTTCCCCGGGAATTACATTCAGCATCTCAGCATCACGCCGCCCTAGCTTTGAACTGTGTCTGTGAGCATCTGGGCTTTATCTCGATTTACTTTGTGCGTCCATTAGCAAGACATGTGCTGAGGTAATTACTTCTTCCATTTATACCATTTCGCCTTATGAAACTTAAAGGTTTCATAGGAATGCCCTACTTTCAGATGGGCGGGGGTGGGGTGTCCTCTACAGAGTGTGTGTGTGTGTCTGTGTGTGTATAACATATATTAATGTCATTTTAGCGGATAAGGCAAATCAAATATATGTGGTCAAGCTGTCATTTTTATACAGGTATTCCAGGACTTTAAAGACTACATAAATTCAAATCTGTCAGGGACCCTACTGATCTTGAAAGCCGACCTTGTCACTTCACAAAAGAAAGGCAAGCCCAGACAAATGAGTTGCTTGCCAAAGTGAACTTTAGAAATGGGGGACAGCAGGAAGACATCGTCAGGCTTGCATGCTCTTGAATCAGGCTGCCTAGTTTTGCATCTCAGCCCCATTCTCAACCAGCTCTATGATCTTGGGACAGTTTCTGAAACTCTCTTTGGCTCACTTTCCTCGTAGGCAAAATGGGGACGATAATAGTTATCTAACTCATCACCTTATGATTGGTATTAATGCATTAATATTCGTAAAGCTCTTAAAACAGTACTTTCACACAGTAGTTAATATTACCATTATTAGTCTGGATAAATCTAACTCAACTTTTAAAAAAATGCATGCATTGTACTATTATAGTAGAAAGAGATCTTAATTTAAGAATTTGTACAAATAATATTAGGGATAATTTATTCTAGATATATAAGCTTTATATGTAGCGATTAGCCTAATAATGCTGCTGACAGAAAAATCATTATCCCTGGAAAAGTCTGCATTAATCCATGCATTTGAAATATGTTTAACTTTATCCATTAAAAGAAAAAAACTGAATTACATAATGGTTTCCAAATTAAAGTATGCTCATTAATGACGTAAAACTACTAATAATTCTAATTCTTACAAGAACACTACCTAAAAACATCAAAAAAGTTATCTTTTTTTGATGGTCCAAATTGGTCTGCATTAAAAGTGAGTGCATTTTGCTTTAAATAAAGAAATAAAACTAGGATATGTTTCTTTCATAGTTAAATATCTCCCTGCCTACAATTCAACAATAGTTCAAAGTGATTTAAAGAATTGAACAATAGAGGCATAATTAATAGCTTCCTGAGTGACTTGGGCTCAGAAAGCAGTGGAATAAGAAAAAAATTATTTTCGTCTTAAGAAATTATCTTAACAAGAGGAGGAGAGATAACATTGTACATTTTCACTTCTTTGATCTCTTAATGACAGGCCAAGATGAACTTCAGAAGTTCGCCCTTACCAGAATTCTGGTTGGGGCGGCTTCTGAGGGTCCCTTCCAGCTGTCTTTTCTAATTAGCAGAGACTCTACAACCAAAACAACACACAGAGGTCAGTCAGGCACCAACGCCCACGCCAGTACCTCAGCAGGGGCTCTAAGAGAGGAAGGAGTAATTCCTGGCTTCTACTGTCACATGCCTACAAATACTTCCTACTACTGTATTTCCATTCGCATTTTTAGCAAAGGCGTTGCTGATTCATCACAACTACTGGTCCACTGTGACTGCTGAGTCTTTTCCTGTGGCATTTCTGCCTAGTCATTTCTATCTGTGGCGTGAGCTTTCAGGGCCCTTGACGTATTGTTGTGCCCTTTTTCTCACCAAGAGCCATCCTGTTTTTATGGTATTATTGACTAATTTGCCAATGTCTGTTTGGAGTCCACTTCTGTTGCTGAGAAGAAAATAATGCTAGGCAAACAAAAAAAGAAATATTTTCAAAACTATCCTCCAAATGAATGCCAAATTAATAAAAAGAAAGTTAAATAATTCTTGTCCTTGAAAGCTATGAATCTCAAGCATTTTAATATATGTTGAAATTACCTAAGTTGTTAATAATCATATTGCATTTAATAATGGTAAACTCATGCCATAAAGTAATCAATGCTAGAATCTGAAATGAAAACACAAACACTAAATTCAAACTGTATTATAGCACAATGACCATCATAAAAGATTTTTAAAGAAGTTAATTTCCCATAAATATTTTTCCCAAGTTATTTTATTATATGCAATTATTTTTTTTTACCATCCAAATCCAAATTATTTCTTGGTAACTCTTCTAGCTTATAAAGTCCATGTGTTTTATAAAATACATATGGAATATGTAACGTCATAAAGGCTTTATGGCCTTGATGCTAGGTTTCATATTCTACATCAGTTACAAAATGTTGATAAAAATAGCCTAACTTATAAAATATGGGCAAGGATTTTTGCTGCCTGCAATTATTTTTGTGCCAAAAATTATCTGGACATAATTAATAAAACATCACATTGTATCCTTTTTGGAAAAGGTGAGGTACAAATAAATTAAAATGAGTATCAGCATATTTACTGTATATATGCAGCATGCTCAAGTTCCATGGGTCCAGCATGCACGTGAAAGAGGAATGGGGCAACGCGAAGACATGAGATATGATCGGAACCCTGAGGCATCTGATGCAATCCATACTCCTAGTAGACACACTTTCTGGTGAGCCAGGCTCTGCCCAGTTCCCAGGTTCTGCAGTCTTCGCTCCTAAAAGCTAAGTCACCTGATGCTCACCCCCACCTCACCTGCCAGCTCAACCTCATAAATCTCTAGGAACAAACCCAACCTTAGAAGGGATTAGATCTCTTTGGAATTGTTGGGCAGGAAATGGAGGCTAACGCCCCACGATTCAGTATTACGCCTCTCCTGCTGGCTTTGGCATTCTGCCTTGTTCCCAAGATCCAGTATCCACTGTGTACTCTGGAATTCCACCTTGTCCTGTTTTCTGTGCACAAGTCCCCTCCTAGAAACTTGCCCAGCACTCCTAAAGAACTGGGGAGATCCTTTCTCCTGCCTGTCCACCTCCTAGGCATTGGGGTCCTTTTCCTCCTCTACAGCAACAAGAAGTGGCTGTGGTGTTGTGGTTAAAAGCCCTAGTTCGGGGAGCTGGCCCGCTGGCATAGTGGTTAAGTTTGCACACTCAGCTTCTGCAGCCTGGGGTTCATGGGTTCAGATCCAAGGCACAGACCTATACACTGCAGTGTCCCACATACAAAATAGAGTAAGATTGCCACAGGTCTTAGCTCAGGGACAATCTTCCTCACAAAAACAAACAAACAAATGAAAGCCCTAGTTCGGGAGTCTGACAGACCTCCACTTCCGAGCCGTGTGGCAGTCACAGAGATTAGCACAGTCCTCCCCAGAGTGGTCTCTGAAAACATGGTGGCCTCTGTCATTTAATAATTACTTCTGCATTATTCTCTTATTTGCCCTCTTATTATTCTTATTTTCATAAGGAAAGACAAATCCTAACAAGCATCTCTATAGAAAACTAAATTTGAATACAAAGAATGTACATTAATAAAATGCATAGATATTTACAAAATAAAGACTATAAGGAATGAGAACTAAAAATGTTGCTTATAAACCCTACCATTAATTTGATTACACAAATGGGCTTGGGTTGCATTTTTTTTTTTTTAATATCTTTTACTTGATAGAATCAGAAATCTCAAAGTAAACTCCCCTAGGGCAATGTTAGATGATCTCTTTTAAGGTTACCTAGACATTTGCTTCATGCCAAGTTTCTTCATCCATGCATGCCGAAAGCCAGAAGTAAATATATCTTAAGAACTAAAGGTCGAAGACAAAACAGGTAATGTCAACACTGTTTCAGTAACTGTATGAACACGACAGATGTTTCAGCGTCTCTATCCAGAGGTCACAGGGAAATTCTGTTCTGGTTTTCATAAGCGCTTTTCATTAATTTTAAGGATTTATGTGGATTGATTCAAACCACCCAGGCCTCTCCCTGACTAATTCTTTAGTAAATAACTCTCTCTTTGAAGTCCACAAAAACGTTTTGAGGATGCTAAAAATATTTTAGATCCTAAAGTGGAAAAAATATTCAGCCTCAAAGGAATACCTCACCATTTGCAAAAGAGTATCGGGATAGTATTACAGGACCCAAGATTTAAGAATGACCACAGGGTAAAGACAACGTTTTCTGTTACATTTCAGCCATTCAAACACTTGCAAATTATATTGCCAAAAAAAAGGGGGAGCTACCAATTCATCAAGTTGTACATTTTTTTCACAATTTAATATATCCAAAATCAGGATGCATCTTGCAATCCATGTCATGTCCTGGCTTAATTTACAGCATTTTTTTCTTTCTTAGTGGTACATAAAATAATGGTGTACTTTACAATCTATGATATCTTCGATTTAGTGAAATATGTTCAGTTTTGGACTTTCTTTTGTCTCTCATCTTCCCTTTTCTGGTCCTTTATTTTCCTCTACTTTCCTATTCCTTTAGTTTTCCTCCCTTTCTCACTTAAAAAGATACACATTCACAGTCACATATACAGACAACATATAACAACGTTTTGGTCAATGATGGACCACACATACAATGGTGGTCCCATAAGATTAGCACCATATAGCCTAGCTGTACCATCTAGGTTTGTGTAAGTACACTCTATGATGTTCGCACAACGACGAAATTGCCTAACAATGCATTTCTAAGAATGTAGCCCCGTCATTAAGCAAGACATGACTTTATATATCCATATCTATATACATATATACAAATTATATTTAGATATGAATATATACAAATTATATATATATACACACACACATATATGTACCTTTCTTGGGTCCATCCAGCAGCCCTAAAGAATGGGGACCCTCTCTTCTCCACCTGTCCATCTCCAAAGAATTGAATTGGAGTCCTTTTCCTCACCCCAAGCCCAAGATGGAACTCTGCTAAAGGTGGACTTCCGGTCTCAAAAAGAATGGGGGCCTTCAGCTCAAGGCCCCCTTACTACATGGAAAAAGTTCAGTGAAAGGCCTGTTGTAGGGCAAAGTAAAAATTACTCACTAAAACCAAGGATGTGGGCCTAGTTTATCTATGTTGTCCCCACTCCTCACAGGCATGGATGATAAAAGACTGACTTCAACCCTTTGTTCTGAACTCTGGGAATGAGAAAGAAGAAACGTATTTTAGCTTTTCCCTTCCCTCACGGGAACAGGTTTGTGGCCAACCCTTAGCTCTAATGAGCCCCTTTAATAAAGATGCCAGCTTCCCCAGGGGCTCCCGTGCCCTGCATGGCAAATCTCTCAGCCTACTACACTCTGGGCTATATTTTATCTCCAAAAAGGTTTCTCTGGGTGCTGCCAACACACGGGAATTGTTAATTAACACAAAGCCAAGCATGTTCCAACAGCACTGGGGAGGGGGACCAACGCCAACTACAGCCTGCTTAAAATAAAGTTTCTCTTCAGTTTTTAAAGTCTCCAAGTCTGATGAAGATTTTACTTTGCTCACAGGAAAACAAAGAAAGCAGAGTACCGCACCCTAAATTGCACTTTACCTTCACCTCGGATTGTATATAAATCAGTGAACCTTTAAATGAGGGTGACATTTAAGAGGGAATAAAGGAGAAAAGCTTGGCAAATAATATATCCACACACAAAACGCTGGCTGAAAAGTCACTTGCTGGAATCTGCCAATACTCGCGTCCAACTCCTCTCAAACCCTTATCCCTTCTCCCAAGCCCCTTATCCAAAAGGCCGCCCACCACTACCCTGACCGCGGCTTCTCAGAACACACTAACTTAGGTAACTCAGGAGGCAGCTGAATCTCGCCTGCTTCTCTTCGATTCAGGTCTCCACACCTGCAGAAGCTTGGTGCTCAGGCTCCCTTGCAATTCTGCTGGATTTGGCTCCCCAAGAGTACCAGCTTTGACTCCAGAGAGCAAGCAGGTGTAGTCAATGTTCATAGCTTTTGGAAAATCTCTATGGTATAGGAGGAAAGATGAAAAGAAAATCATAGTTTCCCATAATTTACAGGAAAACTAGGTGTCCATATTTATTATACATTTTCTTGATAGGTACTTCTTCATAGTTTATTAATATATCATATAAAACACTTCAGAAAAATAAGCATTTGTCTATTTACAGATATTGCCATTCTTCCAGCAACTACAGGAGCTGGCTTAACCTAGTTAGGTAAGTATAAAAAGAAACACTAGGAAAAAATGGCGCTGATTCATTTGGTGAAATTTCCCTCCTTTTAGCCTAGTACATTTTAACATATCAGTACACCTCCAGAGAGACAGTATGTTTTAGTGGGCACAATCTTGGGCTCTGAAGTTGAACTTTGGTTTGAGTATTAGATCCTCTACTTATAAGCCGTTTGAACTTGGACATGTTACTTAACAACTCAGGTCTCAGTTTCCTCATCTGTAAAATGGGTATAATAAGGTTACTGAATTGTTTCTTATTTTCTGTGTACTATTGAATTAATCAAGTTTTTGAGGTTTTTTAAAATTTATTTTTATCCTCTCTACTTGCTGGGAAGTTATACATCACCTTCCTATTCTTTCAATGGTTACCATTAAATTTTTAATAGGCGTACTTAACTTAAGTCTGCAAGTCTTCAATATCTCATTACTTCTCCTAAACAGTAACTAGAATATTATAATGCTTTTATTCTGGTCATTTACAACTGAGTGTGGACTGTTATTTTAATTCCACGTTGTTTGTTTTGCCACCAAAACAGATCATAATCAGTGTTACTATTTCATCAATTATTATTTTAACCAATCAAAACTTTTTTGAGTTACCTACATACTTGTCAATTTCTTTGCATCACATTTATTCTTTCCGGTTCAATTTCCTTCTTACTGAAATATAGCCTTTAGGAGGTACTTTGGGCCAGCATCTGTTATTAGGAAACTCTTTCAGAATGTGATTACTGATGTCTTTAACTGGCACTCACACTAGAGTTAAAGATCAGTTGGGAATGAAAATCTAGGTTAGCAGTTATTTTCTTCCGGTATGTTGATGATACTGCTCCACATCTTCTGATTTCTGTCATTGCCTTTGAGAAGCCTGTGGTAGGACAGCTGTAATTCCTTTAGAGGCAATTTTTATTTTCTCCTCAGTTGCTTTTACAATCTATTCTCTGACTCTGGTGTTTTGTTTTTCAGTTTCACTATGACATGTCAAGATATGGTCTCACTGTGATTCCTGAACCTGAACATTCATGTCTTTCATCAACTCTACAATATGATTTTGCATTATCTTATCAAAAATTGCCTCTCCTCAATTCTCTCTAGTCTTTCCTTATGGAATTCCTATGTGACTTATTTTGGATCATTTCACTCAGTCTTTCATGTTGCCTGTCCTTTCTTATATGTCCATCGCCATCCATGCTATGTTTGGGATAATTTTTTTCAGATTCATCCATAAAAGCATTCAATCTGCTGTTTATCCTATTATTTGAGTTACATCTTAACCATTCAATTACTGTCTTCTTCATTGATAGACATTCTATTATTTCACTTCTAAAAGTTCTCATTATTTTTTTTATGTTGCCTTATTTTTTCTTTAAAATCCTTTCATTTATGTCTTTAGTCATATTAGGCATAATTATTTCATATTCTTTTTCATATAGTTTATTTATCTATTTCTGCTATTGATCTTTGCCAGCTGATCTTGCCCATGATGGCTTGTTTCCATGCATCCTCCATGCTTTGGATTTGTGAGCTCAGGCTAATTGAGGCTTTATCTACAGGAATCCTGCCTGGGTTGAGGTATTCCCTCCAAAGAGGTTTTGGATTTACTTCTACCAGGCACTCTGAGGGTATTGTGGTCTGAGATCAATTTCAATATTAAATTCTCAGGTTGGGATTTCCCAGACTTTGCAAGTAAATTAAAACTCAAACTCGCATGTGGTATAGACACATGTTTAAAAATACCCACAGAATATTTTACTCTCCCACTTCAGCCCAGGCCAAGAAAGACAAAGCTAGTTTCATAGGGTCTCCCATTACCTTTAGGGTGAATTTTTTTTCTTTTTTTGAACACTTTAACACTCCTCTTTTAGTAACTGCATGAACAGGCAGATGGGAAATCAACAAGGATACAGAAGACTGAGTGCTGCCATCAACCCACCAATGGGATCTAGTCAATATTTACAGAGCAGAATACAAATTATTTCCAAGAAACTTTCTTCATGAAACATTCATCGAGAAAGACCGTATCTGGCATCATAAAACAAACTAAACAAATTTCAAAGAATTGAAATCATATAAAGTATGTTTTATTACTATAGTTGAACTAAAATACATCAAAAATAGAAAAATAAACATCTCCCAACATTCAAAAATGAAGCAACATAATTCTACAAAATCAATGGCTAAAAGAGGAAGCCTAAAGGAAAATATATATATTTTTTTACTTCTTATTAAGATTATGATAGTTTACAACCTTGTGAAATTTCAGTTGTACATTATTGTCAGTCTTGTTGTAGGTGCCCCACTTCACTCTTTGTGCTCATCCCCCACCCCCCCTTTCCCCTGGTAACCACCAATCAGTTCTCCTTGTCACATGTTTAACTTCCACCTGTGAGTGGAGTCATACAGAGTTTGTCTTTCTCTATCTGGCTTATTTCACTTAACATAATACTCTCAAGGTTAGGGTGAATTTTTTTCACCAAAGGCATACATCTTTGAGGGCACTGGCTTTACGTGAGGGTCTCATTCAACTTCCCCTTTTATGTGGATCCAAGGCTTTCTCATCTGCCTTTCTATGGGTGTGAAAATCAGATTTCTAAGACTGACACTCTTCCTTAACTCCCACTCTTGGGAGGCTCTGGTTCACACTAACGCTCTGATTCTCAGACTTGTCATTTCCGCCCCTTGGAGATCCCTCACCTTCTTGTGAATTCCAGTAAGCACTTAAGACTTTTTAAAAATTATTATATTTCACCTAGCACTTTTAGGTGTATATGGCAAGAGGATTTTCAAGTTGTCGATTCCATAAAACTGCCACAGTCAAATTCTGTTTGGTCTGTTAACTACTTGAATGTATTACTTTAAGAAAAAGAAAATATTTTTAAACAGCGTAATGTAGCAGTTATAACACAAATAGGTGCTCATGAGATCTAGTGTATCCTTGGATCAGATTAGCTGAAAAATTAGGTCCCTTAGGTGAATAAATTTTTACGAAAAATAATTGATATTTGATTCTTTGTTAAATGAAATAAACGCTGAATACTTTCACAAATTTTGTGGATCTTATAAGACAAGCTACAAAGTATAGCCACTGTGTGCACATGGTGTCACAAGATGTCAAATCTGTAATAAGTTCTCTCTCTCATGCAACTTCCAGATTTTCTGAAGTACAGCCACTATTTCTTAAAGGCAAATTATTGCAGAATGATAATAATAATTGTACATATGTGCTTAATATTTACCTTACATATATTTTAGGAGAAAAATATAATCAATTCCTTTATAAATGTTAGCAAACATATTGATATTTCATGGAATAGTAAAGTTTTGTGGGTCACTTTAGAAAATTCTGAGGGAAATCTTGATATGCTGCAAAGTTCTCAGGCTTGAGAGTCAGAAGGGTCTGGGCTCTGATGCCATCTCTACTATTTATTGGCTCCGTGACCTTAGGTGAATTAACCTCTCAGAGCCTCCTTTTCTTCATCAATAAAAGATGAGATGAGAGACACTTGGTAGGGTTGCAGTTAGGATGAAATGAGATAATGAACTCATCCAGCAAGTGCTGAATGAACATTAGTAGAAAGACAGAAGGAAAAAGGAAAGGGAGGGAAGAAGGAAAACTTGTAATGCTAAGGAATTCAGGCCGCTAGGGCCCCCCATTTCATTAAAGAACAGGAGTATGTTGGCCATGCCCTCCAATGAACCAACCCAATGCTAATTTCTAAATCCTCTTTGTCTAGATTGCTATCATTCATGCAAATTCATTTCACGTCTTTTGGAAAGTTTAGTATAACAACGAAGACAAGTCAAATTGACTAGAGCCCTGAGATGTTTGGAGTCATCCATCCCTTAGGAATGTTCTTCAGTGAACAGTGGAGGGGACCGGGCAGCTGAGATTCCTCCTGGGCAAAGAGCCCTTAAAGTGACTTATGAATACTGGCAGCTGGGACAAGGAGAAACATTGCCTGTGACTAAACTGAACTTTCATCTTTTTTCCTCAAAAAAAAATTTAAAAAGAATCACAGAGCAAGAGGGTAGGAGAGAGTCAAACTACACAATGCTTTTGACCAGCACCCAAAACAGTATACAGAGTCTTGATCACCCTCCAGAAATTTCTAAAGGAATAAAAAGAACCCTTTAGCAGCCATTGTTTCTGCTGAGATGTTTTTGAGATGTCTGCTCCCCACGAATAGGTTTAGAGGTATGCAGAAGCACCAAACACCGTCAGAGGAAAGTGAGCTAGTCCTGTTCCCCTTATTTGGTGGTGTTTATTAGTTTTTTCTTTTTTAATAGATCTTTGTCCTCAGGAATGTTGAAAGAGCTCAAGCATGTAAAGGGATATTCAGCTCAAGCCTAACCTGACACAGCAATTAATTCATCTCTGGATGAGGACAGCTTAGGTATTATAAGCAGACAATGAATATGGTTTTTCCATCCATTTATGAAGATATTTAATTAGGGTAAAAGCTTGCCCTGAGTGAGCAGGTAGGCTTTTCTGTGAGATAAACTCTCAGGAGATGATCTGTGTTACCTTGGTGACAGACAAGAGGAGGAACATTTGGTAAAAAGGGAAGAGAAGAGACACCACAATCATCCATGGGTCCTACAGGATTGAAGTGTGGGACAAAAGCTAAATATACTGTGTGTGAGAATGGATGAAGGTGGTGAAGACTGAAAGTCTGCCATTGCCTTCCTTTCATCAGAAGCTTAGATAGAAGCCCTCACATCCTCATCCCCGGGAAAAATGTGTTGATGTGAAAATGTCTGTCTAGATGAGCAATAATAATCACAAGGTTACTGGAGTTTTAGAAATGCAAATGTTTGTTCTGAACTAGCATCACATTAAAAATGAGTTATACAGCATATAAGTATTAGAATGTGTGCCTCTAGGTTAAAACATTAATAAAATAAAGAGAGGATGTTTAGAGAAATGAGCAATGGAAAAAGCATGAAACATTAGAAAGAGATAGCAGTAGTGTTTAATCTGACATAGGTTACAATGCTGTTAGTTTCCTCAAGATTGACCATATTCTCGGCCATAAAACAAGCCTCAACAAATTGAAAATAATTGAAATCATACAAAATATAGTTTCTACAACAGAATTAAACTAGGAATAATACAGAAATATCTCTGGGAAATCCCCAAATAATCCATGAGTGAAAGAGGAAGTCATACAGGAAATTAGAAAATAGTTTGAATTGAATAAAAATGAAAACAATATGTCAAAATTTGGGGGATGCAACTAAAGAAGTACTTAGAGGAAATTTTATAGCATTATATGTTTATACTAGAAAACAAAAGTTCTGAAATCTGTGAACTGAGCGTCCATCTTAAGAAACTGGGAAAATAAAAGCAATTAAACCCAAAGCAAGCAGAAGAAAGGAAACAATAAAGATAAGAGCATAAGTCAATGGAATTGAAAACAGAAAAGCAACAGAGAAAATCAAATAAGTCATAAACTGGTTCTTTTAAAGGATAAAAAAATTGACAAATCTCTAGGTACAGTGGTGAAAAAAAAAACAAAAAAGAAGATACAATTTGATAATAGCAGGAATAAAAGAGGGGATAGCACTACAGACCCTGCAGACACTAAAAAGACAATAAGGGGATATTATAAACAACTTTATGCCCCTAAATGTGAAAACTCAGATAAAGTAGACAAATTATTAAAGACACAAACTATCAAAAATCACTGAAGAAGATAACCTGAATAGTCCTGTATCTACCAAAGAGATCAAATTCCTAATTAAAATCATTCTGATAAAGAAAACTCCAGGCCAAGATGGTTTCACTGGTAAATCCTACAAAATATTCAAGTAAGAATTAATACCAATTCTACACTAATTCTTCTCGAAAAGAAATGAGGAGGAACTACACTTCTCAACTCATTTTATGAGACCAACATAATCTTGATACCAGAACCAGAAAACAGCATTGCAAGCAAAGAAAACTATGGTTTAATATCTGTCATGGATGTAACTGCAAAAATCCTCAAAAAATATTAGCAAACTGAATCTATGAATATATGAAAAAAAGATGAGTCATGATCAAGTGGAAAGATAGTTCAACATTAGAACAAGCAATTAATGTAATTCACCATATCAATATTTTCAGAAAAAGCACTTGACAATATTCAACATTAACTCATGATTAAAAAAACAAACAAAAAAGCCTCTTAGCAAACTAGGAATAGAAGGAACTTTCTTAACTTGATGAAGAACATCTTTGAAAAATCAGCGGCGTGTATCACACTGACTGAGAACAAGGCAGGGAGGCGTTCCTTCACCACTGCTACTCAGAACTGTACAGGAGGTCCTAGCCAATGCAATAAGGCAAGAAAAAAGTGATAAAAAGTATACAAATTAGAAAGGAAGAAGTAAAACTATCTCTATTCACAGAAGAAGTGATTGTCTTCAGAGAAAAGTCCAAAAGATTCTACACAAAAAGTTGTTAGAACTAATAAGAGAGTTTTGAAAAGTCATAGGATTCAATATACAAAATTAATAGTATTTCTGTAAACTAGCAATAAACAATTGAAAATTGAAATTCAAAGAAAAGCTTACCATAATACGATTAAAAAACATTAAATATTTAAGTATAAAGCTAACCAAATATGTCTAAGATCTGACTCTTGAAAACTAGAAAATATTGATATTAAATAAGACCTAAATGAATTGGCACATATACCCTGTTCATTGATTGGAAGACTAAATAGTGTTAAGATGTCAATTCTCCCCAAACTGATCTAAAGATTCAAAGCAATCTCAATAAAAATTCTAACAGGTTACTTTTTAGAAATCAGTAACATGATTTTAAAATTTTATGGAAAGGCAAAGAACTAGAATAGCTAAAAGTTATGAAAAAGAAGAACTAAGTTGAGGATGCATACTACCTGATTCTCACTTCCCATTCAGTGACAGTAATCAAAAGTGTGGTATTGACAGAAGGATAAGCACATAGATGAATGGAACTGGAGAGAGTGTTCAGAAATAGACCAACATGTATATAGTCAATTGACTTTCAATGGAAGATCAAAGGCAATTCAGTGGAAAAAGATAGTCTTTTTATCAAATGATCCCAGAACAATCAAACATTCACATATTAAAAAAGAAAAAAAAAGAAATCTTGACCCATACTTTATACCATATTAAAAAAAAACACAATATAGATCATATTCCTAAATTTAAACCTAAACTATGAAACTTCTCAAAGAAAACAGAGGAGAAAATCTTTGTGATTTTGAATTAGGCAAAGATTAATAAAATACACAAAAAGCCATAATCCTAACACAAGAAAAAGCTGGTAAATTGGACTGTACAAAAATGTTTAAATTATGCTCTTTGGAAAAAAAAGCAGTGTTACGAAAATAAAAAGACAACCCATTGACTGGAAAATATATTCAAAACACACATCTAATAAAGGACTCATAGCCAAAATATATAAAGAACTCTCAAAACTCATAAGGAAATAATCCAATTTTAAAAATAGGTAAGGTATTTGAACAAACACTTCATCAGAGAAGCTCTCTTAATAGCAAATAAGCAAATGAAAGGATGCTCAACATCATTATTCATTAGGGAAATGCAAGTTAAAACCATGATGAGAGGGGCCAGCCCGGTGGCACAGCGGTTAAGTTCGCACGTACCGCTTCGGTGGCCCAGGGTTCGCCAGTTCAGATTCCAGGTGTGGACCTATGCACTGCTTGTCAAGCCACGCTGTGGTAGGCATCCCACATATAACGCAGAGAAGATGGGCATGATGTTAGTTCAGGGCCAATCTTCCTCAGTAAAAGGAGGATTGGTGGCAGATGTTAGCTCAGGGCTAATCTTCCTCAAAAAACAAAAAAAACCCAAAAAAACCACGATGAGAAACCATCACCTATTCAAATGGGTACAATAAAGAAAAACTGACAAAATAACAAGTGCTGTTGAAAATGTGGAGCAAGTAGAACTCTCAAATACTGCTGGTGAGAACGCAAATTATTCAATTACTTTGGAAAACAGTATGGCAATTTCTTATATACACTCACCAAACGATCTAACAATCTTGTTCCTAGATATTTCCTCATGAGAAATGAAGACATAAGAAAGCAAAACAAATTAATGAAAATATTTATAGCAGCTTTATTGGTAATCGCCCCAAAAGGGAATCAAACCAAATATCCTTCAGCTGATGAACAGATTAAAAAACTATGGTATAGTCATATAATAGAATCCCGCTTGACAATAAGAAGACATAAACTACTGGTACACACAAAAATATGGATGAATCTCAAATGAATTATGCTAAGATTTACCAATTTACTAAGGTCACATGGTATATAGCTACATTATATGATATTCTGGAAACAGCAAAAATCTAGGGACAGAAAACATACCAGTGATTGCCAGGACCCAGGAGTTGGGGAAAGAATTGACCATGAAGTGACACAAGGGCATTTTTGGTGGTAAGCAACTATTCTATATCTTGATTGTGGTGATTTACATGACCACATGCAATGGTCAAAACTTATAGAATTGTAAACGAAAATAGATGAATTCTACTGCATGTAAATCATACCTCGAAAAACCTGACTTCAATTTTAAAAAGAGTTTTAAAGATTTTTAAGAAGCCACTTGCAGGGGAAAAATACAGTAAGGATCAGACCCAAGTAAATGAGAAAAAAATCTTCTAAGAAGGAAACACAGCTATTTAATCCAGGATGAAAGGAACCTAAAGAGAGAAAAAGTTTTCAAGAGAAGATGAAACCAGTAAATTAAGGTTAAGATGTCTGCAAAAAACAGCTTCTTCCTGGTCCAGGAGGTCATCAGGAACATACAGGGTATCTTAAGAAATGAGAAATAACTTGGTAGCTTCTTTAGAGTTGAGGCGACTGGGTCACAGAAAGAGAGTGGTAGGCAGGATTCTAAGATGCCTCACTCATTCCCGTCTCCCAGTGTACACACCCTGTATGATCTCCTGCACTTGAGTGTAGGTGAGACTTGTAAATATCCTGGGAATTCACTCCCATGATTAGGTGACTAGTCAATTGACTCGGAGTTCCTTAAATGGGAGCTTATCCTGGGTGAAAGTGACCTAATCTGGTGAGTCCTTAAAAGGGCAACTGGGCCCTCAGTGAATGGAGAGGTTCTCCTGTCGTGCTGTGACCCACCCATGGAGGAGACTATGAGGCAAAGACGTGAGGACAGCCTCCAGGAGTTGAGGGCAGGGAAATGGGACTGAATTCTGCCAACAACCAGTCTTCTCAGAAAAGTTCACTTATCTGCAAACCTCAGAGGAGATCAAAGCCCCAGTTAACCCTGATTTCTGCCTGGGAAGACTCTTAGCAGAGAACCCATGCTCAGATTTCTGACCTAGAGAAACTGAAGGATGATAAATGTGTGTTGGTTTAAGCCACTAAATTTGTGGTGATTTTGTCATCACAGCGATAGAAAACAAATTCAAAGAGTGAATGTGTCAAGCTAGTTTAATCAATGAGAATACTGGCATGGTTTTGACTCCAACAGTTCCTCACTCAATAGTAAGCTAGTTTTAATGATTTGCTATATACAGAATCAAAAAGCACCATAAAAGGTAACATCACAGAGACAAGAGGGGAAGACTAAAGGGATGAAGTCTTTGGAGAAGAATCTCCCTCAAGTCTGCCCAGTGGTGGCCAAGAAAGCCCAGCATAGACTGGTGGAGGGGCCTTCTGTTGGAGGCTCCCTGGTCTTATCTCATCATACTTGATAATTCTGTGTCCCTACAGGTTTCCCTTCTCTACCTCCAGGCCACGACTGCACCCACTCTCCTCTCTGGGCTGGCCACCCTCCCACAGGTCTCCAGGGCCAACAGTGACATCCAGAGCAGAAAACACGTCAGTGTTCACTTTCCTAACACTCATTCTTAACACACTCATTTGCAAGGCTAGGCACCAGGAAACAACCACTCAGCTTTATAACCACAAAAGAAAGCATGAATCATTCCTGAAGCATCTTTCTAAATAGTGAAAATAGATAGAAGGGTTTCCCCCCCAAAGAATATTGTTTGAATTACAGGTTGAAGTATCTTGCAAATTAAAAAAAAATTATGTTCTTCATTTTCATAACCTATTAACTCTTTTATTTTATAACATTGTCATTCTAAACATCATATAATGAAAATGGAATAAATAATAACTTACCCTGCAACTTTTTAGCCTGATGAAATCAACCTTCATAGAGACAAATCTATCCGAATTTCGACTGATGTTCTTAAGGTGTTCGACAAGATCCATACAGAACTTGTAACCTCCTTTAAGCACACACAGGATCAGAATGTCACAATATCCTAAATCTTTCATAATATCCTTAGCCAGCCGCTCAATTCTGAAAGAAGGGATTAAAAGATATATTAAAGCATAACTACTTCCGAGTATTTTTGTTCCTTTCAAAAAAAATGCATGATGTATTACACATATCAGATAATGCAGGGGAATGTGTAGAAGTGCTTGGGAGATAGAACCCTACAGAAAAAGAAGCTTTGTTACAGCTGGACAAAGAGAGAGTGTTCGAAACATATTTCTGATAACCACATCATCAACAGTACATTTTTGCTCCTCTGTGTCACAAAAATGATTAAGGTGTAAAATACAATGTCAAAGACCATGAATGCTATTATTTTATCACTACAGAGCCTGGTTGTTAAGCTTAACAAGGCTATGATGGTATTTGGTGATGTTATGCTCACTTTATAGCAGAGAAAAAGGAAATGGAGAATGATTCGCCACCGTGCCACATTACAGGAGACTGGAGGAAAAGTCAAGCCCATAGTAAATATCAAAAGAATAGCATTTGTCTTATGTTTGACAAAGATAACACATTACCTACGTGAAAGGTGCCCCAGAGTACCATTCTAGTAGGCACCATTTCCATGGAATACAATGTGAATGATGCTTCCTGGAATTATGCAATGATGCAGCCTTGTGCTGGCACCCAATACCTAATTTGGAACTGTCATTGTATTTTTTCTAATTGTCTCATAGGTCCATTGCCCATACACCCATACAACATTAAAATCTTTAATAAAGGCAGGATCTAAGGTGCCTACTTTTTTTTTAAATTCCCACTGGCACTTCAAATAGAATTAGATTTAAAATAGATGAACTGAATGATCTGAATATATATGTATATAACATTATATATGTTCTACAGGTGTAATATATATTACATAATATATTTCATATATGTTTTTATATGTGTGTATATATGCATACACACATATAGACATATACATATAAAATGGCAGCCATGGTTTTAGACAACGTTTTTCAAAATATGATCATCAAAAAATGTACATCAGCATGCCAGATATTCTATAAAAGGAACATCTGTTTCCAGCTTGAGGGATTGAAGAGGTTAACACATCCTCTCAACAAAAAGCAACTACAAAGTTGGACAAAATTGTCAAAAACAACCATTTCAGCAGTCTGGAAATCAACCAAAGGCATACAACAAACTGAGAATCATCTATTCATGAAAACACTGGACACAGGGTAGAAAGAGTACAAGTCTGTGGCATTCTTACCCAGGAATGCTCCCAACCCCTTTAACCCCCCTTCAGCCCTGTTGTTCAACCAGGTAGTTCAACCACGGTGGGGCACTGCCAGAGGGAGCTCACTTGACTGGGAGCATTGTCACCTAAAATGGCCATCTTGGTAGCACCTGAACAGAGAGGCCTAGTGGCTCCAGTATCCTGGAGTGGCAGTCTTGTCTGAGCAACTAACTGGCATACTAGTTGGGGATTTGATAGGGAGTTCCAGGAGGTTAGAATCATGGGAGAGAGGTACACAATAACCTCTTCACATATCCCAAGTTGACCAAAAGCTATGCATATGCACAACAGAGACTAGTGTGGGCTCAAGCCACCCACACATCCCCGGATGACGGAGCCTGTAAGCACATGCAGAGGAAATGCAAGAAAGCCCAGGAAGATTTGAAGAAGCCTGGAAAGTCAAATGTGTTTGCCAGACCCCTCACACACATTCATCAGCAGAGAGTGGAAGCCTTACTGGCTCCCGGTGTTGAGTACAATCTCCAACCAATCTTAGGATGAAGACTAAGCTATGCAGACAGACGGCTGAACCCTGATAAGTGAAGCTTAAAAATAAAAACAAGAAAAATAAACTGCACACCATCAGAGGCTGCATATTGTGGGGGGAGACATTTCACGAAGTGGAAGACAAAAAAAGAAACAAAGAACAAGGGCAATGAATAGGAAATAGTTACAAATATGGCAGATATTAAACCAACTATATCACTAGTCACTTTAAATGTGAATGGTCTAAATACACCAATTAAAAGGCAGGGACGGTCAGAGTGGATTAAAAAACAAGACCTAATCATATGTTGTCTACAAGAATGCACTTTAAATATGAGGACACATAGAGATTAAAAGTAAAGGGATGGAGAAGGACATACCATGAGAACACTAATCAAAAGAAATCTGGGGTAGCCATATTAATTTCAGATAAAGCAGACTTCAGAGCAAGGAAATTATCAGGAATAAAGTGGGGCATTATATAATAATAAAGAGGTCAATTCTCCAAAAAGACATAGCAATCTTTAATGTATATGCACCTAACAGGGTATCAAAAAACTGATAGAACTGCAAAGAGAAATAGATGAATGTACTGTTGCAGTGGGAGACTTCAACACCCTTCTCAGTAACTGACAGATCCAGCAGGCAGAAAACTAGTAAGGATATTGTTGAAGTGAACAATACCATAGACCAACTGGACCTAACTGACGTTTATGGAATATGTCATCCAATGTTCTTCTCAAAAGATATAATAAGAAAATGAAAAGACAAGCCACAGACTGGGGGAAAATATTTGCAAATCATACATCTAATAAAGGACTTACATCCAGAACATATAAAGAACTCTTATAATTCAATAAGAAGACAAAGAACCCAACTCAAAAATTGGCGAAAGACTTAAATAGACATCTCTCCGAAGATGTATGAATAGCTAACAAGTACACTAATCATCAAGAAAATGCAAATTAAAACCACAAGGAGATACCTTTATACATCCACTGGAATAGCTATCAACAAAAGGACACACAGTACTAAATGTTGGCAAGTATGCAGAGAAACTGGATCTCCGATCCACTGCTGGTGGAAATGTAAAATGGTACAGCCATTTTGGAAAATAACTGGCAATTTCTTAAGCTTGCCATAAAACTCAATGCCACTCCAAGGAATCCATCCAAGAGAAAGCAAGATAAGTCGACACAAAGACTTACAGGTGAACGTTCATTGAGGCATTATTCGTAATAGTCGAAAACTAGAAATCCAAATGTCCAGCAGCTGGTGAATCAATAATTAAATATTGTATGATTTAATTTATATAAAATGTTCAGAAAAGACAAAGTTATTAAGAAAGAAATCAGATTAGTGATTGCCTGATGCTGGGGGTAGAAGTAGGGGTTGACAGCAAACACATTTTTGGGGATGACAAAAATATTGTAAAACAATGGTGGTGATGGTTGCCCAACCATAAATATTGGCTAAAAATCATTGAATGATTTACCTACAGTGGGTGAATTTTGTAGTATGTAAATTACACATTAATAAATTCATCTTAAAGGTGGGGATGGGCATTCCTGGCCCTACTGTAGACCACTGAATCAGAATTTCTGGACATAAAGCTTAAGAAGATGCATTTTAATAAGTTCACTGGGTAAGACGCCTGTAAAGGGAACTGGCTTCAGGTAACCTTACCAGGACTCAATCATGTACTAGATCAGGATGCAATTAATTTAAGTCATAAAATTCATGTGAGAAAAGCAGGAATTTGTTTAAACCAGGAGATCCCCAAACTAGCATTAAGGGAAAAATCTTCTGAGAGTTATTAAGAGGTGTACTGAGTACAAAGACAAAAGTTGGTTTAATTGTTAAAGTCGAGGTTTCTTTTCCTTTTTTTTTTTTTTTTTTGCGGGAATTTCCATATCTTTAATATGACTTATCAACAGGAAGATTTAGCAATTTGGGAGTTGCAAAATCTCCCAAGTTTATTTGATCACAGAACCTCTTTTTCCCTCTGGGGATCAGAATTTGTATTCCATGGAAAGCCATGTTAGGCCATGAGAAACCCCAAACTAGACCTTATTTTAATAATATAGTTTGAGAGAAAGTGCAATATGCTAGTCTTATCCAATGGAAAATCTTAGAATTGGAGTGAAAGAATGACATTTTCTTTTGCTTACAGACAGTAATTGATGGAAAGATAATATCCTGGGAAGAGCGACCATGTAGGGTTTTTCAAACTTTCCTTTGGCTGAAGACCTATTTCATAAAGTTAAATTTTAACTCAGAAGAATATAACAGATTTAAAAAGACAGAGGCAGAAGTCTAAGGTTTAAGGAAAAGGGTTGGGTGGGGAGCCCAAAGTCTCAATTTCCTCCTGCACTTCAATGCCTCCTCCACTCTGATTCTGGGTCTCTGAAGAATCTCTGATTCCCGGGAGTGGACTGTGAAACCCATGAAGCTTGCTTTCCATATAAATGTGAAGGCTTAAGTATCTGACCTTTGTATAAGAAATTAGAGGTATATAGGAAGGTAATAGTCTGGACATTAAGGCAGTTTTGTTAAAGGGGTATGACCTATACACCCTGCTGCTTATCGAGAGCTGAACTGGAGGAGACCCTCTAAAAACCAAGAACAAACAGCGGTGACTTAGGGGCTTAGAACAGGAGAGAAATGTTGGCTTTTGGAAAGCCAATCAGCTAGGAAGCAGCCAGAGGACATCTATGTAGACAGGTCAGAAAGAACTAGAAATAGTATTCTAGAAATAGTTCTGTGTGGATATTTTTAAGCTGCAAATACTCCTATTCCGAAAACATTTCCACTGGCTGGAAAACATAATTGTGCACAGACTGGCTGACCTGTGATACATGACGTGATCCGAGATAAAGGCAAGTTGCAGGTAAAGCCCGGGTTTTAGGGGTGTGTCCTCTGAAGGCAAAGGTTACCTCTTAACTCTCCTTGGTTAACTCAAGAGTCTGCGGAAAAACCTGAGACAAAGGTCATGGGGTGAAGAGCAATGCTTTCCCCACTCCCATTTTCATCAGTTTGTATAGGACATTGTTATCCTGAGGCTGTCATTATAATGTAATACCTCACATATGTATATCCTTCTTCCCATTTTCCCTGAACAAATGTCCAGGTAAAAAGTTCAGTTAAAGCACAGACTCATTTTATTCCAAATTCTCTGTCCTATAAAAGTTCTGTCTTCCACTACATAAAAGAGACAGGAATAGCGTCCTAAAGTGTATTGTATGACTCCCACATGAGAGGGCCAGCCAGCGCAGGCCCAAGACTGACACAGGAAGTGACACTCACCTGTCCACAATGATGCCACGAGGTAAGAGGACATATTCCAAATCTCCATAATAATGCTGTGGGTATGTGAATAAATTCAAGTCATACCCTGGCCAATTGTCCTTAATCTGTAAATCAAATTATTTTGGTTACAAGAGTTTTCACTGGAAGTTTATTTTTAAAACATAAATAAACCAAAAAAAAGAGTATCACTTGAAAAAAGAATAATATTGAATATAGAGAATAGGTCTGACAATCACTATGGCATTAAATTATATTCTGTCAACCTAGGAAAAGCTCAGTGGGGACAATGTAATTTGTTTCACACAACCTGATAAAACATCTTGTACTGAAGGGAACAGAGAATTCAGTTCCTAACTTTTGGCATCACACAATAAAATATAAACTTAATGTCTTATAGCATTGTTTGTGAGAGTGTATATATGTAAATATATAATTTGTACCTAAACTATGAATATTATCATGAATCTATCATAAGTAACATTATGCTTATGATTGTATTAATATAGACAGTATCATAATACATTATTATATTATTATATATACTATTACATTTCTATGCATTGTAAGTGCCTCACCTGCCTGGGAAAAGTTACCTACTAAAGTACATGCCTCTGGGGATTAGTGTAGACCCAAACTTCCGAGTGGTCTAGTCATTAAAGCAAAGTCTTCGAAAAGATGTACTATGGTGAGAACTTAAGCCAGTCCTATTGGGAAACTGTTGCTCCAGAAAATTGGCCAGTTCGGTTAGTGGATATCTTGCTTAGGCTGGATGCACAAATTTTATGGTTAGAATAGTAAAGAGGTGGGAGAGAAAATGAAGGTGAAGACCGAGTTACTTTTACTTTCAGATCAAGAAAGGATGCAACACAAAAGTGTCACGCGCTCAAGCTATACCATAGCTCTGTCGCAGGTCCCCCCCACCCCCATGCTTTGATTACTCCTGCACAATTCCATCAGACTCCTCTACCCAGCCTTGAGCTTTCGAGGCCTTTCATAATGCAGAGCTCTCCTAATTTTCCAGCCCAGTTCCCTCCCCCAGCCTTTCCCATCCTCAGATTGCTCCTCAGTCAAGTCGTGATCCTTCCCAGCTCTGCGTTCTGTTTATTTGCCTGTCTTACACCTACATGCTCTCGCTCTCTTTCCCCCCTCCCTCTGTAGCCCAAGCTCAGCTCCCTCCACAGAAGCTCAGATCAGGCCCCACTTCTTTCTGGAGGCCTTGCTGACTGCTCCCGCTCTCTGATCTTCTCACCCAAACTCCTGGTGCCCCTTGCAGCTCTCTGTCTTCCCAAAGGCTCCCAATCAGGCTCCTTGAGAAGACTCTTGTCCCTTCAAGCCTCTGGCTCTTGGTCTGTTGTTTTAGAACCCATCTGTACTTCATTTAATGCTGGGCTATGCCCCTGCTTTCCACTCTCCTCCTCACCTAGGACTCAAACCAACTCTCTTTTGCTCAGGCTTGAGAAGGGCATCTTATGGTCCAGCCCCCACTCACTCCCACGCTAGTTCTGGGTTCTGGGATGCCAGCCAACCAAACTCATGGATGTCTCCCAAATGCATCCCTTCCGTATCTCAGTAACGGACGCTCATTTTTCCATTGCTCTGATCAAAACCTCAGAGTTGTCTTTGAGTCCTTTCTTTCATTCCCTCTTGCAACCCATTAGCAAATCCTATCATCGACTTCTTCAGAATTTAACCAGGACCACCTCTCAGCATCTGCACTGATTCCTCCCGGTCCATGCCACCATTGTTTCTCCTGGGACCATGCCATAGCTGCCATACTCACCTCCCTGCTTCCACCTTGGCCTCTGCCCCCCACATGGCAGCTGGAGTGCTCCTTTAAAAATGCACATCATATCTGGGAAGTCTTCTGCTCATGTTTTTTCAAGGGCTTCCCATTTCACTCTGAGGACAATCCAGAGTCCTCTCAACATGGCCCAGAGGGTCTACCTCTCAGACTCATCCCAGGCACCCTCTTACTCCTTCACTTTGCTTCAGTCACCGTTCTCCTTGTTGATCCTTGAACGTGCCAAGCACGCTCCTGCCTCAAGAGCTTTGAACCTATTTCTTTTGCCTTCAATCCTCTTCCCTCAGATATCCACACGGCTTACGCTTCACTTTCTTCAAGTCTCCATTCAAATGTCACCTCCACGAAGAGGCCTTCCCTGACCATCTATATAAAATAGCACCCCCTTTCTTCCCTCTCATCTCTGCATCCCTCTTACCTAGCTTTACTTTCCTCCATAGCATTATTCCCACTGAATGTGACATATGTATGTCTGCGTGTGTGCTTTGTCTTGTCTCCGCCCACTAGAATGTTAGCTCCTTCTGGCAAAGACTTTGTCTTATTCACCATTGAAACCCCAGTGCTCAGAACACTGACCTAGAATATGGTATGTGCTCAAAAATGTTAAATGCATGAATGAATGACACGGTCTCCATCTACGAACTACCCGATACTATCTGAACTCCAGCCTCACCTCTCGGTTTGTCTCCTTGTGATAAAGAGCACCAGTGTTCAAGGCTCTGGAAATGCATATCCACCATGGACAGACTGACAACCACATGGTGCATGTCATCTGTATATTTGGAGAGTATCTCATTGGCTTGGCCTCTACCGGCAAACTGGCTGGGCATAACTGTTGAATTTCCAGAGAGCAGCTCTGGCTCCCACCCATGAAAACTCCTTGGGCCTGCTGTAACCAGCAACCCCACAGTGGCTGGTCAGAGCCTGAGCCACCAGCTGTACATGAAGATCCTCTGGCAG
This sequence comes from Equus przewalskii, assembly GCF_037783145.1. Taxonomy (NCBI): domain Eukaryota; kingdom Metazoa; phylum Chordata; class Mammalia; order Perissodactyla; family Equidae; genus Equus; species Equus przewalskii. The sequence continues at coordinate 10,592,458 of NC_091860.1, read as the reverse complement.
GGCACGTGAAGCCCAGACAAGAACCCTGACCAGCACCAGGCCCTGGGAGATCACCCAAGGGCACAGCACTTTCCGGCTCCCCTTCCAGACCACACACACTACCCACGCCACTTCCTGGAGTCCTTCCAGGTGGTGGCATCAATAACTGGAGGTCTTCTGAGCCTTTTTCTCCCACCGTGCAAATCCTTTTACTGTCCCCTGCTCTGGCCAAATCTCAGAGACTACTTCCCACTCCATGTTCTCAAGCTTAGCTCTGACACTTACTAACTGTGACATCAGGGAAATTACTTATCCTTTCTGAGACTAAGAATCCCTCTCCTTTAAATAAGACACAATAAAACCTATGGACAGAGTTGCTGTGAGGAGAAAGAGACAGAATAGATAATGTACTCAGAGTTCCTGATGTATAATAAGTGCCTAATAAGTGATGCCAAAAAAAGGATGATAGGAAAGTGACAAATAAAACAAACCTATTGATAAAAACTGTTACACAAATCGGTAGTGCACAGGCAGCATGGAGTCATGGTTAAAAATATGGACTTAGTGGGGCCAGCCCAGTGGTATAGCGGTTAAGTTTGTGTGCTCTGCTTCAGCGGCCCAGAGTTTGCAGGTTTGGATCCCAGGCACAGACCTACACACCACTCATCAAGCCCCACTGCAGTGGCATCCACATACAAAATAGAGGAAGACTGGCATGGAAGTTAGCTCAGTGACAATCTTCCAAGCAAAAAGAGGAAGATCGGCAACAGATTTTAGCTCAGGGCCAATCTTCCTCACCAAAATACCCAACAACAAAAAAAGAGATAAGATAAGATAGATAACGGATATAAAACTCATATCAGGATCTGGTCTATAGTACTTACACAATAAATGTGAAGCATTTAGATGTACTGAAACATCAATAGTTTACTCACAAATTGTATGTTTTAATTAATTTAAAGAAGTGCCTCAAACCTATTTGCTAAAGTCTTATCACCCTAGTTAAAGCGACAAACTTTAAAGTAGGAGAAACGTATTTCTTTAAAACTCTTCTATAATCCAAACTGGCCTTATTTCCAATGAGTCTGAAACAGTGAGTTTTCCTTGTTGAGATAAACGACAATTAGAGTGAAAGGAACCACTGGTTTGCCCTTTGTAATCCTCAAGGGCGCATGCAGATTGCGCTGTCGGTAAGGCCTAACCCTGAAGGAATGGAGGCTGTTACAAACTGTAGATAATTACGTTATTCATCTGCTTTTGAAAAATCCAAACAAGAAGTCTTTAAATAGTTTCAGTATCACAGATAATATGCTCTAAGTTTATTCAGAACAATGCTTTCTCTGTTCAAAGACTCAAAACATGGCCAAGCTGAGGAAGTGACAAACACATTAACCGAGCCATTTTATACAACATCCAAATCCCAGCTCTCATTCGGCTTCTCCTTTTTCTCATCTGAAGATGTATTGAAAACCTTCTTTCTAAGTCATTAAAAATAATTTTTTGCTGAGAATATTTCTTGTATCATTTTTCAGGGTTTTTCCCCCAGGGAGAAAAATAATTTGGAAACACTTATAAAAAGTGGATCTCTGCTCCTCTCTGCCACTGACCCCCACTCTGGGCCCCACTCTCTCCTTCAGGCAGTGACCATGGCTGCAACCAATGCTCAGGCTCACGTCTACCCCTCATCCGTCAGCTCTGCTTCCAGGAATCCCACACACGAACACTGGCCCAGGGAAGGAGGCGCACCGTGATGGGGGTTGAGAAAATGGGTAGAAGTGGTTCCCTAAAAGAAGGGCCCCAGGTTCTGCTACCCGAGGAATGAAGGGGGACTCGACACCAAATAACGCTTTGTATCACACATACCTTCCTCTTTATGGGGGGCTTGGTACCCAGAAAGTGAAACTCATTACAGCCTAGTAAAATTGTGCGTTAGATGGATTATCTGATCACTTATCTCCAATACTGCTACATTTCTTTGAGGCGCAAAGGGAGAGCCACCCACAACAGCAACACATCCATCATTTTAAATTTGTCTCTTCTCCTTAGCCCCACCAAACTCACTGTGTAGGTACTAACTACGGTTCTTTCAATAACGGTTTGGTAAAAACAAAACATACCTAAGAATGTGATCCCAAAAGGCCAGATGGGTAGAGAAGATCTTTATTTCTCCCTGAGAGTAACAAAGATGCACCAACCAGGGGCTGGTGACCTCACCAGCTTCACATCAAGTGACCAGTCCACCCTGAGCAAAGCTTCTGAACGTGGGGTCTACATCTCTTATTTGGCAATTAGCACTTTCTACAATTTATTGCCAATAATCTACTAATGTCCTACTTCCTCAGTTCAGCTGAAAGCCATTTGTAGACAAGAGCCATCTTAAATCTCTTAACATTCCCTTCTCTTGCACAAACTATACTTCTCGTTCATGCTTAAGTCACCAGCTCTATGCCCCTTGCCATCTTCATCACCAAGTTTCTACCAACTCAGAATTTTCTTCTCCACCTCATTCTGGACAACTCCAATGCCTGCCTGGATGATCCTACTAGCTACTCCATCTTGTAGTTCCTTCACCTGCCTTAATCCAAACCACTTCATCTTTTTTTGTGTGTGCGAGGAACATTGGCCCTGAGCTAACATCTGCGCCAATCTTCCTCTATTTTATGTGGGGTGCCATCACAGCGTGGCTTGATGAGCGGTGGTAGGATCGTGCCCGGGATCTGAACCTGTGAACCTCAGACCTCTGAAGGAGAGCATGGAAACTTAACCACTACACCACCAGGCTGGCCCCTCAAACCAAACCACTTCATCTTTATTCTATATTATCCACGTCCAACCCTCCGGAGCGGCCCCACCTCTGAAATCCTTCTGTGCAATCGCAGCTTCCTATGTAGCATAGTGACTGAAAGTGGGCTGCAAATCCTGCTTCGGCCATTTGCTGGTTGTGAGACCTTGGTGATTTACTTAATCTCTCGGTGCCTGTTTCTCCCTTTGTAAATAGGAAGTATAATACACCTACCTCAAAGATTTGTGAGGATTAAATGAATAATACAGGAAAACCACATAAATGCTCAATAAATGCTTGTTATTGTTATCTGCCCCCCTTTTTTACTGGTACTAAAATTTCCCTTTGATTTTTTGCAACCCATCCTTGGGGGCTCTCTATTTCCCCAGTGTACCTACTCTCTGAGCTTTCCTTTTCTTCTCTACCCTAGATGCAGCAGGCTTCCACCAGACCTTGAATTCACTCTGAATTTGCCTTGCCTGCCTATATCCAACCTGAGGTTAATCTAATTACCCCAAGTTCTACTAGAGAAAATGACATATCTCCATTATACATTGATTATTTCCCACCTCAGTGGCCCCTTTCACTACCTCACTCCGTCTGTCACAAAATTACCTTGCTTTTGAGAGGGCTTCTTTTGACACTAATAGATTGGGCTATTTACAATGTTCCATCATTTGCTTTTTAGATTATAAGAACCTACCTACCCTATTAGTCATATAGATTTAACTTATTCCTTTTTCAGAGTATCCACTATTAAGTAGTAGCACCATATTTTAACCATTCTCCTGATGGGATGGTTGTTTAAAAGATTCTCACTACAAGTGGCTTTGTAACTGTTGAAGACAATGGCCTCTTTTCCATCTGTATCCTACTTTTTGCTCTTTCTGCAGCATCTGACACTCTTGATGACCTCTTAGCCCCCTCACCCCCCTCCACAAAGCTCTGTTCCCTAGGCATCTACCACCCTGCCTGCTCTATCCTGCTCGGCTACTCATTCTTGGTTTCTTTATCAGGCTTCTCCTAGACGCCCTGCCTCTCACATTTGAGGCATTCCAGGTTTCTACCCTTCACAGTGGTTTTGAATTTTCTTTCCGTTTTCACGGGGCATCCCTATCCACTCCCAAGCATCAGATACTTTTCTACTTGCTGATGATTTCTAAGTCTATCCAATCACTCCCCTGAGTTCCAGTATGAATTTCAAGTTGCCTTCAGTGTATCCTGACCGCCAGGCCCTGCAGGTACTACTGACTCAATTTGTCCAGAATTGCACTTATTTCCCTTTCTACATTTTCATCCTCCTGCCACTCACTCCATCCCTGGGCCTGACCATCCTTTCCATGGCAACTGGAGTGATGTTTTTCAAAGCATAAGTTGTGTGTAATGACCTCGTCTCGGGACATAATGATTTCTTCGCACTTGGTATGCACTATCTCAGAGTTCTCTTCCCAGTCATCCCATGGCCACCTCTTGCTTCCTCTTCAGATTGTGGCTTCAGCGTCATGACAAAGAGGCCATCCTGACCACTTGAGCAAAAGTGCTCCCCAGCCCTCCTCCAATCAGTGTCTGTCTCGTGGCCCTCTTATCATTGCACGTGTCACTCTCTGAAATTATCTTTGTTTATTTGCTGTTACACTGCCTACGTCCCTTCTCTAGAATGGAAGCTCCATGAAGACAAGGCTGTGTCTTGTTCTCTGCTGTGTCCCAGAGCCTAGGACAATGCCTGGAATCCAGCAGGTCAGTCAACGTGTGTGGAACAAATAACTAAACGTACTCCTCATCCTTTAAGAGGGAAAGGGCCCGCTGTGAAATTAAGGACTGGGCAGCACATTTCGACCTGAACAGTTCTGTTTCCGTGTGAGGTGTTTCCTTCTCAAATCTCTTACTCCAGCAGTCCATTCATAATCTCTGACAGATCATCTATGAATTACAGGCTGAAAGTGTAGCAAGTTGACCCACCCACCAGTTTCCACTAAACCTGACACTGTAATAACGACCACCTTCCGTAGAAACCATTCCTGAAGGGAGCCGGGAGTGGAAGCTGGTGGCCACAGGGCAAGACTGGATTTGATTCCAGAACACTGAGAGATGGCTATCCTCTGGTTGACTCCTCGAGGGAATCCCGGGAATAAAGAGGCTCCGTTCTGGGAACCCATCATCCCATATCCTCCCATCTGGACACAGTACTAGATATTTTACATACATCCTCTCCAATTCGCCCAACAGGCCCAGCAGGCTGTGTTTCCTTTTGCTGAAAAGGAAACTGACACTCAGAGGCACTAGGAAAGGTCTCACAGACAGGGTCCCAGGGCAGGTTTCAAAGCTCAAACTCCGTCCACTGGAGCTACTTTATTTCCTAGCTGCCCCGGAGAATCCTCAGTATCCTTCTGGAAAACAAAACTTGAAGCCCGCGCTGGAGGAGTCAGGAGGAAGCACAGAAGGAAGGAGCCCCACAAGAGTAGCACGCGGGGGTCTTCTCAGACCTACCCCGGCTCCCAGAGGTGGCTCCTGGTGTCTAGCAGGAGTGGGGACCCAGCATTACACCAGCTTAAGGCTGGAGGAGCAGATTCTTGGCCGCGGGCGAGGGGGCGGGGGCTGGGGATGCGGAGAGGGGAAACCGGGCGAAGCGACGTTAAGTGTTGGATCAGATTGGGCGCAGGGAGCCGGGAGCCAGGAGGGGAGGAGGGATGCGATCCCCGCCGCGAGGGAGGAACAAAGCAGAGGCCCGCTCTCTCACCCGAATACATTTCAGGCATTTAATCTAGAAGGAGCGTGCCAAGAAGGGAGGGGAGGCGAGAGCCGGGAGCGCACGACTCGGGACCGAAATCAGGAGTTAGCATTTACCACCACGCCTCGCCCGTAGTCTGGCGCCTCCTCACTGCTCCCGGCCATGTTTCTCCCGGGGAAAGCGGGCGGGAAAGCAGGACGCGGGAAGGACCTGGGAGGGGCTGGGCCGCCCCGCCCCGGGGTTAGGAAGCGGCGCGGACCCGGGGCCTGGCGCAACTCCAGCGCCTCGGCCTCGGCGCCCCACCCCCGGTCGGGACTCGGGGCGGGGATGCGGGGATGCGCGCCCCGAGCGCAGGCTGGCGGCGCGGGGAGCAGCTGCGGGGCGGCGCCCGCCCCACCGGAGCGCAGGCCCGGGGCACCCGGGCGCATCCCTGGCGGCCGCCGCCCGCTGCGCGCCCGTCTGCGAGCCGGGAGCCCCGCCGCCTGCGCCGCGCCCCGCGGGGCCCCGGGAGCAGCAGGCTGCCCTCGGCTCGATCTTTGCAGGAAGAGAAAGTGTGCCCCGGTGCCCTGCCTCCCTGAGTCTGTCGTCCCGGCTTTCCCGCTGACAATGTCTTCAATCCTTCGTGCTAATTCTTATGCGCTCTTGATCCCAAGTAAATCCGTGACCGAGCCTCGATATGGAACGTTCTCAAAGTCCGGCTGTGGACGCAACCATCCCGGATGTGTTTTTTAAAATCCTCGAACCGCCAAGCCATGAGTTTCAAAGAGCCGTGCGATTGCTTTTACCTTGGCCCGTGCCCGTGGTGACAGGATCTGGACTTTGAAATAGGACCTTTCCTTAACTGAAATTCTGGCAAAGACGGGGGGAGGGGCGGCGGATTTTTACAAATTATCTGCTTTACCACTTTTGTAAGAACATATGGTCAGGTTTTAATTGTTTCAGTTTAAAGCAGTTGCTCTCCTCAGATTAGAAAGCCCTCTTTTATGAATCTTTTGTTAATTCACCCCCTGATCCCTGCCTTCCCCCGCTAGTTCTTTGTCCAATTCCTCCAGGGCCCTGCTTTTCCTTTATATGTATTCATTCCCCTGGTGTCTGCAGTCTCGCCACTTTCTTTGCAGCCCCGCTTCGGGTTTGAAGCCCGGAGCTGAACCCAGTTCTCTGACTCAGGCCTCTCCAAAGGACTATTTTGTTCATCTTGGAGTTCTGGCACACGGCAGGGAGAGGAATGCTGATTTTGCCTGGTTTGAGAGGAAAGTAGTTATCAATCAATTAATGTCGTTCTAGGTTGGAAACGTATTAGTCCTTTCAGACAGACGTGGCCCCGCTCAGCACCATTTGTTGTCAGTCTCTCTAAATGCCAGCGCTGGGGAAGGAAGACGGCTCCGTGGATCGCTGAGCTTGCCGACTGGCTCCCATAAGCGGGGTGATACTGTTTCCTGGTGTACAGGTAAACGTTTTCTCTCAGGACTTGTCAAGGTCCTTGACTGCGGGCCACTTTTAGAGTCTGCGCCTCACCTCTTTTTCCAAAGGTGAAGGACCATCTTCTGTTTACATTTCCAGAGACCACGCCCAGGATGCATGTTCACAACAAATGTCACTGAAACTTGCAGGAACTGAAAACTGCTATCCCTGTGGTGATGAGCACACTTTAGGGTTCACACTCTCTTGGGGAGCCGGCCACCCCTCATCCCTCCCCCGCGCCCCCCATGCAGCAGGTTACAGTGGAGATACTGTGTGGTGGGACTCAGAAATCTGCATTGCTGAGACGCTCAGTTCAGTGTGACGGGGGTGGTTCCTGAACCGTGCTTTAAGGTACCCACTTTACTGTCTTACTGCTGCAAAGTCAGACTCACCCATAAGAGGCTTGGTGTGGGTGCAGGGGCCAGATTAAGGGCAAGGGACTTCAAAATAAGTTATTTCATAGGATGTCCTATATAGGTCATCCTATGAAAACCACAGAATGATGAAAACAGGATTCATTTTATTTATGATCTTTTTGATAACATTTTGTGTGATCTAATTTCTCTTTGGACAGCGTTAATGTAATACAATATAATAGCTGATATCACAAATAGTATTTTCAAGGACCAGTATCCAAGAATAACAATTCATCTATCCAGGCTTTACTCTTAATCTTGCATTATGAGGACTTAGAGGCAAAATTCTTTTGAAATCTCATATTTCTGTTATATGTCTAGTGGAATAGCTTTGGACGAGGATTCCAGTTTTTCTAGTAACAATCCATTTGACCTTAGCCAACGAGGCTAAGCCAATTACATCAATGTAATACGCCTGAATTTTTTCATCTGTAAGAGGAGGGCAATACATTTCTGCTCTACTGCGTGTGATGATATTCACATGAAATAACATGCAAAAGAATCCTTTAAAACATGCTATAAAACTGTAAGGTGTTATTAATCTGAGATTCTGTGAAAATGTGTGACCAAATGTTTGTAAAGTCATTTGATGTGAAGGTGACAGGGTAATTGCCTTTTTAAGATGGGTGTGGGGCAACCAATCAGGGACAGTTATAACCTAGGGACAAGTTGGGACTGGTATGAGAATGGATACGGTAAGATGAGAATATTATTAAAATAATGGAATTTTCCATAAAAAGATATATTTTAGCTCAGACTGTCCATTTTCTGATATTCCTTTGAAGAAACTGTGAGAATAAAGATGTACATCTTTACAAAGTTAATAACTAAGAAATATACTTGTAGTCTTCTGTCATTCTCTTTATTCCCTTTTAGTTGTAGGTTTCCTGCATTTTAAATTCTGAAATTATCTTGTCTTACTACCTTGGTGAAAACAAGAATATTTATACCCACCTGAATTCTCCCTGAGGCTAAAGACTTTCATCCTGAAAGTATATACTAGTCTTTTGATAGTTTGGTAGTTCTTTAACTTTTGCCAATACTAATCTGTTATTAAAGGAGCAATTCAATCTATGTACTGAGTTACTCAGACCCAGTCACTCAGTGACACTAGATTCGAAATACAGAAGGGCATTTAATTTTTTCTGAGTCCTGAAACATGAAAATAAATAAAAAACTCTCAGCCTGGGAATTGTGTTGAAATACATAAACATATGAAACTTAGTGACTCAGATCGTTAGTCACAGAGTCGCTGGTTAGAGTCTGGATGAAATCCACTGTGGACAAAGGCCAGCAATAATGCTGATGATATTTTGCTTTTCCTCAGTGCTGAACAAAATCCTTTACAAATGTTACAAGAACAAAAGAAAAAGTGGCAAGACCCTTTCTTCCAAATATCCAGGCTAAGTCAGAATCTTGCTACCTTTGAGGTATTTTTGTCCCTCTACATAAACACAAGAAGAAATATAGTTGCAAATAATTGTAACACAAAACAACTTAAGCAAAAGCCTCATTAGTATTCAATGAGCATAGTAAGCCCTCTTTCTGGCCTCTTGTTTGAAGCAGACTGGACCAACGTGCAGTCTTAGAGTAAAGAAAATAATGGCTCCATAGTAGTTCTTACAAATAAAGCCAGGACCTACATTCCGAATTATGTGCTGTATTATTGCACTTTCATTGGTAATTAACCTTCCACTGAAGAACACACCATGGGTAAATTTAAGCCTGCCCTTTTGCAATAATGTCAGGTATGAGTAATATTATCAGTGGTAAGTGCTGGGCTGCTTCAGAGATATCCTCCCACTATCTCCCCTTCTGACCGGAACAGGAATTGGATAGCTTCAGAGTAGAAGAATAATGTGTCCATGTGTTCCTCCAGATCTCAGAGTCCTGGCAGCCAACCTCAACTCTCTTGGCCACCATAAAGCAGTCATTGAAAGGACACAGCTGCAGGAACGAGGGGCTAAGCACTAAATAAATCCACAGGGCTGGAGGCACAAGTCATGTACATGACCCTAGCACAATACCTTGTGGTTATGAATGAACGGATTAGCATCTAATGGTGCCGTGGCAGCTTATGCAAAATTAATTGGTGCCTCAGCAAGTGCCGAGTTTCTAAGAGAAAGCTGTCCACTTCAAAAAAAAAAAGAGACCTCCTTAGTTGACAAAAACTTTGGCTAGTGTAGCGGGGAGACTAAGGACCAACTGGAATGGGAACTGAGCTGTTTGTTCTGTTAGCTGTACGTGGATTCTCCTCAGATCAGAGTTGATGTACAACGCCCACTGGCAGTCTCCCAGGAACTGATCTAGCTATTGCCAGGTTCTGGGTCATATTTTAGTGTTAATGTCTGGGGAGCTTGGGAAAGAGGTTGGGGAGGTGTAGCTTGAAGTCTGAAGTTGTCTCACATGGGAGAAGAGACTGAGAAAGAAAAAGAGATTGGATACTGACCTGCCTATAGTAATATTTCCCAAAGTGTGTTTTGATTCACTTTTTCATGACCCCTTAGGTTTGAGAAACAATGAGATAAAGTTAAACTCACTTTTATCCTGCGGGACTTCTGGGCGCCTTGAATATGCCAGTGTACATGATCAATATTCAAGAAGACAAGAGCAAAATGCAGTGTTTCACAAACTTTTTTGACCATGGAAACCTTCTTAGCAGATGTTTTATAAAAGCTTTTAAAAATTTAATTATTATGAAATATTTAAATTTATACTTTCAATGTTATCTTAAAGTAAGAGGTTTTATATAGTCTTAAAGATAACACTGGAAAGGACTAAATATTGTTTTCAAACGGCACATTGGTATTTTTTTCTTCTTAAAAATATGCAATAAGAACTTAAATGGACATGGCCAGGGCCTTTCTCAACCTCTGAAAGGCCCTGGCTTTGCAATTTGTGCCATCCTTCAAGTTGACGTGAAACTTTGTATTGTCCTAGAAGATAAAGAACTTACTCCCACTGCCACATACCTCACCATTCATACTTTCTCCTTCCCCCCAGGTATGAACAAGATCAGCCTTCTGAATAACAAAAGAGATGAAAGCCATCTTACTATGGTAATTCCCTGTGGTCTCTCTCAATGATAATGCCAGGGCTTCCAAAGGCGATTTTATATAGATATAGATAGATGCTGGTATCGGTAAAGGCATAGGTATAGGTACAGGTATGGGTGTGAGTATAGATAGAGATATCTCATGTTTTCTTTATCTGCTCATCTGTTGATGGACACTAAGGTTTTTTCCATATCTTGGCTGTCGTGAATAAAGCTGCAGTAAACATGGGAGTGCAGATATCTCTTTGAGACATAGATTTTGTTTACTTCAGATATATACCCAGAAATGGGATTTCTGGATCATACGGTAGTTCTATTTTTAATGTTTTGAGGAACCTCTATACTGTTTTCCATAGTGGCTGCACCAATTTACGTTCCTACCAACAGTGTGCAGGGTTCCCTTTTCTCCACATCCTTGACAACACTTGTTATTTTTTGCCTTTTTGGTACTAGTCATCCTAACAGATGTGAGGGATAATTCACTGTGGTTTTGATTTGCATTTCCCTAATGATTGGTGATGTTGAGCATCTTTTCATATACCTGTTGACTGTTTGGATGTCTTCTTTGGAAAAATGTTTATTCAGGTCCTTTACTCATTTTAATTGGATATTTGATTTTTTGCTATTGAGTTATGTGAGTTCCTTATACATTTTAGATATTAACTTCTTATCCAATATATAGTATGCAAATATTTTATTCCATTCTGTAGGTTGCCTTTTCATTTGGTTGATTGTTTCCTTTGCTGTGCAGAAGCTTTTTAATTTGATGCAGTCCCACTTGTTTCTTTTTTTTTCCTTTTTCTTTTATTCCCTGTGCTTTTGGTATCATGTACAAAAAATCACCACCAAGACCAATGTCAAGGAGATTTTACCCTAGGTTTTCTGCCAGGAGTTTTATGGTCTCAGGTCTTATGTTGAAGTCTTTAATTAATTTTCAAGTTAATTTTTGTTTATTGTAAGATAAGGGTCCAATTTCATCTTTTGCATGTAGATATCCAGTTTTCCCAGCACCATTTATTGAAGAAGTTATCCTATTCCCATTGTGTATTCTTGGTGCCCTTGTCATAGATTGTTCATATTTACCCTTTATTCCTGAGTTTGTTTCTAGTTTCTCTATTCTTTTCCATTAGCCTATGTGTCTGTTTTTATGCCAATATCTGTTTTTATGCCAATGCCATACTGTTTTTATTACTATAGCTTTGTAATTTAGTTTGAAATCAGGAAGTGTGATGCCTCCAGTTTTGTTCTTCCTCAAGATTGCTTTGATTATTTGGGGTCTTTGTGGTTCCATATTAATGTAGGATTGTTTTTTCTATTTCTGTGAAAAATGCCATTGGAATTTTGATAGGGATCGCATTGTATCTGTAGGTCACTTTGGGTAGTAAGGATATTTTAATAATATTAATTTTTCCAGTCCATGAACATGGGATATCTTTCCATTTATTTATATCTTCTTCAGTTTCTTTTATCAATGTCTTATAGTTTTCACTGTAGAGATCTTTCACTCCTTAGTTAAATTTATCCTAAGTATTTTATTCTTTTTGATTTTTTTTTGTGTATGGGATTGTTTTCTTCATTTCTTTTTCAAACAGTTCTTTAATAGCATATAGAAACCCAACTAAGTTTTGCATGTTGGTTTTGTGTCCTGCAACTTTACTGAATTCATCTATTAGTTCTAATAGTTTTTTGGTGGTATCTTTAGGGTTTCCTATATATTAGATCATGTCATCTGCAAATGGAGACAATTTTACTCCTTCCTTTCTAATTTGGGTGCTGTTTATTTCTTTTTCTTGCCTAATTACTCTGACTAAGACTTCCAAAACTATGTTGAATAGAAGAGGTAAGAGTGGGCACCTTTGTCTTGTTCCTGATCTTAGAGGAAAGTGTTTGGCTTTTCACCACTGAGTATAATGTTAGCTGTGGGCTTGCCATATATGGCCTTTATTATGTCAAGGTACAACCCATCTATGCCTAATTTATTGAGAGTTTGTGTTATGAAAGGATAGTGAATTTTGTCAAACACCATTTCTGCATCTGTTGAAATGATCATATTATTTTTACCCTTCATTCTGTTGATGTGGCATATCATGTTTTTTTGATTTGCATATGTTGAACCATCTGGATCCCAGGGGTAAATCCCACTTGATCATGGTGTATGATCTTTTTAACGTGCTGTTGAATTTGGTTTGCTAGTATTTTGTTGAGGACTTTTGCATCTATAGTCATGCACTGCATGATGACATTTTGGTCAATGATGGACCATATATACAATGGCAGTCCCATAAGGTTAGTACGATATAGCCTAGGTGTGTAGTAGGCTGTACCATCTAGGTTAGTGTAAGTACACTCTCTGATGTTTACACAACAACAAAATTGCCTAACGATGCATTTCTCAGAACATATCCCTGTCATTAAGCAATGCATGACTGTATGTTCATCAGGGGTGTTGGCTTGTAATTTTCTTTCTTCTTGTGTGCTTATATAGCTTTAGTTTGAGGGTAGTGCTGCCCTCATAAAAGGAATTTGGAAGTGTTTCTGTCTCTTCAATTTTTTGGAAGAGTTTGAGGATTGTCATCAGTTCTTCTGTAAAAGTTTGGTAGAAATCACTTGTGAAGCCATCTGGTCCTGAACTTTTCTTTGCTGGGAGATTTTTGATTACTAATTCAATCTACCTACTAGTAATTGATCTATTCAGATTTTCAGTTTCTTCATGATTCAGTTTTGGTAGGTTGTATGTTTCTAGGAGTTTATCCATTTTCTTTGATGTTATCCAATTTGGTGGCTTATAATTGTTCATAGTAGTCTCTGTATTTCTGTAGTAGCAGTTGTAATATCTCCTCTTTCATTTGTGATTTTATTTATAATTATTATATAAAATTATAATTTATTTATAATTTTAATTTATTCATTCTTTTTTCTTAGTTTAGCTAAAAGTTTACTAATTTTGTCTATATTTTTTAAAAACTAACTCTTAGAGTTATTGATCTTTTCTAATTGTTTTTCTGATCTCTATTTCATTTATTTATGCTGTGATCTTTATTGTTTTGTTCCTTCTGCTAAGTTTGGGCTTAGTTTGTTCTTCTTTTTCTAGTTCCTAGGGGTGTAGTTAGGTTTTTTTATGAGATCTTTCTTTTTTCTTACTGTAAGTGCTCATCTCTAAAAATGTCCCTCTTAGAACTGCTTTTGCTGTATCCTATAAGTTTTGATATGTTGTGTTTCCATTTTCATTTGTCTCAAATATTTTTTGGTTTTCCTTTTGACTTCTTCTTGGACCTATTGTTTGTTCAGGAGTGTGTTGTTTCATTTCCATGTATTTATGAATTTTCCACTTTCTTCCTGTTATTGATTTCTACTTTCTTACCATTCTAATCAGAAAAGATACCTGATGTGATTTTAATCTTTTTAAATTTATGTTTTGTTTTGTGGCCTAATATATGATCTGTCCTGCAGAATTTTCCATATGTGCTTGAAAAGAGTGTGTATTCTGCTGCTGTTGGATAGACTGTTCTGTGTATGTGTGTTAGCACCATTTGGTCTATGGTGATATTCATGTCTGCTGTTTCCTTATTGTTTTTCTCTCTGGATGATCTATCCATCGTTGAAAGCAGAGTATTGAAGTTCTATACTTTTGTTTTGCTGTTTATTTCTCCCTTCAGTTCTGTTAATATTTGCTTTGTGCATTTAGGTGTCCAATGTTAGGTGCATAAGTATTTACAAATGGTATATCGTCATGATAAATTGACCCCTTTCTCATTGTATAATGACCTTCTTTGTCTTTTGTAATAGATTTTGACTGAAAGTCTATTTTGTCTGATGTAAATATACCCACCTCTGTTCCCTTTTGGCTACCATATGCATGGAATATCTTTTTCCATCCCTTTATTTTCAGTCTGTGTGTGTCCTTAAAGGTAAAGTGAGTCTCAGGTAGGCAGTATATTGTTGGATCTTGTTTTTTATCCATTTAGCCATTCTGTGTTTTTTGATTGGAAAATTTGATCCATATACATTTAAAGTCATTATTGATAGGTAAGGACTTATTGCCATTTTGTTAATTGTTTTCTGATTTTTTTATAGTTCCTTTGTTCCTTTATTGCTGTTTTCTTTGTGATTTGTTGATTATTTGCAGTGGTATATTTTGATTCCTTTCTCTAAATGTTCTTTCTTGGTGGTTACCATGAGGCTTAAATGGTACATACTGTAGTTACAACAGTCTGTTTTAAGCTGATAACAACAAAGGTAAATATATTTACCTTTACCAGTGAGTTTTTTACTTTCATATATTTTCATATTGTTAGTTAATGTCCTTTCATTTCAATTTGAAGAACATCCTTTAACATTTCTTGTAAGGTAGTTCTAGTAGTGGTGAACTCCTTCAGCTTTTGTTTGTCTAGGAATGTCTTTATCTCCCCTTCATTTCTGAAGGACAGTTTTGCCAGGTATAGTATTCTTGGTTAGTGTTTTTTTCTTTCAGCACTTTGAATATATCATCCCACTTCTTCCTGGCCTGCAAGGTTTCTGCTGAGAAATCTGCTGATAGCCTTAAGATGTGTGTGAGGGGGATCCCTTATATGTGATGAATTGCTTTTCTCTTGCTGCTCCCAAAGTTCTCTATTTATCTTTGACTTTTGACATTGATTATAATGTGTTTCAGGCTAATCTTCTTTGGGTTGATCTTGCTTGGGGTCCGTTGAGCTTCATGAATCTAGATGTCCGTATATCTACAAAGATTTGGAAAGTTTTTGCCCTTATTTCTTTAAATAAGCTTTCTTTCTCTCTTCTCATTATGGGACTCCCATAATGTGTACATTCATTTGCTTGCTGGTATCCCATAGGTCTCATATACTTTCTTTACTCTTTTTCATTCTATTTTCTTTTTGATTCTCTGACTAATTTTAAATGACCTGTCTTCAAGTTCACTTATTCTTTCTTCTACATCATCGAATCTGTTGTTGAAGTCCTGTGTTGAATTTTCTTAGTTCTTCTATTGTTCTTCAGCTCCAGGATTTCTGTTTGATTCTTTTTATGGTTTCTATTTGTTTATTAAGCTTCTCATTTTGTTCACGCGTTGTTTTCCTGATTTTGTTTAGTTGTCTTTGTTCTCTTGCATCTTTAAGATGATTATTTTGAATTCTTTGTCAGGCAATCTGTACATCTCCACTTCTTTGGGGTTGGTTACTGGAGCTTTATCAGATTCCTTTGGTAGTGTCATATTTGCCTGATTCTTCATGTTCCATGTATCCTCACATTGGTATCTGTGCATTTGAAGGAGTAAACACCTCTTCCAGTTTGACAGACTGGTTTTGGCAGGTAATGACCTTCTGCTGTTGGGTCCCTGAGCTTATGGAATTGCCTTGAGGATTGCAGAAGAGTGAGGTTGGAGCTGGGTCATGTGGCTGCTACTGGGTCCACAGTGGAGTCTGTGGTATTGATGGACTTTTTATTCACCAGCAGCTCAGACGGGCAAGGATCCTATTTGGTCCCTGGGTGGATGGGACTGCCTCCAGTACCTTAGCCAGTAGAGCTGGCATTGGGACAAGGGTCCACTTCAGGGTCTGTATTTGGGTCTGCAGATAACAATACTGTTACCAGGTACACAGCAACTGGTAAGGCTCCTGCCAAGTCCCCGAGAGGACTCCTTCCAGGTCATTGGATGGGTCCTTGTGCAGGCAGGACTGGAATCAAGATACAGGGCTGCTTCATGGTCCACAGCTGGAACCAAGGTCTGCAGGCCTGCCTCCAGGGAAGTGGATAGGAGTGGGTTCCTGCTGGGTTCCCAAGTGAGCAGGATTGCCTCTGGACTGTGGTTCAGTAGTGTTGGGGTGAGGTCACAGGTTTGCTTCAGGATCTGTAATCAAACCAAGTTGGCAGGCCTGCCTTTGGAAGCATGGTGCATCATGTCTCCTACCAGGTTCATGGGTGGGTAAGACTGCTCCCAGACCATGGCTAAGAGGGGCTAGAGCCAAGGTATAGGACCACTTCAGGCTCCACAATATGACCAAGGTTGGTGGGTCTTCCTCCAGGAGCACTGATGAGTATATTTTTCCATTGGGTGTCTGAGTGAGCAGGACTGCTCCTGGACTTCAGCTGAGAGGGGCTAGAGCTGGGTTAGAGGCCACTTCAAGGTGCGCAGCTGGGACTGAGGTTGGCAGGCCTGTTACTCAAGGCATAGGCAGATGTGACTTCTCTTGCATCCCTTGGTAGGTGGTGATGGTGTCAGGAACAAGGCCAAATGGGGCTATAGCAAGTCCACAGGGTGAAGGGGCTATTTCTGGGTCTATAGCCAGGACCATGGGCAGTGAGCCTGCCACCTGGGTGTGGTCCTGCTGTCTTGAAATGGCTCTCCTCAGTCTAGGGCCCCACCAGGTTATCACAACCTCCTACCTGAATCCAAAGCTCCTACAAAGTCACTTTTATCAGAGGATAGCTGCCAAATTACTGTTGCTTTTGGAGGGATATGAGAAGAGGACCTCTTTTGCTGCCATCTTGCTGACCTATAAAGAAAATTTAAAAAGAAAATCAAAATGTATTTTTCCATTTAAAAATTAGTATATGCAAATTATTTTAAATTGGAAAACATAGAAAAAAGAAAAGTGAAATGTAAAGGCATTTTAAACATGTTTGGGTGTCTTCCGATTTTGTGATTCTGGAAAATTTATCTTACATAGTTGTGACTAAATACTTCCTCTATATTTCTATACCCTGCATCTCTGCTTCACACTATAAGTAAAATAAGCATATAACACAAGCATTTTTCCATGGTATAATAACCTCTTTATAAACATCACCTGAAATGGCAATGCCATCATTTATTTAACAACTCCCCCAATATATTTTTATTACTTCCAAATTTTTATTTTATAAATATATACAAATATGTTTATAATAAAACATTTATATGCATTTTAACTGTTTCTGCAGGATAAATTCTCTAGAAATGGAATTTCTAAGTTACAGGGTATAAATATTTTAAGGCTCTTGATTTATATTTCCAAATTTAGCTTACAATATTAATATCTTTCTTCAGTGGAAAATTACAGTAAATCTCATGGGATTTTTAACTGAACATGAATAAAATTTTACTGAAAAAACCCTTTGAGGTTTGAGGGAAAGTAATATTAGCTAACATATGTTAAAAGCCTAGTAATTGGAACTAATGAGAAAAGTCAGCTTGAATTTGTGATTAATTCTTGACTATAGACTACTTTAAAACA
Source organism: Equus przewalskii (assembly GCF_037783145.1). Taxonomy (NCBI): domain Eukaryota; kingdom Metazoa; phylum Chordata; class Mammalia; order Perissodactyla; family Equidae; genus Equus; species Equus przewalskii. Next base: position 10,574,826 of record NC_091860.1, on the reverse strand, counting down.
ATGTGCTTTTGTTGATGTAGTCCAAAACATAGTACCTAGACTAATGAAAAGTTTATGGTGCTCTGTTTCAGGCTTTCGGCTCCAAGTCAGATAGTCTTAGCCTTAAAATCACATTCTGCCACCTATCACCTGACCTTGGGCAAGTGTCTTAATTTCTTTGTCTTATTTTCTGCATGCGTTCAGTGAAGATAATGTTAGTTTCTACTTCTTAAGGTTATTGTGAGGCTTAAATAACATAATGTATTCAGAATACTGAGTACCTAAGGAGTGCCCAAAACATTTTATCTATTACTAAAATATCATAATTTTAAAAAGAATTCCTGGTCAGTTAGAATTTCTGCATTAATAAACAGATCAGTTGAAGAGTTTTAAACAAATAAACTTACCCTCTATACACGTTTCTTCATGTGAACGAGCTAACATTTTCTATGAAATTCTCTTTGTTGTGTTATCACCTTTTCTCTCTCTATATATTGTGTGTGTATGTGTGTAAAACAAAAATAAACTACAAGAAAAGCCCCTGTTTAGTATAAATAGCCCTGGATTCTGAATTAATGAAAAGGTCTATTTTTTTATTTATTGTTTTATTTTACATTAAAAAGAAAGAATTAGCTTGATCTAATGCTCTTAATCTTTGGAATATGAGGAACAACAGTAACTGTTAACTTCAAAATTAATGAATATACTTCAGGTAAGCTTATACCAAACATAAATACACTAATCATCTCAATATTTATAGTTTCTCCCTAAGAAGCAAGGATAAGTGGGTCAAATAAAAAATGACAACATTTTTCTAAGTGTCTCTGTAGCGAGTGACTGGGGAAAGTCTTACCCTGAAAAGTTGGCCCTCGATGCAGAAGTGGGCGCTGCATTTGGTATTTGGGTGAAGCAGTGCCCTCTTTCCTGAGCCACTTTAGATGCTCCTCAGTTCCTGTGGTCAGTGGGTGTCTTACTTTAGCACTCACTTGACCTCAGATACTCCACTATTTCTTAAGCCCAGCAACAATATCATGATCCTTTTGCTCTCAAAGCTCAGGCCAACATTGTCATTATCTGACTTTGTCTCTTGGCTTGAGAAATAACCTTCAGATTTTCTTTGGTTCATACCAAACACACAAATAGCAAATAATTCTAAAAGTCACAAAGGTGAGAAACTTTCAACACATCTTTAAATTAAGGCCATTCAAAGGAATAGGAGACCAGAAAAATCTAGTTTGTATGATAAGGCCAAATGCTTAACCAGGAAATAATTTTTTTCTCACTCTAGGATTAGTGCCATTGGTTCTTTGTTCTCCGATTTCTCAGTATGTTCAGCACAGTCAGTCACAGAATATACACCCAGGTCACCTTCTACAGAGAATAAAGGAATGAGAGATGGGTGACTCAGGCTTCTCTGGGGGTCTGGGGATTTTGCCAAAGCTTAAGTGATATAGACAGACAGCCTTAAAAATTATAAATGTCACACCTGGACTTTGTACTCATTACCTTTTCATCTTGATATTCAAGTCACATTACCTTTTATATTATTGGGGTTTTTTTTTTTTTGTTATCTGTGAACTTTCTGCATTCTTTTTTAACGTTTTTTTTCTAAGTCTTACAACTAGTTTGTGTTTCTGAGTTCTTGCTTCAGGCATACTTTTTGAGTTCAGTCCAGTTGTCTAATCAACTGGGTTGAATTTATAAAAATAGCAGACTTTTAAAAATGATAAATATTGAGACTGGTTACTGAAGTTGTCATTTGGGTAGTTATTCAGAAACCTCCTTGTGTTAATTCAGAAAACCTAAAACATAGGTTTCCAATGACTTTTCTTATATTAGATAGATTAGACATTTTAAAAAGGTTTTTCTAATCTTCTTCCACATTATGTTCTCCTTATAAATAAATAAATAAATCAGACAAGCAAAAATTCTCTAATTATGGATGAAAGTGGAAATGATTATCTAAGCCCATTCTATGAACTTCTTAAAATGAATAGAGAATGCAGGGGAAGATATACTCTCTCCAGCTGTCAAAAGCTATAGCTGACTCTCTGGATGTGGAGCCCTAGAAGATTTTACCAGTGGTGGTGCCAGGTACATAAACTCCCGTGCCTTTTCCCTGATCTTAGACTAGGGTTTCTCAACATCAGCAATGTTGATATTTGGGGCTGAATCAGTCTTTCTTGTGGGGGCTGCTCTGTGCATTGTAGGATGTTTAGCAGCATCCCTCACTTTTACCACTAGAAGCAGGTAACACTCCCAATTGTGGTCATCAAAATATCTCCAGAAAGTGCCAGTGTCCCTTGGGGGAGAGAGAAGGATGAAATCGTTCACAGTTAAGAATCATTGAGGGGCAGCCTTGGTGGCCTAGTGGTTACGTTTGACACACTCCACTTCAGCTGCCCGGGTTCAGTTCCCGGGCACGTACCTACATCACTTGTCTGTCAATGGCCATGCTGTGGTGGTGTCTCACATACAAAAAGAGGAAGATTGGCAACAAATGTTAGCTTAGGGAAAATCTTCCTCAGGGAAAAAGATAAATAAGAATCACTGTCCTAGAATAACAGCCCTTATATTGGCCTCTACTCTACAGAAGAAGTAAAAGAAAATGCTCAATCAATAGCCAATAGACCCATAGACAGTAAGTCTATAGCCCTCTAGGTATGGAATAATATGAGAAGAGTTTGTGGGAGAGTTTTCTTCCAATCATGCTTCCTGGAATAGAGAAACATAACCAAGCATAAAGAAAACATTGATTATGTTTCAAATATAAAGAAACATAAATCAAATAAAGTTCAGATCAAAAGGAACCCAAAATTTGGTTGCTGACTTTTCTGTTTAATATGGACTCGATCATTTTCCATTTTCTCCTAGTCCTTCAAAGTAGAAATTTGAGTTTGTAATATTAGTAGACCTGTAAATTTCGTTAGTATTATTTCCATTTTGGAGTTAGTTTTCCTGGGTATCTCCCGTGTATACAGGAGGTATGCATGTTATTAAACGTCTGTTTGGTTTTCTCCCATTAAAAAAAAATATGTTCTTTCCATTTCATATAAAGAAAGGTGAGTCTTGGAGGGGGCGAGGATGAGCAACGTTCTCAAGACTGCCCAAAGTACTGATATTTTAAATTCATGAGGCTTATGGCAGGACTCTGAAGTGAGCTTCCCTTTTTAGACTTGTCTTTAATACAGAGCCATCCATTCCAGGCTGAGCAAGCCACTGCACAGGCGAGCCCTCCTGATCCCATGGGCACACCTGGAATCAGGAGTCACAGCACTGAAATTTGTGCCCTGCCTTTGCCACTTACCTGGTGTGACCTTAGGACTCACGAACCTGAGATTCCATTCCTCACGTGAAAAGTGAGAGCAACTATGATTAACTGATGTGGTTGTTGTGATGGCTACGTTAGCGTCATGACCACTGTCACTCATATTATTCTACTTTTCCTCCTTTTTTCTTCCTTCCTCTACCTTTGTATCTATTCCTTGCGCATGCCCAGACGCTCAGGAGCCGCAGCCCTTGCGTTCTTGCTCAGCCCGGATTCTGAGTCCCAGCCCTACAGAGAGCTCGCCAATGCTTATCTGGGGTTTTTAGGAAACCAAGTTAGCATGCCTCATAAAATTAACCGACAGCTCTATATTTCAATTTCTTACTACTTGAAATGATTTCCTTAAATTTTCAAATGCTTAGATGTCTATGAATATTAAAAATTAGGTTCTCAGTGAAAATAATCACCGAAGTCTTCGAGCTGGAGGAGGAGGAATATTAGAGGTCGTGTGGTCCAGCGAGGATTCCTGGTATAGCGCTCCTAACATGTAGTCAGGATACTTTCACTGCTGGATACGCAGCCCTTTGCAAGCACCCCACTTCATTTTTGAGCAACTCTAATTATTGGAAACTTCTGTACTGCGCTACCTGTATCTTTTGGATTTTCTTCTGAACAACACTGGTCGCACCTCCTTCCTCATTCACTAATGAGCTACACAGGCATCGGCAAGTCATCAGCCTATATATTTGCTGCATTTAAAGACCTTATATGTGAATATATCAACTACAAAATAATGAAACTAACTCTATAGCCACACAACCACCTGAAACCTAGTCTTATTTCCGGCATTTAGTGGGGATTGTATAACTTGGAAGATGACTGAACTTCCAGTGATCTGAACCTTCAGATAAAAGGTTTACAGTGAGAATGGACATGGAAACTTCAGAATAAGAGATCTAACTGGCAGAGAAAATGAGTTATATCTGGTTTTGCCTGCAATAGTGTTGAGATACTGACTTCATGGAGGATGCTTATAAGAATACTTTGCCAAGACTACGTTCAGATTCACAGCCTTCCTCCAGAAGGATACGTGTCAATCACACTCCATGGGAAGTATGAATTAGAACCTCAATGGTAGGTGCGGAAAATAACAAAAGAAAGGTGAACATTACTCCTATGCAATTTGACATATTGGCATTTATGCTACCTTTGTGATGAGAGAGAATATGAAATATATGCAAAGGTCTCAATATAGTGGCTAAGAAAGGAGAGACGCCATTATGTGTGGTATGTACAACTTTCTCATTAACTTTGAAAGCAGCGGCGACTTTCTTTTGGACCATAACACCCTCCGATTTCCTTCCGTCCTTTCCCCAGTACCCTGGGTTTTTTTCTGAACACCAGAAACATCTTCCTCTGAGACACTTTCCAGCATTGACTGAGCAGTCTGTGTTGCCAGCCCGGTTCCCAGGCACCTTTTCCATTATGCAATCTTGCTGTTAGAATGTGCCACTCCACATACATAGGCGTTAAAGTGGAGGGAATATGGTACAAAAAGGATGCTAGAGATTAAGTAAAATTTTGTGGGGTGTACATCAGTTACCCTTCAGGTGCCTGAGTATGTGCCTTTATTTACAGGCATCCACACTCTCCCCTGTCAACATTTCCACTATCAATCATCAACGGTGAGATCTTTGACAGTTAACTAACCTCTGTGTGCCTCAGTTTACTTATCACTAAAAGAGGATGATAGTCGTACTTACATCATAAGGTTATTATGGGGATTAAGTGGGGGTTTTTTTAAGTTAAGTACTTAGAACAATCCAGACTCTAATAACTGCCATATATGTTTGCTATTATTACTATTATAGAGAAGAAAATATGGCAATATCTGTGTTTTTCATTTTACTGGCTATTCATGACTTTGAAAAGCCATACAATAATTTAACTATTACTTTTTACCTAATTTAATAATTAGATTTACTCCCCACTGTGAGTAAGACCCACTGCTTTGCTCATCATAACAGACCAGGGAGATTTTAATTCCATGGGTACCAGGTTCAGTTTCTGCCTCCACAAATTCAGAGCTTCTGAGTCTTCTTTTGAATGAGTGTGTGTGTGTGCACGCCTGCACATGCTGAAAAAGTGGCAGAGATGGATCCAGCTGGTCTGGACTGCCCATTCTTCTGTCATTACTCTACATAATGAAACCGTGTGATTTCTTTCATCATGTGCAGCTGGTACCACCTGGTCTGCCTCTAATGGATGCCATGCCCAGAAATGATGAAAGGCTTTGGCTCTTACAAATGAGAATATCCCTTCAAATGAGCTGAATACTCACCATGGAGGTAGGGCATGAAAGATCATGAGTTCTCTATCTTTTCTTTCTTTCCATTAAGCCCTAGTATTTCTCACTGCATTACTCTTTGCTCGATTCTATATTTAGATCCTTGAGCAAAAACTTTTCTTATTGAAGTATAGTTGACATACGATATTATATTAGTTTCAGGTGTATAACAGTGATTCAACTCGAACAAAAAGTTTACAAGAGACTTTTCAGCAGTCTTATCATGATCCTGACCCTCCTTTATGCCCTTACTTGGAGAGGAGTGACACCTATATGTATGTGTGTAATCAAAGCCGTAATTATTTGGCCAGCTGAGATATTTTCATATATATATATCAGCTGAGATATTTTCATATATATATATATTCATATTATATATATTCATATATCTCAGCTGGCCAAATAATTATGGTTCAACACACCCAAGGCTGAAAGACATTTTCTATCACCTAAATATATAAGCAAATGTAGTAAAGAATAAATAATTTTTTAAAAAACTTTGAACACATTTCCATAGACCAGGCTTCTGGTATTTATGGCCATCAGCTACCTCACCACTGGGACCCTGAAAGATTGGAAAATATTGGTGGAAAATGTTGTTACCTGGTAGATTTTTGTAAACCTATCTGCACGTAAGATCTTGGGCCGCAATTCTTTCTTTCTTCTGATGCTAATATAGGGAGCAGGGTTTTCCCAGGCTGAAGAGGAAGAAGAACTCTGTTTCCTTTTCCTTTTTCTGTGACATAAATCCTTTTCCAGGGCTGATGAACAAGGAAAACAAAGGGTAAGCCTAGCCAGCCTGAGGTGCTCCCCACCGGGGAGGTCTGAGTCAGCACAAATTTGATGTCTTGCAGAGCCAACAAGGAACACTTAGAAATCAGGAAAAACTTTCTGTGTCCTCAACCAATCTCCTTCTCACAGATGCTGATGCCCCTTCGCTCATCCAGCTGCTAGCATCCTTCATAATATCCTTTGCTGTCCAAGCTTCCCCTGTGGTGACCTTCCTTGAACAGTGTAACTGCACACCCACAACTTTTTTCAGTCCCCACACTGCCCCTACTCCCTTATGTGCCTTCTGACTCCTTCATTTGGGGCCTTTCTACCTACTCGAATACTCTAACTCAGTGATAAGACTTGATGGTGGACTTTCAGGCGCTAGCATGTTGATGCAGGCAGGCAGGATGCTTAGAAACCCATAATATCGCCTAGGAGTCCTGTATCTTTCTCAGGGTTCACTGTACTATACAGGGACCGCTACCTTTGGAGGCACAAAAGTTAAATCATTTATGATCACTCACTCTCTACTCTCCTAAACCTTGCATTTTGGCTTCTTTATCAGCAAGACAGATGCTTCCAATCCTTAAGTAAGCCCAGACTGCCCCTTTAGTTATGAAGACTCATCATTTCAGAGTCTATAAGTCTTGTTTGCTGAGGATGGGCATTACATGCTTAAGATATGATGAACATGTTTCATAACTTCTCCTCTGCGTGTCTATCACAGAACTGCAGAACCCACAGAACTTTTGCTATGAGTAAGCTCTGAAGAAAAATTCACAGACAGAAAACAAAAGACAAAATGAAAAGCATGATACAAATTTTTCTAACAAATGCTAAAAGTTGTAGTTTTGATGTATTTATTTCTTTGCTTTAGTAAGATCATAGTAGATCATTTTTAAAGGGAAAAAATTCAGAGAGGCCAATGAATTAGAAGAAAAAGATGGAGAGGGCCTTTTCTTTGGAAAAATACAAATAAGAGTACTTTACAAAACTGCAGCTTGAGTGATATCAATAGTTACAAAGCTCCTGGAACTGATGACTTTTATCATGCAGAATGACATTTTAGGCCATTATCAGCATTTATCCTTTCTTATCATGAACATTCTTAAATCTCTCCCCAGGGAATTCTAAAATTTTTCTGAGAAACTTTTGCATCATCCTAAAGTATCATTTGCTAAGCTTGATTGCCTTAGAAAAAAAACCCCGCTCTTTGATATCATTTTGCATAGCAACATCCCAAACACAGCAAACATGATGATGCATGGAAAACAGAGTCTGGGAGAAATACAGCCATGGAGGGACTGGGCATGTGTTCCCAGAAACCACTTGAGGACCGTGTTTCTGCTCTCCTATGACAGCTGCAAGGAACCAGGCCCATCCATGGTTCTCATTTCCTGAAGCTCTTCCTTAGCAATTCTCACAAAGTTTTATTTTATTCTGAAATCAGGTGAAAAGGAAAAAAAAAGGAATCAATGTTTATTGAAGGAGGAAAAGAATCCATTCAAGATGATGTGTACTCCCATAAGGATGGGCTGCATATTTTAGAAGTATAGTAAGTATGCACTGTTCTAAAACAGTTGCCATAGGAACAAAACTTTTCCCTGTTAGATGGAAGGTAATCAGTCTAGTGAGTTTCCACACAAATATCTAAGCTACACAAATTAAGCATCGATTGGGAGTCAAATCCAACAGACTGTGGATTGGTTAGGCACTGTGGATTTAATATCCCCTTTCTTCTAAGGGGGAGGCTAAGAGCTATAACATAAGGCAAAATGTTTGCACATCCAATGATCAAACTATATGTCTGCTAAACCAACCATCAAGGTGGGCACTTGGATGCCCCTGGCTCTTTTTTCTGCTCTAATTTCTCAGGAGGGCATGATCCCAGCTCTCAGCTGAACGCTGTGCTAAGCAGTATCAAAGAGGATTCTTATAGCCTGGTTCATACAAATTTATTCTGAAAAAGGTAGCCAGTGTGACCGACCACTGGATAAATGGATACATAGAGTCCTGTGAGCAATGCAAAGTGTCCAGTGGGGTTATAGTCATGGATGCTTCCACAATGAGCTGGATTTGAGCCAGGTTTTCAAGGACAAGGTAACATCTAGGAAGCAGCGGGTTGTTTCGGTAGAAGGGCTTGTAGCATATTTCATCTATCTTAAGATGCACATGTTTCACATTTGAACGTCTCTGAAATCAGGCTGCCTTACAATTGATGGTGTCGCATAGTCACTATCAAACAGGTAGTAGTTGTGACACTTTATTATACACATATGAGCAAATTTGGTCATTGTCACTTCAACTGAGTTTTGTAGATTGTTGGCTCTATATCTGTTGAGTTTAACAGACATGTAACATGTCTTACAAAAGATTATACTACTATTAATCCTTGAAATGAAAAGTTTTTGTGTATATGGAAAGGTATGGAAACAGCAGAGTGGCAAACTTTGATATTAGTTGAAGGAAGTGGTTGTCATTGGAGGAAAAACCAATATCATCCAGACTTGCAGAAGAGGAGTCAGTAGCTTGAAATAAAATCTCAGAGACAATATTGGAGTCTTCTTGTATAAATTGTACCACCAACACTCCTGATGGCACAGAAAATGGTAAAATATGGGCATTGACAATTCTGCATAGAAAAATGATAAGGATGAGTCCAGCTCTGAATGTAAAGATATTTTAGGATCACCTTAACCTTAATCTTTTTACTCCATGTGAAACTACGTGTAAAAATCTGTATTTTAGGTTGAAAAGAGCTCTTTCAACAAGTATAAAATAAAAATTCTAAGTGATAAGAAAGCATTGTAATAGTTTAATTGTTAGGGTTTTTTCTTTCTTAGTGGTACATAAAATGATACATCTTACTATGATGACATCTTATATTTAATGAGATATGGGCACATGAGAAGGATGAATAAGCAAAATACGATCTTATGAATATGCAATAGAAAAGCAATACAATATGTGAGAGGGGGTTGGTGATAATCACACCTCATAAGACCCCCAGAAAAATGTTGGTTAGCAAACATAACAATTTTAAAATTAATTTTCTCTTAAACATTTGTATAGACTATCTAGAACATGTGAATTCTGATGTGACTTTTAAAAGAATCTAACAATTTAAAATAGTTTTAAAATATAACTATTTTAAGAAAACTAGTCTCAATGTGTTTATGAAAAGTATAGTAATAATAAAATATCAATCTAAACGCTCACTATAACTTAAAAATCCCTGAAAAATACCTGAGTTCTTAAAAAAAAACCCAAATACCGTTTGATGAATCAACGTCGGATAATTACTTAAAGTATACTTTAACTTATGAGATAATACTAGAAACATAAAACTAAATGATGATAGAATATTGTATCTCTTACAAAGAGGATTATTTTAGTGAAGGCCCTTGGCTTAGATTTTTACTTTTTTGAGAATTTTCCATTTTATTTAATTTTTAAAAAGCATAAGGGTCAATTGTCATCAACTTGTTTGGCTCATATGGAAATAACCAGAAATTTTGAACACTTAGAATCTTGGCACATTCTTCACTTTATCTTTTATGTTATAAAATATACTTAGAAGAAACAGAGATTTTTAGGCTTTACTACTGTATATTAATTCCCCAAAGGGTGTGTCAAAGTGATTTTTTAAAATCACAAGAGAACCACAGCGGTTTAATGCTATAGAAAGATAGTGATCCAAATTCTAAGACAATGCTGTAATGGGGCCTAACTCATCAGTCTCAGTATTTATACCACCAATACCCTATATGGCCCTTATTTTAGTGCTGGACATCATCTTACTATGTGGGTGGCAGCTGCCTGTCATCTCCATAATTCTGAAGAAAAGCCAGGGAATTTGTTTTAGAGTGTTTGTCCAGATGAAACCACATGTGGCCTCCAGGGTGCTCTGGGCCTGAAGCCTAGGCCTGCTGGCTGTGCAGAGTCCTAGAGCTTATCCAGAAGAAAATTTGACTGTCTCCTCAAAGCCAATAAAGATAAAAGAAACCTGTGCTGGTCCAAAACAGCACAGCTCATGTGTGGGAATTGCACAAGATGAAGGTTTATCCTCTGTCTTGGCCTCAGAAAGGCCAGGGAATAGAAAGGAAAGTAGACAGCTGTTGGGTCCCCCTGTTTCATTGTTTTCCTTGCTTAAAAGAACCTTGGAATTGGACAGTTAACTTTGTCCTGATTGACTCCATTGGCAGATAGTGGACCGCGAGTATGTGGTGACAGCAAACTCTGGTTATGTCTGCTTAGGTTATATAATAGCCACTTCGGTGGAACAGAATCCTATGAAAGATAAGACTTGACAGGCTTTCTGTGCCTTGGAAAGGGCCAATTCCTCTTAATAGTCATGAACAGGGGTCATATAGATAGTGGGATAGGTTCTTGGGCAGGCTGGAAAGCTATTGACCCTTGCTATTCCGTGGCAAAATATTTGGTAAAATTGTCACTAGTAGTGTCATAGAAGAGAAACCACACGCCTGTCTGCCCCCTCCAGGGGAACTGGTTTGAAGAACTCAAAATACTTTGGTAGGGTGACTGCTCCTCGTAGCTTCCAGAAAGATACTACAAAAGAGAAGAACTCAAGCAAGGGGCAGTACAGTTTGCACAGAGAAATGGAATTGAACAGAGTTGTGTCAAGGGAAGTTCTTTCTGAATGCGGCCTGCAATCTGAAGTTAATAAACATGTAGCCTTCCAGTATTGGAAAAGACAATCAAGAAAGAGAAAAACACAAAACACAGGAAACAGTAGATCCATTGCAGACCCTAGCACTAGGAAGATAAAAACAGATCTCAGATGGTACAATGAATCCAGATTGGAAAATTCAGTATGGTTGGCCAAGGACAGCAAGGTCTCATATCCGTGATCCCTCTTCCATCCAGAATGAACACATAGGCATAGTGGAAGCCAATAAAACTATTACTGTTTTCCTGATGGAATCCACAGTGTTGATGGTATGTGGCTGATAAAGAACGATGAGGCAGTAAGGAAGCTATTCCTAACATGAACACTTACACCAATATATGATGCCTCTCTTGGCAAGAGTCTTCTGGTCCCTGTAGACTGTGACAGAAGAAAACCACGTATCTGTCAACTTGGAATAATTCTATATCATTATTTTTCTGTGACAAATATACATATGCATAGAATATTATTTGGAAATATGCACAAGAAGTTGGTCCCAGTGGTTGCTTCTGTAAAGGGCGATTCAGCGGCTATAGGAAAGGGGCGTGAGGGAGACTGACTTCTCCTACTCACATTTGGGTACGTTATGAATTTTAGACCATGTATATACATCACTTATTCACACACACACACAAGAGCAAAATAAAAAATAGTTTCTAATAAAATTACAAGTGCACATACATTTTGACCTTGTTATTTCTCTCCTGGGAATGATTTCCTACAAATATCATCAAATGTGTGAAATGATGTGTGTTCAAAGTCAGTCACTGTGACAATGCTTTTAATAGCAAATATTGAAAACAGCTTAAATGAAATAACTTAAATATCCATCAGTAGGGCACTGGTGAAATATATTACATACACCTATACAATTTAATACCATGCATCCAAGCCACTAAAAGGTATGAAGAACATAATGCATTGATAAAGAATGAGCTCCAGGGGCTGGCCTGGTGGCACAGTGGTTAAGTTTATGCACTCTGATTCGGTGGCCTGAGATTCGTGTGTTCAGATCCCAGGCACGGACCTACACACTGCTCATCAAGCCATGCTGTGGCGGTGTCCCACATATGAAATAGAGGAAGATTGCTACAGGTCCTAGCTCAGTGACAATCTTCCTCAAGGAAAGAGAAGAAGATTGGCAATGGATGTAAGCTCAAGGCCAATCTTCCTCATCAAAAAGAAAAGAAAAGAAAAAAATCTCCACATTATTAACTGAAAAAGGCAAGTGTTATGTGCTCCCATTTGAATTAAAAAAAAGTGAAAGGGGTATATATATATAATATACACAAATATGTGTTTTTGTGTGATATATATACACACATATATTCATTTCCTTTTATAAAATATTTCTGAAAAGGTACATAAAAATTGATAACATTGGTTGGCTCAGGAAAGGAGAACTTGGTGGCAGAGTTTCAGGGGTGGGATGGATGCTTTTTATTCCAAAAGAATTCCACAGATGTTTTCCACATCAACACAATTTTAGATAAATGTTTATCCTTGCTTCATAGACAACAGTCGAGTGCCTAAGTTAAGGCAGTTAAAATATATATATGTGTGTATTATATATATATATATATATATCTATCTCACTCACCCAGTCTCACTTCCTATATAGGCAGCATCTTTTAGAATAAAAAGTCTGCATCTAAAGGCCATATCTGCATGTGTGTTTTAAAAAATTAATATCTGCATGGCCTTTTAACACCAATTCTGTGAAACAATATCTTTAGTTTTCAGGGATAACAAGCATGAACGTAGTCTGTTGCTAATTTCAGTTATTTCCCATCAAGCAAATTATGCGTGAAGAAAAAAATGCCACCACTTCTGACCTCACTCAGCAATTTTTATTATAAAAACAAGATTCTTTTTTTTAGTCACAGATATTGTCTAAAAGCACAGAGGCAATGGCATGATCAGAGAGAATGTTCTTCTATAATTGAAACCAGTTTTTCTTGCTAAAAGGACACATCCCATTTCTCTTTAAACTTTTCTCTTCCCATCCCTCTCACTGGCCCTCCTTCCCTCTCTCCTGTTCTTCCTTCCTTCCTTCTTTCAGCACTGGTTTCTCAGAGACCATCTATTTAAACTCCTTAGAGTGAAGAACACCCGTGGTTGAAAGCCTCAAATGGCTATTATTACAAAAGTTTCCATCTAAAAACTAGTGATGGTTTTATCTAACTTTCTTTCCAATATGCCAAATGGTGAGTTGGGCTGATGCATGTGGATGTGAATCATTGGCTCCAGATCCTCTACAGCTTTTCTGCTTTCTGATCTGTTTGAAGTCCCAACTTTTGCTTAAGCTAAACTGAACATAGTCATGCAGTTTTATACTGATGGACCATTAGAGCTGGAAGGCAGGTTGGACAAAATCTAGTTCAGTTTCACCCAGTTTTACACATGAAAGTAAGGTTGAGAGACATGGTCATTTCTCAAAGGTCACATAACTTAGTCAAATTTGCTCATTTTTTTCCACCATGATTACATCTCAGCAGGAAGAAACAAACCCTCCAGAAGAATTACCTTGCTCTTTTTATCCCTTATCTATGCTTGTCTCCTACTTGAATGAACCAGTGTTTATGAATCAATCACCTTCTGCAGGTTGCAGAACTTGGAAATGAGAGAAATTAGATTGCCTTCTTGAGAGTTAATATGGTAATACCCAGCATTGGCCTCTTTACTTGCTGAAAAACTTCCTTGAGCTGTTGAAAATTTCCTTCACTTTTGTGGTCAAACCGTGTTCATGTGGGCTATATTAACAGGCACGTTAAGACATATGCTAATGTTATGACATTGACCAATGATATTAAGGTATCTAGAGAGATAAAAGGATTTCAGCATAAGAGTTTGGCCTGCAAATATAAAACAACAGCAGGGGAGCCAATGTAGAAGTTGACCTGTATCTTGCTCAGAGCGAGGGAGAAGAAGGCTTGGCCAGGGTGTTGACAATTTCATTCCCATTGTCAAGCTTCTACCTTAGGGAAAGGGTGCTCCTTTCTTGAATTTTCTTGGCTTCCTGGTTTTCTTCTGACCTCTCAGGCCACTCGCTCTCTCATCTACTTGCTCCTTCCAGCTCTCCCATCTGACTTGCAAAGAGAAGAGCTGCTAAGTGCTCATTCATTGTCTTCTCACTCACTACTTTGTCGTAAGGTGATCTCATTCATGCTGTTGAATTCCCAGATTTATCACTCTACCCCAGATTTCTTTTCTGACTCAAATATCTATCTATCTGTCTATCTATCTATCTATCTATCTATCTATCTATCCGTCCATCCACCCATCCATCCATCCATCCATCTATCATCTAAATTTCCAACTAGATTGTCATAAATACAACGTGTCCAAAATTGTATTCTTGATCGCTTCACCATAACCTCCCCCAATCTGCTCCTCCTGTAGATTTCTTCCACTCAGATAATGGCATCTCCACTGGCTGGTTGCTCAAATCAGAAATTTGGTTGTCATCCTTGACACTTCCCTCTTCCTTCCCTTTCAGTCCATCACTAAGTTACATTTTTACTTCCTAAATATTTCTTGAAGCCAACAGCTGTTCTTTGTCTTCACTACCACAGCCTTGGTCTATGCCGCTATCTTCTTTACCTGGAAGATTATGATAGTCTCCTAATTAGTCTCCCCACATTGATTCATTCTTCCACTGCAATCCACGTAGCAAGTGATCATTTAAAAATACTGATTGCATCATGCCGCTTCCCTGCTTAAAACACATCAATAGCCCCTGTTTCTTTCTTCATCTTCAGCTTGCATCTTTCTCCCTTTTCTAAGTAGAATCCAGCCCCTTCCTTCTATGGGTTGAGGGTTTCCTGCCCGAGATCATTCACACATTTTACTCTCTCTGCTTGGAATACTTTTCCCTCAACACGTTTTTCTTCCTCATCTCTCTTAGCTTCTACTAATTCTTTAGTCTATTTTTAAATGTCACATCTTCAAAAAGGCATCCCCTTAACTATAAAATCTGATTTAGGACTCCCTTGATATTCTCTTGCATTGCCTCCTGTTTTTTTCTTTCAAATCACAAATTTCAATTTCTAACTATAAATGTATTTGTGTGATTATTTTTGTCTTCCAATATACCTATTTTTTTCAGTTTTCTGCCCAGCAACCAGAACAGTTCCTGGCACGTAGTAGATAGTATTTGTTGAATGACAATGAATGAGTTATGTTAGCTGAAGAGAATTTTATAATCTAAACGTTTTTTGTGACTCTTTTCTAGCCAATATATTCTTTTGATTATGAATTGTCTTTCCATATAGATTGATAACTAGGAAAGAATGCACTGATAATTCAGATGAGAGATACTTCTTAAAAATTGATGTTCACAACACCCTTTCATGGGAAAAACACACAAAAAAACTAGGATTAGAAGAAAATTATTTCAAGATAATGAAAGCTATAAAAAACCCAAAGTGCACATCATGCTCAGTGGTGAAAGACTGAAAGCTTTTCCTCTAGGATCAGGAATGAGGCAAAGATGCCCATTTTCACCACTTATATTCAACATAGTACTGAAAGTTCTAGCCAGAGCAATTAGGCAGGAAAAAGAAATAAAAGGCATTCAAATTGAAAAGGAAGAAGTAAAATTATCTGTTTGCAGAGTGTATGATCTTATATGTAGAAAACTCTAAAGATTCCACCAAAAAAACTGTTAGAACTAGTAAATGAATTTGGTAAAGTAGCAGGATACAAAGTCAACACACAAAAATCAGTTGCATTTCAATACTCTAACAAAGAACAATCTCAAAGGGAAATTACAAAAATAATTCCATTTACAATAGCATCAAATATACATAGGAATTAATTTAACCAAGGTGGTGAAAGGCTTGTACAATGAAAATTACAAAACATTGCTGAAAGAAATCAAAGAAGACAAAAATAAATGGAAACACATCCCATGTTCATGGATTGGATGACTTAATATAGTTAAAATGTCAGTACTACTCAAACCAATCTACAGATTCAGTGCAATTCCTATCAAAATCCCAAAGATATTTTTTGCAGAAATAGAAGAACCCATCCTAAAATTCATATGGTATCTCAGGGGATTCTGAAAAGCCAAAAAAATCTTGAAAAAGAAGAAGAAAACTAGAGGACTCACACTTTCTGATTTTAAAACTTACTACAAAGCTACTAATAAAAGCAGTGTGGTACTGGCAAAAAGGCAGACATATAGATCAGTGGAATAGAATAGAGAGCTCAGAGATAAACCCTCGAATATATGGTCAAATAATTTTTGACAAGGGTGCCAAGCCCATTCAATGGGGACGTAAAGTCTTCTCAACAAATGGTACTGAGAAAACTGGATATATACATATAGAAGAATGAAGTTGGACCCTTAGCTAACACTATGTACAAAAATTAACTCAAAATGCATCAAAGACCTAAATGCAAGACCTAAAACAATAAATTTCTCTAAAGAAAACATAGGGCAAAAGTTTTACAACATTGGATTTGGCAGTGGTTTCTTGGATATGACACCAAAAGCACAGGTAACAAAAGAAAAAATAGGCAAATTAGACTTCATGACAATTAAAAAAATTTGTACATCAAAAGATAGTATCAACAGAGTAAGAAGGCAACCCATAAAACAGGAGAAAATACTTGCAAATCCTATATCTGATAAGGGATTAATATCCAGAATATATAGAAAACTCCTAAAACTCAACAATAACAAAAGAACCCAAATAAAAAATGGGCAAAAGACTTGAATAGACATTTCTCCAAAAAAGATATACAAAAGAATAATAAGCACAAGAAGGATATTTAACATGACAATCATTAGGGAAATGAAAATCAAAACTACAATGAGGTACTACTTCACACCTATTAGTATGGCTATTACCAAAAAAATAGAAAACAACAAGTATTTGCAGGATGTGGAGAAACTGGAACCCTTGTGCACTGTTAGTGGGAATGTAAAATGGTACAGCCGCTGTGGAAAACAGTATGGCAGTTCCTCAAAAAATTAAAAATAGAATTATCATATGAGCCCGCAAATGTACTTTTGGGTATATCCCCACAAGAATTGTAAGTAGGGTTGCAAAAAGATATTTGTATACCCATGTTCATAGCAGAATTATTCACAATAGCTAAAGCGTGAAGGCAATCCAAGTGTCCATCAACAGATGAATGGATAAGCAAAATGTTGTATAAACATACGATGGAATATTCTGCAATATGCTACAACATGAATAAACCTTGAGGACATTATGCTAAGTGACATAAACCAGTCACAAAAAGATAAATACTGTATGATTCCACTTATTTGTGGTACTTAATCAAATTCATAGAGACAGAAAGTAGAATGGTGGTTGACAGGGGCTGGGGGGAGGGGGAAATGGGGAGTTATTGTTTAATGGGTATAGAGTTTCAGTTTAACAAGATGAAAATAGTTATGGTGATGGATGGTGGTGATGCTTACACATTATAAATGTGTTTAATACCACTGAAATGTACACTTAAAAATGGTTAAGATGGTAAACTTTGTTATATTATAGTGCAATAAAAAAAAGAAAAAAAAATGACATGCAGGTGACAACTCTGACCTACCTGCATTTTAATTCATGTGTGTCAGTCTCTGAGGTCCTGAGGAGAGTGAACTTGTAGGGAGGCCCTCAGACTTGAGGCCAGTCCTGGGCCACATTAATTCACTTATAAATATCACTCATGAGGCTTTGTTGGAGATAACCTTACAGATCATTGCCCTTAGTGATGCTTGGCATCATTACTGATTTAAGCTTATCTTTCTTTTTGAAATAGCTGTGCTTAGTAACTCAGGAAGTACTAACAAATTTTTCCAGTTATTAAAGGTTGCACTTACCAAATATAGTTATCATCTGCATGTGCCACTAAGGAGATTAGCCAGGCGAGGCTAATCTCAGGCCAGGACTTCCAAACTGTTCAATCAGGTCCTTTCCTGCAATTTGATTTTATGGGCTTGGGAAATTCTATTGACAGTGTGCTAATGGGCCCAGCACTAACTGGACAAAAGTACTACAGAATTCAAGGAGGGATCTTAATAAATCTTAGCAATAAATTTATTGTCTTTCTACATGCCAGGGATTATGCTGTTATACATATGTTGTTTCATTCCATTCTCATCACGGCTCCTCAAAGCGTGGTTATGGGTTATCAGCTCCATCTTACAGATAAGTGAACATAGCTTAAAAAGTTTTCAAAGCATAGTTAGTAACTTGATGAGCTGGGATGTGAACCTGAGTCTGCCTGAGTCCAGTGATTGAGCTCTTAAGCACTGCATGAAATTGACTTCTTCTGATTTGATCATGCATCAACTAGTTGGTATAGACCAACTGGTTTGGTTAGTAGCCAAAATCCCTCTCCTCTAAGTCTGACTTATGTCATGATAATAATGCCGACGGGTCATTAAAATACACCTTTGGGTATCATTCATTATTTAATTAAGGTCTTTTGAGTACCTTCTATATATACTAGCTACTATGTAGAGTCTAAGGAATGCAGATGAAAAGACACAGTCCCTTCTCCTCAGAATCTTGCAGTTTGGTGGGAAACAGGCAGATAGCCACATATACACAATACAAATGATCAATGCTATAATAAGAGGCCAGAATCTGAGGAATCAAACAGGGGTGTCACCGAAATGCGATGTGATCCAACCCTTGGAGACTAGAGATTTTCCAGGCAGATATGCAGGAAAAGAGAAAGAAAAGTGTAGCTCTCTGGCTAGAGGAAATAGTGTGCAAAAATCCAGGAGACCTCTGGTAGTACCTCAATATTAAGGCAATGCCAATTAAGTGGGGAGGGGAGGGACAGTATGTCAAGAAACTAAGCTGAAGACATCTAGGCAAGGGGCTAGACCACTTCTTTATTCTACTCAGAGTTCTTTTGAGCGGGAATGGAAACCAAGTCATCCTAGCTGCAGTAATGAAGTTTGACCTTTTAGGCTTGAGTGTCTATAGTCTCTGTATCTCTTAATTCATGCTCTCAAGACAGAGAATCTGATCAGTCACTGGCTAACCGCCTAAGTCAGGTATCTGTCCCTCCTCTTTCCAGTAGGATGCCCCACGTACATGTGTGCATGCACGGATGGATGGGGGGCAGGTTGCACTGGAGTTTTCAAGGTTGGGATCCCATGGTAGGGAGAGCCTTCCTAAGAAGAATGGATGGGAAAGTTCCCCTAGGAAGCCTGTGAGTGAGAAAGGCAATAAAGTCTATCTAGCACAACATTGTGGGCCAGGAAGAAACGTCTAGATTCTTTAGTAACATTCACAGAAAGCAAGAGGAAACTCATCCACTAAAACCACAAAGTAACTATTTTAACATTTAAGACAACTCTCATTCCTGACTCCAAAACATAACAACCATAAGGCTGAAATAATTAGGATACTTTTGCACTGCTACTGATTTTGAACTATTTAAAAATTAGTATGGGGCCTGGGCCCGTGGCTGAGTGGTTATAGTTCCATGCACTCTGCTTTGGCAGCCTGGGTTTGCAGGTTCAGTTTCTGGGTGTGGACCTATTCCACTCACCAGCCATGCAGTGGCTGTGTCCCACATACAAAAAAATAGAGGAAGATTGGCACAGATGTTAACTCAGGGCTAATCCTCCTCAAGTAGAAAAAGAGGAGGATTGGCAGAGGACGTTAGCTCAGGGAGAATCTGCCTTGGCAAAAAAACTCCCCCCCAAATTAGTATGTATAAGAATCATCTCACAAATAAAATACTAGCATAAACATCTTCTCCGTAACTGTAGCAGAGAAGGCTGGCTATACCAGCAGAGTCACTAGGCAGGAAGAGGCTGTCTCTCTGAGTAACTGCATGGAACAGAATACACCTCACCCTCATTCACATTGGACAGTGATGTAAGTGAGAAATTCACCTATATTTTTCGGGCTACTAAGAGTAAGAGCTGGTTCGTTAAGGCAACTGGTGTTGCTTACTTAGAAAATGCAAGTGGAAATGATGTGCCCCCTTTCTGTGCGTGGCCTGTATGTGGCCCTCCCCCACTCTGGATAGAATGGAGTCTACCTACTCTGTAAGCCTGGATCCCTGAGCGACTGTGTGGAAAAGATTCCTGCTGATCTCTTCATAGCACAGTACTGTTATGTGAGCAAGAAATGAATTTCTCTCATGTTTAAGTAATCACACATTTTGGGGTTTATTGTTACAGCTGTTAGCCCACCCGAAATAGCAACCAACCATTCTGGATATGTGAGAATTTATCATACACTATCCTTTCTTTTATTTCTGCCCTAAAGTAATAAAGGAATAAAGAAATGATGCTCACAAAGAGATGTGAAAAAAGTTTACAGTGAGTTTTCAAAAACATTTTTATGTAAACATTTTTCTTTAATGAACTAAAGTAAGCTTTTCGACAATGCTCTCAAATTCTGTTTGTGAAAAAGTGTGAAAAGAATTGTCATTTTTTCTGTGTTCGCCATAGGATAAAAATCAGTAAATGCAGTAGCAATTTTTATTGCTCTGATATTTTGTAGTTTCATATATTTTAATAAATTTATCCAATTTAAAATTTCATGAAAGAAGCTTTTCCTTCTTAGATATTTGTAGACTTATTGGAGTTGAAGACAGTTCCACTTACATAAATTTATTGCTTAATAAATTATGTAATTTTACAAATAGAAACTTGAGAATTCACAAAATAGACAAATAGAAAGGACCAGAAAGGAAAAGTAGCATCCCATTTTAATGAAATACATACAGTGAGTTATGGAATAAAACACTTAAGAGTAGGAAAGTTTTTAAAAGTTGGTACGTCAGGAAGGAGGCCACTCTCTTCAATCATCTTCAATGATGCATTTTATAAGTTGTCTTCTCGATTTTATGTTATCTTCTTAACTTTTCCTTTTCCAAATACAAGCCTTTCAGCATATATAACATTATGCATATCAAAAATATTTATAGTTTGGAATAGCTGCAAATGACATAGGCTCCCAGAGAATATTTGCTGTTAAATTTGTGGAGCTCTGAAACAGTATGTAGAAACATGTTAGTAAGAAAGCATATACCACTATTTCCAATTAAAAATACTTAGCAGTTTTTAGTGTTGTGTTCCTTGTATCATGCAGTGTAGAGAAAAATGTGAAGTTCGGAGTGCTGACTTTATTTTTCAGGACTCATAAATTAATGTTTATGTGAGCCAAGTACATAATAATACAATACGAATTAGACTGTAGAATCGGAACACGTAACATCAAAATTTAGTTGGTTTATATGTGGAAAACTTGACACTGGTAAAAACAAAATTTTCTCTAGCACAAGTAAATAATTAAGTTATTCTTTAAACATTGCCTAAGCATTTGGTAAAGACTATTTTTATTCTCTTCATAATATTTTCCTCTTTGAAAAATGTATAGTTTCATTTTTATGTTTTCCATGTTCTTTTTCCTATGTTAAAATGACTATACTTGATACGTTATTACTTATTGGCAATATAAATAATTTTGTGCTTTTCAATGACACTAATGTCATGTTCCAGTTGCTTCATTTCTTGTTCCAGCTTCTGCTTGCGAATCTTCTTCGGCACGGAATCAATGAAGACCGAGAGGGACTGGAACTCCTTATGCACCTCTTCCCAGTTCTTTTTCAGCCCCTGCAAACGGTAGAGAAAACTGCAGACACTAAAGGAAACTGCAAAAGTAAAGTAAATGGTTGAGAAGATTGTACT
This sequence comes from Equus przewalskii, assembly GCF_037783145.1. Taxonomy (NCBI): domain Eukaryota; kingdom Metazoa; phylum Chordata; class Mammalia; order Perissodactyla; family Equidae; genus Equus; species Equus przewalskii. The sequence goes on along the minus strand of NC_091860.1, from coordinate 10,553,087 downwards.
GGTGAGGAAAAATATAAATAGGTAAAGAAAACTGACCAAAAGAACTTTAAGAATGACATGTATTTATCAAGTACTTGGCCACAGTAACAAGAAATATGGTACGGAGGCCAAACTCTGTCCTTGATCGTGTGCTCAGGTCCCACTGGGAGTATTTATTTGCTCTGTTTTTAATGTTACTGTACTTGTTTTTATCATCAAGTACGCGTGTGCAGAGTGATGAGTAGTGAGAAACCAAGCTCATAGCAAACACTTTGGTAAAAACGACAACTTAGAATTGACATCTTCAAGCAAAAAAACACTTGAACAGAAAATTATTTCTTATAGAAATTTTAGTTTTTTCTCTTTAAACCATTATCTTCATTCTTTAACAGGGAAATCACATCAAAAGACTTGATTCTGACTTGCATGGCCATGTTTTAAGAAACATGTCTGACTAAATGAAATTGTACAAAATGCCCAAATTCAACTTAACGAGAGATGATTTTTTATCTATCTTTTTAATATATTAAAGAACTCTCCCTGCATATGGTCTTGGGATCTATATTTCCCATTAATGGATTCTAGAAATGATTGAAATGTCATTAAAAGTAACACACATGCTAATTCAATAATGTAGTTAATGTTTTATATGCTCAGAAACCAACGAATTCAAAATTAGGGATCTCTTAGGGGCAATAAAGGTTATTTCCATCTCTGCATAGTTCTCATTTCTTATCACAGTGCACTAGAGGCCCCAGTGAGAAAATGGTCATAAATGGCTAATTGAATTCATGCAATGAAATTTCATAAATTAACACTTTCTATTATTCACCACGGTTGAACAATCATTTTATTTACACAAAAACCAAAAGTAAAACTGAAAGGACAATTAAAATGTTACCTTGAAAATATGATCCTTGAAAACCATGGCCATACATTTAGGTTTAAGGGAGGATTAGAAGTATCATAACATCTTCATAATAAGCCCTCACAGCACCAATTTAATTGTGTAGAAACTTTTGGGGGATAATAAAGTTTCAATGGTATATTTCCATGCTTAGGTAAAAATGATGATAGAATGGGGCACACTGTATAGAAAAGTTTGGTTGGGAAAAAGAACAACAAATTTTGAACCCTTGTTGAGTGAGAATATATCAAGGATTTGGGAAAGGGAAAAGATAGAAGGAAAAGTATCCAGGTTAAATGTTTAAAAGAGGGGGATAAATTAACAATTCCTTCTTTTTTGCTGAGGAAGATTTGCCCTGAGCTAAGATCTGTGCCAATCTTCCTCTATTTTGTATATGGGTCTCTGCCACAGCCTGGCCACCAATGAGTGGTGTAGGTCCACACCCAGGAACTGAACCTGGGATGCCAAAGTGGAGTGCACCAAACTTGACCACTAGGCCACAGAGCTGGCCCTTAACACAGTTCTTAATAGCATATGAGATATATTTCTAAAAGAAGTCCTCAAAGGAATTCTATTTCTCCATAGTCTTTCATTATGAAATGGGAAATAGGTTTCCACAGTGCGCCACAGGAGTGCCTACTGCAGAGAGGAAATCTATGAACTTATGCATTTCCAAATATCAAAGGTTTTTCATAGTTATTTGGATGCTATTTCCATATTACTTGTGGTCACAGCAGGTACACTTTTCTCTGTATTTCCTTTTAAAGGGTAGTTTGCTTTATCTCCCAGTGTGTACAATAATGTTTGGATCAAAGTCAACAGCTAGGGATGGGAACTAAATGTAACTAATATTTCATATCATATTGGAATAGGCTGTTTGCTGTTTTTAAGACATTTTTGTTATTTCATCTAGAAAAATTGTATTCACTGCAGCAATAGTGATTTTCCCCTATTTTTATTTCTTAATTTTTCTCTCTTCTATTTTAATGCTGAAATAATACTGCTAATTTTGGGAAAATTTCAAATAGGGAGAAGCAGTCATGAAATAAATAAAACGTACTTTGAGTTCCATGCTCCTTTTGCAGCCACCCCATCCCCATCCATTCTCCACCTTCTTGTCCTACTCTATGACTATGGCTGGAGGCTGGTGGGGTTCTTTCCTGTGAGCTCTTTTACCCTCCAGCCTCTGACCGAGTTCAGCAAAAAAGGCACTGGCGGCAGAAGAGAGAGGTTGGGGCATTTCATCCCCCTCTCCTTGACATTACCTGGACACTAGCTCTGGCTCATCCATCTGTGACAGCAATGCCTGTCAAGTGGTCCCCTTCCAGACTCCAGCTCTCACCAGGCTCTGGTAATGCTGTTTCATGCCCCTGCCCTTCAAGCCTAGGGTGGTGGTGGATTCCCACTGTCCTTTGCCCTGAGGTGCCTCAGTGTTCCTTGTTGGTTCCCTTAGCCATGCTTCATTTCTGTAAATAGCGCCTTCATAAATTCTCTTCAGAATCACAGCTGAGTGTGCCTTCTACTTTCTGCTGGAGCCCTAACTGATAGAGTTCCCTTTGTTACCTCCTACGCACGTGCATGTAACGTAGCAGAGAAAATACCAGCCTGGGAATTGGTTGATGTGTGTTTTAGTCCCTCTTTAGCCACCTGATAATTTTGTGACAGAGAGCACATGTAAATGAAACTCCAAGTTCACTGACAGTAAGGACTGCGTTTGTTTTGCTCACAGCAGTATCCCCCGGGGCTGGGTACAGTGCCTGGAACACAACAGATGTTCCATAAATCAACAGATGGATGAATGCAGAAATGAGCCCACTTCATATATTTGCATTTTACATCTTCATCTGTAAAATGATAAGTTTGGACAAGATAATCCTTTCCAAGAATAATGAGACTGTTACTTTATGAAGAATGAGCAGAATGTGGCTGACTCAGGGACATACAACCATATTGTCATAGAACCATACACAGTTCTTAACCAGGGAGGAAACATTGTTCCGGGCTTCTCAGGGACACAGCTCATGGCTTTGTTGCCATAGCAGCTATACTACCTGGCTAATAAGGCCTCCAAGGGAGGATGTGCCATTGTCACATCGAGGGCACGCAAGGGAACCCTGCAGTGACCACATTAGGAAGCTGAGGGCTGCTTATCCACGGTGGTCAGAACTGCGTGGGAGGGAAGAGCATTTTCCTTCTGAGAAAAGTTCTTCCTCCCTCTTCCTATTTTTCAGCATCATTTAGACATAAAAACCTGGCTTTCACAAAAGCGTGCACTTTCTAAAAATGGTAGAATCCAACCTAGAGAGAGACAGAGAGGAAAAATGGGCCAAAGACCAGACTCTTCCTGAAAGTGACATGCAAAGTCCAACCCCCATGTCTGCCAGCCTTCCTGCCGGCCTGTCTTCCTTTCTTCCTTCCAGCACACCATTATTAAACATCTGTGTTTACACCGGGCACTGGGTTAGGCACTGGGGAGACTGTTGTCAAGAAACAGACACAGTCCCTGCCCTTAAGTGACTCCTGTTATCTGGGATACCCTTTCACTTTGCAGTTTAAGGCCCAGCTAAAGACCTACTTACATCCTTTAGTGGAGACCAGTCAGTCCCCTGGGACCTTAGAAAACTTAGGATCTGTGCACACACATACTCGCATCTATATATGCCATATATATACATATCACCCCTCCTCAATTAAATTACAACATTACCTATAGCAGAAATTTTATCTTATGCCCAGCTTAATATCCTTGGGACTTCACATGATACTCTATGCAAAATGGGCTTTTAGTAAATGTTTATTGACGATTATGATGACATTGATAAAATGGTAAGAGTTTATCACAGCATATGAATCTATTTTTCAACAGAAATTAATGCAGTAAAAAGAGGATTTTTCTGTTTTTAAAAGGTCACTAAAAATGGCTCTGAGGAAAGCCTTCAAAATAACAAAACAAAGGGTAAAGTACTATTTTTTACCTCTATAAAAGATAACATGACTATAGAAGAGTATAAGTGTGTGCTTCCTAAATACTCTCCAAAGATGATCATGGAGCAACCCTGCTCACATCCCCCAATATATTAAATGCTTCAGATAAACGTCCTGCATCAGAAACTGCAGTGTAAATATGACTTTAAGTCTATTTTATTTAAAATAAGGAAAATATATGTAAAACCTAACCCCGGGTTATTTTAAAATTTGGACATTTGGCTTATAGGAGAAAAAAAAGTTGGCCCAGGAACAGTTTCAATTATTCTAGAGCTCCATCTAGTGAAAAATGTCTACTTTATGGGTGTTAATTTTGAAAAATACAGCGACATGAGAATAAAAATAAAAATGAGTTTTTTGCTTTATTTATGCAAGTTCATTGCAGGAGAAGGTGAGCTTCTTTCCAACACCATCTTCAGGAAAAAACAGAAACTCACCAAATAGGAAACAAAATATTTTTCAGTGAATCTCTATATTACAGCTTTTTGCTCTCCCCAAAGGGTCAGTTTTGCTGCACGTCGTTTGTCCCCGTAACCAAGAGGGCGGGTTCTCATTTCAAAGTCCCAGTGCTGGCTTTAATAATCAAGTTGATCGAGGACATTTCTTTCAGAGCCATTCTAAAGAGTGACACATGAATATAAATTACAGCACACTCACCTGCAGAACCGTCTCCCTTTCTTCATCAGATAACCTTTTCATAGCTGCTTTCCTGAGGTTTTCCTGGATATAATTATCATATTCTTCTTGGGCTTTCTTTACTTCCTCATTTCGCTTACATATATACTCAGGTGTGACACCATAATCCTTACAAAGATTTATTTAGGGGAAAAAAAATCAATATCCTGAATGCAATTTTATATATATGTACCTACCAACCAATCAATGACTGAGAGAAAACAAAATATTACAGGCTTAAAGCTTTCGCTCAAAACACTGCAAAGTGACAAAATTCAGTGATTTTTTCCCCATTGGGAACTAGTGGATTCTGGTCTTTTAAAACCATTGGAGTTGTTATTGAGGCCACTTGTTTTCCCTCTTTTGAATGTTTCCAGCACCTGTTCTTGGCTGATAACTCAGCTCCTCCTTTACCCATAAGAGTTGGTTTTTCTTTCTTTATTTTAGGTGCTTCAACTTTACCTTGGAATATCTTGAATATCTTGAGGTCCCTTTTGCATGGTCTTGTTAAATAAGAAAATGATAAATGCTTCCAAGGCATTATAAAAACAAACTCTTAAGAAGTACTAAGCATATGTGCTTTAAGAGAAAATTGACTTGGGAATCTAAGGTTGTTTTTGGAAACACAAAATACATTTTCAGCCTCCCGAGCTGCTTACAAGGCTGACTGAAGCAGTCAGCCATGATTCTTTCAGATTAGTGAATGTGTTTGATATCACTGTGTAGAGAAACAGAACTACTTGTTTATTCTTCAAAAAATTATTTGAGAATGTACTTGGTGCTAGCTATACTAGTGAATAAGAAAGTCGAGAAAGTTTCTGTCCTCATGGAATGTACATTCTATGGTGAGAGAAACTCACCAATAATAGAGTGTAAAATAATACATCTAAGTGCTCCAAAGTAAAATAAAGGACAGTAAGGGGGAAGAAAGCAATAGCAGCTATTTCAGATAAATAAGACTGTCAGGGAAGACCTCTCTGAGGAAGCAGCTGTTGAGAGATAGGTAGTCATTAAAACTATTCACAAATATTCTGGTTCTTCTTCTAGGCACTTGGAAGGACAACACTTTCCTGCTCCCCTTGACGTGAGATGTAGTCATGTCACGTGACCTGACTTGCCCCCTGTGAGCGGAAGTGACCTCTGTGCCTTTAGAACTAACTTGGATGACTTGCCATGTTCTTTTTCTGTCTGGTACAGTGACAAGTGATGTTCTGGGTTGCCTGGGTCCTGGAACCAGGACAAGAAGCAAGAGCTTCCAACAACCCTCAATGAACATGTAGCATAAGCAACTTAGTTGCTTTAAGTTACTGAAATTTTGGGGTTATTTGTTACCATAGCATAACCTAACCCATCCTGATTGAACAAGGGATAGAAATACTAGCTTTAAACATGTTCTGGAAAGTCGCAAAGCACTACACAAATAAGCTCTAAGAGCACAGTATTCTGGTAGGTTAGCACAGTGGTAAACAGTCCCATTCACTTCAGGAGACACTGAGGGCAACACCGCATTACAGCTCAGTACAATTACTGATGTTCATAATGATGATTCTGTATCATCACAGAAAGATTAAATTATATTTGGCATACTCTGTTTAATAAAGGGAAGGATTTGATACACTTTTAAGAAAAAGAACTATGTCACAAATGAGTAAAATCTTCAGTGATTGGAAATATTCCCATGTGCTGAATCATTGAAGGCTAATGAATACTACTAATATTGATAATTGCGTGTATGATAATATCCACCCTGTACTGAACTTTTATTGGTGCCAGATGTTGTGTCAAGTGCTTGATGTATTTTATATCACTTATAAATCTAATGATTTGTTAAAGATCACAGACTTAAGTAAGTGGCAAGAGTTAGAACTTGAAATGATGCCCCACCACTATTGTTATATAGCTCAGGCAATCATTCATGCTTCTGTTTGTTTTCACAAATTGTTTCTCATGGCTCAAACAGGCATATAACATTTTATTTGGAACTAAAGCATGAGGTTCACTCACTTTTAAAAAATGATATTGCCCATAAAAGGACTTACTATCTCACTTACCAATAATAGATTTTTTAAAACTTATTGCTGATAAGTGGAAAGAAAGTTGAGTAAATCCTTCATGAGCCCTGACTGCTTAGCCAGCAACACCAAGAAGACAAACGTGCAGAGTGTTTGTGTGGCTTGGCAAACAAGCATAGGTAGACTAACAATATTTTTCTGTCTTCGTGATGGATACTTTCAATCTTCTGCTCAAAGCAGAAAATGTATTGAAGTGAATAACTTAGGCAGAAGGCAGCCAGAAGGAGGGGCTGAGTGTGTGGCAGTTGGTGGTATGACCATCAAAGGACAAGGGTTTTTATATGATAGTGGAGAAATAATGGATTGGAAGTGGCTTTAAAGAGCCAGGAGACTGAAATTTCTGCTTTTCCACACTCTATGGGACAGAGACTCTAAGAAGCCTCCAGGGCCACAGAAGGAGCAAGTATCTGGAGAAGCCTGAAATAACTTTATCTGTGTGTGCTGCCAACTCCTAGATTCCTGCTAACGTCTTCCAAAGGTGTCTGAGCCTACTGAGTGACGAGTTTCTCAGAGAGTATTTGTGTTCTCTGACAACGGCCTTGAGGTTTTTTTGAACAGGCATTGGATTTATCACAGTAGGTCACTAGACGACCTCAATGCAGCCCCCCATACATCAACACTGCAATTTCTTTTTTTACTCTTCCTTCTTTCCTTCCTTTCCTTGTTGCTATAACTTATTATGTATCATTATTCTTTAGGGTTTTGCACTCATATTTTACTACATGTGTTTCAAGCACTTTTGCACTCTAGAAGTATACAAACTAAAAGAAGTTTTGTATAAGTTGTTTTTTTGGCAAGCTTTTTCAATTTTAAAGATCTTCTATATTTAAACAATTAAATCCAAACTTCTATAATTTCACCAATGAAATCATATGCCTATCTGATAAGCAACTTTTCAGATAGAAATGAAGGAAAAAAGAAGACTAGATTATTGTATAGTACTTTCAAAGTCTGTTTTACTCCAGACTAAAAATAAGTGAATATAGTCAGGTTGGAACAGTAATGTGAATTCTTCACTCTGCACTGATGGGGTGGATGACTTTAGAGTTGTATTCCTCTTCATTTCACTCATTCTGCTACTAAGATACTGCAAGCTAATGATTTAGTCTTAGGGTCTTCTGAAAGATTATTCCTTCTAGATTTATGGTAGTGACCGTGCTTTTAGTGACACTTCCATCTCAAAATTTAATACGTTTTAGAGAATGTTTGTTATAATTGTTAAATATATCTACAATTGAAATTAAGGACAACAATTATAGTTTTTCTCTACTGAACTATGTGGTGGTGTTCATTCCAAATTCTCCGTAATAGCATCACATTAGACTTGGACCAAACACAGATCGCGGAGAATGGGAATTGGGAATCTAGATAATTTGTCCAGTGAGAGCACTATTCATGATAATACAGACAATCATTATGAACACCATATTTAAACTACTTGAATCTCAGGTTGCTGATTAATATATCACAAGCCTACCTTTTTACTGATGTACTTTGGAACCAGTCCTGAAGTTTCAAGATCATGCTTGTCTCCTGTTCTTTTGTCAATGTAAATTGGTTTAGGCTTTTTCGCCACTCCCATAATGACATCGGCTGCATTTGTATTTATAAAATTTTTTTCACTCTGTATTCCCATGACTGGATGATCAGTCCTCAATGGCACAGGAGGCTTTTTGGGCTCATTCCGATCAAACTTTTTTTCTGTTAAACATAACATTTCCTTGTTAATATTAAACTATAAACATTGCTACTTAGTACTATTTATAACATCCAGATATTTTACCACTGGTATATTGGAGTTTTATTAATAATATATTCAAAAATATAAGGTAAAAAATAAGTAATCATAATCATATCATATGTCTCCTATACACTCCTCCCTGATTGACTCTCACCTCCTAACGTAACTACTATCCAGAATTTATCTTATTTCTCTATACCATGTTCTCTTCATTAGCAGCAGATGAAACTGGCCATTTTTACACAGCTTCTTCAACTGGACCATTCCAACTCATCTATTTTGATACACCCACGTCAAAATGTCATGTCAAAATGCTAAAATGTGAAATAATTGCAATTTATTTCTAAGAACCGAAGGCAACAATTATCTTGACAAAACCTTACTCAAATCTTAACCCCATCACAGTTACTTAAGATTTTGGCTTTATTCATTCCTGCACGGTTTGAACTTTTTATACGTTTATATAACTTTTATTATCAAAAAATCCAATAATTTTTATTAAAAGTGTATGGACTCGATTTTTTAAGATTGGCATCTGAGCTAACATCTATTGCTAATCTTCTTTTTTCTTCTTGTTTTTCTTCTCCTCAAAGCCCCCCCAGTACATAGTTGTATATTCTAGTTGTAGGTCCTTCTAGTTGTGCTATGTGAGATGCCACCTCAGCATGTCTTGACAAGTGGTGCCATGTCCGTGCCTAGGATCTGAACTGGCGAAACCCTGGGCCGCCAAAGCGGACCGTGCAAACTTAACCACTCAGCCACAGGGCCAGCCCCTAATCTCTTGCTATAGACTGAATTGTGTCCCCCCAATATTCATATGTTGAAGTCCTAGCCCGCAGGGCCTCAGCACTTGACTGTAGTTGGACATAGGGTCTTTAAAGAGGTACCTAAGTTAAAATGAGGTCATTAGAGTGAACCCTAATCCAATATGACTGACATCCTTATAAGAGGAGGAAATTTACACACAGACATACACAGAGGGAAGATCATGTAAAGACAGAGTGAGAACACAGCCATCTACCAGCCAAGAAGAGAGGCCTCAGAAGAAACCAACCCTGCTGACACCTTGATCTTGGACTCTAGCCCTCAGAATTGTGAGAAAATGAATTTCTATTTAAGCCTCCCAGTCTGTGATACTTTGTTCTGGCAGCCCTAGCAAACCAACACACCTGGATATTAGTTCTACACCCCAGAAACATTATAAAGGAGTTTTTGAATATTCATTTATTCATTACTTCATGCAAAATATTTTTGTTGAGCAAATACCATGTCCCCAGGTAATGCTCTAGGAACTGCGGACACAGCAGGGAACAAAAGAGACAAAGTCCTTGTTTTCATGGAGTTTACGTTCTGATGAGGGAAGAAAAATTAAAATTTAATATGTAGAATATAACGTATATATTTGGTTGAACTATACGTGAAATTCTTTACTGTTTTTGACCTACAAAAATGGCATCTTCTTCCTGTTTAACCTATTACTGAAACGTGAGCATTGTTAGAAATTGAATTACGGAATTCCTATGAAGTATGGAGCAGAGAATGAGGCCTCATTGTTGTGACTCAAATAGCTTCCTTCGACCAGATACACCCAACCAAATAAGGTTTGCATAATCTGTTTGCTTAAAAAACCAGAGGTATCTATCCTCTAGATATTCACATGGAAAATATTCAGAGGCCAAATTTCATTATGAATTGAAAGCGCACGCACATCACTCCCTTAACTCTAAGGGAGTGCATACAAGAGATAAAAATGAATTCTCAGAAAATGCGGAAACAGTTTAGAAAGACTGATAACTCATTCTTAGGTGAGTAAATAGAGTAAATTGTAACTCTTGGTTGTTTGTGGTTGTCCACTGGATGGTAACTAAAGCCCACCCCGGCCTTCCCCTTACATCTATCTAAACATCATCCTGTCTCTCATCCCAGGAGTAGGGGTTGGCAATGGGATGAGGTTGGAAAATGGGGTCAGGACATCTCTTTACAAATTATTTGGTGGTAGTGATAATAAATATGAAAACCAAATGGTTTAGTTTTTTTAGGCTATATCAAAATGGCAATGTCAACACAGCCTTGTAGTAATGCAGAGGGTCTATCAATTGAATTTAGAGAAATGTTCATGTACCTGTTAAGTGTTTTTCAGTGTGTCTAGCAAATTACTATCTTCAAATTAACTGTGTTCCCAATGGCAGCATATTCAAAAAGAGATTGGCAGCAGCCTTGGCCTGTATTACCTTTAACTTTACCTTACTTTACTGGGCTTAAGCTCTTCCAACACTCGGAATTTCTTAATAATTCTTAAGGCCAACTAAACGTTGTGTTTGTTTTGCCTCATACAGTTTATAAGAGGAGAGATAGGCTTCTTCTCTTTTTTCTTATTTGATGTTTAGGATTTATATAGTTTGGTAATTGTGTTATATAATACAATGTGCTTAACCTTCAAGAGCCTACATGAGGACCCAAGTAATATCATTGGTCCTAAGGCATTGAAAGAATTGAATTCCATTTTAAGATTTTCCAGTGTCTTCAAGTGGTTTTAGGTCACATAATACCTAGCCTCCACTTGAGGAAGATACAAAAGAGACTTTCAAAGACACGAATTTAAGCATGAATGTTGTATTTTCAGACTTGCTTCTTGCATCTTTCCTGATAATGCCCTCATCCTTTGTCATGGCAGTTGGATTAAGAGAGGATTGTAGGACATAAAATATTTCCATGGGGAGAAGTAGTTTCACTTTGTCAAAAGGTACACCCTAGCTGGGCTTGAGATGTTGCATTATTTCCTTGATGCCACAAGACATAAAAAGGCTAACTTTTTAAAAGAGATAGACTCATTTCCCTCTCCTCTTTATTGTCCTAAAACATCAGGGAAGACATACATAGGATGGGAGGAAGCTGCTTCTCTGCATACCTGTCACAGATCCCTTTTCATCAATTTTCCAGTCTTTTGAGAGCCTTCTTTTCTGGTATCCACATACTCCGTGATCATGATTAACTACATAATTTGCAATGCCAGTACAAAATGAAAATGCGGGGTTCTTTGATCAAAGATTAAGAATTCCAAGATGGCAAAAGCAGGGCATTAAACCAAGCATGGGATTCTTCTAAGCATGGGGACTTGTGTGACTGCACAGGTAGCATGCCCAAGAAGCTGGCTCTGTCTACACTCATTCGTGAAGGTTCCTCCATGACATCTAACTCATTTATTGTTCTAATGATCTTAGAGATCTGGGAGAGATAAAGCCCATACTCAAGTCTCAAGTGAGCCTGGTAGTTGCTTCAAAAACTGGTAGTAACTGATGTAATTTTCATTTCTTGGAGAAAAGTTCAGACAGGATTTAGATGCCAGGCAATCTTGCCGATGGGGGTTTAGAACTCTTTTGATAACATTCCTTTGTTATTGAAGTCATATGGCTAGGGACTAAGATGGTGAGACATGTGGTGTCAGAGGTGGGACTTTATGGGACAGTCCAAGATGTACTTCAAGATTCTTACACCATGAAAAGGAAAGTCTATTTTGGGGGCAACTTGGCATTCTCCACTCTCTTTTCCTACTACATTCTCTACTTCTCCTTTCTTCTAGCCTCTCAAACTCTGTTTAATATGAGGTAAAGTTTCTATCACTTGTAAATATTTAATATTCATAGACAATACAATAATTTTAGTTAAATTACCTGTTAACACTTTTAATGTTAAAAAGAATGATAAGACCTACTCGGTGGTAGAGGTTTTTCCTTTGAATGTTTCTTCAGGAATTCCTTTGGAGAAGGTAGTTCAACTTTTGCTGGTCCCATAGTTTTCATTGCAGTTTTAAATTTTTGCATGTCATCTTTTACAGCTGTCTTAAAAACTGATGTGTACCTAAAATTAAAAAAAGTAGTATTTATATTTCTAGTAGAAATTATTTAAAGTTTAAAAAAGGATATACATTTCTAATTTATATAAGTCCATATTCATTTGGAGATAAAGTGTAATTATCGGAGCCCTGTTTATCAAGCTTAGGCAAGCTAGAAGGAGGCTTTGCCCTAAGAAACAGATGCCAGTGTAAAGATGTTCATAATATTTCCTTATTATCCTTTGAGCATCTGTAGCATTGATAGTGATGTCACCTCTCCCATTCCTGATATTGGTAATTTGTGTCTTCTTTCTCCCTCTTTTTTCTTTCTTTTTTTTTTTTTTTGCTGATCAGTCTGACTAGGGCTTTATTAAATGTTATTGATCTTCTCAAAGAACTAGTTTTCATTGATTTTCTCTAACGCTCACATGTTCCATTTAAATGATTTCTGCACTTATCTTTATTATTTCTCCTTATTTGAGGTTTAATTTGCTTTTCCGTTTTTAGTTTCTTAAGGTGCAAGTTTAGGTGTTTGACTTTAAACCTTTATACTTTTCTAATAGAAGTATTTAAAGGTATAAAATCCCCTTGAGGCACTGCTTTATAGCTGCATCCCACAAATTTGGATATGCTGTGCTTTCATTTTCATTCAGCTCCAAACACCTTTTTAATTCCCTTCTTGTATCTTCTTGACTTAGGAGTTTGTTGAGATGTGTTTAGTTTTCCAATATATGGGGAGTTTCTAGATATCTTTTCAATTTCTAATTGATTTTTACCGTGTTTAGAGAATATCCTTTGTATGATTTCAATCATTTTAAATTTTCTGACACCTATTTTATGGCATAAAGTATGGTCTGTCTTAGTAAATGTTCTAAAAGGAAGTGTACTTTGCTCTTGTTGGCGGCGGTGTTCTATTAATGACAATGAGGTTGAACTAGTTGGTAGTGTTTTCAAGTATTCTATTAATTATTGAAAGAGAGATGTTGAACTCTCTGACTACAGTTGTGGATTTGTCTCTTTCTTCTTTTAGTTCTATCAGTTTTTTGCTTCGTATATTTTGAAGCTCTATTAGTAGGTGCATAGCATTTAGGAATATGATATCTTCTTGAAAAACTGACTACTTCATCATTATAAAATAATACTCTATCTTGTTTAAAATTCTATACTCTAAAATCTACTCTGTCTGATATTAAGAAAACCACTCCAGCATTCCTTTGATTTGTGGCAACATAGTATTTTTCCATTCTTCAACTTTTTACTTATTTGTGTCTTTATTTTTAAAGGGGTTTTCTTATGGAGAGCATAGAATTTTTATCCTTTCTAATAATCTTCTATTTGGTATGTTTAGACCATTCACATTTAATGTGATTTTAAAAATAGGTTTGTGTTTAAAATTTCCATCTTGCTATTTGTTTTCTACATATCCCATTCTTCATTCTTCCTCTTTTCATCTTGCCTTATATTTTGTTTTTATTCTGTGGAAGTTCTAAGGTTTACAATATACACATTTAACTTATCACAGCCTATTTCAAGGAATATTATACCACTTTACATATCGTATAAGAACCTTACAAAAGAATATTTGCATCTACACCCCCGTCTTTGTCCTAGTGTTGTAATATATTTTACATCTATACGTGTTATAAAACCCATAGTTCATTGTGATTATTTTCCCTTTAAAAAGCCAATTATATTTTAAAGAAATTTGAAAAGAAGAAAAATAATCTTTACTATTTATCCATATATTTACCATTCCCAGCATTCTTTATTTCATTGTGTAAATCTGAATTTCCAACTTGTACCCTTTCTTGTGCATTAAGGACTTTTTAACTTCTGGCTTTCCTTGTTTCTGATGAGATATTTGCTGTCCTTCTTCCTTCCACTGTATGTAATGTGTCTGTTTTCTTTGGCTGCTTTTAAGATTTTTGTCCTTATTACTAGTTTTAAGAACTTTAATTGTAATGTCCCTTGCTATGGTTTTCTTCTCCATCTCCTCCTTTTTCTTTTCTTTTTTTTCCCCTGCTTGGGGTTCATTGTGATTCTTGGTTTTGTGGATTTAGAGATTTCATTAAATTTGTCAAAACTTTTGCCATTCTTCAAATATTTCTTCTGTTAACCCACTTTTCTCCTTTCCTTCTGGGATTCCAATTTCACTTACATTAGGCTGCTTCATGTTCACAGCTCACTGATTCTCTGTTTTTCTTTTCAGTTTTTTTCTCTGTTTCATTGTGTATTGTTCTATTACTATGTCTTCAGATTCAACAATATTTTCTTTTTCAGTGTCTTAGCTACTCTTAATCCTATCCCTATTGGGTGGGATTAGGATACTACTGGTATCAGTATTAGATGGGATAGGATACTTACTATTTTCATTTTAGACATGGTGTTAGTTATGTGTAGAAGTTAGATTTGGGTCTTTTTTTTATCCTTCCATTTCTCTCTGTATCTTGCTTGTCTTTTCCTCAAACACATCGAAGATATTTAAAATAGTCATTTTAATGTCCTTGTCTACTAATTCTCTCGCTGATGTCATTTCTTTGTCTGTTTGTACTGACTGATTTTTCCCTTGGTTATGCATTATATTTCTGGGTCCAGAAGAGCTTTTAGTCTAGTTCTAATTTGGCCCCACTACTGAGGCAATATACTCTTGAGAGCACTGCTCAATGCCCTGTATCTCAGAAGGTCTTTCCATTCTGATGGGAATATGAACTTTATCTGGCTCTGCTGCCTTCTGTTGGTTATTTCCCTGGCCTCAGTAGTTTCATCAGACACATGTACCATCAACTAAAGACTTGAGGGAAATCCTCCTGAATATTTCCATAGCTCTCTCTTTATCTATGAGGTTCTCTCCTCTCTGGTACTCTGTGCTGTGAATTCCACATGCCTTGATCTTCCCAAACTCCGACCTCTGTCTCCTTAACTCAGGGAAACTGCTGGGTTTTGTTTAAGTTCCTTTTTCCTGGGCTTTTGCCTGGAAATTCTCTCCAGGGAGTATGTTGAGGCAACTAGGGCTTGTTTCCCTTCTCTGAGGGATGACTGCTCCGTGCTGCCTATTGTCCAGTGTCTGAAAACCACTGTTTTACATATATGTTCTGGTGTTTTCGTTGTTTAAAGTGAGAGGGTAAATTCCTTGATTGGAAGCAGAAGTTCAGCTCTATCACTTTTAACAATTTGTATTCTCTTCTTACTTATGTGGATAAGTTTGTTTTGAGAAACATTAAATAGTTTCTTGCTTTTAGGGGCCTTTTCTCAATCTTGAACTCACTGGCTGGGAATTAATTATAGTTCAAACTGAATGAGCTCATTAGATACCTTAAGGAAATATGCTCAGTCCAAACGTGTGCCTTAAAATTCCCATGGAAGTTCGAATTGGCAGATATGATCTCTTGATTCATAAAATAACTTCCTTTGGGGTGAAAAAGGCGTCTGTATACTCTCACTTCTTTTTAATTTGCAACCTTGTGATTCAATACATTATTTTGTGTGTGTGCTGAAGGCTTACACATCTGTTATAGAAAACAAGATATTCCAGTCTATATGAATAATTTTTTATTTTTCAAAATTACAAAAATAAAAAAGATGAAATTAATATATCATATGTCAATCATATATCAATAAAAAATAAATAAAAATCTAGGTTCCCTCCATCTCCTCAATCCATTTTCCAGAATAAACTCTGTTTTCTATATTTCTATTTATGTATGAACTGTAACTTGATTTTTAAAAACTTAATATAATGTGATATCTTTCCAGAACAGTGCATGTAAAGCTTACTCTGTCTTTTCAATAGCTGCATTTTATTCTATTTTCTGGATTGTGTGGTTTTATTATAAAGACCTAGGGGGTGACTTTATTAGACAACTGGGCCTACTTTCTAGTTTTTATTAGATGTGGGCTATAGATTAATTATTCTAAAACTAAAATTGTCATCTTCAATAAACATGCCATACTTGCATTTATTTTATTGCCAATAATCACCACATAGTAAATCATATGAAGTCTTTAGGCATATATTTTTAAAGCATTTTCTCTTAAAGAGCACACAGAGAAATACTGACTCTAAGTTGGGATGGTTTGATAATGCTTGATGGAGATTTTTCTTTTCCTAATGGCTTAGATGGGCATCTGGTTAACTACTGTTTTTTGGTTTTGTTTCGTTCTTTTAATTTCAAACCAATATTATTGCAGTGTTTCTCTATTGTGTAGGACTTTAGAACCTAGACTGTATTAGAAAGTCCCTCAAATTATTTCTCGAAGAGAATTCTAACTTGTACATGGGTACCCCTTAAGCTCACGTAAAGGCACTGAAGTGAGAGTCTTCAATTCAGCCTCATGACTCTAGCAAATAATTCAATTTTCAACAGTGGATGCCAATTCTACTCCCAGCTTGGCTGACAACACAGGTATGCATCACCGAGTATAATTCTGATCTTGGTGCTGCTTAATACCTATCATAAACTGTTGAGAGGAATAATAAATATGGTAGATTATCAAGAGGATATGTAGTCAATGTATTAATTTATATCTGTGCTGGACAATACAGTAGTTACCAGCCACATGTGGATACTGAGCACTTGAAAGGTGGCTAGTGCCACATGTTGAAATTATAGTATTTTGGATACATTGGGTTAAAATAAAAATCTATTATTAAAATTAATTTTATATATTTTTTCTACTTTTTTAAAGTGGTTATTAGAAAATTTAAAATCACGTACGTGGCTCACATTTTATTTCTATTAGACAGTGCTGACCTAGAGATTGGAAAAATCAATCCTTGAATTAAAAAATATAGTCGCATAGTTGTATACCCAGACCACATCATAGCGATGTCTCCAAAACTGCTTTCATTAAGTTATGTTTTGGCATGAAGACCATTGGTCTACAATGAGAGCAACATCTGACCTGTGGAACTTGGTGCATTTAATGTAAGAGTGCTGCTGAGATCTTTATTCATTACATCACGCACATTGTCTCTTTTCTCCATGAACCGTGGCGGAAGTCTATTTCTGGCCCCACACCAAGAATACTTGTGTTTCTCAGCCACTGCTTTCCTTCTGTCTTATGGAAAACGTGACTTAGAGTGTAAGTGATCTTTGAAGGATCACGGGAAGCATCGTTCTTCCTTTGTGGGTTGCCCACCTTCTAGTTAGCACTGAGTCAAATTTTTATCAGACTTCAAGCAAACACACAAGATTTGAAAGCATACATTTCATGTACCAGAAATTTCACGCTCATTTGTGGCACTGTCTTACTTTTCTATCATTATTTTCTATTTACTTTGATATCCTCATTAAAAAATATCTTATTGCATTATAACAGAGTAATGTATAAATAAATACTAAGCAGTATCTTACACATGAAAATTATCTGAAGAATAAAATATATAGATATATATGTGCTATTGAATCAAAAGGTGCTCGTTAGGTTTGTTTTAATTATTTACTCAGATTGAAAAGCAGTGCACAACCTGGTTAAAGTTATGGGCTTTGGTGTCAGACTTATATCTCAGTCTTAGCTCTTCTTCTTCCTAGCTGCCTCGACTCTCTGGGCCTGAGTTTCCTCTTCTGTAAAATCAGGATATTACTACTCATCTCATAGGGTCCTTGTGAGATTTACATAATGCTTATGAAAAACATGGAACAGTATCTGGTACATTGTAAACACTAATACATTGAACATATTATCATCATCATCATTATTATTAATATTGTTGCTATTATTACTTGGTATTCATCTTGCTTAAATAAAAAAAAAATGTTTAATCCTTTACTGATCTTACTTGTGTCCTAAAAGACAGTCTTATTCTCTAAAAATTCAAGTCATTGTGTAAAAATGGTTATTATAAGAGACAGACACAGATAGACGGACTTTCCTGATCTATAATAAACAGATTCTCATACTATGATATATTGTACAGTATGCTTAAGATATTGAATCTTGATCTGTAATGGAATAAACTTATAAAAAATGAGTCTAACTCTGACAAAAGTTCAGTTATCCACAAATTTCCCTGGCAACTAATTTTAAGAAATATTGTCGACATAGTTTCTTCTCAACATTTTTAGGTACGTGTGAAATGCCAGAGAGACGTGCTAACGTACCACATGTTAAATCTATAGAAATCTAAATGAGAGGCAGTTACCCGAGATGAACGAACACTAAGCCAGTAAATGCACGTGGAAGCTGAGATTCTCCTTGTTGACAAAAATCCTGTTTGTGGATGTCCTTGCCCTCATCCACAGGTCAGAAGGGGAAAAGTACCTTCTCAAATTATCCCTTTCATTTCTAGTTTCCCGGGCCTTCAATTCTTCCACATTCTTTAGGTAATTTTATTAATTATAACACATCTTCAGTTGTGTGCTTGCTTTTCTTGCTGATTTTGAAATCTTCTATATGAACTGTGGGGTTTAGGTCAAAAATTAATATAAATACATGCATGAGAAGAGCACTTGGGTAAAAATAACAGAAGAGATGCAGAGAAGTGTTAGTACTGTGGAAGTCTCCAGAGTCTGGATATCTAGATTAAAAATATGAATAACAACTTCTAACACTAATCATAAAACTCTGCCTGAGACCACATAATGCAGCAATGGGAATTTTAGCATAAAATTTCATTATTCTAAAAACAAAGGCTCTGGAATATTCTTGACTTTTTTGAATAAAAGTTCATTTAGAAGGACTACTGCACTCTCAGTTGAATTAATGGCTATAATTAGCCAGCAAAGTAGATAAGAACCTTAGGAGAAAATGACTGTGTCATCTTAGACTTCATAATAGTCAAGACTGCTTAGCAAAGTCAGATACATAACCAGACTTTAAGGCGATGTTACAAAACTTCAGAAAATATACATAGGACAGTATGTAAATTGAATTAAATGGAAGGTAGTCTAAGAAGAATGAGAAGCTCTGAAAATGAAATTCTAACTAAATGTCACAATTAATCCCAATAAAAACCAGAAAGGCTTAAGGAAAAACACAACTAGTGGGTGCTTAGGACATTAAATATTCCCGCTTTCAAAAAGTAAGCATCCAGAAGCTCCATACTGGTAAGCCTGATGTCAATTTTGGAGAGCACCTAAAAATCTGTAGCAATGATTGTATGAGCCATTTGGAATTTCAGGTTACTGAAATGAACACCATTTTTTTTTAAAAAAAAATAAGATTATGGGATTCATAAAACAGGCAAATGGCTTAGACATAAGAATATGGATCTTGATGTTAGCAAAGCCTCTAATTAAATCCTTGCTGATATCAGCTGATTAATGGATGCATTTGGATGACTGACTGAAACTTCAAAACAATATTGCTGTCAGCCTAGAAAGAGGTGTCTAGTAGCCTACTAAAGTGCAAAGTATTTACCCTGTTCAGTGATAGATGGAGATATGAAAGACATACTTACTTGATTTGCAAATGACACAAAGCTGGGTGGGATGGTTAAGAGAGTGTATGAAAGATTCAAAATTCAAAACTCTATTAATGAATTTATATCAAAAAGAATCAGCTACACAATTAGTCTTAATTCATGTGGGAATTTCAATGCGAGACAATGGTGGGACATGACTGTCAAAATGCTAATGGATGCATTAATAAAAGTATTGTGTATCAAGGAAAGGAGATAATGGCTCCATGGGATGTTCAGACCATACCTGGAATATTATCTTAAACAAAGGGAAAGAGAGAATGATTGGAGATATTAAATAACTGGAGCCATCAAGAGAAGGGTGACAACTTTGGTGAAGATCTTGGAAACCATCTCATGCATCATGAGCAACTGAAATTTTGAAAATGGATTCATGGCTTCCCATTGACTTTAACACTTTTAGGTCTTAAGTCTCAGCTCATAGTTCAACTGCAAGAGGTTGCCCTTCACCCTACTTTGGTTACATATATCCATTGTTTAAGTTTTCATTTAGTATTTGCATCTCTCATTTGGGTTTTCGATATTATACGGTTTTATCACTAATCAACATTTTAACGTTTATATTTCAGTTCCCCAAGGAAACTGCAACCTGTGAGGTATGGGAGATCACAGTGCAGTCAATTGTTGATTTTCCCAAGGAATTAACCTCCTTGTGAAACCTGGACAGTCATCTTGCTAATCTTGCAAAGATCCACAGTGAGCTTTCTTGAAGTTGGGTTTATAACTTGGTGATCCAAATAAGCCTCGTAGCTTAATACATTTCTTTCTTAAGATTAATTCCTACTTTTAGTAAGGAGATTGAGTCAGGCAAGTATTTTTAGTGTGGTGAGAAAGAGCTAGGTAAATGTTTTATTATCTGTGTTTTTATAAATTGGTAGTTTGAGTGCATGACATCTTGTCAAATTAAAAACTTCTCATGGTTGTTGCTGACACTGTAGGTTGACTTCACCTCACCAGAAAGAGTTCTTTGGCACCACACCTAGATACCTTCTATTCCCTTCACCATATGTTCCTTTTCCCGACTTATTCTTTCAGAGTAAAGCAAGGCGTTTGTGCTGTCACTCCAACATTCCCCGAGAACATTCCCCCAAAACAATGTTATATACACAAGAGGGGCTCAGTTAATGCTTGCCAAATGAACGAAGAATATTTCTATAAAATTTCTTGAAAAAATCACCTAGACGCAGTAAAGCTTTTTAACTTACCAATGAAGAGAACACCTGTCTAATAAAATATCTTAACATTCAAATTCAGTACTCTATAGAAAATACAATTGACTAGTGGATTTCAGAGAGGAGGAGCTTTACCTTGTACAATATACAGGAATTTTTGAGCACAAGTCCCTTCAGCAATAGTTAATTTGAATGCTCCTCATAAACTCTGCGACTGTAACATATCTTACTTAACATTCCTCTTTCCGACCTCAATTAGATTTTTCAGTAGCTGACGGAAAACAACATAGGCACTGCTCTGGTTACAACCAGATACTCAGGCTTAACATGGAAGCGTTTGCCCAATTGTTGAAGATGTTAGGCACCCCAAGTAATTACCAGTAAAAATAACTGGACATTAGATCTGAAAGAGACTTGAACATTATCTAGTTCATTTAGCTTGTTTTACTCATCAGACAACAAATGAAAATTTATTCATGATCCCCAAACCTATTAGTTGCAGAGTCTGCTTTTTAGCTGTGTGCTCTTTCAATGCTGTTTTGATTTGCATCACGAAAAGGAAAAACATAAAAGACAGCAGAGTTCTAGAGGGAATGAGATTTTCTCCACTAGTTACCTTCTTCTCTCTCCACAGATTTAAATAAGTTGTAAGTCCCTACACAGGAGAGTAACCTGGAGGTTTACTTTGAGGTTACCTTTCTGAAATTTGGGGAACCTACAGGGCCTAACACCTATGTAAAAATTTTAACTCAGTTATGTATTTTTGGGTCTTTTTCCATCTACCCTTCCTTTCACCCAATTATTAGATCCGAAAAAGACCTCAGAAACTATCCAGTCTGTCTATTTCGTTTCACCCATCAAAAAAACTGAGGCTCAGAAACAAATAGGACTCTATACTAGACAATAATCGTGGGAAAAAATAAGTACCATCCCAATAGTGTAGTCAGAAATAAAACAATGAACTCCTGAAACCAAATATCAAGTATCCTAACATGGGATAATAAAGTTGGGATTTTCTCTTTTCAACAGGAAATTTCACGCTATGTTGTATACCACATCATGTACGAAAAACTACATCAGTTACAAAACAATTACAAACCGTATTAACAGGAGGCTAACATGATAAGGTGGCCCTCTCACAGCACGGGACTGCCCTCTGTGTGAACTGTGAGATGCTAAATACCTAGATTTTGTAAACTCTTCTCTAAGCAGTTGTCATCCAAGGCTACTTCATTGAGCAAAAATAGATGTTATTTCTTAAAGTTATAGGATGCTTAGTCAAACCTGAAATGGAACAATTATTTCCCATTCTTGTTTCAAGCGATAATCTTTGCTTACCCACATACCTAGGAGGCTGGGGAGGTTCCTTCCAGTCACTGGGTATGAGGTTATAAATGCTCTCAGAAAAGCACGCTGGATCCATGACCACCAAATGATTCCTTAAAACTACTCAACTTTTTTCTCTATACCACTATCTCCGTCCCCTTCTTCACTGCGTCCCCTTTCCTTTTCTACTCTCTTGCCTTCTCAAAGAACTAAGGTTTCTCTCTTTCGCATAATTCTCCTTTGACCTCTTCTTCGCAGTCCTCTCTTGGGAAGAAAATAAAATACCCCTTCTATTCCTCTTGGGGTTGCTTAGCGTGGTTAACGGCGCGGTTGCCATGGAAACAGTTACTAGGCGACGGAGAAGTCGAAGGCAGCACCACAAATTAGGTTTCCTTTCTTCCCTCTCTCTGCAGCTCCTTCTTCTGCCTGAGAAGTTCAACATGGAAACCACTATTTATATGTGCCCTTGGGAGTAATGGGGTCAAGAACGGCCTCCCTTTAAAAACGTTGCTCTTTTCTGTCTGTATATTTGGAGAGAAAGATAAACTCAGCTACAGACAGTCAGGGAGCGCAGCGGGAGGTCACACAATACGGCCTTTGTGCGCAGGCGCCAATCCCGGAGGAGTCGGGGCGAGCGGCTGAGGCCACGCTAACGCACGGGCCAACATCGACAGCGAGACGAGGGAGGGGAGGAGCCCGAGGAGATGGGAGGTTCAGGTGGGTGGAGCCTGGGACGAAAGTCACGTGCCCTGTGTGCGGCTGCTCCGGGCGAGGGCGTGGCGCGCGGACGCAGGCCGGCACTGGCGCAGGCGCAGAGGCGGCTGCGCGGGGGGCGCGGGGGGTGCAGCGTGGCCTCGGGTTTGGACAGTGGGCGAGCCTGGGCGAGGCCCGGAGGTGCAGGGCTCCGACCGGAGGCGGCGCTAGCGGCTTCTGGACGCTCCTTCCCATTTCCTTTCCTTTCTCCCGTCTTCTCAGGGTGATTTTCTTGGTGAGTTATTTGAGGAGAAAGAAAGGGAAACTGTAGAAGCCAGTCCGTTAGCATCGCATGCCTTGTCCCCTTCGTCCCTCCCCCTTTCCAGTCCTGGGTTTGTCACCTCAGCTCTCCGTCCGCGCTGCTGTCCGGCCGCTTTTGTCCCCGGCGGCTCGGAACCGGCCGCGCAGCCCCGCGCCCCTGTGCGAGCGCGCCCCCTCCTCCGCATCCACCTGTCGCGCGGTCCTCCCGCCGCCGCCTCGCTGTCCCCGAGCCGCGCCCTCCCTGCTCTCCGCCGGCTCCCTCTGGGTCGGGCCCCTCCTCTTAGGTCTTTCTCCACATGTTCTTGAACTTCCTGTTGTTTAAACGACCAGCCCAAACCAGGAGGAGAAGCCTTTTAAATGGGCCCTTGAATTTTTGCCCACTTCTGGATGTCCCTTTTTGAAAATTGTCTTCTTTCTGAGAAGCAGTTTTATTCGGTTTGAACCATTTGGTCTTCCATAAACCCAACTGTGCACGTATGACAGCTGAAAGGAACTCATGTAGAAGCCTTTGCCGTCTCGAGTCTCTAAAAGACGTTTGGCAGTATGATTTGGGAAGGAAGATAGATGGCTCTGAACCAGCCGTGCAGAGGCCACGCTGCCCGAGGGGGATGAAGATGCAGACAAGAGAACAGCAGTTTCGGTAGTCTCGAAATGCCAGGGTGCTCGGCGGAGGCCTTAAAACAGCAGGGTGGCTTGGTAAATTTTTTAGTTCCTGCTTAAAAGGCTATGCTGAATGTGCAGGTCCTTATGAATTTCTCTAGATAAGAATAAATTTAGTTTTTTGTTATTCAGTTGATCCGATTTTTATTTTTATCCCAGGTGTTTAACAAGCATTTTATTCAGATGAGTGACACTTTGGGGATGAGGCTCTTGTATGCTACTTGGCCCCTTTCCCCTATGAGTATTTTATGTTTTGGAGGATTTTTTGCCTACCATGTATAGAAAAAAATTCTCTTCTCTCTCCATGCTAAGATTTGAACTAAGGACTCAGAATGATAACACTGTTAGCCAGGTGACTAGTCATTGGCCAAAGCTTATAAATTTTCCAGTTAGAGGGAGCACTTTGGTACTATTTTAGCAAATAAAATAGCCAATAAGGGCAATGCGTCATTTCTCCAGTTAGCACCAACTGGCCTAAGCTAGTGTGGAGACTTTTTGATGCGACTGAATACAGTAATTTCACTGATGTCGGTATATTTATTGTGGTTTTAAAAATACCAAACAAATTTTAGAATCTCCTCATTGTAGTATACTTAGTTTACAGTCTTGATGAAGTTGTTAGATCGTTTGGAAAGGAACTTTTTTGTCTTAGCTATTTGTCTGTAATTCTCCTTGCCTTTTGAAAGCATGTTTACGAAGAATATATTTTGAATTTTCGTAATTCCCTCAAAATGGCAATGCTATTCAAGGGCATGCCTATGTCCACAGGGAATTAGTATGGGTACACCATTGGAGGTCATGAACTTTTTCTGTAAAGGGCTGGATAATAAGTGTTTTAGGCCTTTGCAGGCCAGATGGTTTCTGTCCAAATTACTCAACTCCACCATTGTAGCTCAAAAGCAGCCAAAGACAACACTAACCAAACGAACAAATGAAGGAGTGAGGTTGTGTTCTGGGGAAGCAATTTACAAAAAGGGTACAGGGCCAGGTTGGGCCTATGGGTTGTAGTTTGCACAGACCCATGATATAAATGGTTACTAAAGATTATTTTAATCTATTTAGATGCATAAAACGTGTATAAGTGGGAATATAAATAAGACAATTAGGAAAATAAACCCTTTATAAAGAGATAGATTCTTTACAATATTTTTCTAAGTTATAGCATTGAAAAGGATTCTTAAAAAGTCTTTTGAATTAAATACTCAAGGCCATTAAGAGGATATCTAACAGCAAAAGACTAACAACAGGAAAGGCTTAGTCAGCTTTGATGCTAAGCTAAAGGCAAAGATGAGTGGCGACTTGCAAAATTATACTTTTGCTTATACAATCCCTGTGATTACAAGATGACACTGTCATGTATGGTCATCCCACCCTCGCCACCTCCTATTTCCAGGGAAGTAGGAGCTGATTGACTAAAGGGCTTGTTGAGGGGATTTTTGCTCCATAGTCAGAAGCAGGAGAGCTTTACCTTTCCCTGGTTAATTTGTGTCCTAGTATATTTACATTTTTTCTTATTACTTATTGGAAAACAATTTATTGCTGTAAAAATGCAGTAATTTTTAAGAATTTTTTAAAACCTCAGAATTTCTTCATGAGATAATGGACTAGATTTAGTCATGCTTCTGAGAAATTTAGAGTTGCATTTATGTATGATGACAAGCATAATCATGTCATAAATACTTTCGGAAGTTCATTGAGCTATACCCAATTCTCATCATGAAGTAATTTTTGAAGTGCTGTGTCTTATGTTTTATTTTGAAAGATATATAATGACGAATATTTTAAATTGGTGACAAATGCTAAATCATTTTGACTAAATAGGATTTTGGTGATTTCCCAGAGGAATTCGAAACTAGGTAGTTTTATAATGGAATTGAGAAATTCTTCAGGACCTTTTTGTAAATAAAAATTGATATAAGTTGAGTGTGATTTTGGTTGATTATCAGTCATCTAGTGGTAAACGTAGGAAAGCATCCCTGTAAATGGGTTGTTCAAAATTAGTATGTATTTCTGGTTTAAAAATGTAACTTGATTAGCATCCATAGGAAATAATTCAAAAGCAATTTAAAAAGTGATTTCTGCACTTTTTCCCCTTGAACTCTTTACTCCATCTTGATCAGCTTGCCACAGTAAAATTCTTAAATTTTGTGTCTTGAGGTCACATGATACTTAAATTAATACTACACGTGGACGTTCTGCTTTTGTTTTTTAAGGTTCTTGCTGTGATACCCATCATTGCCTTTTCCTTTGTCTATTTGAATGACAGGTGTCTTTTATGTCTAAAAAGTATCCATTGGAATTAGTGGGTCAGAAAGCCCCACTATAAGTGATCAGTAGGAAGACTTATTTAAAAATTATTAATGTGTAATGGAGTTGTGTAGATCTTCCATACTCTGAGGAGTTAGGGTAACTAAAATATTTTTGTATAGAACTTGGCTCTACAAAAAATATTTGAGAACATTAATGATACAGTAAAACCTGAGTACTTTATGGCCAAGAGAATTGGTCTCTAAGTACTGTTTTTGTTTTCTGACTCTTGTGTGATTGACTTCCATTTAATTTGAAATATTTTGTCCTTTGGCTGAAGAAAAATTGCCTATTCATGACCACCATACTGAAAAACATTAAAATATAAATAAATAAACATCTAATAACATGGCTTTGAATCATAAAGGAAAGTGATATGTAGTTGGTTCTCACCTTTGACAGGTACCATATTTGTGAATTCTACTCACTCTATTTATAACCCAAAATTAATACTTGTAGCACTTTTGCAGTCATTCATGGACACGGGCACATGGGTGAAAACTGAGTTGCCTGATGTTTGTGTTCCAAGCTGAGGTCAAAGAAGGTGACGCTCTGCCTTCTTGTGTCAGCTCTCAGACTGTATACTATATTCGTTTTTAGTGCCATGTTTTTTGGATTTTTGTGCTTCTAGCTGGTGATTTTACTGTTTAAAATGGCCCCAAACAGAGTGCTGAGGTGCTGCCCAGTTTTCCTATGGCAACAAGGCTATGATGTGCTTTCCAGAGAAAATGCGTGTGTTAGATGAACTTTGTTCAGGCATGAGTTAGAGTGCTGTTGGCTGTGAGTTCAGAGGCAATGAATCAATGAAATGTATGTTAAATAAGATGTCCTTAAATGGAAACACACATAAAACAAGGTTATGTATTGATCAGTTGGCAAAAATGTTGTGACCAGAGGCTCACAGGAACCTAACCCTGTATCTCCCTTAGGAGCTCAGTAGTCACAAATTCAGTATTTGTGGTGACATTATAGAACATAACTACCATGAATAATGAGAATTAACTATATTACCTCCTAAGTAAAAACTCAATTTCCAGATAAAAGTTACATGCTATGGGCATTATTCCATCGTCTCTTTTCTTTTGGTTTGCTTACAGTGGATGTTGAAGCCCTAAAATTAGTTTGTGGCTAAATATTATGAAACAAAATTTAGGGTGTAGCTTAAAATAGAATTCATCTTTGTTTTTCTTTAAAAATGATAATGTTTGTTAAATGTTATAGCACTTAACAACTGCCTTCTAGTTTCAGGAAGATTTTTGTGGTGAAATAATATTGATACAGAATAAATTGAACTGTCATATTTTCTATTTTTAATTCATATAAAACAAAGGAAGGGGGCCAGCCCCGTGGCAGAGTGGTTAGGTTTGCGCACTCCGCTTTGGCCGCCCAGGGTTTCACTGGTTCTGATCCTGGGCGTGAACATGGCACCACTCATCCGGCCATCCTGAGGTGGCGTCCCACATGCTACAACTAGAAGGGCCCACAACTAGAATACACAACTATGTACTGGGGGGATTTGGGGAGACAAAGCAGAAAAAAAAAAAAAAAGAAAATTGGCAGCAGTTGTTAGCTCAGGTGCCAATCTTTAAAAAAAAAAAAAAACAAAGGAAAAGTAAGATTATAAAAGATAAGGTGAAGTTGCCAGGCATAACATTTGTGTTACAGTCTTCTACTTTTAGGGGAGTTGATGTTGAACATTGCAGCGACCAGCCGAAAGTGGAAGAAAAGATCGGTTGAAAGATTTACGGTCCGTAACAACAAACCAGCTACTCAGGTGATAGACAGTTACTGCTAATACGGACATGAGAAGGTTATGCACTGGGAACTAAGAAAGAAGACACTCTGTGATGTTATAAGCAAAAGCCTCTGAATAGGAGGTTAATCAGGCTGCTGTATACAGTGTCCTGAAAATAGCTAGTGTTTAAGTATAGTGCCAGAATACAGTTTAATAAAAGAAATTGCTCATGTGGTTCAAGTGCACAGTCCTCTGGTCCTCAGTTTACTCCAGGGAAAATATTAGACTATGCACACCAAAACGCTTCTTGATTCACAGATGAGTACCACTATTTTCTCTGAAGGGTTAAACAAACCAAACCACAAAGAAAATATGCCTTGCCTTGTACCTAGATATTCTGATTCAATTTATATGTTTTTAGTCTGTTGTCGTTGAGTGACAGTGATTACTATTACTATATATATGAATATTCTTATGTGCCAGCCACTGTGATACATGCTCTGAATTTATTATAAACTCACTTAAATAGCTAAAAGGTAACTGTTTGTGGCAGACACTTTGTTTTTTTTTTTTTTTACAGGAGATATTATTACATACAAATCATGTAGTGATCCAGACAGATAAAACAACCTAAAAGAGTAATTAAGACACTCATTTCATAGCTTTAGTCCACTAGTTTTTTCCCCCATCGCTGAACATACAGTTAGATCATGGAAATTTTAGGTGTCGTTGTGAAAGATTTTATATTTTTTGTTATTTGGTTATATTGTCTTTTATATTGCTTGATGGCAGAAATTCCTTCAATACTGTTTAGTAAAATTATTTTCTATGATAAGACACACATGTTGAAAAAAAAGGGTATCGTAATTTTTTATTTATTTTTGACTGGGAAAGATTCACCCTGAGCTAACATCTGCTGCCAATCTTCCTCTCTTTTCCTTTTTCTTTTTTTCCCTCCCCAAAGCCCCAGTACATAGTTGTATATTCTGGTTGTAGGTCCTTTTAGTTCTTCTATGTGAGCCACCGCCACAGCATGGCTACTGACAGACCAGTGGTGTGGTTCCGTGCCCAGGAACCAAACCCAGGCCACTGAAGTGGAGTGTATAGAACTCCAACCACTAGGCAGTCCAGGCTGGCTCTATCTTAGTCTTTTAATAATAGATTTGGGGAAACATGAAAAGGGTCAATTTGTTATTTTTCTGTACTTTAAAAATTTCAGGTGGATATTTAATAATAGACTAGTCTGTGTGTGGAATTTTATGAATCTGTATGCAGTTATGATTAACTTGAATTTTTTTCCATTATAGACTCCACTTTTTGCAAAGATTGACTTTGCCTCGGCATGAACAAACTCTTCATGTAAGATTGGTTCCTGTGTGTCACATGTTTACAAGGCCGTGGGAGCAAAGCACAGTGCATACAAGGTGAAAAGCCAAATAAGGAAATGTGTTCCTTCTCTTGACCATTCCAATTTAACTAGTAAGTTAAATTCAGTGTTGGCTTAAAATGGTTTAAATTTTTAATTACAGAACACAGTTTATGTAGCAGAGATAATCTGAGTAGTAAATGATTGAGAGTTTTCAGAACATATTTAAACATACCATCTAACATTTAATACAGCTCACTTGCATGTTGTTTCTACTACAGAACATGTGGAAAGCCCCACTAGGTGTCTGTGAAGTTACTTTAGTCAATTTAAATGAGCATCGCAGCAGTTATTAAATTGCATTTTACACATGACTAAATATTTGACTTGTCTGGCCTACGTTTGTGTTTTAATGGTGAGTATGTTTCCAAAGGCGGGGGTTTGACCAGGACGGGGAGTTGCAGAGCTTCTTCGGATGCCAGACTAATTTTTTTCTTCTCATCATTAGAAACATTCCTGAGTTTTTTTGCTCTCGCTCTGGAGTCTGGAATTTGAGTTAAGTCTCTCCACTGATGATGTTTATGGGACAGAAACAAAAGTGATGGTCCCATGCAGATAAGGTGATAGACATGTAGCCTTTGACCTTGCTGCTTCTTATCAGTTTTTCTTAACTATTTGCATAATATTATACCTTTCACTTTAGTTTTTTTTAAGACCTTCAATATGAAAAATATGTAAGAATGATTCTTAACAGTATGCATGTGAAAGGCACATAAAGAAAATGTCATACCTTTGTCCTGTAGTTTGGGAAGTTAAGCATTTCATGAGCAAATATTTTATTCATGTGAATTCTGTAAATTTATGAGGAATATAATAGTCTAACACGTTCATATTAACTAAAGAGAAATTAAATATAAAGAATATTGTTTAGCTTTTGTGAATTGCAAGTAAATAGCATTCCAACACCAAATAATCCTTATTTATATGGGTTATAAACCATGAAACAATTTTCATTACATGGAAAGGAATGCTAATTTGATTTAATATATTTTTTTAAAAAACATCTATGATGTGGCATTTTCTGAAAAAAGTTTCTATTGCTTAATAGTTACAAATTGTTGAAAGTTTTTATTATTCAGTGTCTTGAGATTTGAAAAGATTGTTAAAAGGATGATATGCAATATATGAGAATTTGAATTTTAAATTTGAATTTAATTATCCCATAAATTTGGTAGATTTTTAAACAGTTTATATACTCTAGGGGCATGGTTATGTTCAATCCTATTGAGATTTTAAGTCTTGAAATTAGTAACCAAATGTCTTTTTTTGTTTTTATGTTTTGAAAAGGGCTAAAGCCAGCTTTTAGATTGGCTTGGGCAGAAAAGTGAAGAGAATGCTCCACTTTAAACGATGTCAGCATCTGAAACAAATAACCCAGAAATGTTTTTCTAGTATACATGTTAAAACGGATAAACACGCACAGCTATTTCTTTCAAGGACCTTTGCACTTGCAGAATTAAGGAAGTCATGGCACTCAACCCACTCTCTTGTTGGAGACAAAAATATTATCCTGATGGGACCGCCTGGTGCTGGGAAAACAACAGTGGGCCGGATAATAGGTCAGAAACTAGGTTGTTGTGTCATAGATGTGGATGATGATATCCTTGAAAAAACCTGGAATATGAGTGTGTCTGAAAAATTACAGGATGTTGGTAATGAGCAGTTTTTAGAAGAGGAAGGAAAAGCTGTGTTAAACTTCTCTGCATCTGGAAGTGTGATTTCCCTTACTGGGTCCAATCCAATGCATGATGCTAGCATGTGGCATCTGAAGAAAAATGGGATAATTGTATACTTGGATGTACCTCTAATAGATATAGTTAGTCGTCTAAAATTAATGAAAATAGATAGGGTTGTAGGACAGAATTCTGGAACATCTATGAAAGATTTACTTAAATTTAGAAAACAGTATTATAAGAAGTGGTATGATACTCGTGTTTTTTGTGAAAGTGGGGCTTCCCCAGAGGAGATAGCTGACAAAGTGCTTAATGCAGTTAAAAGATACCAAGATGTGGACTCAGAAACATTCATTTCAACAAGACATATTTGGCCTAAAGACTGTGAACAGAAGGTTTCAACAAAATTCTTTAGCGAAGCTGTGATTGAGGGGTTAGCTTCTGATGGTGGCCTCTTTGTTCCCGAGAAGGAGTTTCCAAAATTAAACTGTGGGGAGTGGAAAAGCCTAGTAGGAGCAACGTATGTAGAAAGAGCACAAATACTGTTGGAGAAGTGTATACATCCTGCTGACGTACCTGCTGCCAGATTGGGAGAAATGATTGAAGCCGCTTATGGGGAAAACTTTGCCTGCTCAAAAATTGCCCCTGTCAGGCACCTGTCAGGAAACCACTTCATCCTGGAGTTGTTTCATGGACCAACAGGATCGTTTAAAGATCTGTCTCTCCAGCTTATGCCTCATCTTTTCGCACACTGTATTCCACCGAATTGCAATTATATGATACTTGTAGCTACTTCAGGAGACACAGGGAGTGCAGTGTTAAATGGTTTCAGTCGTCTGAATAAGAACGACAAGCAAAGAATAGCTGTGGCCACATTTTTTCCTGAGAACGGAGTAAGTGATTTTCAAAAAGCACAAATAATTGGCAGTCAGAAAGAAAATGGATGGGCAGTGGGTGTCAAATCAGATTTTGATTTTTGCCAGACAGCTATAAAAAGAATTTTTAAAGACCCTGATTTTACTGGCTTTCTTACTGTGGAATATGGAACAGTCTTAAGTTCAGCTAATTCCATAAACTGGGGCCGACTGCTTCCCCAAGTAGTTTATCATGCTTCTGCATATCTTGATCTCGTTAGCCAAGGATTTATTTCTTTTGGAAGCCCAGTCGATGTCTGTATTCCCACAGGAAACTTCGGTAACATTTTAGCAGCAGTGTACGCCAAAATGATGGGAATCCCTATTCGAAAATTTATTTGTGCCTCTAATCAGAATCATGTTTTGACTGATTTTATAAAAACAGGACATTATGATCTAAGGGAAAGAAAGTTAGCACAAACCTTTTCACCGTCAATAGATATTCTCAAATCTTCAAACCTGGAACGGCATTTACACTTGATGGCTAATAAAGATGGACAATTAATGACAAAATTATTTAATCAATTGGAAGAGCAGCATCACTTCCAGATAGAAAAGATTCTAGTGGAGAAACTTCAGCAGGACTTTGTAGCCGACTGGTGCTCTGAGGGAGAGTGCCTCGCAGCTATTCACTCCACCTACAATACTTCAGGGTATATTTTGGATCCACACACTGCTGTTGCAAAAGTAGTTGCAGACAGAATGCAAGACAAAACCTGCCCAGTGATTATCTCATCGACAGCTCATTACTCAAAGTTTGCACCTGCTATCTTGCAGGCTTTAAAGATTAAAGAAATCAACCAGACTTCATCAAGTCAGCTTTACTTACTGAGTTCGTACAATGCGTTACCTCCACCTCATGAGGCTTTATTAGAGAGAACAAAACAGCCAGAGAAGGTGGAGTACCAGGTCTGTGCAGCTGATGTGGATGTCCTAAAAAGTCATGTGGAAAAGCTAATACAAAGTCAATTCATGTAAAACCTTTCTGAGTAAAATATTTTTTTCTGGTGATAAGCATGCAATAATAAATCACAAAAGTTGATCTGGAGTACACTAGCATTCTGCTTTTTATGTAAATATGTCTATATGTAGACCTATTATCTTTTGGAATTTCAGTGCCTAATCTCTAGGACTGAATGTTGTCCCTGCACATGCTTCCTGGATCCTTAATCTAGAAGCGACAAAAAGGAAGCATAGTGCGTGGACCCTGTGCTGTTGTCTTGTGCTTCGCACGCCTGAGGGATGTATCAGTTTCCACTTCCTCGTTCCCACTTTTAAGTGGACCAAAATGTCTGGTATTCAATTTAGCAATTTAAATATTTAAGCACTGTTAAGTACTACATCTGTAACCATTACTAATTCTCTGTTGACTAGAAAGATAATTTACCACTCAAATGACTGACTAGCATGGAGGAAGTAAACTCATCCTTTAAGATAGGGCCAGTGTTTGCAACCCTATTCAAACTCCATTTTGGAGTTATTTTAGAATTAGAGTAAGTTATTATTAGAATTAATTATGTGTATCCTACAATGTCCAGATTAGGTAAGTGTCCTGTCCTTTACTCCCCTTTGAATGTTGATGGTTAGAGTGATGTACTTTGAACATCAAGACACGTGATTTAAGTCCAGGATGTAGTAATCAACAGAACTACTTTGTAGTAGATACAGAAATAAAATGACTTAACTATTTTAAAAGTTTTCCAAAATTCAGAGTGTTTGAATAGTCTCAATAGAAGTATATTTATAGTTAGGTGACAGTTTTCCTACATTGTTTTGAGTCCATTCGTATATAATTTGCCTGTTGTCTGTTGTTTCAATGAATGTTGTCTTTTTGGCAACAGAAACCACACGCAACTGATACATGTTTAATTTTTTAAAAAATTATTGAGGTCATATTGGCTTATAAGTTGTGCAGATTTTAGGTGAGCATTATTATATTTCAGTTTCTGTATAGACTGCATTGTGTTCACCATCAGTGGTCTAGTTTTTATCTGTCACCATACATGTGTGCACATTTAATTTTTATTTCCTGTAGTAACAATGATTTATGTTTGTGAATTTACTGGATGTTTTATTTCTGAGTTAAAGATTGTCACCGAAAGGACCTGTTAGTGTAATGGACTACTCTCAACCACAAGATGGCATTCCTAACATAATGTGTCTTTTCTGATAACATTCTGCTTCATTTTCTGGGGGAACTACTGCCATAAAGAAATATATTAAAAATTGTAAAGAAAAAAATTTAATAATTTAATGAACAGGAGCAATTTGTTTAAAATTTAAAAAATTAAACCAGTTATGTGTTAACGTTGATCTCTGGCTTAACTTCTAAAAAGTAAGTTCTAAATCTAAAAATTGAAAACCAAGAGCAGTTATAAGAAAATAATGGAGAATTCAAAGTTCAGCACTTATTCATGTATGTTTTAGTTATTTTATCTCTTTCTTTTAAGTGTATTTGTTTGGTAGATGACATATTTAGAAAAGACATCTAAATGTTCACTGTGTACATGAGAATGCTCTATTTTTCTGAAAGTGGGAGGGACAGCGTTAAAAAGTACAAGACATGATTTCTGCCCTCAAGAACTGTAGTTAAGGAGAAAACACATAAAAATGAAATCATGTTCAATACAAAAGAGTTATTGCAAGAGTCCATGAGTAAGTGAAAAATGAGTGATATAGTTAAGTGCTGTAAGATTTAAAAGATTACAATGGAATAGTCAGAAAAGGTTTCACAGAGGATGTGGAACCTGAGGTGAATCTTGAAGGATGGCAAGATTTTCTAGGTGGAAAAGCAAGGGGAATACATTCTAGACAGAGGCAAGGGAAACAGGTATGGTGAAATGCACAAGAGAGCACCTGCGTTGATCTCTGGTCAGTTTGTTCTCTCATTGTCCAAAACTGTTGTTTCATGCCTTCACTTTTTTTCAAAACCAACTCTGGCTCTTCCCTCTCAGCTAATAACCTGACGTCATGCAGGAGGAACAAGTTAATCAGGTGTGACAAAGCTCAGTTTTCCGTCGCCGTATGTGTAAATCTGCACCTGTTTCTATCTGTCCTGCTCCCTTTTGATTGAATCAAGCGGTATTCCTCCTCTTGTCACAGCCCAACCTCTTCAGTGTGCCTTGGATGCTAGTCCCTTCAGAGTACTCAAATAACTTGCTTCATCAGTGTTCTCCTCTGCTGTTTCTTCAACTTCTCCCCTCTGATGGGTCCTTTCTATGCCATTCAGATGCTCTCTTTTCATATCTTAAACAGTGTAAAACAAAAATCTCTTTGAACATGCACATTTTTTCCCATCTACTCTTTGATTTCTTTATGCTCCAAGCAAGATCAAGCCTCTTCAAATGGCGTTGTCTACATGTATGGCCTCCACTTTCTTGTCTCATCTTCTCTGTAGTGTGTAAAGTATGTCTACGGTTTAAGGATGAGTAATAAATACGCACGGACTCACCATCTTGTTTTAAGAGTAGAACGTTACTCATACCTTTGATGCCCACTGTGGCTCCTCTTTGGTGAAGATCACGTCTCTCCCCTAAAGGTTACCACTCTCCTCAATTTTCTGTTCATCATTCTCATTTGTATTTATAGTTCTGCACTGTTTAGTTTTTCTCCTTTTTGAATTTTTTGTAAATGGAATCATGGTGAATGCTTGCTTCCATGACCTTCTATTGCTCAAAAACTTTAAAATTTATCCTTGCAGATGAGTAAGCCACAGTTGATAAATTTTTATTTCTGTATAATATTCTGTATAAATACCACAGTCTATCCATTTATCAGTTAGTGGACATTTAAGTTTTTATTCTTGTATCCAGTAGGTATACTGTTTTGTAAAATTTGTATTGAAGGCTAGTAAATATGGACCTCCAATCATTTGTGATTCTTTCTAATTATATGTAAAAATAGATTTCATATCTTGGCATTATTAAAATAATTTATGGTATATGAAATGAAAAGTTGTTATCAGTTTTCAGGCTATGGTTATAATTTGTAGCTTTCACTATTTAAAATTATTTTACAATGTCATAAACATTGTGAATTTGTAAGATTTTTGAGAAAAAAAGATTTTTAAATTACATATTAATATCAAAATTTATTTCCATCAAAATTGAATTTAGATGGCAATGAGTTGCTTCATATGAGGTTTTTGTTAGATTTTAATAGCAGTTCACTTTCAACAACAATCATTTATGGCAAATACTGTTTCTCTCAATCCATTAAATCATTTATAAACATTTTATAATTCAGACTACTCAATGTTAGTAAAAAAAAAAAAAGGTAGCTGTTTTCATGTGAACCTCAAAACTGTGGTTACATAAATAATACAGTTTTTGTCCCATCCAAGAAACATGAATAAAATCTGTGTATGAAATAGTTGTTTGCGTGGGTCCTATCTGTGCACTTTAACCACTAAAATCATTAGTTTTCTCTCTTTGAAACTTTAAAAACAAATAGGCTCCTTCAAAGTCAAAGAATAAGCTCCACTGATTTAAAAGGCAAAGCCAAGAAAGTGTCCACTGTCATGGAAAAGAGACCATCAAAGACCACAACCAAATCAGCATAATGTAGCAATACTCTAACCCAGACCAGAGCCCTGCATCAAAAAGTTGTTTGCATCCTGTAGAAGAGTACATTAGTCACTTTAGCTATCTTTCTTTTTATCTCTTCTTGAGTTCTCACGACTGTCTCCATCTAACCGGTAATAACAATTGTCTTGGGAAGTCAGGGCACTGAAGTTACATGTGCTGATGTGGCTCTACCTGTTAGGTTATCGTCAGAGACGTTACTGAGATTTTAGTGGGCTGTAAAATGCGGAGTTGCTAATAGCAGGTTACATTTCATTTACAAATATTAGGAAAGTTTATAACTTTACCTAAATCCATAATGGATTGTTTTAAATAAATTCTCATATTTGGTGAATGAGTCCTAAAATTAGTCAATACCATCCCATAGTAAACTTAATGGTATCTTTGTGAGGTTTTTTTAAACAAATATTTTATTTCCATGTTTCAAAATGGAAACTTTGAGGTAGATATTCCAGAGCTCATGAGAAATGCTGACACAAGAAAAAAGCCTCCAGGAATAGTTAAAAGAAGTAAAAAAAAAAAGAAAAAATCTTGGCACTCATGGCACAAATATTAACACACTAATTTTTAATCACTCAATTTCATTTCAGATTAAACTAGGCTCGTATTCATGGTGACATTAAAATTTAATTTATAGCTATATGCCCACCAATAGGTTTTCTTTTGAAGCTATGTAAAAAACATTGTTTTGGGTATAGTTGCAGACCGTGTTATAGTGTGTTATTTTCTTTAAAATTAGAGAACTGGGGCCTGCCCTGTGGCCGAGTGGTTAAATTCGCGCGCTCCGCTATGGCAGCCCAGGGTTTCGCTGGTTTGGATCCTGGGCAGGGACATGGCACCACTCATCAGGCCACGTTGAGGTGGCGTCCCATATGCCACAACTAGGACCCACAACTAAAATATAGAACTATGTACTGGGGGGGAGGGCAGGTTTGGGGAGAAAAAGCAGAAAGGAAAGAAAAAAGATTGGCAACAGTTGTTAGCTCAGGTGCCAATCTTTAAGAAAAAAAGAAAAATTAGAAAACATGTTTTCAAAATGTCTCGTTTGCAGCACTCATTATCCTACGTTCTCATTGAATAGATAGCATTTTGGAAAAAAACTTCTTGTGTAAGATTTCAAGATTTTATTTTACTTTTAGTTCTTTGGGGAAAGAACTTGAATATTCTCACATATTACCTAAGATATTTGTTCTTTGGTCAAATAAAATGGAGACTCATCTAGTAGGACCTGAAATTAATATAAGGTTTCATTTTGATTTGGGTTCTGAAAAAAATTATTTGTCAAGGACATTTTTTTCCTTCAAAAGTTTCAAAATTGGATTGACGTTTCTTTAATTTTAGTTGGTGCCAGTCTCTGTTAAAATAACATTGACTTATAAACATTGATAAGTTGCATAATATTTAAAAATAGGGTTTATAGAATTACTAATTGTGGAGAGAAAGGGGTAAATAAGCTGTCCTTGGACTCAGAAGTGGAGGTATATGGTGGGGTGGGATTAGCTGGCAAGAAGAAGTTTTTGTTCTCCATAGGCTGTGGAGGTTATCAGTATTGATCTGTGAACTCTTCAAAAGAGGGGAATTGTCTTTGAATTTCTACTGTAGTAAACACAATGTAGTGATTACTAAATGTTTACTGAAGGATTTCGTTTCTTGCTCTAATTTGGTCTTTTCTGGACAAATGACTACTTTTACTTTAGTTTCTCTGTGTGCAGTACATGGATAACAATTTGCCCCACTCTTTGGAGAACAATTATAATCCTCGGAATCAGTAAATAACTAAGCCCTCTTTGGAATTAAATTGCTATATAAATAATTGCTATATAAATTGTACTGTTCTATGGTGACTTGGGAATTAATTCCTCAACTGGGAGTATATGCCCTTGATCAGAAATGCTGGGCTACCGAATTTAATGCAAACAGTGGTCTAATACATTCAGAAGGCAGGTGGTTTATTCCCAGGGCAGTAGATTTCAAATCATAATGCACATTAGAATCAACTTGAGTGCTTGTTAAAAATACTGATTCTCTGTATTCATCCTCAGGCTCTGGTCCGTTAAGTCAGGAGTGAGGCCTAGAAACTTGTATTTTTTAAAATTATTTTTATGCTGAAATGCATGTAAATTAACCATGTTAGCCATGTGTACAGTTCAGTAGCATTAAGTATACTCACATTGTTGTGCACCCGATCTCTAGAATTCTTCGTCTTGCAACACTGAAACTCTATACCCATTAGCAGCTCATTTCCCGCTCCTGCTAGCCTCTGGCAACCACCATTCTACTGTCTGTTCCTATGAGTTTGGCTACTCAACATACCTCACATAAGTGGAATCATACAGTATTTATCTTTTTGTAACTGGCTTATTTCAGTTAGCATAAGGTCCCCAAGTTTCCATCCATGTTGTACTACATTTTTCTTATCCATTCATCCATCAATGGTCATTTAAGTTGCCTCCACATTTTGGCTATTATAAATAATGCTGCTATAAATATGGGTGTACAAATATCTAAGACTCTACTTTCAATTCTTTTGAAGATATGCCCAGAAGTGGAGTTGCTGGATCATATCATAATTCTATTTTTAATTTTTTGAGGAACTGCCATACTGTTTTTCCATAGCAGCTGCACTGTTTTATATTTTCACCAATGGAAATGTGCATTGTTTTTAAATTGTTTTAAAAAGCAAAGTTATACATATACCTAGTTTTAAAAGTCACAGTTTTAAAAAGCTAAAATGAAGCAGCTGTCCCCTGTATGTACTCGTTCCCATACCCACTCCCCAGTGGTAACCACTTTTATATCAGCTGTTTGCTCTGATGTTTTTCCTTTATATTTCTCGGTAACATGCTTAACTGCTACTTTGAGTTTTAGCTTTAGCTATTATGTATGGACATTCTTGTATGAAAGATTAATATTTAGCTCTCCTACTCCCCCTGTCCTGCTCCACTACCCACTCATTTCCTTACCTTCCATCCTCCCAATATAGATACCTTATCATTTTGGATTAGATCAGTATTAGTATTATTATGACTCTATAAATATTATCCACAGCTGAGTTACATTGTATATTATAAATTTTGCTTTTGTTCTATTTTTGGAGTATTTATGGTATTTATTCCATTTGCTTAGCTTTCTATATATTTAACAAATTCATCTCCAAACTTTCTGCCGGCCGCACAAAGGTCAATGATTATAAATGGATTAAGTAATCTAGAAATTTTATCTTTTTCTTGAAGAGTTCCCTTTTGGAGCCCTCTGTCCTCCTGTTCCAATGAAGATTGGTTGATCTCTAAAGCTGCTGCACAACTATTGACCGTGGATCTCTAGTCATCTTTCCTTTCTATGCACATCCTCCTTTCATCTTCCTCCTGAGTTGGATCCAATTTCTTCCTCTTTCTTGATTTGTTCCCTAATTTCAATAGAATTCATCTTCCAGGAGTTTCCTGAGGTTGTATGCATTTTGAATTTGAATTCTTTCAGAAATTGCTTGTCTAACAACATCTTTATTCCATCTCAAACTAGATTACTAGTTTCCTGGGTATAGAATTCTAGCTTGCAAGGCATTTTTTTTTCCTCAGAAGTTTGAAGCTATCATTTCACCATCTTCTAGGTTCTATTTTTACTTTTGATGTCTACTATTATTCCAATTCTTAATTTTTTAAAATGTAGCCTATTTTTTCTCTTCTTTAGAAGCTTTTAGGATTTTCTTTTTATGGTCAGGATTCTAACATTCATGACAATGTTTATTAGTATGGGTCTTTTTGCTTGTTTGTTGTTTTGCTGTTAGAGCTCTTTGGCGAAACTTCTCAATCTGAAAATTCATGTTCTTCAGTTCTGATCATTTAAAATTTATTTATTTTCCAGCTTCCTACTTCTCTGTCATTGTTTCTGTTCTTTCTTCCTCAAATTCCTGTTTTGGGGGTTTTGGATATCCTGAAGTGTTCTTATACGGTGTGAGAGATTGACTCTAAAGATAGTGGCCAACAATTTCTTCCAACCCTTTATTCACATACTGAACCTCACATCAACAGGTGAAGTCTATTATCTTTCTCATTGAATCTGAGCTTCTTATGACTTGGTTTGACCAATAGAAAGTGGCAGAAGTGATATCTGAGAGACCTAAGCCCAGGCCGTAAGGGGACTGGACACTCCCATTTCCTTTGTCTTCTGTAAGGAAGCTTGGAGTAGATTATTCAA
Organism: Equus przewalskii; assembly: GCF_037783145.1. Taxonomy (NCBI): domain Eukaryota; kingdom Metazoa; phylum Chordata; class Mammalia; order Perissodactyla; family Equidae; genus Equus; species Equus przewalskii. The sequence continues at coordinate 10,512,472 of NC_091860.1, read as the reverse complement.
CAGTGAGAGGTAGTGTGGTTAGAGGCTTTGGAGGATGAGAGGACATCATGGACTACAGAGCCACGGACAAGTTCCTAGGTGAGTGTAGCTATGTGATTGCCCTAAGCAGAAGAGCTGAAGACCCACTATGCTGAGCCTAGTCAACCAGAATTATGAGAAATAATAAATTCTTTTAATCCACTAAGTTTCAGGGTGATTTGTTATGGAATAATAAAACAACTGAAACACCCTCTGATTCTCTCATATCTTTTTTCCCATTTCCCATTTCATTTCCATTCTTTGAATTTAGTCTCTCATTCTTTTTTTAGGAGGGTTCCACTTTCTGGTTTTATTTCTCTTTTAATCCTTCTATTGAAAGTTTAATTTCCATTATCATGTTTTTAATATCCAAAATCTCTTTTTGGTCCTCTGAAAATTTTCAATAGTTTTCTATTCTTGTTTCATGGATGTAAAAATCTTATGTCTTTAAGGGATTTAATTATGTTAAAAAATTATTTTGAAATCTGTTTCTTCTGAAGTCTACTTTTTGTTTGTTTTGGTTTCTGTCTTTTTTATTGATATATTTCTTAAGTGTTTGGTGATCCTCCTCTCTCATTCACATTTAATTTTCAAGTAGTAAGAAGCTGGTTGGAAACTGTTTTCTGGATAAGACTTGTCAATTGTTGAACTTTGCTGTATGGTGATCTGACTGGGCCATTTCAGTGGGTACCCTCAACTCTATCTATAGGACTTTTCTTTTCACTTGGTTAGTTTCCTGGAAAGGAATCTTAGAGGGAAGTATAATCAAATATAGAGAGAGAGGCTATGGGTTGTCATCATTCCACATGTAGATTTTCCAGTATGGAATCTCTCCATATTTTTAGTGTGGTATTTCTGCCCTCACCTGTGCCTGGTATCCCAGAGTTTGAAGACTCTCCATAGAATAAACCTATCATCTTAATCAGCACTCACCCTGCTACATGGTGGGGAGACGGTTTCCAAGGCTCTAACTGCTTTTTATACAGATTTTCAATGGATTCTCTTGTTTTTAGTTCCATTTTTCTCCCTGTCAACCCTGCCCTCAGTTTCAGAGATAGATAATTGTGCCTTTAATTCTTAAACTATTTGGGGGTCCTTATGTGCTAATCAGCCTGTTTTTGGAGTTCTCATGCTAGAAACAAACTTTCAACTGTCCCTAATCTGTTAAAGTAGTAAGCAATCATTCATTTGCTTTCTGTGTTCCAAACTGTGCTACTGCTGGTCTTTTCACCTGCTGTTTTTGTCAGTTTATGACTTTCTTTTCTAGCGACTTTACTGCCATTTCAGTGGTGCCAAAAATCAATCCAGTGATGTGACCTGGGTATTGTTTGGGGTGCTAACCTCTCAAGTGGATTCTCTGGCATTTCTGGAGGTTCTTTGGTCCACTTATTATCTTTTAGTAAATTTATTTTAAGCTTAAACTTGTTCAGAGTGAGTTCTATGATTTGCAATTAACAACCCTGCCTACTACAGTGCTAAAAGGTGATAACAAGTAAAATTAGTGATGTTCACACCAAGTAATATAGAGTAGTTAAAGACTTCTAAACTGTTCCATGAGGCTTGAGTATTTTAGTGGGAAAACAAACAAAAATATGTGGTCCCACAGTTTTAGGAAATGTCGCATTCTATGTCTCCCTTTGATAGATTTACAATACATATTAATCCTGCTTTAGGAAACTTATTTTGACTTTGTCTAACCCTTTCCTCACACACTTATTTGTCAATTGAAAGAAAACTTGTAAATATTTTGCAGGGCACGCCTCAGAAAGTATTGGAATAGGTAAATATAGGCTGGTGAATTTGGAGAGGTTCAATGGCTCCTAAAGTAGTGGCTCTACACCATTTTTTCTTTTTAAATCAAGAAACAATTTAATCCAATCTATTTGAGTGTCAAATGAAAAGTCAACGATAATGAGAGCACAACATAAAATTTGTAGGGAAGCAGCTACAGTGGAACTTAGAAATGTAAAGCCTGAAATACATTTAGTATGTATGTATGTATGTGTGCGTATGTGTGTATGTGTGTGCGTATATGTGTATGCTTATATGTCTACCTCTATGTATGTATATATACATACATATGAAAATAAATAGGCAAGTAGTCAATTAAAGAAGCTAGAAAAAGAACTAATAAACCCCCAAAATGATTTAAGAATTAAGGAAAATATCAACCAGTATTCATGAGTGAAGAATATTCCTTCATGAATCATAACCATTGATTGACTATGGATGTAAGAGTTAGGCAAAAAGCAATTAAATCATTCTGTGAAAATCTATTGGTTATATAGAATTACAGGAAAGAATATTGTATATTTTATTATTATTTGTAGTTTTGTGTTATACATTGTTTGATCACTAAAAGTCATAATAAACTTATGTATACACACACACTTTTTTTCCAGTGAGCCATTTAACACTGACCACACTGAATATATGGCAAACACATGATATTACCTTCCTAAAATCTGAAATTTTTTTTGCTGAGGAAGATTCTCCCTGAGCTAACATCTGTGCCAATCTTCCTCTATTTTTTAGTATGTGGGCCACCAGCACAGCATGGCCATTAACAGAGTAGTGTAGGTCCCATGCCCAGGAACCAAAGTGGGCCACCCAAGTAGAGCACTCTGAACTTAACTATGAGGCCACTGGAGCTGGCCCTAAAAATCTGAAAATTTTTAAATTTCAAAACACATTTACCCCACGTAAAATGAATCCTGTTCATTTTAGCACAGCACAGTTTTCTAATAACAGAAAATATATGCAAGAAAATAACATTTCTACTGGGTTGAGTAGCTTGATTAAAATGATTCAATATCCTGATTTGACAAAACTTAAGATCATTTATATTTGTTTTGAATTTTAGAAGGCTCAAGTCAGGTAGCAGACGTTTTCAGAAAATTTTACTTGCCCTTAATATTACCTTTTTTTCTGGAGTTTTCTGTCTAATCTGCTTAAGATTTTAAATATAATCGGTTAACATAATATTTAAACAACTGCCAAATCAATATGACTCATTACAAAAAAATACATCATTTCTTGTAAATTCCACATCTGTGTAGGGTTCTTCTCTTTCAAAGTAATTCAACTTAATCCTAAAAGATCCTAGTAGCTTATTTTTTCAGAATATTCTGTATATTTTCCAGAAGAGGAGTCATCGGGCTAAGAGGTACCCCTTTTCCCTTCAGTGTTGTAGCCTACAGTGAAGAAATACAGAATGTCTTTCTCTTGAGAAATGTTGAGCATAACAATGTTTTACTGGCAGCAGAAAGAAGGAAAATATTAGTTTAAATCAGGTCAAGAGCATGAAATTTCTGCTAGCCAACAGCAATACTTTAATGAAATGAAACTTTAGGGGAGAAAACAATCAAAGCTGAAATATCCTTTGAAATATGCAGGTCAGTCTTGTCAAAGAGGAAAAAATACGTGTAGGAGCTTTATAATTTTGAAAATAATTACACATATATTATTTGATTTGATTTTCCCAAGATTTCAGAAAGGGCGATAGTGCCTTGATGTGGTCACCAGAGGGAGAGGCCCAGAAACTGGATTTTGTTCATGTACAGAGTTGAACAGATTTAGAGATCCTACCTCCTCCTAATCACACTTAAATGAGAGTAATATATAAAGCAGAATGTAAATTTACTGATTTATAATGGTTGATATATTTTTCCAGTGACCACAGATTTGGTCTTCTCCACACAGGCCTCTCCGTCCTTATATGAAAATCTCTAGGAAATGAGCAGTCAGTAGTTTACTTAGTAAACATGAAGTCAAACCAAAGAGAGGAGGATAGTTTTAAGGGATATTTCACTCACAATTGTCTGTACTTATCCCACAATAAAGAATGCCTTTTAGTGAACAGAATATTCTTATCTGTTTGACTCAAGGTCATTCTTCAGTGGACAGTGCTGGATACACACTCATAAATCTTGATCTTTACACTTCAAGACCATACACTTTGAATGAACATGTTCCTTTTCAAGATTTGTTACAAAACGCAAAAGTCATAGTCTCAACTCTTGGGAATCTTATGGAGAAACAAGACAAGTATTTCACCTTATTACAAGATCACGTGACAAACATTATGATCCGGACCAGCCGAAACACAGTGTGCCCTGAGAAAGCTAATTAGATATTTGGTTTCCCTTCAAATTGGTGTTCTTTAAGTATTTAGTCACTTTTCTTTAGGGAGAGACCACAGTTTCGCACAGACCACCACATTGCAAGCATGGAGCAGAGAAGGATAGAGAAGGACCTCTGCTGGCAGAGGAGACCCTCTCCTGTGTTGTCCTAAGCAGCTCAGCTCTGACTCTAAACTTGCACACCCTAACTAGCAAAACAGAAACACGGAAATTTACCAGACTTGCCCCTTGGAAAGGCAGTTTAGAAATTATTTGTTGCCATTCAAGCATATTCTTGGTTATTCTCAGCTCCTGATTCCTAGAAACTTGTCAAAGTAGTCCTTCTAACCATATACAGTATTGATAAATACAATTTTCTCTCTGCAATGTTCCTAATGACATGTGAGTATTCTTGAAGATTGGTGCCATTGGACAAGTGCCCAGCTAGCTCTTCCCTAATCCACTTCAGGTCATAATCATGTTTCAGACCTGAGACTATGGAATGGGAGCCAAGAAGAGAGACATAGAAAGCAAACTAAGGGATTAAAAAAGGCACTCTGGAGGAGATGATCACATGTGAGCCAAAGTTTAAAAGTCAAGTGACGGTTACATGGGTAAATTGATGGGCAGAGGGAACAACACGACATGGAGCATGATCTGTGTCATTCACTTTGCCTGGAACAAAGAGTATGTGTGGGGGAGTGAAGACGAAGCTAGAAATCAGGCAGGATCCATGAGTTTACGCTTTTTTGAAAGCTGTGAGGTGTCACTGAAGGATTTTAAGTAGAATATCATAATAAACTCTTTATTTTAAGGAGATCCTTGTGGGCAACTCAGTGGGAGTGGTGGGAATAAACTCCTGACCAGAGACCAGTTAGGAGGCCAGAGCATGGACTGAAGGGTGGAACCAGAAGGAGCTGGCAGTTTCCAGAAAAATTAGGAAATTGCTTTATAGGATTTGGGGACAGATTAAATGAGAAGGGCATGGAGAGGGATTCTGGTTTAGAAACTAGACAGATGATTTTACCATTTACAAAGATCAAGAATATAGAAGGATGTGCAGATTTGGTGGTGAATGGAGTGGGGAGAAGATGGTGATTGTTTTGCATGCCTAGCTCGTTGAACATTTAATTTTACATCACATCTTAAAATAGTCTCCAAATTCTCTTCAAAGAAGAGAAAGTAAAATAACTCAGTTACTAATGAAAGCATCTGGGGATTTGGGAACTTTTAACCCCAAACAAATATATTTCTATTTCTCGTCTAACTTTCAAACCTGTCTTGTTCTTCTTTCCTCCTGCCTTTCCTTATCATGTTCTACTAAAAATGACTTCTGAAATCCTGCCCATCTATTTATCAGTGTTTTCAAGTTGAAATTCAGGATTTACTTCATTTCATTGTTCCCTGAGGAACCACTATTCCTGTTCATTTTAGCTTTAGTATTTATATGCTATTTATAAGTCTTCTGTGGTTAACTTGCTAAAATCCTGGATTTCTTTCTTACAAAGATTTATCATTTTCAAAGTTTCGTTGTAAATTTCTTTAGAAGTTCAAATTCCTTAGTACCTGCCAAGGTATCAGTATATTATTGTCTAAAAAATACATTTTTAGTTAATTGGCTTCTTGGTATATTTCATTCTGATAACTGGCGATAAAATAGATCCCACAACAGATTATTGAATTTTAAGCTTGGTGGGCAGCCTTCTTTACGTAATGGAATATTTTAACTTGCAGTCACTTTCTAAGATACAGAACATTATAGGATATTTCAGATTCTCTCTGGGTACCTTTTTTGTTCAAAATCTACTCAAAATTGTTTTGTTTTATAGGGTAAGGTGTCATAGGACATGATGGTTTCTCTTTAAAAGGAGCTGTTGTTTTACTTTTTGGTTATCAGGAAAAATGATAGAAGTCTGATAGCTGTCTACAAGATTCCCAAAAGATTTACACTTTAAACAGATAAAAACCAGCATTGTGTCCTCACCTATCTGTGTTATAGTGTTGACTGCGCCCACGTGTTGTGATCTCCACGTATAATAATATGTGAAGTAGGCATCAGATATCTGCTTAACTCTAAGGGAATTCAGGTTTACAATTTAAAATATCCTCTTGTTATAGTGACAGCGAGCACTTTCCTCATCTGTACACAACTCTGTTCTTAATCTATAAGATTGATATATACATGTTATGGGGATCTAATAAAATAATGTATGTGAGAAGATTTTCTTTCTTAAGGAAGATTCACCCTGAGCTAACATCTGTGCCAATCTTCCTCTACTTTGTAGATGCGGGCCCTGAGAAGATTTTTTAAAGAATACTTCATACGGGACTGCCCAATGGTGTAGTGATTAACTTTGCAAGCTCCCTTCAGCGGGCCAGGGTTCACAGATTTGGATCCTGGGCATGGACCTACACACTGCTCATCAAGCCATGCTGTGGGAGCATCTCACATACAAAATAGAGGAAGATGGGTACAGAAATGAGCTCAGGGGCACTCTTCCTCAAGCAAAAAGAGGAAGATTGGCAACGGATGTTAGCTCAGGGCCAATTTTCCTCACCCGCCTCCCCCCCCCAAAAAGGAGTATGTCATAAATTATCCTGATGGGTGCTGTCACTTTTACTGTCTTAAATTTTGAGAGAACTTATCTTAGAAGAAGAGTGATCTGTGTAGAAGTAGTTTTTTTTCCTGTGAATAATTTTACAATATTCAAGAAGAATCTCTACAATCCTAATTAGCTTGATTTCTGAAATGAATGCCAGCTATTGAAAACAGAATAGAATGGGAAAATATGATTTTAAATGCACACTTTTGTTTCAGACTATGTTTTTTTTTGTAGTTACAGAGTGGTGTCTGTTTCTCATCATGTCAACTATATGGAATGACCGGGATGTACGCTGCTGGTTTAGGACTTGGAATAAGACAGATTCAATAGTTGTCAAAGGTAGTGTGAGTTATTTAAATGAAGATGTATATACTGAGAATCATCACTTTGATAATTTGTTTGCATAGCAGATATCTCTACAATGAATTCAAAATTTTCAATGCCATGAATTATGATAGTCATTTTAGCAGAACATTGCTTTAAATTATTTACTCTGTTACTGTGGATTTTCAAATATACCTTTGTGAAATGAATTTAATGCTGCATAGCAATTCTAAGTGCCAGAATTATAAAGCTTAAAAAATATTTTTTCTTATAATAGGAACTTGGTGACTGATGCCTGCTTGGAAAGCAAATTCATTAAATTTTGCTTGAATATCTAAGTTCAGTCTTTTTAATAGGGACTATTTTGCTCTTGTACTCTCGTTCAAAATAGTCACTATGTTACATTCCTATCATTTTCCTATTCTCTAGCCATAAGCAGTATATAAATTGCTGTCAAGATTTTTAACTGAATGGTACTGTTTTAGTCACTTATTGCTGCATAGCAAACTCCCGCAAAACTTAAGTGGTTTAAAACAACCACCATTTATTTGCTCCTGACCCTGTGGATTAGGAATTCACGCAGAACTCAGTGGAGACGGCTCGTCTTTGTTCCACACGATGTCAGCTGGGACAATGTGACTGGAGGTGGAGCATCCAAAATAGCTTCACTCCCAAGTCCAGGCCTTGGGCTGGCTATTAGCTGTGGTGCTTCCATTCTCCTCTGTGTGTCCCCTCTCCTCACATGGTCTCCCGTCTTCCTGGGCCTCGCTCTTCATGGGAATTTTGATAGCCTTTATGAAATTGCTGGGTTCCACAAGCAGAAGCAGAAGCTACAAGGCTACTTAAAGTCTAGGCTCAGAAACCCCAGAGCATCATTTCCGCTACTTTCTAGTAGTCAAAGCAAGACACAAGGCCAGTTAGATTCAAGGAAAATACATTGTGCTCTTGATGGCAGGAGTGGAGAAGTCATACAGCCAAGAGGTGGACTCGGGGAGCCGTGGTTCATTGGGGACCACTTGAAACAATCTACCACAGATACATTAAACGGGCTTTTCAAGAGAAACTCACTTAAATCAAGAAGACGTGGCTTCTTGGTCATGATTTGAGAATTTTACCACTGAGATAAAATAATGTTGAAAATAATAATTTCTGAACCTAACCGTGGTTTGATCATTCGGTCTTTCTTCCTTGGACAAAGTTTCCTCCTGACTTTAGAGAGAACTTGCTGTGTATAAGTTCAGAAAAAACACCATGCATGCCTTTTAATAGATTGCTTTTAAAATTCAGCAATATTGTGGATTTCTTCTATGTCAATAAAAATATGTACAAGATTTTAAATGGCTGCATAGTAATTTATATGGCTGTACAATACTATATTAAATCTATCCCCTATTGATAAATATTTACTTATTCATAGTTTTTGCTGTTTTAAGCAACAATGTGATGAGTATTTTTAGGCACTTTTTGATCATTTATTTATAAGAAATTCCTAGAAGTGAAATTCTAAGATAAAGGGTATAAATGTTTAAGAATTTGATGCTATCCTTCAGGAAAAAAAATTGTTCCACTGTCTTCTGGTTTTCGCAGTTTTAATGAGAAACTATAATCATTCAGATCATTGTTTCCCTGCATGCAATGTGTCTTTTTTCTCCAGCTGCTTTCAAGTGTTGTTGTTGGGGTTTTTCTTTTGTATCTTTTATTTCCAGCAGATTATGGCATATCTAGTCTTTCTTTGAATTTATCCCGTTTGGAGTTTGTTAAACTTCTTGAATCTGTAAATTTATGTCTTTCACCAAATATGGGAAGCTTTTGGCTATTATTTCTTCAAATATTTTTTTCTGTTCCAATCTCCCTTTTTTCTTTCTAGGACTCCAATTACGTATATGTTAGACATTTTCATGATGGCACATAGGTTTCTGAAGCTCTGTTATTATTTTCTCTGTCTTTTTAAAATATTTTTTATCTCTGTTCTTCATGTTAGATAATTTTGATTAATCTACTCTCAAGTTTACTAACATTTTCCTCTGTCACCTTCATTCTTCTTATAAGCTCATCCAGTTATTTTCTTATATCAGTTATTGTATGTTTCAATTGTAAATCTTCTATTTGGTTCTTTTCATTGTTTTTATTTCTCTGCTGAGATTTCCCTTTTTTTTTTGAGAGGAAGTCTACAAGATAACTGGCCTATACTCTTCAAAAATGCCAAAGTCGTGAAAGACACAAAAGACTGTGGAACTGTTCCAGATTAAAGGACAATGAAAAGATGTGACACCTAAATGCAATCTGTTGTCCTGGATTGGATCCTGGATGAGACGTTCTTGTTCTTTTGATAAAAAGAACATTAGTTGGGGGGACTGGCCTGGTGGCTTAGTCATTTAGTTTACACACTCCACTTTGGCAGCCTGGGGTTCGCGGGTTCAGATCCCAGGTGTGGACATACACACTGCTCATCAAGCCATGCTATGGTGGGGTCCACATACAAAACAGAGGAAGATTGGCAACAGATGTTAGCTCAGGGCCGATCTCCCTCACCAAAAAAAAAACCAAAAAGCAAAGAGACAGAGAACATTAGTGGGTCATTCGACAAAATTTGAACATCTGTACGTTAGATAAGAATATTATATCAAGATTAATTTTCTGAGTTTGATAATTGTGCTATGATTGTATAAGAAAAAGTCCTTGTTAATAGGGAATTCACACTGAAATTTTTAGAAATAAAGAGGCATCTTCTCTCTAATGTACTCTGAAATGCTTCATAAAAAGAGAGAATTTGAGAACATGTGGTAAAATTGTTCATATTTGGAGAATCTGAATGAAAAGCATATAGGAATTCTCTGCACTCTTTTTGAAAATATTCTGTAAGTCTGAGATTAGTTCAAAACACAAAGTAATAAAAACCTTCAAGATCATAAAACTTAAGGAATGATCTAAAAACTGTTCAAGACTGAAGAGTACAAAAGAGATATAAATGCACTGCATGATCTGGACTTAATCGTAGACCTATAAATGACATTATTAGGACAATCAGCAAAATTTGATAGAAATGTTTAGATTAGATGGTAATAGTGTATCAGTGTTTGTTTCCTGATTTGGAGAGTTTGAGACTGTTATATAGGAGGGTATCATTGTTTTTCAGAAATACGCACTGAAGTGGTAAGGAGTAATAAGGCATCAATATAAAGTTTGGAAATTTGAGAAGAGAAAAATAATCACTTAATAATCCACCACTTTAATGTAATCACTATTAACATCTTTATTTTTATCTTTCTGTGTATTTTTAAACAGTTTGAATTATACGTTACATGTAGTAATATTTTTTACTCAATTTTGTATTGTGTTTTGACTTTGCACTGTTCTTTTTGATATAAAAAAAGGGAAACAGCACTTTTAATTTTAGTCAATTATAAAATTTTTTTGTAATCTAGAATTTCTCAAAACCACTGAAATAAGATAATAATAAATTGTAGAGTGAGCTTAAAATATCATAAGTTATGCATGTTTTTGTAGCAATAGAATTATGTGAAAGCCTACTTACTTTCTAATTAAAATAAATCTTTAATATGTTCAATTTCTAATAAACATCAGTCATCATTCATACCTTTTTCCATCCTTGTTCTTCTGTCTGTAGCATCTTTTTGCCTGTATACAATCTTTTCACATCGGCTGATTTCAAGATTCTCTCTTTATCTGACTGTTTTTTAAGCTTATTGATCCTTTCTTCTGTTGTGTCCAATCTGCTGTTTATCACATCTAATGAATTTTTAATTTGAGATATTCTAATTTTGAGGGGTCTAGAATTTTCTTTGATTCCTTTTTTTTTTAAAAAAGATTGACACCTGAGCTAACATCTGTTGCCAATCTTTTTTTTTTCCTTCTTCTTCTCCCCAAATCCCTCCCGTACATAGTTGTATATTCTAGTTGTGAGTGCCTCTGGTTGTGCTATGTGGGATGCCACCTCAGCATGGCCAGATGAGCAGTGCCATGTCTGCACCCAGGATCCAAATTGGCAAAACCCTGAGCTGCTGGAGCAGAGCGTGCGAACTTAACTTCTTGGCCACAGGCCCTGCGCCTGATTCCTTTTTATACTTCCCATTTCTCTCCTGAAAGTCTTCATCTCTTTACACTTTATAGCTATACTTTTCTATAAATTTTAAAGCATATTTATCAGAGTTATTTTAAAGTCTTTGTCTGCTAATTTCAAATCTGGGTCATCTGTGGGTCTGTTTGTATTGACTGAGGTTTCCCTTAACTATGGGTCACATTTTCCTGTTTCTTTTCATGTCTAGTAACTTTTTATTATATACCAGACATAGTGGATAGATCAGTGTAAATATCCTGAATTCTATTATCTTTCTTTGACAAAGGTTAAGTTTTGTTCTAGCAGGCAAGTAATCTCTTTGCAGATAATTTTGGACTTGTAGAGGTTTAGTTTAGTTTACATTCTTTTGTGTGTGTGTGAGAAAGATTGGCTAACTCATGTTAGCTGATGTTAATGTTAACTAGTGTTAGACTGAGCTAACATCTGCTACCAATCTTCCCCTGCTTTGTATATGGGACACCACTTCAGCATGGCTTGATGAGCAGTGCTAGGTCCTTGTCCGGGATAGGAACCTGCAAACCCCGAGCCACCGAAGCTGAGCATGTGAACTTAACCAATACACCACCAGACCAGTCCCGAGGGTTAGTTTTACGCTTTGTTAGTCTAGATCTATTTCAGTCTTTCTCTGAGTGCTAAGGCAAATCCTTCAGAACTGAGATGTGGACTTTACTCCAAAAGTGTAGCCTTTGTGGGGTTTCAGTGAAATGTTCCAAGTGTTATCAAGCCCCTCTAACTTTTCAGGTCTTGAACGCCCTCTGACTTCACTGCAAAAGGCAGCTGCTGAAATCTCTGCTCAGTTTTTTCCAGTTTCCAGCTAACTGTTTTCCTTCAGGCGTCCTTGGGGCCCTGCCTTGCACATGTTCCATTCAGGGGTCAACCAAGTATTTGAAGGTAGTTTAGGCTCAGATTTTGGGGCTCATCTCTACCATAGGTTTCCTCCTTTCTGGAATTTGTCTCCTGAATTTCCAACCACTCTGGTAGCTCCTAATTCCATCTCTGACTCTGTAGGCCAATGAAATGGCTGCTACTTGCTTGAGCCTTATCCATTCATGCCTCACAGTCTGAAGAATGCTTTCAGGGAGAAGTTGAATAAATATGTATTATATCCAGTATAGTTCCCTTATTTTAAGAGTTTAATCCCTTCTAGTTGCTGCCTACTTTTATTTACTCTCCATTGCTTTTAAATGGCTCTTTAATGTATTTGTATATTGTCTAGATTCATAATTTATATTCTTAGATGAGTTGGTCTGATAGAAGCTACTTGACCTTATCAGAAACTGATGGACTGAGCAAGTTAGACTAGAACTTGTTGGTTTCCCCCGGTGTTTTTTTACTATATGACCCATCCTGCCCTGGAACTTTTCTTTTGAGGGTCATATTTCCATCCCTTGCCACTTCAAGAGAAAATAACATGAGACTATGACATGAACACAATGATTTTTAAATTTAAGTTGTAGTAGTGAGGAAAATAATGTGGGTTTCTTTCTGAAAAAAGCAACTCTCTCAGTAATTAAACAGCTTCAAATATTTGTGAAATATAGTATATTGGCATAAAAAGTATAAACATATCACTAATAGAATTCTGATCAATGAACACAATTTTATAAATCAAACATTATTTCCAGAAATTATTTAAATCAGTCTTCAGTTTGATTTAGCATTGGTTAAAATCTTGGTCATTTTCTCAGTGCCATTTTTGTCAACAGTAAAGGGATTAAAAGAAAAAACTGCAAGGGGATGTGGAGCTTAACAAATGCCATGGGGGAGGGTTTATTGATTATGGTGATTCAACCTGGCTGTTTTCTCTTCTTCACTGGGGAAAATGGGATATCTCCTGGTGGAACAATCAGACTGATATTAGAAGCCATGTCTTTGCAAAGCCAAAATGATCTATTAAAAGCTTCAGTACATTGTATCAAGTCCAGAATTAATCTCACTGATGAAAAAGAGAAATTCATGATCAATAGTATGTATGGGCTTTTGACGAGCGCCTATGTCAATCATTAGAACTATTGCTTTCATTTTCTTGTGTGGGTGCTAAGCTCTAATTACACAATTTAAGTGTTTCCTACCATCTTGCCATATCTATAATATTTTAGAGGTGAAAAAATTCCCATCTGCTTTGTGTAGAGGCAGTTCTGGATCTAGACCACCTGCACAAGTCCTGGCTTGTTAAGACCCTGGATTAGTTACCGAATCTTTCTGTGCCTTGACTTCCTTCTAGAACATATGGATAAAAACACCTGCCTTATTGGGCTGTCAGAACGACATGAGATAGGGCACATAAAACACTGCAATCCTTTACTTTCTCCACAAACATAGCCCTTCAATAGGACGAGCCTGAAGTAATTTTGTTCCATGAAATATTAAAATCTCACTACAAATTTCCTTCAACAGATTGATTTTTTTACCAAGCTGCTGTGTTGTATTCCAGCAAAAGGGTTTATTTACTGAAGTGCCTAAAGGTCTTTATTGAGTGGTTACTGTCCTTGGAAGTTGTCATATATGTTAGTTTCAGTCTCCTAGAAATTCACAATGTTTAAGTAGAAGCTATTTTATTTAGGTGGAAAAAAATGAAAATTTGTCATTTGCAAGCTAATTTGAGATTTGGGCCAAACCAGTAGACTCTCACTTTTCTTTTCACCAAATAAAATTAGTTTTTGGCAGCAAGATTCAGGGTAATTGACTCTGAAGCTGCTGGCAGTTTAAGTATTGTCTATCCAAATTCTTACAGTTCAGGGAACAGAAAAACCCAATTTTTCCTTTTATAAATCGAATCCAATGTAAACACAATCTTTCAAGGTTTATTCAGGGATGCTAATTACTTGTTTCTTCTATTTTTCCATGAAGCTATTCTTGGATGTCAGCAAGCAGGATTAAACCTCAGGAGCATGTGAGGCCACCGGAAAATGCTTCATTGTCTTTCAGTCTTTCTGGGTCACTCGGTGTTTGATTATCCAGACTAATTATGGGCAGGGAAAGCATGAATAATTAAATTGTACAGACAAGCTCTTGTACCTTATTTTGGCTGAAGACTTCACCCTTCTTCTCAAACTTTTTTTCCAGAAGAGCTAACAAATAAAGTAGAATGGTTAGTTTCCTGTCTTTGCTCTATTTCCTCTGTCCTTTCAAAGAAGTATTGACAAATAATGAAATGTCTCCCTCCCAAGTCCCCCATTCCCTCTGCCGTAAAGGAGTGCTATTAACAATGAGAAAAAAAGCAGAAACCTGGGTAATAATTCCCTGAAAAGGTAGACTTGCCTGTTCTAGAACTTTCTGGCTATAAAAAGGAAGACAGAACTTGAGCCTGAGTTTGTCTTCTGGCTTTTCCTTTTCTTGATCATTCTCCAACAATCTTAAAGGCTATTTTCCTCTTCTCATTACAGGCTTTTTTGGCACCTCAGAAGTAACATCGTAAATAAACATTTAACAGATGGTCCCAGCCGTTTCCCTGACATACGCACATAGTACAAAATGAAAGCGTATATAATGGAGTGGATTAGATCTTATTTTAATTTATTTTATTTCCCACAGAATATTCCCCTGGTCACAATTTTCTTTTGGCTTCTGCCTTTTACCGCTGTGGTCTCATACAGTTTCTGAAGCATTCTTCAAGGTCAAGACCCTGTACCTCCCTTATCTTCACCTTGCACCACAGACAACAGTGCATCGTCTTGTTAGCACAAATGGCTTCACCACAGCAGCTCTGCAGAGCTTCTGCAGGAAAAATTAGGAAAGTTTCTCACATCTGCATCTGGTTCTCTTATGAAACCAGAGGTCATATGGTGGAGGTAAGCCAAGGAATATTAGCAAGAAGAAGAAGAAAGGAAAGAGTTCAGGGACTATACTAAGGGCTTTTTATTGATAGGTAAAGGAGAAAAGTCTACTGTGAAAATGTCAGCCTCAGGTTCTAGGGACAGCCCAAGATGTACATTAAATGACCACAACTGGGAGGCTAACTTCACCACATGGCCTGGAAATGATATATGGCTTCACAAACATAAAAGGGGCACGTAATTTTATTAATTATAGAAAGCAAGGCTAAGTTCTGACTCTGAGCATTCCAAGACATGAAGGGACAAGCAATGGGTCACAAGGCCAGGGTTGACAAGAGGAAGAACAACCAAGCAGAAAGAAAATCAAGCCCAGGGCCCAGTCAGGGGATTCACAGCAAGCAGGAGATGCTGATGAGAAGCAGAGTCCTGCACAGCCAATGGCTCAAACTAGCAGCAAAACCAAATGAGATCCATGAGCCGAGGTCTGAGAGAGATGTTCTCAGCTCTGCTTTTGTAACTCTCCGAGGGTGTGAGCAGGCCAGGGTTGCATGACATGCTGGGAACCCAGGAGAGGCATGGGATTCTTGCAAAGCCATTCTCCGGTGTTGAGCCTCTTGTGGTCCTGCTGTCACCTGTAATTTGGGTAACAGTAAAACTTCATGTTTTTATCTTAAAGGCAGATACAGATCAACTTGGAAATGTCCAGTGTTAGAGGAGAAAGGGAGAACATGGAAATGGAAATGGAAATAGGAGGGGAGAAGGAAGGAGGTGGCACTCAATGCTTTCTGAGAGGTCATATATAGAGAATGGAAGATAAGAAGGCTGGCTCCCTAAGGTGGTGGATGTGTTCACTAAACTTGTGGTAATCATTTTGCAATGTATACATAAATCACATCATTATGCTGCACATCTTAAACTTATACAACGTGATACGTTAACTGTAGCTCAATAAACCTGGAAAAAAAAAAGCAGACTTTCGAGTCACAATACCCATATTTTAATCCCATCTCTACTATTTGCTGGCTGAGGAACCAGGGCAAACTATTGACCCTCTTTATGTGCCATCTATAAAGTGAGGATAATGGAGATTCCTTCTTCATAAGGTTGTTGGGAGGATTAACTGTAAATTGCTTAGACAAGTACCTTTTACAAAGTAGATGTTCAATACATTTTAGCAATTATTTTATTCCTAGGTATATTCTCAGCAGACAGTTATTGATCATCTACAATATGCTAGGCCCTTTGCCAAGATCTGAGAAAAATGCGGAAAATAAAACACACATAACACTCATGACCTCAGGAGGCAATAAGTGAACAGAATTTGGAAATCTAAGAAAAGTTCTGTAAATAAAAAAAAGGAAGATAAAGAACGTTGATTTGTGTGACACAAGATGTCATATCAGTTTCCCACTAGATAAGTCATGGAAGTAAGACAGAGTAAGGGTATCTTGGAGAGCGCTGTGTTGTTATGAGAGTCACGTTATAATAATGAGAAGGAGCAAGTGGTGACAAGAACGTCAGAGCAGACAGTAAAACCCAGGATTAGATAGATACGTGGTGTTTGTGGAGAATTTCTTGAAATGAGGTAAAGTTGTCAAAAAGAACAATGGGACTTCTTCTATGAGACCAACCCTCCCTCTGAGAGCCAGACTAAGTATCGCAAATATGTCTGATTGGAGAGCTACCATGACAGTGAGGATTTGCTGGGCCAAGATCCAAAAGAGAAGGGCCCCACAGAGAGGTGAAACCATTGGCGCCATAGTCTTTTCCAGGCTTTGCTGATTGTGGAAGCCAGAGCTGAGAGGCTGGAAAGCTGAGCAAAGCTTTTGTTGGATTCACAGGGTCAGGAAACAAAAATCTGAAAAACAAATCCATGAGGTAGTGTTTATGGTCCCAAGGAGAAAAGACCCTGGTAAATATCCCAAATTTTCATTGTGACTCTCAGTGTAGGTTTAGCTATCCATGGGCCTTAGCTCTTCTGTAGAAATGTCAGAGTAAGTTTGTTGAATTCCTTAAAAAAAAAAAAACCCTGTCAGAATTTGGATTGCATTGAATAGATTAATTTGGGGAGAATTGATATCTTTATAATAATAAGTTGCCTTTTCTAAGAACATGAAATGTGTCTTCATTTATTCAGATTACCTTTTATGTCCTTTTTAGAGTTTTACAAATTTCTCCTTAGAGATCTTAGATCTTATTGGTTAAGTTAGTCTCCAGATAGTTATAGTTTTGTTGTTATTGTGAATGGTAACTTGTAAATAACTAGTTATATAGTTGGATATGACTGACATAAAGAAATAGCGTGGTTTATTGTAATTTGATCTTGTATCCAGCAACCTTGCTAAATTTCCTTGTTATGTTTATTTTTTTAGGTAGATGATCATATCAGCTGCAAAGGAGGACTTTTTTATCCTTCATCTCTTATTTCTCTTTCTTTCCTTGTAATGTAAGTCTAGGACTGCCGGGACTATGTTAGACAAGATCAATGATAGCTGATATGTTTGTGATCCTGAAGGGAAGCAACTATACTATCTCCATTAAATATAAGATCTGTCCTAAAGGTTTTAGTCAATAATTGTTACCTACTTGTGTAATGCCTCATTCCCTGATGATGCCGGATTAGGAAGATATAACCATATTTATCCTCCTCTTTCTTTTCTCACCTTTACTAAAATATGTTGAATTACTCATCATTTTCTTATCTGTTTAACATTTTCCTTGAGTAATATTTTAGCCCGATATAATCAATAACCTTTAGTAATATAGAAACTGTGAAAGTAATCATCGTGGGTAATTCCAATCACCAATTCTATTTTTCCTTGTATGTAGGCTGAGTTTTAGTAAAAGTTGCAAAGTTGGATCCTAACCAGTCAACAGTTGGGTAGTCTTTTTAAAGTCCTGGATGGTAAATAGTGAAGACCATTGTTTTGTGACCCGTCCTCAGACTTACATTCCTGCAGTCCTGGGAAAAGACTGGATGACTAGACTGGATTGTGTAAATAAATCACTAAACCCCCCTTTTCTCTGGGAAAAAAACTCATTTTCCCCCTCACACATCATCTTTCCTTTTTTGAAAAAATTATACTTACACTTAATCAGTATCATCTATATCTATATCTATATCCTCATCCACATCTGTAACTATAAAAGAATAAACAATGGGCCAGCCCTGTAGCCTAGTGGTTAAGTTCAGCACTCTTGGCTTCAGCAGCCCAGGTTTGGTTCCCAGGCATGGACCTATATTACTTGTTGACATCCATGCCGTGGCAGTGACCCACATGCAAAATAGAGGAAGACTGGCACAGATGTTAGCTCAGGGAGAATCTTCCTCAGCAAAAAAACAACAAAAAAAGAATAAACATGAAATTTATAGCTAAGATTTTAAAGGCCCTGTGAGATTAAAAAATATTAAATTCATGAATTTATAAAATAGTAGTGATAATCATCTGTTTTTGAAATTACATCAGCTGGCATTTCTATTAGCTTATTGCTGCCCTGACAGCATGCACACTACAGAGAGGCGGAGGCCTGGTGAGGGCTGTCTCTGTGTACAGGTGCTAGGGGCTACGGAATGGATATGCTGTAGGTTTGGAAGTCTCCCATTTTTACTTTTTTGCAGCAGGTAAGACAAATAACACAGACATTTAATGTAGAATAAAGCTAATAAGTGGAGTTAAGTCAAATGATCAAACTCTATATACGTACCTCACTTAAGTTTCAAAAAGGATGAAGGGCATTTTATGATAAAAGAGGGCTGTCATTAAAATTAAGATAGGTGGTGAGTTGTGGTATAATAAAGTCATTTCTAATTTAATTCAAATTTCATACTTACTTTTGCTGATGACTTATGTTCTGATATATGCCTTATAGGTACAGACTTTGAAAACTAGACATTTTATTTACAAACTGAATTCACAAGCTTCTATACTACATTATACCAAGACTACATAAACAGAAATATAAAACTGAATGTAGCTGCAAATCTTGCCTGAAGGATGAATGATTTAAAGGTTTCATAGTTCTTCCCACCCCTGAAATATATCTTCACCTCTTGCTTCTGGTTTATTAATATTTATTAAACATTTCAACAATTTGAGACAACATTTAAAAGGCAAGTACTCCTGGGTGAAGCTTTACATACATTTGTATTCCCACCAGCTCTGCGAGGTCCTTTCCTGAAAGTTCGAGAGAGTACCAAGCTGTTGAAGTGAGCAGGGCAGAAGCAGGGGTTTGGAGAGGCTGAAGACAGATCCAGTTCACCATTCTGCTGAGAACCTGTCCTGGTGATCCTCTGAGATGATTCTGTAATTCGCTGTTACGACGCCTAGTGGCCAGTAGCTGTATCTGCATCAGCAATGTACACATTTATAAAATAATGTTACTTTTGATTTTTAAAAATGGAAAAAATTTACATTGAGCTGCAAAATCACAGTTTAAGCACCTGAGAACAGAGCAGAAACCCAGTTGCCTTTTATCATTGATTTGAAAGCTACGTTCCTCAGCATTCTTGGACAGGATGTGCAAAAGGAGATGAACAGAAATAGCCAATCCTCGGCAAGATCTATTAACATATAAAATCCATCGCAGAGCTTAACGAAGCAAGTGAGAAACTGTTTCCTTAGTTTAACAATTTGATAAGAGAAAGAAAACAAATTCAATTAGGCACTTAATTAGGCATCATCTTCCCCTCTATACAGGTACTTGCAGCAGCTAGCTCAATGGAACCAGGTGACTGAAGGTTCATAGGACAATAACGGTAATATTGACAATATTACCTTGATTTATTTTTTTTTTACTGTGCTGTAATTTATTTAACCAATTTTCTATTGTTGGACACAATTTGAGATATTTTGACTGTTGCAAACAACCCTGCAATGATCATCCTTGTACACAAACCTTTGTCCCCAGCACTATTTTGTTTTAAAAATGTAATGAAATATTTAAAATACACAAAAAGGCATAAAGCATAATAAAAAGAATACTTGTGTACCTACCACTCAGCTTAAGAAATTAATCTTTATTGACATAGTTGGAGCCCCAATGCACCCTTCTCCATCCCCTCCTTCCTTATCCCAGAGGTGACCTCATCCTGATGTCAGTGTGTATCTTCTTCTGCATCCTTTCATGCTTCCACCACCTAGTGTGTATCTCTCAGCTGCACACATATTAAGTACTTAATAGAACTTTCTCTGATTACAAAAGTAATGCATGCTCATTGTGGAAAGGCTGGTGAGATAGCAAAGTATAATCAGAGGTGTAAATAAAAATACAAATAAAATTATTGCCCCAAACGCAACATTATGAAATACTAACCATCGTTAGTATTTTGATCTGTTTGGCTCCTCTTATTACATATTTCAAATTGATCTCAAATTTCAAATTGATTAAAAATGACTTGGGTTCCAAACAATTGCTTTAAATGGAATGGTGGTTGTTCATTTACAAGGTGCTTGTTTCCCATCGTATTTGCTTGCCTGGCACCCCCGTGAGGTAGCTGATTTATTTTTATCTCCGTTATAGAGACGAGGAACAGCAGTCCTGAGAGATGAGTTAATATCTCAGGATCTCTCAGCCATCAAGTGGAGGGATCAGAACTCACATCTGGATCTTTCAATTCCAAGTCCAGTGGTTTTTCTGTTGCAATATCCCACAATGGCATCAACACTGTCCCCCATTAATAAGCCCACAAATCAACCTCAGCCCTCCCTTCTCACTCCTTCTCCTTGTCCTCTTGTGACTTTTCAATTTAAATGCCAACTTTCACGTTGATTTTAAATTCATTCTGCCTCTATGCAAAAGTTGAGTAGGGAGAAGAAATACAGCTTAATTTACCTTAGATGCCACATCTCAAAAAAATGGTCCTGGTTTTCAGCCTTTACTGCCATTACTCACCTTCCTTCCTAGCTGAGGGCTGGATCTGAGCATAGGCATTGCTTTAATCTGATGTTGTCAGAAAGCTCTACACTTCCAAAATGTGCTTACATTGCTCCTGTGTAATAGAATCTCACTTCACAGACATGAGCTTTAGGGAGCAAATAATTGGCCAAAAAAAGAAGACTGTCATTAAGGTGACTCTAGATTTGGTCTAAATTGGAAAGATAACTTCAACAGTCAGAAGAGTCCACAAAAATGCCGATGATCAAAAAATTGTGTTCATTTTTTTGGGGGGGAGGGGATTTATTGTATTTCTTTTTAAGTGGCTGATGAAAGAACACAGTGAAGCTGTTTTATTATTTTTTCAGCTGTTCTTTTTACTTTCACCAAAGGTGTCTCAAAACATTATGATTCATCTGTCTATTCCTGCAGCACTACCAACCTCCTACTTTTCCATTAGAGAAATTCAAGTCACCAATGAAGCATCTCCAGCATGTGAGTTGTGAGGAAGATTCCAGAAATTCTTATGGAATACTTGTTTCCTGTTGGTATCAGTTTCATTATATTACTTATACATAGAAGTTGATGAGGATGTCTCACCATCATTGTTGTCATCATTGTCATTATAATACCAGTCATACAATACAGGGTAACTACCATATTCCTAGCACTGTCTTTAGACTCCTTCAAGGTAAATATTGTCATCTCCATTTTACAAATAAGGAAACTGAGGCTCAGGGTGATTAATCAGCTAGCCTGAGTTCACCATTTTAGTTAGAGACAGAGTCAGAATTTGAATCCAGGTCTGTCTGAAATTGAAGCCTGTGCTCTGCAAAGAGTAGCACCTTTGTGAAGCACTTCTGTCCCTTACGTGCCGCGTACTCTAAGCTCTACAGAGATGAGAATACCTGTCATATCCCAGGAGTTCCTGGTTTAATGGGAAGAAAAAGGCACACACAGAAATAGTTCCAGGGCAGAACCAGTTGTGTGAATTGCTATAAAGAAGGACTAGCAACACGTCATGTGAGTCTGGGGGAAGACGAATGCGTATTTGGGGGAAATTAATGATTTGAAGAGGGCCTTGAAAAGACAGAACTTCATCAGTCATCACTATGGAGTAGTTCCAATAAAGAGAACAATATACATGTGGGTCTGGAGTTGGGAGAGTGTAGTTGGTGTTTAGATCATTGTAGGTAGGCTAATCCCAGCCCCTCCACCTGCCCTCTGTCATTCAGTTGTAAATCCAGCAGAGATTGGTTCTCACCTTTGGCCTAATCCCATCGTGATTAGAAGTGAGAGAGCTGACTAAGGCCAGAGAAGGCATCCAGCAGGAAAGAAAACTGTGGATTGCAGGTTTGAGGGGTGGGGGGATTGTGGGGTGGTGGCAGGGACCACACGAGGCTCATATATAAACAACTGCTCTGAGAAGCCCCTGCCCTCTTCCCTCCCCACCACCCATGCTCCAGATTGTCGTTTCCCCATTATAACTTATTTTTCTATTTAAGAGGACACTCGATTGATGTTCATTTTGTCCTAATTTTCTCAGTATAGTTATATTCAGGGGATCTATACATAGTATAAGAAAAATTTATATAGCAAATATCATGACAACTTTCAACCTCTCTATGAATGAAGAGGCTTGTCTATCTTGTTCTCTGCCACATCTCCAGGGCCTAGACCAGTGCCCGGCACACACTGCTTGGCAAAATAAATGTCAATGAACACTTACTGCATGAAGCCACATTTTAGTGGGAATGGAAGGATGTGCTAGTTAGTGTTGACATAAGGAGAGATAGCCCTCAAATCCTGGATGAATTGGGACTGTTTCACCATTTTGCCTAGGGCAGCCTTGTGTGAGTTTCGTAGGGCTGGAAGTAATAAAACCCTGTTACCAGTACCTGGTTGTCCCAGGTGAGTGGGTGTTTAATATATGCAACTCTTTTATCTTCAGGGGCCTGCCTCTCTGCTTCCTGAAGGCGGGCTGCCTGGGAAGACTGTCAAGCCGGCCTGTCTGTACAAGGAGACGCCAAGGTACCAGGACGCTGTTGAGTTTAATCCAAAGTGATACCAAGAAGAGAATTTAAGGTGACTCAGAGTCTAAAAACGTATTGTGCAAACAGACTGGGTGCCAGTCTCCCAGGTAGTTTAACTGGGCTGGAAAAGGCTCCAGATGAGGAATGTTGGTCTTCATCCTCAACATGTGCTCCCACAAGGAGAAAACATATACCTCAGCCAGAAATCGGTCCAGCAGCAGAAGCACAGTTCTCATCCTCAGCAAGTAAAGTCTAGTGAGGCAAAAATAACACTTGACAGTCCTGAATGAACTGAAAAAGCCATTATCTTCTTCCCGTGTACTCCCTACGTACACATACTCACCACACCACAAATAGGGTGCCGTTTTCTCGGAGGGAACTTTTCCAGTTTTTGCAGTCTTCAGTCATAAAGCTTGAATGGTGGTTGAATTTGAACTGAATGGTGGGTAGTTCACTCTGTTGGCAGAGAAGACAGTACCCCCGCAGTGCATAGGACGTAATGTAATGATGATGTCAAAGCCTCCTGTTTCTTTCGATGAGACAAGAAAAATCTCTCATGTCCGCTGGTGGGCTGGCTGCTCAGATGCAAAATCTTTGAGCTCAAGAATGTCAGTATTACCTGGGAGCCACCTCCAGCCACCTGCTCTGTCTTCATGCTCCCTGGCAACAGCATGCCATAGGAAGCTCACAGATGCCAGAGATGGGCAGTAGGACCCTGAGTTCTGAAATCAGCCCTCGTCTGCATCTGTGTGGTTGACGGCTGCCAGACACATCCAGGAGAGGCGAATAAACCTTATCCCAAGGTCAGCACCGAGAGCAAGGTCAGGTGCTCATCCTGCACCTCTTGTCCAGCCACCTTCCCTGTTGGGAGCGGCTCCTTCTGGCCTTTTTCGCTTCCTCCATACCTGAGCTCTGGAAGGAGAAGAAGCAGGACAGCAGATGGCAGGGTAGAACCTCTCCATTCATCACCATGAATTAGCATTCTGTTCCTCCTTCTGTTCCTCACTGTCAGGCTGAGTCTCGTGTTCCCCACACATTTCTAATTTCACAGAGGAGATGGGAGGAGAGGAAGAAGCTTTGATGGTCTCCGAGCTTCGGGCGACCTTTCCTTTGGGTGGGAGGACTGGAGTGGGACGTCCTTTTCCAAGTCCTGGCTGTGGCTGTCTCCAACAAAATGATAAAATCAACAAGTTTCTCTTCAGAGTCTCCCACAACCCCTTCCTTCTCCTCTCGTCTACCTGTCGGCTTCCCTTCACCCGACATCAGGTGGCCAGTGACTTCTGACTGCCAGCACCTTGACATGCGCACTTCTCTCCCTTCCTTCCTATCTCTGCAGCATGACAAAGTCAGTCTAAGCTGGGGTTCACTGAATTCACGCCATGGGATTAGAAACAAGCTGTTCTCTGAGATGTTCTCAATATCTAAAATAGCATCGGGCACGCGGTAGCCACTCAGTAAATATTTGCTGAGTAAAAGTGTGAAATACCAAGAGATCCATCAGCTCTCTAAGGGATATTTGCTCAGAGGACTAACATAACAATAACTACCACTCGTTACTGCCGCTTACAAGGCACTTTTAGACACTCAAAGGACAGGAGCTCTGCATTTCCAACAGTGGGATGGTTTCATGTTTGACGTGTTTTTGTACAGAAAGAACCTCACAAACGACACCATTTGAGAAAGTCCTTCTCTGCTCTCAAAGGAGCCTACTCCTGCATCCCTCATCATCCCCCCCTTAAGAAAATGGGCCTTTTTGCTCTTTCCTCGCATTCCCACCGAGATTCCTTTGTGAAGGGACAGAAAAAGCAGCTAAGCCTGTTTTTTTTAATAGACTGTTCTGGAATGTTTGAGGAAAACCTTGGGTTTTAGGCAGCCATTCCCTGTCAGCCTCGCGTCAGCCTCTTGCAGTTTTTTTCCTTCTACTTTTCCTCTTGGTGTGTCCCTCCTGAGTGTGTTGTCTGTTTCCTGAGCAGGAGCCTGTCTGCAGGCAAGGTCAGGGAGTCGATGGCACCTCTGGCAGCTGGTGACACAGCGGGCCTGGCCTCATCCATTACTAATTGTTGACACTTGTGTACAGAGGAACAGTTAGTAACAGCACTCGCCTCCATCAGGCTCTCAGGCCTGGGCAGAGAAGACAGGCAGTGACTCATATTGTGGTCCGAGAGAGCCCAGTCACCTGAGCTGCAGGAAAATGTCATGAAAGGAAGAGCTGGGAGAGGAAGCCCCCTCTCTCCCCATCCCCCCCCCGCTCCTCACCACCTCCGCCCTCCACCCCTACCCCAACTGCCCTACAGTCCACCTCCTGCCATACCCTCCCCCGGAAGCCAGCTCGCCCACTCCGGCCTCCCCATGTGCTCCAACCACATGGGAGATGTGTCTTTCTCTCTACCTAACTTGCTTCTCATTCCTCTGTGCTGTTGCCTGTCATTCCCTCTGCCTCTAACGCTCTTCCCTCAAGTCTATATTGGTTTGCTCTCACTCCTGCTTCAAAGCCCAATTCAAATGTTTTCTCTCCTTTGACACTTTCTGCTGCTCCCTTTGTGACTGGAAAGCCCGTTGTGCAAGTCCACGTTCTGTAAGGTTATTATTGTCTTGTGTCACAGCTGCTCTGGTGCATCTCAATTTCCAGTAGATCTGGCCTCCTTGAGGGCAGGGACTGTGCCTTGCTGACCTTTGGATCCACCTTGCCTAACCAGGGGCTGGCATATAACAGACACTCACTAAGTGTGCATGGGCCGACTGTGAGGTGAAGTGCAAGGTGTGAAGAATGAAGCAGACATACCGTGCAAGGGACAAATGGCTCTGGCTCAATAGGCAGACGCGTGCAGATGGTTTGAGTCCAAAGTCAGAAATTCTGACGAGTTTGACATCCTCAGGCCCCTACAAATCTGTTCACTCTTCCCAGAAAGATTGTTGCCGAATATGTGGTGGCAGAAGGGGTCCTTTCACAGGTCTCAAGCACAGTGAGCGTTGTCGGAGGGCATGCCACTAGTAGAGCGGCAGATGTCCTTTGCTGTGTTGATAAGAATTTATAAACTATCTACTCAGTGCTCAGCTTTACAATAAATGGAGTGGCAAATTCAAAGGGGGTAGAAGACATGATCTCTCCTCCTCTGGATGCTAAAGCGTAGACTGAAAGGTGATGTGGCTGAGACGAGAACATATAAACCAACATTGGCCTACCTGTGGTTGCTTGGGAGAATCATTACATGTCTTTAAATAAAGAAATTCCTGCTTCTAATTTCCCTGCATCTTTCTATAGAAAGTTATTCATGTTAGAAACAGCTTGACTGAAATCTGTGCTTGTGGTTAAGAGCACCTGCTCTTGCGTCTCAGATCGAGGTGTTGATTCACTGGCAAGGTGGAATCCCACGACGGAAATTCTGGTTTTGGCAGCGTGGGTGGGCTGAAACAGAGGCAGAGAATGAGATTCTTGGAGCAGTCCAGGCAGGAGGTCACAGAGGCTAGGCTAGGCTGCCGTAGCGAGACAAACAGGAGGGGTGGCCAACATGGCTGTTCCCAACCTCTCCTAAGGCTAAGCATAGCTCTTGAAGGAGGAGGAAAGGCTAGAATTGTGCCAGGATAATGAGAGGGTAACAAAAGAAACAAAACCCCAAGCAAAGAAGGGATTTTCTGTCACTAAAGGTTGACATCACATTTGAAAGTATAATGTGCTCAGACTGTGTTTAGACTCTCCTTGGCGATATTTAGTTTGTTAAATGCTAAGTTGCATTGAGGTCTTGCTTATACTTCATGGCATTGGTGATTATCTCCAGGCATCCAAAGAAACCAAGAGCCCCTATTTCCCAGAATTATTTAATTATTACTAATAATGTAAATTATCTAATCAATGTTATTTTTATTAATTTTATTATTTTCATTTCTGGTCTTGAGGTATCCTACCGGGCCTGCATCTAACAATAATAGGTTGCATTTCTAAATAAGAATGTGTATTTAAAAATATTCTTATTGCTTTTTAAAATAATAATCATAATTTCATTGCAGAAAACATAGGCAATCCATGTAAAGATATGTATAAGTACACACACCAAAATTACCTATGAGCTCACAACCCCAAAGTAATTACTATTACCATTTTATTGTGCCCTTTCAGTGCTGTCTTAATGTTTGTGTGTGTTTTATTTTTATTTTTTTGTATATGCATTCTTTTTTCTTCAAATAAGAATCTTTTTACTCTTACTCTCTCTTCCTGGAGTTGGGGGTATGTGTGGGAGGGGGTGGGGAGGAAACAAACTTCACAGGAAAACCGAACTTCTGCTTTCTAGAAGTAGACCTCAAGACCTCAAACACCCCTAACGGCTCATCTTGGTCTTCTTGGTGGAGGAGGACATGTGATTCCTGGGCTTGCTTCCTGTTCTTCTCGCCCCTCCGTCATATCCCTCAGTCCCTACTCTGTGGGTTTAAAGGAGTGTTGGGAGGGAGTGGGCTTGATGGGAAGAGGCTACTGAACTCGTGGATGTTAGAATTGATCCTGGGTAGAGACTCAAACCTCAGATGACCTTTGACCCACCTGTGGGAGATGAATTCTCGTGACTCCTGAAGTTTCTTCAGCACTCTTCTTCCCTGGGGTCATAAGCATGCCTGAAATGGAAGCTTATAGCCTCTTTAAGAATGGAAAGGCCCGTGTGTAGGTCCTCCTGCCCAATCTCCATCCAGTATAGGAATCCTCTCCCTAGCATCCTGCCAGGTAGCACCCAACCTCGGCCAAACATTACGAGGCAGAAGGAAATCAGAGTTGTTTAGGCCACTGGGGAACACTCCGAAGGCCAGACAATTCTGTCTTTATTTTGAGCTAAACTCTCATTTGAAATGAGGTGAAATTATAGGAAATTTGTTTACTTTATTGTGATATTCTTGCCCTCGAAGATAGTTCTATTTTAGGCTGCACTGAAAGATACACAGTATTTTAGGAAAGGGAGGATGTCCGTGATCATCCTGAAATTATGCAAAAATCATGTGAGTGTGTGCATATGTGCTCTTTAATTATTTTTCTGGGAATTGAGGTTGGAGCTTCTATGGGATTCTCTAAGCCCAAGGGCCCCACATGGTTCTGTGCCATCCCTGACGTGCTGTGTTGAACAGAATACAGACAGGATCTTGCTCAGATCTTGCTCAGAGGGAGGCACACTGACATCCCTGCCTGGTCAGCTGGTCGCAGGGGACCCAGGGCTTTCTCTTGAGCCCGGAATAAGTCCCCCTTTCCCAGAGTCCAGCAAATGTGCAGTCTGTCTCAAGGCCAGCCGTGCGGAAACATGATGCCATCCGGATAGTGCTCTCACCTCTCAGATGTGTCAGCCTGTCTGTGCCTTGACTTCTCCACATCAGCACCGCCCAGCTATGGAAAAGGCAGGAGGGATAATGGTCGTGTTTGCAGAGACAGAGTGTGTCACGAGGCTTTTAAAACAAAGGAGTACAGAGACTCGCGCATTCCTAACTCATCATCTGCACACCCGTTCAGGAAAAGGAAATGACTGGCCCACAACACTCAGAGCGTGTCTCTACTCGCCCCTGCGGCGAGTGCCCGTAACACACCAACAAAGGGCCATTTTCTCTCATGTTTTTAGTAGAAAGTCCTATCTAGGAGCTACAATGTCTCTGTGTTGATTGACCTTAAAATATGCGGGTATAATTTACTCCCTGGGAGTGGTGAGGAGGCATCTGAAGTGTCTTAATCAGGAATCCACATTCCAAAGGTGGTTAGTTAGCATTTGAAATACCCTCCTTAGGGATCAACACTTCAGAGGGGGTTACTTAGCACTTCAAATATTATTCTGAAATCTACACCACAAAGGGGGCGTTCATTAGCATGAAAGGTGTTAGAAGTAAAATTTTCGTTGGTCGAAAGGGTGGTATTCGAGTCATGCAAATTGGCAAGACCAGGTCTCAAATAAAATAAAAGATAAACTAAAACCTCCACATATAAATATACTCAAGTTTTTCCTGTGCTATGTAGGATCCTTCAGGAGTTCTCCTAGCTATGGGTGAAAACCAAAACATTTAAATGAGCAGTTCTGCATTGCTTGTCTGTAGCCTGCTTCCATACGTCAGCAGCCCTCACGTCGCCACATACAGGTTTTGCTTCAGATGCACATGCCCACGGCACGGCTCAAACAGGTCACGCTTGGTAAGACCTCCCCATATGCTGTTATTCTTGGCGGGAAACAGTCTCCTAAGTAGAGCTCTGCTACTTGCTGTGTGGATTTGCTTAAGGCACTTAACTTTTCTAAGCCTCAGGGGTTTTTTTCATCTACAAAATGGGAACAAAATCACTTTCAACTATATTACTAAGGACTAATGAGATTAAGTCTGTAAGGGGTTTAACTCAGCGCCTGGCACATGGAAAATGTGATCACTGTTTTTATTATTAGTCACCTATCTAACTCTAAGTTGATCATCAAAACTTACCTCAAGTGTCTTCTTTTCTAGCGGGTTTCTTCTGGTCACCGTCCCACCTCCAAATCAAAGCTGGACAATGAGTTCCTGCTCTAGGCTCTCGCAAAGTCTGGCCAAATTCTAGGGAAGTACATACCATACTCGGTAGCAAATTTCTTTTTGTGTGTTTACACTTAAAATCCATTAGCTCCATAGGGGCAGGAACCATGCCTTGTTTTTTTCCAATGTCCCCAGTGCTTACATATAATACTCTACAGATGTTTAATAAATGAATGAAGAAACGCATGAGCCAATTAGCAATTAGTTCCTAATTACCTAGAAAGGGGCTTTGAGAATGACTAGCCAATGGTCAAATGGTAGTCACGTGAAAGAGCAGTAAACCAAGTTTGATTTGGAAATTACAGATAGAATTCAGTTCAATATACGGAAGCACTACTGAGACTGGTCAAAAAATGGAATGAGCTGCCTCAGTGGTATTTCCTTCTCTGAAATTATTTCAGCAGAGATTGGTAATATGGTAAATTGGATTTTCCCACAGGATAAGAGATTTGCCTGAAAGGTGCTATCTAATACTCTGTGACATTCAATGACAATTCCATGTGAGAAATAAAGTTTTGTGAAACATTCTCAAATGAATATTTAGTTTTTATTGAATATTGATTCTGTATTGTAGTATCCTTAACTCTTCTCCTAAGTACACTTTTTAGTTTTCAAATGATCTGTATCTCTTTTTGATCAATTACATATATATATGTATTTGATCAATTACATATATATATGTACTCACTGATAAGATGATATATTCTGTGAGACTTCTGTTGGTCTATAGGGAAATGGAGGTAGAGTTGTAAATTATTCATATCAAACTGGTGGGTTTTAGGTCCATTTACTGAAAGCAGAGGGATTGCTGAGGAGACTATTTTGGTTTTAAAACCAGAATGACTTTAAACCAAAAATGGCTCTAAAACCAAAAATCAGATAAAGTTTGACCTGAATTAAACCTTTAAATTCACAGTGTCATTGAATACTGAAAATTTTTTTAAATCTCCAGATAATAGTCAAACCCAAAATTAATCCAATGCCCAAGTTACTTTTTCCTATTTGCAGCAACCAATTAATTGAATGGGAACTATGCTCAAGCTGTACCTGTGAACAAACTTCCTGTCACCAGGAAATTCCCGTGTTGCCGCGTCTGGGGCCAGTCTTTCTACTCACTGAGGAACACAGGAGGGGCTTTCCGCTAAGCAGACGTTTTATGAGTACCTAAGAAATAGATCCAATCTACTCATCAAGAACGATCTTGTCATTTTCATTAGTCGGCAACACTGGATTAAACACTTGGCAATCTTTTCTGAGGCTTCTTAGGAAAAGCAGGGAGATTCATATTACATTAGGAAAGAACCAGATCACTCCAAGTATTTGCATCCTGTGAGCATTTCTTCTTCATTAATTTCTGCATTTTTCTCGGCATCAATTGGGCAAGTGTCTAGGATAGAATGAAAGCTATGCCTTAGGACTAAGGTAGCTCTTTTCAGCACCTAGTAGAATGAAGACCAAAATAAGCAGCTGAGATGCGGCATTTTCAGTAAAAGAGGCTTGGTAATTTGAGGATTATCCGGTTTGGCTTCCTGTTTTGGTCAGATGAACAGAACTTTGCCTATATCTTGGCTCCACTTGTGGTCATGTAGATAGGGTTTATTGACACTCATCCCTAAGGATTTTCCTTGGCTTTAACAAAATATAAGTATGCTGTCGTTCTTTATGATGAATGTGGTGACTGGTCGCACCTTGTGGATCACATTAGGAGGACGAAAATTCCTGGCAAAAGCCTGTAAATAACGAAGAGGCTTCACACCACAGACAAAATAAGCCATCACAGAGTTTCTGCAGCTATTGCATTGTTTGAAAATATGCACCCTATGGTGCTCAGGACAGACTCACGATAAACTTCACTAAGTTTCTTAAAAGATTTCATGTTGTATAAACTTGATAAGATAATAACATTCTCCATCTCATTATATTGAGATTCCATTTATATTTTCTGTTCTAATATGTCCTGTCAAGAATAGAGGGAATTAAATGAAGTGAAACATCTCAACAGCTGGACAGTGAAATGGCTCATAAGGGTGCCTCACTCACAACTGTGTGTTATTATGATATTTTTCATGGAATAATTTTAAGGAATCCAAAGGAAACATCAGGCTCACAATATCTTTAACCAGCAAAATAGCATGGACTTTAAAAAAACAAACCCACAACTGTATTTGATCAATTCTTGCCTTTTTGGCATTGGATAGATTTCCAATTTCATTTCTTGTTTAAAAGATTCTTTATTTATGAAGAAGGAGGAAGAGGAGAATCCCAATAGCCAAAGTCTGGCTTAAAATTTACCTTAAACTCCTATAATTCTATATGAGGAATAATGCTGTCTTTGAATTTATAACAACTCCCCTGGAGGTAATGCTCAAGAAGCTAAAATTTTCTTAGATTAAGCAATCCTGTGAGAATTCGGAAATATTGACAGCCATGAGAAAGTCAAGTACCTGAATTACTAACCACTTCTCCTAAATACAGAAGTCAAAATAGCCTTGAGCCTTAAGACGATACTCTACACAATGCAGCATCTTGGGGGAAAACCTATCAGTGTATCTTTAAGCAGAGACATATCCAAAATGAAACAGCTCTGTTTGAACACCACTCTATAGGGTATGAGTTACATGCTCTGCCCATTTGGGACACTAGGATAGTGATCATACATGCCATCCAGGACCTCCCAGTTTACTTACTGTTCCTCAAAAATATCTTAAATTGAATGCTCAATAAGAATCTCTTCCCACTACTGAGAAACACTCTACTCTGTGGTGGTTCTTTGTGCCCTACTACCAATGTCCTCTCTGGCTAGAGAATTATTCTCTTTACTTTTAATTGTTCCTTAAGTATGTTTATCTATCTTGATGTAGTGCCATAACACTTAAAGTTGAAACCTCAGTAATTTCTTTCCATGCAATAGTTTCCCCCCATAAACAGGAAGCGTTTGTCAAGCTAAGGAAGGTACAAGCTAAAATATTTCTGTAATTGTAGAAAACCATAATGGCCTCTGAAGTTACCTATGTGGTTATATGCTTTAAAAAGGTTTGGGAGGAAGGAGGTTGGAATAGGGAATCTTTGAAAATGGCAGGATGGCCTCCACTGATTCTGGGAACTCTGGGCATACCCAAGCAAGCTACTGTTCCATAAGAGACACAATGCATATGAAGTTACTCATAGAATGGCAATATTCAGTGCACCTTGTTGTATTTTTTTGGCCCCAAATATCTGAGTTCTTTTTCAGTCTTGCCAAGAAAGAAAGCAAAAGGAATATGGGCAAAACCACTATAGGTTCTCAGCTACAAAATGGTGGCTGGGATGGGGTTAAAATATGTGTGTGTTTATGTACATGTATATAATCAGATTTTTTTTTTTAAATATTTTTATTATTTTCTTTTTCTCCCCAAAGCCCCCGGTACATAGTTGTGTATTCTTCGTTGTGGGTCCTTCTAGTTGTGGTATGTGGGACGCTGCCTCAGCGTGGTCTGATGAGCAGTGCCATGTCCGCGCCCAGGATTTGAACCAACGAAACACTGGGCTGCCTGCTGCGGAGCGCGCGAACTTAACCACTCGGCCACGGGGCCAGCCCCATATATATAATCAGATTTTTAATAACTCTTTCTTTACTTACAATGATACCCACACTTCTCACTAAGCGTAAGGTAATTTTTTTAATTTTAGTGAAAAAATTGGGGACATTTACTTTGAGAAAAATGAAGATCTGAAGGATGGTGAGGAGGGTACAGCAGGGACCAGATGGACGTCTTCAATAGGAAGGATTTGACTTTGGAAGAGATTTCACTCCCTTTCAGGGACGTAAGGATGTTAAGGGCAAAGTGAGAACCAATGAGTAGACGTCACCATAGTGGATCATATTTTAGCTCCAAATTTGAAAGAACTTTCTACCAAGTCAAGCTGCCTATAGTTGATTAAACTGAATGATTACTTTTCAAGGACACTGTAAAGAGAATTTATGTGTCAGGTCGGGGTGGTCTCTAAGATTTCTACCAACCATCATGTTGGGGGACCCTATTTTTCCAAATCTAGATAACACTTGCTCTCTGCTGAACTTCCCTCTGAACTAATTTCTTTCAGAACCTGGGCCAGAGATCAATGACATGGCAATTAGAAGAATGACTTCCGAGAAGACCTACTTTTTCTCCTACACGTCCTAAAACCTTGAGTGTGCTGCTCAAATGGCTAGTGTACTCCAGACTAGGTGTGACCTGGTCAGAAGGTTCTCTGTTTGACTCAAGGAGACAAGATATATCTTTGGCCCAGGAATGTCAATGACATTCATTGACACTAACACATTCAAAAGGGAAAATTAAAAATGAGGAAGAAATATAAAAATCTGGTATTGTTTCATTCACCAATAGAACTCAGGTAAACGACAAATGAATATATAATGATAACAAGAACTAAAGTTTATTCTAACAATCCCTAACATGACTGTCGAAGTGTCTATTATTTCACGGTTTTGTCTCATTCCATCTTCATAAAAATTTTACAAAATAGGTACAATTATTAGCCTCATTTCCTAAGCACAGGGCTGTTAATTACTACCCAAGTATGAACAAACAGTAAATGGCATAGCTGGAATTCAAACACAGATTGGTCTGCCTCCACTCCCACAGTCTTAACCACCATGCTCAGAGGAGACTGGGGCCTCCCAGATACGTCGATGGCTGCTGCCCAGGTGGCCCTCAATCAGGCTTTCGGGGGAAGATCTTTGACCAAGAACTTGAGAAGACAGCACCAATTCTGAATCGCAAGTGTCAGAACTATTTAGAACTTTGGAAACAACAGATAGCACCTATGTATAAACAATAACGTATAAGAAGGAGATGAAGAAATTAGGATTTTATGATTATTTGAGTTGCATGGGAGAAATTTGAGGGAACAGACCAATATTTCACTTAGGCAAAGGTATACTACACCATTGTATTTAGTAATATAATGTTCTTTATTTTTTCTGAAGACAAAAGAAGAGACAGTTGTGAGAGAAATGGTCCAGGTCCAACGTGAGGAATAAATTCTTGGGAGAGAAAATTGTAAAGCTTAGGAATAGATTACCAAGGAAAGTTGCAACTTTTAAAAAAATTAGTCACCTCTGTGGACTAATTTGTGCTTTGACTACAGGAATGACTACATGATACTCAAAAACATTCTGTTAGGAAAAAAAACTTAGCCAAATTGTTGTTTACTGTCACGTAGTCTTAAAAAGAAAAAAACAATGCTAATTTTTATTTTTTTATTTTTTGCTATGGAACTACTTATTTGAAGGGAAAACTAGGGCCTATCTCACTTTTTCCAAATGGCTGTGCTGTGACATCAATGGCATCTTGCAAAGCAATGTGTGTTCACATTTTCGGTTTGTTCAGTCCTGTTGGCCAGTTTTGAGTTGGAAGACTAAGCAGAGGATATTCGGGATGAGTCTCCTGCTGCCTCTTGCTCCTTTAGATTATGGATCCTGATCTTCAGACTAAAAGGTATGATTCTCTCCAGTCCATGTGCTAAGTCAGCAAGGAGCCTGGGTTGGCCAGCAACACAGATAAATCAACATTTAAGCCTTTGGGAAGCTGTTGAATATGTGATGTTCCCATGTTGACTCAAAGATTCTTTCATTCCAGGAAAGAGAGACTACTAAGTGGTACTTTCCAACATGACATTTGGATGTCACCCAATCCCTTGGGAAAGCTGACAGATCTGCCCCCCAGGAGTTGATGAAACTTGGTGAGCACCAAGGAAGCGAGACCTACAGCAGACCCTCAGCTTGTGGGAGTGGTTCCAGAGGCTTTTCTGGATGTGCTCTCTGATT
Organism: Equus przewalskii; assembly: GCF_037783145.1. Lineage (NCBI taxonomy): Eukaryota > Metazoa > Chordata > Mammalia > Perissodactyla > Equidae > Equus > Equus przewalskii. Next base: position 10,477,302 of record NC_091860.1, on the reverse strand, counting down.
CTTTGTTTCTTCCCCTGTAAAAAGAGGTCAAGGAGACCATACACATGAAAGCACTGGTCACCTGAAAAATACCACAGACGTGCTACGTTAGGTGGTGGTCGAATTACTGGGTTTCCCATTGATGTAACATCATTTTACAATTATCATCAAATATGTATTATTGGAAAACTGCCTTTCAAATTAATAATAATTAATTCCCAATTATAGAGTCTTTACTATGTGCTAGGTACTGGGCTAAGCTCGTTAAAACACAAGATTTTATTTATTACTTACCCCATAACTAAGGTAGTATTATTATCTCTAATTATAAATTTATTTATATTTATAATTGATTTATAAATGAGAAAACTGAGATTTAGGGAAAGTGAGTACCTGGCACCATTGTACGAAGCTTGGAAGAGGGAGTAGGAATCTGGCCCACATTTGTCTGATTCAGTATCTGAGAATCCTACTACTGCTTGAACTTTACCTTCTGCACCTCCGAAAAGGAAGGACTTTCATTCTGGTCAGATGGGAATGGCTTTTATTGAACATCCACAGGAGCTTCCTATTGTGTTCAGCCACTGCTTTGCCAGCCAAGGTCCTGCTCTGTGCATCAGGTCACGGCCTGCTGCTGCTCTTCTAACACTGACTTAGGATAGTGGATGCCATTGGTGCCCCACCCACATCCTCTTTACCAGCCAGTGCACCCATCCTATAGCTGCCAACAGCTCACGGCTGCTGTCATTCTGGAGCATCCCCCACTCACCCTGCCCCAGCCAACCTAAGACTCTTGTGTAGCCCACCTACCTCCCCTCATAGACCTTGGCAGATGATGATTGGGCAGAGGCCAGCCCCTTCACCTCAAGGTGGGAGTTGAGTGAAGTTTGCGCTCCAGGGGGTCCCAGTGGGAGCCACACTGAAGCTGGTCTCCAGCTAAGACTAGTTCTTGCTTAGCTTTCGCCCTCAGACCTACTCTTTCCCTACTCTCCCGCCCTGAGAGCACAAGCCAATAAGTCACTGGAGCAAGAATCCTCATTTCAGGCTCTGCTTCTGGGAAATCTGAGCTGAGACAATTGGGCATCACTGGGTTTTTCTATGCTATAGTCCTTACCTCTTATTCAAAGAATTCCAGGCCTTTGAAGACTTCATTTAAATACGTTTTTCTCCCTGAGCTAATTTATGTTAATTTTTTTGTTTGGAGCTAATCCTGGTTTCCTCCTTTTCATTTAGGGGGGAGCAGATCCTTTCAGAGAGAAGGTGTGATGTCATGAACACTTGTAATCTAGGCGTTGCTGGGAAGAGGTTGTTCCTGCTGTCTAATTACTGACACACAAAATGGCTTAATGCCATCGATCTGGGTCTCTGATTCTTGTCAGATGTTTACAAAAATGCTGAGATCTCTTCTCAGAGAACCTCTCCTACTGTTCCTGTTCGCTCTACCGTGATCTATAGCTTCAGTTCCGTGGGGTTGCCAGGCCTGTGAAGGAGAGCTGTCTTTTTCCCTCTCACGGCGACTGAAATGTCGTCTTTTTTCTTCTCCCAGGGAAAGCACCTTCTCATGGCTTTCTCTTTGCCTTGGCTGCACGCTGGTTCCTCAGTCAGGCTCCAAGGGAGACTGTGATCATTGCACGGAGGCCCTATGACTAGGCTGTTATTTGCTCCCCTGAAACAACAACACAGCGCTTCTTTGAGCTGAAGAAATAAATAAATAAAATAAAAATGCACTTTCCAGAGGGACCAATCTTACAATCTGAAAGAAAATTTCTCTGAAAAAGCAGCACAAGATTGGCTGTCAAGGGAAAGTATCTGTTTGGGGAAACTGCCAAAAGGATTCGACATTATTTCTACCAGTTAATCATTTACAATTTTAAGTCCAGGCAGATAAACAAGATCCACTACAGAGAGACAGGAAAGTTGGAGAGCAACATAGGAGTGTTTACAAGTTCAAAGTCTAGAGATTAGTCTAGGTGGTGATGTGATCAATTTCATGGTTTCCGTTTCCCCCGCAGAGTGGGCTGTGGCTTGAAGGCCATGCGAGGACAACAGGAAGAATGATTTCAGAATTCATCACTGGATGGCACTGAGTTCTTACCAGGCCTTCTGAAACAGATGATAGAGCTTTGTCTTACTTCTACAACTTTCTCTGTGTTGTTTTGCTCATTACTTATAATCTTTGACTACTTAATCTCTTTAGCTTCACAAGTCTGTCCGTTGATAAATCCTTTATTTATTCCCCAAATTTTCATGATCTTCCTTTCCCCATTCACCTTATTTCAGACACTAGCAACCTTTTCTCATTCCGTAGAGCCTTTCTCCAGGTGAGACACAATGCGACTGTTAAGGTAGCTGGTACAGTTGTTGTTTAGACATCTGTAGCTCAATAGCAGAATCCCATGTGTGTATTCACGTGTTTCCAGATTGTCTTAGTCAGCCATTCTAGTTTTCTTCCTCTTTCTTCCCAGACCGTTCTCCTCCCAGACACTGCCTCTCTGGAGCGTCCACAGCTGAGCAAAGGTCTTGGAAAGAAATTAGCTCAAAGAAGGACTTTCTGGAAGAGATACTTCCAAGCTCTCTTTCAAATATAACATATGCTTGCAACGCCCCCTCATCCAGGTAGTAATTTCCTGTTAACATCACTTTTCTAAGTAACCTTCCCTTTCTTCCGTGCCGAATATATTCACTCTATGGTATATAGCGCAAATGTGTTTCTATATATAAAACACACCCATGCACCGACACCTGCAAATCGCCAAATGAATTCTATGAAGTACAGAAAACCACTTAGAACTTGTTAAATGTTATCTGGGCCATTCATAATCAATGTGAATTGAGCTAAATGGAATAAAAATAAAGCTTTAAATGGTAAATAATTTTTTCTGTTTTCTCTGCTTTCCAAAGCCATCAATCAAAGCAAAGATCTGAAAGTCCATATATTAATTTGTCTGTTATTGAAAGGGCTTGTTTTCATTGGGCAATTCTCTTTTTTTTCTGATTTTCGATCCTGGAGAACAGTGATTGGCTGGACCCAGTGCTGCCCTCCTACCAGGGAGGTGGGCGAAATGAGTCCTCAGTTTCCTCCCACCACCACTTTCTCAATCTTTCCTTCCCTTCCGTTCACTCTTCACCCCTCTCCTGCCGTGCGATCCATTAACCATCCTTCATTCTTGGTTAGCTGTTTAAATCTCCCTTTTTGACAATTACAAAAAGGAAGTGATCACTTTTCTCAGAAGTAATGATACATCAGATACTTTTTTTCTGATTATAAAATTAATAAATATTCATTTTAACAGGTTTTGGGGGAAAATACAAAAAATAAGGCCTAAAATGCAAGCCCATCTGTAACTCTACCTTTCAGAGATACTGGTCTTAGCATTTTGGTGCTTTTGCTTTTTTTTAAGTAAAAAAATTGAGATCATTTTGTATATCAGATCTCCAACATGCTATTTTTCACTTAACGCTATTTTGTAATCCTTTCTCATGTCATTAAAATTATTATTAAAGAACGATTTTAAAGGAGTTATCGTATTACATCCTGTGGCTTCATAATTTATTCTACTATCCTGTTGATACGAGGCATCTAGTCTCTTTCTGATTTTAACATACTTTTTCCCCACGTATCTGTGGTGCTTTAATAGGGGATTCCTGAAGACCCCAAGAAATGGCTCTCTAACACTACATTGCAGGAACTGGTTCTAGGAAGGAGTTATGGTTTTGAAGGGAAAAGATGCTCTTGCTTCATTTGCTTGCTAAAAAGGCTAACTACCTTTGAGTGCAGTGGAAGTCAGGGGTAGATGGAGCAACTGCTATTGACTAGTTACCCGTGCTTAGGTTATCACTTAGGTAAGATGAGAGTGAGGTAAAATTTGACCACTTTTCAACTAGTAAATCAAGATCACAGGCTTCCTCATTTCTACTGTCCATACCTCATTCCAAAATGGGAGAAAGGCTGGCCCTTCTGTGTGCATTGACGTCCAGTGTTCTCACTGTCTTCTTTAGACAGACATCGTGTAGCCCTTCAATGATGGTTTTTGGAGGGAGAGATGCATCCACGAATTAAGTGTCCTCCAAAGAGAGATGTGTCTGAGGCAGAAGTGATGCCTTCATCCTCTCCCAGCTTCCGTAGATCTGTTCTTATTTCAGGGGACTGCAGTTGTTGGAAGTTCCTGCCCTCTAGTGGATGTCAGCACCAGGCAAACAGGCTGATTCTGCCCTGCGAGGTCCAGGAGCCAAGCATCAGTGTCCTCACATGCCCTCCCGGAATAATGGAAGCTGTGTTTCTGGAGGAGACTCTTCCCCCTCTGTAGAAGGTTGTGTCTTTAACAGACCATCTGCGTCTACTGCTGCCACAAGACAAGACATCAGGGGATATTTTTTTTCCTCAGGGCAGTAACCCAGCCTCGTTTTTCTTTTAATTATTTCAGTATCTACCGAGTTGTGTTTCTTTATCACGAGTGGCAGTGCCTTGTTATGGTCCGGGGTCACTTTAGCTGTGTCACGGGCAAGAGGCGTGGCTCATATGAGCAGAGCCCAGGACGAAGCAGCTGGGAACCTGAGACGACTCACGCAAACTACTGGAAAAAGTCATAACATCACTTTCTTTTGCTTTTTTATAAATGTAAAGTTTAAAGAACATTGAGAAAAACAGGAGAGGATAATACAAGACATTCTCGCAAATCACCTCTTTAGGGCTATGCCCAAAGTCTCAAGGATATTCTTTCTCACAATTTAGCCAAACACCTCAGACAGCCACATAGCTATTTTAAGAATGAACTGAGAAGCTTCCGTACACAAATTGTCTAAATCCTTTAGTGATCTCTTCACGTGCTTATAGAGAAGTCTAGCTACAGCTGGACGAGGCGACCTGGTTCCTGGCAGAGTGCCCACCTCCCTCCTACCTGCCTCCCTCCCTCCTACCTATGTACCACCTACCCACTTCCATCCTACCTACCTACCTACTTCCTACCTACCTACCCACTCCTATATTCCTCCCACCTATCCAACTCCCACCTACATACCCACCTACTTCCTACCTACCTACCTCTTACTTCTCTCCATCCCTCCTACCTATGTACCACCTACCCACTTCCATTCTACCTACCTACCTATTTGCTACCTACTGACCTCCTATCTACCGACTTCCTATTTAAGCACCTCCTACCTACCTACTTCCTATCTATCTACCTATTTCCTACCTACTGACCTCCTACCTACCTACCTCCTATCTACCTCCTACCTCCTAGCTACCTACCTACCCCCTATCTATCTCCTCCCTCCCTCCCTACCTACCCACCCCCTATCCACCTCCTACCTACCTACCCATCTACCTACCTAAGGGAAACTGCTTGAAAGCTCTGGGTCGAGAGTTTCTCATGTGTCGAATTAGAGAATTGAATGAGATGAGAGGGAAGCAGCTCTTCCAGTAATAATTGGGCGTGAAGAAACAGCCTTTACCCACTTCTTGGAGAGCAACCTGAAGGAAGATCCCTCTGCTCTGCCGTCCTCCACCAGCACAGTTTGTGAGTGATCTAGGGCCAGTTCCAACAACAAAGCAGGAGACGCATCCTTCGTCTAATTCCTGGCTCAAGTGTCCCCCAACTGTTCCGCTGTTGTTCTGACCGGGGCTCTGAGCATCTCAATCTGTACTCGTGGAAGAACAGGCAGCCTTCTGGTACTTAACGTGCGGTGGCACTGGGTGAAGAGAAGCGTCCCCATTTCATGGGAATTTCAAGAATGAGACTGCTGCACTCGAAGTCTTTGCCTTTTATTTAAACTGAGATCAGAGGGAACACTATGGCTCTGACCTGTGCAAATACAATAAGCACTTCAGCCCAGAAACAGTTTTACCTCTTTTATTAGGTTGGGTTTTCAGTCTGTGTTTGAAGAGGAGCTATTTATGGGCTTGCAAACAAAGTGCTGGAGGAGAGGAATTTAAAGGATGTCCTTGAGCGAATTCAGGGGTTTTCTTTTTTTCAAGAGGCTAAACTGCATGTTAACCCTTCGTCTTCTGGCACACATCTCTTCCACATGGCTCCCCAGAGGCCTGAGAGAGATGGACATCTGAGCATCAGAGGAGGACACACTTTGTGGCCTTGAGAAAGTCCCTTCCTCAGTGTGCTGGCTCCTGCTCTGGAAAATAAGAAGGCTCCTGGTGACCTCCTGATGAACATGGAAGGAAAAGAAGTTCAAGATGTGAAAGTCTTTTCTGGGACTGGTGAGGGCACCTTGATGCTGACTGGCTTATTTGCAGCTCATGCATGACCTGGTGTTTTCAGAACCTGGTCACGCCAATCCTGCTGAAAGAAGGCATGATTTTTTTTTTTTTTTTTTTTTTTTTTGGTGAGGATGATTGGCTCTGAGCTAACATCTGTTGCCTATCTTCTTCTTTATTTTTGCTTGAGGAAGATTGTCCCTGAGCTAATCTTCCTCTATTTTTTATATGTGGGGCATCGCCATAGCACAGCTTGATGAGCGGTGTGTAGGTCCGTGCCTGGGATCCAAACCTGTGAACCCTGGGCCACCAAAGTGGAGCAGACAAACTTAACCACTACGCCACCCAGCTGGCCACTGACTTTTATTTTTTTTCACAAAGTAACTTATACTGCTTTGGTGTGCCCAGCGCAAAGTAAGACTACAGCTGTTGATTTTATCATAAAATCAGTTTGTTGGACAGAAACGCAATTAGCCAGGGTGTAGTTTATTTGAATGCCTGTAGACCCACCCCACTGTCTTTTCAGGTGCAGGTGGTGGACACTGTCATTTAACCATGTCCTTTTGTTCTTAGTCTTTTCTTCTGCTGTTCATGGCTTAATCATTTGACAATTCTTAAGTTGGATTAGGGAAAGTAAGAAAATAGATCTTTTATTTGATTCCTTGGTTACCCTTTTAATAGTTTGATGAGGGAGGTGGTTGAAACGCCTGTTAAAACAGGCCAGTACTGCTGTTCCCAAAATACTTGTGTGTAATGTTAAAAGATGATACTCCAGAAAAAGGTTTTGTGCTCAGATGAATTTAGTGAGCATTTCTCAGAGTGGACAAAGTAATCCTGTTCTCACTGGAACCTCAGCTGACCCTGCTGCTGTGTCATCCCATGACTGGTAATAGAAGGAATGAGAGCATCCTTGTGCCCCCTGGCACTGGGACTTGGTTGGAGTAAAGTGGCTGGTCTGTTGCTAGGGAGTTTGTGTCTCCGAATCAAATGATTGGACTTCAGGCTTGAAGAACGGCTGCATTCAGAGGTGCAGGCACCCCACTGTGCATTATCCCCTGCAATTTCCCAGGCTGCCTGGTATACACTCTGCTGCTGCCAAGTAGCACTGGGCAAGAGGGCCCTGTGCTTAATTAAGAAGACCCTGCTCTGGCTCTCCTCCAGCTTAAGCCCTCCCCAAACAGCAAGGAAACCATACCCACCCAGAGCCCGTGGCCCTTCTTTCTGGACCGGAATGTGGTTTCCAAAACAGCAGCACCCCATCACCTAGGAATTTGTTAGAAATGCAAATTCTCAGATCTAACTCAGAACAACTGAATCAAAAACTCTGAGAGACGGACCAGCAATCAGTGTTTTCACAGCCTCTTGGTGATTCGGATGTCTGCTCCAGACTGAGAGCTGCTGTTCTAATCGAGACCCTGCACTGGGGTGCCCGAGACCCAGAGACTCCTGCTCCCATGGCTCTGAGCCCACCTCCAGGGCTTGCACAGGCCTCTTCCCTGGATCTGAGGGCAGACGTGCCTCCAGTGGCCAAAAGCAGCTCTTGGGGGGAGGCTGGGAGATAGAGCTTGGATTCGACGGGCTGGGTTGTTCACAGTTATACCTCAAATATCTAAGTCATTATGAAAGTACATTTTTCAAAGAGCGAGAATAAAACATTATTTAACAGTTTGTTACTTTGATTTACAATTTTTAAACATTTAGACGCAAGGCAGGCCTCCATTTTAATCTTATCCTAGTCTCTGCAAATATTAGGGGTAGGCCAGCTGCCAAAAGTTTATATTCTTTCACTTACCCCCATTCATTCATTTATATACGAATTTATTTGATGTCTATCTCTTTATTGATATTCTGTATTTAATGTGACATTATCATCATACTTTTCTTTACTTCTTTAATTACAGTTTCCTTTTGTTCTTTGAACAGATTGATATGGCTACTTTGAAGTCTTTTTCTGTTAATTCTCCCATCTGTTTGCTTTCACAGACTATTTCCGTTGCCTGCCTAGTATCTGGGTCATACTTTCCTGTTTCTTTGCGTGTCTTGTAAGTTTTTGTTAGAAACTGGACATATTGTAGCAACTCTGGGTACTCCCCTCCTCCCCGCCCCAGGGCGTGTTATTGTTATTTGTTTATTTCACTTTTTAAGGACTTGCTGGATTCTTTCAGTGAAACTTCACCCACCCCTCCCAACACACACAGTGTTAAGGCTCTGAAGTTGCTCCTCAGGGAAACACGCTTTGAAGATGCCCACACCCTCCCCCCCCCCCCCCCATGACAGGGGTTGGGTGGGGCTTTAGTTTTCTCTTTCCCTGGACACTCCCAGCTGTTAAATTCTTTTATTGCTAGCTGATTAATCTCTCTATTGTTCTCCACGATACCCTAGAGGCATAAGTTACTCTACAGACAAATCCAATCACATTCAGGTGCCCTTGAAGGAAAAGTTCCTGAGGTCACTGTTTGGTATTTGTTCTTCCCCCAGGAGGAGTCTGCCCAGCCATTTCCCTCCTCAGCTCTTTTCTGAAAATGAGCCAGTTTACAGTTTGACCTCTATCTTCATCAAATCCACAAACCTCCTCCCACTTGTCCCCCACCACAATATCCTGTGTTCTTGAGAGAGTGCCCTTAGGCTTGAACTTCCCTACCTTTGTTGCTTCATTTGCTGCAAAGTTCCTTTGAGAAGGGATTAGGAGCTATCTGTTTTAGGACCTGTTTCTTCCCCCCTAGGCAAAATGGCAGCCTTTCTCTGAGTGACCCTCCCACTTGAGATCTGGAGTACTTGGTGAAGGGGGGGGGGGGGGTGCAGTAGCCTGAGGTCTTCTAGCTCGTCTCTCCTAACATGGAACCACTGCATTATAAGCAGACCAGGGGGCTGGCCCCGTGGCTGAGTGGTTAAGTTCGGGTGCTGGGCTGCAGGCGGCCCAGTGTTTCATCAGTTCAAATCCTGGGCGCGGACATGGCACTGCTCATCAAACCACGCTGAGGTGGCGTCCCACATGCCACAACTAGAAGGACGCACAACTAAAAATATACAACTGTGTACTGGGGGGCTTTGGGGAGAAAAAGGAAAAAAATAAAAATCTTTTTTTTAAAAAAAAGCAGACCAGAACTGATGGGGGTCCCAGTTTTCTCAGCAGTACTGCACCCAAGGTAAACCTTCCTTCTACTAGTGGGGGCTTGAGGAAGCCCTCATCTCTCTGCTGTACTTGCTCAAACTTAGCCTCAGCAACAGGGAGTTGAGGCAGGATGAGAAATACTGATGTCCTGCTCCTCCTAGGAGGAAAGCCCTCCAACTGGGAGCTGAGGTTGAGGAAGCCCTGTGTTCTTGGCTTCCCCCATCTGGAGTGAAGTCTCTGAGTCACTGAACTGGGAGAAGGCAGGAAGGGGGTGGTCTTGGCTCAAGTACCACAGACTCCATTTTCTTAATGTGTTTTCATAGATTTTCTTGCATAGATGTTTCTTCGTTTACTGTATGCCCTTAGGACCTGTGGGGGCCTCGAATTGGCTACCCCAAGATATGTCTCTTTGGCATGAGGATTATTTGGGGCTGGTTACTTTTAATAAACTGCAGACAGGAAAGCAACTGAAAAGTAGAATTTACTTACCCTTTGTAAGAGATATTTACATTATAAAGGAAATCTCCATCTGTAAAGGTGTCTCCCTCTCTGTACCAGGAAGAAGGGGGGATGGCCTTATCTCTAGAAACTCTTAATCAATGCCAAAGGCAAGGACTTAAATCTGCATAATAATCTTATTCCTGTTTACTGTGCTTGTCTGGTAACCTCCTGTAACTGCCTACCCCCACCCCCAACATCCTCCTTTGTCTTTAGCTGAAGATGATATTTAAGTTGGTGGCTTTGGCCGTTTTGGTGAGTTGCTCAGCTTGCCTGAGCCTCTCTCATGTATACATGTTATAAAGCTTTGTTTAATTTTCTCCTGTTATTCTGTCTCATGTGAATTTAATTCGTTCTCCGGCCAGAAGAACCCACAGTGGGTAGAGGAAATGTTTTCCTCCCTGTCAGACCATTTCCAGAGGCTTTAAATGGCTGTTTTTAAAAATAAATTTCACCAATTTCACTAGAAAATGGATGTGCAGAGCTCCTCATGCTGTCATGCTGGAAATTGATCTTCATCTAAATTTATTTGGACCTTCTACTGAGCACCTACTACATGCCAGGTGCTGTACTAAGTGTTGGGAATACACTAGTGAATGAAAGGAACACTGTCCTTTAGTTTGTGATCTAGCCAGGTGCTTGGCATATGGAAGGAACTTAATAAATATTTGTCAAACAAATGAATGGCTAACAAATAAAAGTATTTTTCTTTCTTTGTTTTTTAATTTTTTTACAAGATGTCTGGGAAATTCCTGCAACATCTTGCTAGCTGAGTTTCCGGACATTTAGAGGCAGTAGGAGTGTTATGAAGACAATACCGGCCTACAATAGCCTTGTTCTATCACAGCGTTGCACAATCTTCTTCTAATCCCAACTTTATTAAAAGAGTACAAGTGGCAGTTGTTAGGATTAGTCTCTGTTATTTTTTTCCCCTCTGCCTTTGGGGACCTTCATTAAGGGTTAAAAGCATGCCATTACCACACAGCCTCAGGCTGGGTGACTACAAGCACATATTCTTGGCATGGTCTTGGCCAGGAAAAACCCTACTTGGGTTGTGCAATCTCAGAAGACCAGTCTGGACTCATTTCTCTGGAATTCTCTAAGTCACATTGTCTTCCAGCCTCTGATTATGTCTTTTGCAACGACCCAAGATGTTACTTCTTCCTAATTCTTACTGTTCTCTTAGGGAAATGCTACAGAAATGCCGGGGCTGAACTGTGATAAGAGGAAAAATGCAGTGTCCAGCCCTAGAAAAAGTTTGCCATCGCTGCTCTGACCCTAGCACTTCATGAGTGGAGGGTGGATCTGATCAGCTCCAGGTGGTTTGTGTTTGGCAGGGTGGGGCTAAGTCATACTGGAGTAACTGGGAAGCTTTATCAAAATATATGTTCCTATTGCTGAGAGCCTGGGTCAGAGTCAAGTAAGTGTAGAGTTGGGGGATGGGCAGCTAATGGGCCTGCAGGATGACATGGGATGGGTATATGTTGCAAAACCTCTCCTCAGAAACACAGATTTAACTTCAGGAAACTAATTAGATGTCCCTAGAAGCTTACAGATTAAGACTACTATTTCAGTAAATTCTAAAACAAGCACGTCCTGTCTCCAGCTCATTGTGTCTCTATTTCTGCTCTGAACCGAGGTGCAACTAGACCAAGTGATAAATTATTTCAGTGCCTGTGAGAAGTGATAAATAAGCTGCCCTGGAGAATAGCATCCTCCTTGCACAAATTGGGGCAATGAGTCCCTTCCTGGGACTTGAGAAAGCCAGGCCAGGAAGGGTTGGACTGGCTGTTAGGCAAACTTTTCCCAGAATGACCAGGTGATTGCATGTTCATATGACTTTGATTTTACAGAAAAGCAGTTCTCCAAATGTATAATGAACCTTAATTTTACTTTTAGACTGTTCTAAGTATACATACTTAAGTTGAAAAAATGATTTTGTCATTCATATATTCATTTACTTAATTCACTCAACGGGTACTCGTTAAGTGGCACCAGGTACCAGACAGTAGTCTAGGCCCTAAGACAAAGATGAAAAAGATACAGTCTCTGACCTCAGGAATTCCACAGTCTAATAAGGTTAATGGATCCATATGCACATAATTATAATTTGACAACACAGAGAGATGATAGAGAGCTCTTTGGGAATATAGAAGGGAAGGACCAAATTGTGACTGGGCGAAAGAGTGTTTCCAAGGAGCTTCCTGGAGGAAGTGACACTTAAATCAAGTCTTAAAAGGTGAGTAGGTATCAGCCAGAGTAGAGGGTTGGTAAGGGCGTTGTGAACATAAAGTCAAGCTGTACACAGACATAGGGAGAAGCCTGATGGCATATCCAGAGAACTGCAAGAGCTGGGCTTAGCAGATCATTAAGTGCAAGAAGATGGACAAGAAATAGGTGGAGATATCCTGGAGAGCCTTTTTATGGCTCGTTAAGGAGCTTGGGGGATGGCCCAGTGGCACACCAGTTAAGTGTGCATGTTTTGCTTCTGCGGCCCGGGGTTCACCGGTTCCGATCCCGGGTGTGGACATGGCACTGCTTGGCAAGCCATACTGTGGTAGGCATCCCACATATAAAGTGCAGGAAGATGGGCACGGATGTTAGCTCAGGGCCACTCTTCCTCAGCAAAAAGAGAGGAGGATTGGCAGCAGATGTTAGCTCATGGCTAATCTTCCTCGACAAAAACAAAAAAAGGAGCTTGAACCTTCCTCTATAGGCAAAGAGGAGCTATCAGAGCATTTATGCAGTGAGGAGCATGGTCTGATTGTTGGCCTTGGGAAGAGCGGAATTGGGGAACTAGGACAAGAGTGAAGGCAGACAGACCAGAAGGCTGTTGATTAATAAACGGATAGGAAGGGTTAGAATCGAGAAATTGTCATGTGTCATTTAACAACGGCGATACATTCTGAGAACTATGTCATTAGGTAATTTTGTCATTGTGCGAACATCACAGAGTGTACTTACACAAACCTAGATGGTATAGCCTACTATATACCTAGGCTATGTGGTACTAATCTTACGGGACCACCATCATATATGTGCAGTCCGTCATTGACCGAAACATCATTATGCAGCTCATGACTGTAGTTTGGAGCTATAATCTGTAAGAATTGGAGGTTGATTAAATGCAGGGATGTGGGGGAGTGAGTCACTGATGATCGTCAAACCTAGGGTCCCACTGGCAGCCTCACCTTAAGAGTGCTGTGATAAGCACCCTGTGGTCCTTGCTATGCCCCAAATAACTTGGATTGCAAATTGCAGTGCCTGGAAATCTATCTTTTTATGTCCTCGTGTCTTCAAGATTCTTTTTTTCCCCCCAAAACCCCGTGATAAGATGCAAAACTGACTAAGAAGCAAATACTTTTAAAACCAGCTAAGGTGTTAGCCGAAAAAAATTGTTCAAATTGGTGAACTGAGATCTTTGTAATTGTGATTGGATTACATAAAAGTATAGTTTGGGGCATTTTTCTTCCTCTGGAGACTTTTCACATCTAAACCTTTTAAAAGATATTTTTTTGTACGTTTTTTGAGGGGAGTAGATGAAGATGGAAAAGCAAAGGTATGTTGCCCTTAGCAACGTGACTTGAGCTATCTTCGCACCCAGCAAAAATAGCGACTTAATTAATGGATGTGGCACTGTGGAACGTTGCCAGCCTGCAGGGGAAGGCCCACCCACCTTGGCTCGATGTCCAGTACCATACAGAAGGTCAGTGTTTCCAGGCTGGAATAGAAATTTGCCTTAGGGGTAGGTTGTTTAATTAATTAATTAATTAATTAATCCAATAAATCTTCTTTAAGCACCTTCCGTGTACAGTTCAAAGATAAATACTCTTCTCCTGAGCTCATTTTCCAGTTAGAGGGCAGAGAGAGAGAGAGAGAGAAGGAGGGAAAGGAGGAAAAGAAGGAGGAGGAGGAGGAGGAGGAAGGGAGGAACTTCAGATAGTGAGAAATGATATGAGGAAAGTAAGACTAGATGAAGGAGAAGAGAAGGCCTCGTGAGTGACTGGTAGCGGCAGAGCTGGTCTGGAGTGGGGGCACTGCTTATATGGTATGATTTTAGTGCCCTGGATTTCCTCAGTGGCATTACTGGCATATTGGACATCTGGAGGGATCATATTTTAACAAGTACCTTTTCTATACAACAAAATTATTTTCAGGGGCCCGCGCGGTGGCGTGGCAGTTAAGTTCACGCACTCTACTTCAGCTGCCTGGAGTTTGCTGGTTCAGATCCCAGGTATGGACCTATGCACTGCTTATCAAGCAATGCTGTGGCAGGCATCCCACGTATAAAATAGAGGAAGATGGGTGCAGATGTTAGCTCAGGGCCAGTCTTCCTCAGCAAAAAGGGGAGGATTAGAGGTAGATGTTAGCTCAGGGCTAATCTTCCTCAAAAATAAAAAACAAAAAAAACTATTTTCAGTAACAATTCTGAAATTAAAAGAAGAAGAATGTCCAGAAACGAATCAGTAAAATTTCTCTTTTCTTGAACTTTGTTTATATATTCAGGCCAATCAAATTGAAAAGAAAATGAAGCTTAAAAGAAATATTACAGAGCCAGCCCTGATGGTCTAGTGGTTAAAGTTTGGCGCTCTCACTGCTTTGTTGGCCTGGGTTCAGCTCCTAGGCAGGAACCACACCACCCGTCTGTCAGTAGCCATGCTGTGGTGGTGGCTCACATAGAAGAATTAGAAGGACTTACAATTAGAATATACAACTATGCACTGTGGCTTTGGGGGGGGGGGGTGGGAAGAAATATTACAGTACAAAAAGGGGAAAAAAGCACAACTATTCAATAGATTTTATATCTACCCATCAGTTTGAAGTTCAATCATTTGGTTGCAGTTTGCTATAATAATATTTGATGTAAATAATTTTCTAGTAATGAGTAAACAAGTATTAATAAAATGGAAAGACCTACAAAAAGTATAATTTAGGCAACTATGAAATCATACCACTGACATTGTTTTTTTCTGAATTCACTCATTAGTTTCAAAACAATTACGAATTAAAACGAATAAATTTTACTTTAAAAGGTGTTACCATTTCACAAAATACATATATTATGTCTTCTCACAATATATAAATATATTGAATCATTATGTTGTATGCCTGAAACTAATATGATGTTATATGTCAATTATATCTCAATAAAAAAGGGAAAAAAATTATTAAAAGTGACTAAAATATTTCATGTATGAATTAAAGTTTGCACCTCCAAGACATAAATTATACCTCACAGCTCTCTCTGTTTCACAATTGAAGTATTAAACACACGTGCTGGACCTGCAGCACAGCAGTTAAGTTTGTGCGCTCCACTTCAGTGGCCTGGGGTTCGCCGGTTCGAATCCTGGGCGTGGATGTATGCACCACTTATCAAGTCGTGCCGTGGCAGGCGTGCCACATATAAAGCAGAGGAAGATGGGCACAGATGTGAGCTCAGGGCCAATCTTCCTCAAAAGAAAGAAAAAACTAAACACACACACTAAATCCCTCCAAGTGGTCACTTAGAGTGACAGGATTCAAATTCAAATCCGTCTTTACAATCACTCTGCTATCATTGTTTATTTAGAACCCGTGTTTAAATGCAAGAACATATAGAACCATGGAGATTACAGCCATGAACTTCAGCCGAAGCAAGCACAAGTGATTCTTAACTGGGAAAACTTACTCTCCAGAGGAACATGCATAACTGAGTCTGCATGTGTGGGAGGCAGTTATTGGAATTTCTCCAAATTAAATTCCGTATAGAATACAATGTGTATTCAAGGAAAAATTATAAAAATGTGATCATTTGACACTTACACATATTGTTAATACTCAACAATAAACTGCAGCAGTTGCTTAAAACTTAGACCAGCTAAAGATTTTCGTGTGGGGGAGGAATACTTTAGCAATGACATTATTTAAAATTGCTGGTGAAGGTGATAATAAAAGTAAACTGACTTGGGTCAGATTTCTTATTGTTTTTAAATTCTCTGCAGACAATGTGCCACTTAGCGCCTGTATCCTGGGCCTGAGGGATCCCCTTGTTCTTCTGCCCTTGATGTGCCCCTGGATTTCCCCAAAGTCCCCTCCCTGCCAACCACCTGGGGCTCAAAATTTCCTAATTCCTTTCACCAGGTCGGTGAGAGGCTTATAGAAGGCTAATATTCTGGAGTAGTGTCACTTGACCCTATTGATAATTTTCACTTTAATCTGAGTTTATCAGAGCGTCTCCTGGGAGTTTAGTCATTCATTCTTCCATTCATTTAGTCAACAGGTTGAAACGTCTCTCAATATGGGCCAAGCAACATGGCAGGGTTGCGTCCTGTGGGAACGCACAGTCTTATGGGAGAGACAGACGAGTGAGGCAGCAATCGACAGTCAGTGTGATCGGGGCTGGGGTGTGGTTGGCTATTCACAGGGAAGCCACAGCTCTGCCAGGGCCTCATGCTGGGGTGGGGGTTGAGGGTGGCTAATAGCAAAGAAGAGTCCTGGGGTGGGAGGTGGGGGAAGCCAAGACTGCTGATCAGCATCCTTAGAGCCTGTGTCTGCAGCCAAAGGCACAGGGACTGCTGGCTGTCACCACTGCAGAGGTGGGTTCTGCTGGCGCTGATTACTCTGAAAAGACTCATTTCCGCTGCTGTGGGAGACAACGAAGAGGAAAGCGTCTCCTTAGTGTGGGGACGAGGGACAGAGAGACTGTAGGATTCTCTGGAGGAAAGGCAAGATTACTTCTTCCTTCACAAACACCCCCGACCTGCCTAAGACCGTGACTCTCTTCAGAACCCTGTTTCCTGAGAGGGGCTTTGACGTGAAATGTGGCACGAAACTTCTTCACGTGAATTTCCCATTAATTAACACACCACTTCCTCTGCTGGCGAGAGTGCCCATGAACTGAGGTAACTGAACTCCTGCCAAACTGTCTCTCTCGTGCCTGCTTTGCATAATGTGCCTTGTCTGAGGTTGGACGTGAATAGAGCGACTGGTTCTGTGACACCCTCCCCTGAGGAGCCCTTTTTTTTTCAGGCTGTGGTATTATGTGAATGGTTGCTGTCAGGGAGCCAGAAGAAACTTTTATACGGTGAGGCTGGGAGCTGGAATGAAGTGAGTTTGCCTTGTTTTATGAATCCTGGAGCTGTTTTCTTCAGGGTTTGGGGGATGTTGAAGGGGCATCAAGTGGAGGAAAGGGGTTTAAATGGGAAGTCTCGAGAAGTCCTGTGCCCAGTCATTTCAGGTCAGTGCTGGGCTGGACTGTGTGACTAGGAGCTTGGCCAAGATGGAGTGGGACGGGCTAATTGGCATCTGAAATCACGGGCAGGAAACCCATCAGAAGCCAGGCTCCCCACAGCTTCCAGGGTCTGCAAAGGAAGCAGAGGAGGGGAATTGTAAGACTTGCTTCCACCTCCTCCTCATCCTGAATGAAAAGGGAGCCACCTATTTGATAAAGGCCACATGGCCAGTGGAAAGGGATAGTGTCACTCACTAGCTCGATGCCGTGGAGAGGGTCACCTTCCTCGGCCTCAGTTTCCTCTTCTGAAATGTGGGTTGGTCTTTTTGATCCTTAAAGTCTCTCTTCCTGTGCTGAGAAGCTGGTCTTAAAATTCAGCCCTGCTCCGGAGTGGGGGACAGGAGGGACTTGTGGCAAAAGAATGGGCAAGTCAAAGTCTAGAGATGTCTTCATCTCCATGTTTTGATGAGCCGATGAGCTCTGAGGGAACTCGGCCGTCATTTGTTCATGAAGGGCTTATTCTCACATGAAGCTGATCACATATTAGGGTTTTAAAAAGAACAATGCATGGTCTCTGCTGTCAGGGAGTTTGTACCTGTGAAAACAAGACATATGACAAATGGAAAACCAAGAAGGATTAAAAAGCAGCTTCCGAGCCCTCAGAAGGAAGCATCCTATGAAGGAGTGCCAGCTGAGTGTTCAAAAGAACAGGGTCTTAGAATTCACAGAGGGACTGATTACAGTGTGCTGATTCATTGCTCAGGAAGCATCCACCAGGTATCATTTCCAGAGCTCTTTTTGGGAAAATAGAAGTGGCAGTAGCTGGAAGCTGGAATGAATGAGGCCAAGGTCATAGGAGCCATGTCTTATAACAAGGACTAAAAAAAATGTTCCTCAGTCACACACTGTAGCCTCTATGTTGGGCAGCACAGAGGGCCTCGGAGCCCAAGGCAAGGGTGAGAGAATGCCAGGAGGCCCACGTGGCAGACCCTCTGGGACTTCTGCTGAGATAAATGGAATGAAAAGGACACACGTTGCCGGATCAGTGCCCTACACAGCTGACCACAGGACCAGCCCTCACCTGCCCCCCTCCCACAGCTCTGTCAGCATCAGCTCTTAAGGGGCCCCTTGGCTCATTCGATCCAGCCCAGGTCAGCGGACTCGTTATAGGAAGTACAGCCGAGTTCCACTGTGGCTGAAGTCCGAATCTGAAGTTGCTCCTCCATCTCCGCAGGGACACAGAGGTAATCTCTTATCTCTGCCTTCCTCTGGTCATCTGCTTCTTTCTGCTCTTTTTCCATAACCAGACATTCTCTGCCTGCATATCAAGGTGCATGTGGTAGGAAGTGGCTGTCTCAGCCCCAACCCTCTTGGGTCTCTCAGTTACAATGCCTGGGACAATCCTCTCTGGATTACCATTCTAATTCTCAAGATGAAGAATCTCCTAGCTCATCCAAGGTCCGTATCTAGCTCAGGTCCCATCAGCTGAGGCCAGAGGATGCTCTATCCCTTCACCAGGGCCTTTGGGGAATGGCCAGTTTCCAGAGAAGGGAGTGCGGACAGAACCTTTTTTCCCAGAAGCCTCTACTACATTGCTGCTGCTATCAGAGCAGGTCTCGTCTTCTTAACCACCCACAGGCAGAGTAGACACCTCTCCTGCTGAACTGTGATCCATGAATTCCTGAGGTCAAGAACCAGGTCCCAGAGCTGTTTCTGCATCCCCAGGACCAGGCGTGGAAGACAGAACATGGAACATTTTAGGTGTTCTATAAACTTTTGTAGATAGAGGCAGTGAATGAATGGTCACTCAGGGCAATCCGCCCAATGAAGAGGGCAAGAAAGTTAGCACAGAGAGTGAGGCGTGGGACTGGGCTTTATCCCCACTGCTCTGTCCCCTACTCAGCCCTACAGAAGACCAAAACCCACTGGCTGTAGAGCAGAGTGACATTTGCTGTGTGATATTCATTTTTTTCACACACATTTCCTATTAATTAGCACAACTCTTCCTCAGCACATAAATTGGCAGGCACCTGCAGAATCAGAGCACTTTGACTATCTGCCAACTGTCCATCTTGTGCCTCCTTGGCACAGTGTTCCGCGTGTGAGTGCCGGCCACCCGGCTGTGCTGCCGAGGAAATGACACTGGCCTTCTGCTTTGACAGGAATCTCTCCACCTCTGCTGCTCTTTCCACATCATGGAGTTTACTCTTGGCCATTCCCAAAGTTCAGGACCAGTTGGTTCTCAGGAAGGAGCTTGTTGTATGGGGGAGGAGTTATCTTCTGAAGCAGGGTCCTGTCACATTCAGCCCCAGCGTTAGCGGGGGTGGGTGGCATGGGTGCGGGGAGGGAGTGTTAACCACCAACCAGTTAACAGACTCGCCACCCGCACGTTTATAGGAGTTTCCATTTACAGAAAGCCATCTTGTCCTTACAGTGGAGTAGACAATGACCCTTGACTTCAGGTTAGCCTGAGTACTTGACTCCTCTCTTTCATCCTTTCTGGAGAGTTCTCCCCAACTTCACAGAGCTCTTTTTGCTCTGAATGAGAAGTCATTGTCTTCAGCTGAATGCTGTAGTTCACATGATTAAAATTTGGATTGCACTTCGCGGGAGAGGGTGACTGGGTAAATAGCAAACCCAAAGTTCCTCATCTTTGAAAAATCAAATAAATCCAAATTTAAAGACATTGTTCTCATTTCCATTCACTTTGAAATAGAGCGCGTTGAGATGTGTTTACACAGGACTTTCAGTTCACCCTCCTGGAGAACGTCCTGGTTTGGGGCTTTTAAGGGAGAGGAGGTCATGGTCAGGTGCTAAGATTCACACGGGGAATATGGGGGAGGCATCCAATGAGTCCCGGGTGTATTTGGCTCCGATCGCAAATGCCTTTTTAAAATCTCCTTTTGAAAAACACAACTTTTTATATTTATAGCCAATCTCTCAGAATTATTAAATACAATATAATGCTTTTTTGGGATATGTTGTGGATATTTTAAAATGGTCAGAGTTCTTCTAATTGTTGGCTGTAAAAATCTGCAGACACATGTTTTTTGTTAAGACATAACCTCACACATCATCCATTCATTACACATTACTGACTCTGCACCCTCTGTTAGCAGCTGGAGAAAGAAATGGAAAGTTGAATTGAAAATGAATTTATATGTTCCTTTAGCTTGGCTAATTAGCTGCTGAAATAATGTCCCCAATTCTTAATGGGTTCTCCACTTGATGGGTAAGGCAGATGCCGGAGATGAGGTGACAGCTCAAAAAGGCACCTGGCTTATGATAATGTTTGTCAAAAACATGACAGGAAAAAGCAGGTTGGAATGTTCTATCTGCCAACAAACTAGATGCTGCCAAGCCTGGAGGCAGTTGACGGACAGCCTGTTTAAGCTGAGGCCGCTTACATAATAATAGGACTATTTTGTATTCTTGATAATGCTAATGTATGCAAATTTACCAGTAATATATTCCTTAGACTGCTGCGGACCAGAGGGCTGACTCTGCATACAAGGGAACCTGAAGAACCCTGGGATGGAATCTGAAGCTCTCTGAAGGACTGTACAGGATGCTTTTTCTTAAATTGTAAATTATCCATGTTGTGCTTTCAGTTCTATTAATTAGCATTGCCACTGTCAACTTTCTGAGGCCACTTCTAGTTTGCAATGGTCTTTCTTTTTTTTTTCTTTTGGAAACTAAAGATCTTATTTAAATGGGATCTTGTACATTTCTGGTATTTAAAAGCCCATGGGAAGTTGATTCAGAGGGTCTCCATTGTCTTTTCCTCAGATAGTCCAAAGTTCCTAAAGTTCATTTTATGACGTCAGACTTCCCCAGATGGCTGGGAAGTATGTTGAAGGTAGATATTGTCATTCGCATTTTGTAGAAGGGGACTTGAGGTACAGAGAAGTCGTGACCACCACCCAGTTGGTATTGGAGCCACAGGTAGAATCTGCTTCTCTGACTTCTGGTTAAACACTTTTTAGATCCTGCTCACTCCATCACCGCTTGGTGATGCCAGATAAGTGCCTCGGACCATACAGATGTGGGCCATGCAGTTGGAATCATGGGTTGGAGCTGGAGAAGGGATGTAGACATCTGTTTCAGACGTGGTCAGGGCAGGGCAGAGCTCAGCTCCAGGGCCTTTCCTCACAGAGCCGTCTGCTACCCTTTCTTCCAGTTCTCTCTTTCCATCAGTCACCAGACTACAGTGTTCACTGAGTTCCTGAAGAGAGTTTGACCCTTTCCAGCCTATTGCTGCTCTTTGAATACAACAGAATGTTAGAGAGGATGGTTACCTCAGAGAAAGGCCAGCTCAGACTTTTCAATTTGTGGAAATTTTATGAGGAGTTTGGTCTAGAGTGTTTAAGCAATTTGCCTGGTGAGGCTGCAGCTCTCGTATGTAGTGCATAGCAGTGCCTGGGCCTCAACACACATCTTGGTTCTTCATCTTTCTTCGTTTTTTAGTGATTGCTATTACAGCTAGTTTTGGTTGAGTACCTTCTATATGTCAAGCACTACATGGCATTTAGTCCCCACCATGATCCTCAAAACGGGCCACATTATCCTCATTTTGCAAATAAAGGAGCCACAACTCAATGAGGTTAAGGAAGTTGTCCTTGCAACTGGTAAGTGACAGATCAGGGACTTCAGTTTACAGAGCTGGCTCGAGAGCCCCTGGTCTCACCGATTATTCTTTCTGGCACATTTCACTCCTGCTCTGAAGGGAATGATACTGTTGCTCAAGGGAATGATACTATTGCTCACTATCAGGATGGCCTAGAAATCTTATCATATATTTGCCATCAATTTACAGAGGGATGTTGTGTAACAATGATTTCTTCTAAAAATACCGAAGTCCAGGCCCCTCTTGCAGATATTTTGATGGAACAGATTTGGGCTGGTACCCAGGGAAAGTTTTTAAAAGCTTTCCAGGTAGTTCTAGTGTTCAACTAGGGTTGGGAGCTAGGGTAGGGTGTTAGAGACAGGAGAAACCTCATTGCCAATGACTATTCTGGAATCCAGGCTGATCGTGGGTTCCCAGTTGTGCTTTTCATCATTACCATCCCTCCTATTGCTGTCAATCATACAATACAAGGCATTAGGAGCAGGCCGAGAAAAGGGTTAGTCTTTTCTCGTGCATCACACTGTCACCATGATTCCTTCGCACTTACAGTTATCTTACTATGGATCTTAACTTTGTAGAGAAACACACTGATGCCTCAATCTGTTGCGTTCCCTGGCTACTTAAGGCTTCAAAAAGTGATGTGGTATGAAAGAAAGGGGAAGGAAGCCTCGTTCCATCCTCAGAGAGGTTCCAGTGTGTTTCCAGACAAACAGGCAAGAAATTAAAATCTCAGCATCCACTGAGCTTGTGTGTATTACCCTCACCCAGAAACTGCTTCAGGAGGTTTGTCAGGGAGAAAACAAGCAGAAAATTCAGTGTGGTCTCTTCGCCTGGCAAGCATCTTGTCCTTCCCCCCCGTTGTCTGGCAGAGATGAGGCAGTAACATGGCCTCTGGTCCAGCAAGCGAGTGGCATGCCCATTAGCACTGGGGAGGGGAGAAGGCACATTTCTAAAAATTTTCCCATCACCTTTCAGGATCTTGCCGTCCAGGTGGTGAGGGCTCCCTGCAGCCGTGGCACAAACCTTTACCACTAGGGGGTGCCTACACATCTCAGATAGCTTCCAGGCAAGCGGCCTTTCAAGATGTGAGCAGTGTTCTCTGATAGAATGGATTCCCGGCTATAAGCTCGAGGTTATAGTTCTAGCTATTCTAAGCATAAGCTTACAAATGCTTCTACAGGATTAAATGAGGTCAGCTTGAACCCTTCCAAGAGACTCAGCAATTCTTTTCCTCGCCCTGCTGCCAACCTAGCAGACCCTCCCAACCCGAAACCTCACACTTGCCTTTTTATGGGCAACTCTCTCAGCTGCGAGTGGGGTGGTTGGAGTTGGGGGAGGGTCCTAACCTAGGCCCTACTTGTTGTCGACTGGATAACTGGTAGGGGCAGCGGTGTTGAGGGTGGGCATCCCTCTTAGGATCTCTTGCTGGATGTGGGTTTTCAGAATGTTTGGTGAATATCTAGCTGGCTAGCTCCATTTCTCTCACATGTTTGTCCATGTCCTTTCCTGTTCCATCAAGGACAATGACAGTAAACTCAAGGAACTGGCTCTAAGAGGAAACCAGGAGGAATGCTAAGCAGAGCCAGAACTAGGGTGAGGCAAGAGATGCATCTAGGCAGCCCAGTGCTTGCACCACCCCAGAGCGCATGCCTCCTTTCGTTTTGTGCCCCAGGCAACTCTCTTGCCAGAACTGCCATTGTGGGAGGTCCCCAGCCGCACTGAGAAACAGCCAGCTATTTGTTTTCTGTTGCTCTTAAACCTCTCACTCCATTTCTCTCTACCTCTACCCTCCAGAACCTATATGTCTTCCTGCTTATTCCTGTTAAAGTATTGGTTGATAAGAATCAACAATGACTTCCTAATCAGATGTTTCTAGAATAAAAGTAGCTAACATTTATTCAGTGCTTACTATATGCCAGCCACTCTTCTAAATGCTTTGCAACTATTGGCTCACTTAATTCTCTTAACGATATCATGATGAAGGTATCTATTTTACAGATAAGGTAACTAAGGGACAGAGAGGTTAAGAAGCTTGCCCAAGGTCACACAGTTAGATGGCGGAGGCTCAATTTGAATCCAGGGAGTGTTTACCCCAGGGCCTGCAATATTAGGCATTACACCTTGCTTGAGGTACTGAAAAGCCTTCAGAGATGCTAAACACTGCATTTTGAGTTTCCAGGGGGCAAAGAGAGGTTGTGATTTGATGTTTTTAATTGAGAACTCCAGAAATCACAAGTGATGTCTACTTGGTCGACTGGCCAGGGCTGAGAGCTACTGCCTTTGGCTTACATTTGAACAGATTGCTTTCGTTCTCCTGAATAAATGGTTTGGCATCCTTATCACTGCTTTATTACAACCGTAAACACTGAGTCCGCTTAGATCTTATTCCTATTCTGAGCAGGTTCCCAATAGATGGTTGTGAACCCCAGAAGGGAGGAGTCACATCTTATTTATCTTTGTATTTCCACGGTCACTAGCCCTTGTGCTTAGTAGGTGCTCACGAAATATTGGTCCATTGGAATTCAACTCGTTAGTCTGTATCTGCCACCTGAATTACCGACCACGGCACAGCCGTCCTTCTGGGACAGCAGGTAACCCCGTGTTTTTCCTTCCCCGTTCTTCTTCCCTATTGCTCATCTGCTTGCAGGGGCAGCATTTTTTCTTTATTCAGATTTAACGTATGGGGGTTGGTTCTCTCTGATAACTGTGACAGAGAACATATTATGCATTTTTGATTACATCTTTTAAATGTGTATGTAGAAAGAACTGGAAAATCTACCCTCATTTCTAATTGCTTGCCTTCAATTTAAAGAGTAAACTAAATCCTGTCCTCTCTCAATCTCTTTTATCTATCATTTCAGCTGCTTTTCTCTGCCTCATGTTTCCTTTTCCCCGTGTATCCTTTTAGGAGCACTACAGATCATTCGCTTTTTGTTCCTCAACCTCTGACCCCCAGCTTTTCAACAAACTTAATTCCCATTCAAATATGAATGCAACGATTGAAGCTCATTGACCAAATGCTCTAAGCTCAGGAATCCTCAGCAGGAACTCGTTTCTCCTGAACAACTGAGTCTCTGAGAGACCCTAGATTCCTAGAATAGGGCAGAATCTGCTTCAGGAAGGAAATTTGGTTTTATCCAGAACAAACCTGGACCCCTAATCTGACCCAGAGCAGCCAGGATTCTCAAGACCAAGGCTGACTCTGAGCACAACTGCTCCCTTCAGATCTGTGGGTGAAGTGGACTCACCTGGGGTTTGCCATCATTCCAGCCCATACCTGCCACGGACAGCACAGTGTCTTCATCTCTCCCTGCCAATATGGTTCCAACACATTCAAGGTAAAATTCCTAAAACCACTTCCGCCATATGGCCATATCCGATCAACCCAAACATCTCTGAGTTTTTCTTTAGTCTATATCCCATTATCATCTAAGTCCCAAAATTTAATTAAAGACTTTTCCAGACTTCTTCCAAAGAACTGGAATATTTTTAGAAACTTTTCTGAAACAAATGGATTTGTGAGGATCTGGAAGTCATATAAGAGATTTCCTACAGCTGTAGATTTTAAGTGAAGTTTGGCTTTTATATTATATTGATCACCTGTGACTCTGGCTTCATAAAAACTCCCCAGACTCTGTGTGTGTGATGTTTTTCTCTCCAAAGACTCAGACCTAAGTTTCCTAGGGTCCTCCTTCTGCATATTGCTGTGCTCAGATCATCTGTGATGGTCAGCAACAGGCCCAGGGTGAGAGTCTTCCCAAAAGGGACCCTAGGAATTTAGCTACATTTTAAGAAGCTCCATCAGCATCCAGAAACACTTCACCCCACCACACAAGGGGTCAAGTCTGCCACTCGCAAAGGCACGTTCTCCAGGCCTGGTTTTGGGGCACGGGTCCTGAAATTCTTTCCATTCTGTACTTGTGTAACCTTCCTCGTTATGCATCTGCCCTGCAGCCTATGCGACCTCCCTTTACCTGAGCTGGGGTTTCAGGACTCAGGAATTTTCCACTCTGTCCTTTTATAGGCTTTCCACCGGCAGGCCTGGGCTGGCACGTCATACAAGGCTAGCTTCTTCACCCTACCCCCTCTCTATTTCTTAAAGGCTTTGCTTATGGTGCTCCACAAATGCTTCCACTGACTAAATTGAATCTGGTCAACGTGAATGCTGGAGGGATGATTAAATGCATGGAACCATTTAATAAATACTGCATTTGAAAACGATAGTTTTTCTGATCTTCTTGTGACAATGATTAACCTCTTTGAATGTTTCTTTATGCCTGTGAATAGGTTATCAAAATGGATTGAGCATATTTTTATCCAAGTCATTATTAATATCGGAAATACAGTTATTTTTAGTTTGTTATGGAAATATCCTTAATTGGGAAAGGTAGCTTAAAAAACAACCACCACCACCACTAACCAGAGCATAACAATTGGAAAAGCATTTTGATTAATTCTTTTATTTTTCTTCTGAGAGGCATGGAAAATAATAGGAGAGAGAAAGTGGGGAGGGCCACTCATCAGAAAAACGTTTTAAGAAATTTGCTGGCTTCTATTTCAGGAAGGTTTACATTGACTCTGCTAACACAGACAAATGAAGGAAAAGGAAATGTGGCTCATTAGTTGGTGTTTTTCAGAAAGGCTGATTGATAATATTTTCATGGATTTGAGATAATCAAGGACAGAAAGCAATGTCACAGGATGTGAGTTAGTCCCCGTGACGATGGGGAATGCACTGATAGAGGCCTGCTTTCTGTCTGTTGTGCAGTATGTCCCTCCCGCACGGGGTCCTTGATCCTGCTGCCTCTGACTCTTTCATGTGACTTTGACTCCTTATTTGTGGGGCTTTTTCTGAGATACTTTTGCTGATATGGGCATGCTGTATGTATACAAAGGAGTTTGCTAGAAATAGGTGATTCAGGGTATGACACAGCCTTCCTCCTCCTATGGAGGGGTAGTGGCCTTATTCAAGACAGCTGATATTAGGTCTTAGTGTTTCTATACAAGTCACTGGTGGTCTTCCTTTCTAAAGGGTAAAAATCTATGTCACAGAGCCCAGATAGAAAAGTCATTGCATTTTACCAGATAATAGCGGCATTCCCAATTTGAGGGGTTCTTCCAAGCCTCAGTTCACCACGTTTAGGTGGATGAGGTGAGGTAGGAAGTTGAGCAATGAATTGTCAGAGCCAGATTCATGTATTATTTTGCTCAGCATTTTCTTTTGGTGAGGAAGGTTTGCTCTGAGCTAACATATGTTGCCAATCTTCCTTTTTTTTTGGCTTGAGGAAGATTAGCCCTGTGCTAACATCTGTGCCAATCCTCCTTTACTTTGTATGTGGGTTGCCTCCGCAGCATGGCTGATGAGTAGAGTAAGTCTGCACCCAGGATCTGAATCCGTGAACCCAGGCCTCTGAAGCAGAGCACATGGAACTTTAATCGCTTGGTCACTGGCCGACACCCTGCTCTGTGTCTTTTTTAAAAAGCTAGAATCATTTTTTTGCTGGCTGTAAAAGTAGTAATTCTAACTGTAGAAAATACAGGTGAAACATAAAGAATAAAATTAAAATCCCACACAATATCCCTGTTATTCAATTTTGGTGTCTTTCCTTCCAATCTTCTGTTCTGAAAGCAAAAATATAAGTATTTGACAAAATTTCAGTACATATATATATGATTTCTATTATAAGATTGGAATCACGCCCTACATACAATTTTGTATCTTCGTTGGTTTCACTTAGCATTATAAAGTGGCATCTCCTGATGTCTTTAAATATGTCTCAAAAGTGTAATTTTCAGCAGCTTATAATAGTCCACCGTGTATGACTATATTAAGATTTATCTAACTGGTCTCCTACTGGTCAACATTTCTGTTGTTTTTATAGTTTTTACAGTTATAAGGCAAGGATCAATAGCTTTTAGGTAAATCTTATATTCTCAGTCTCAGTCCTTACTGTAGAGTTTTAGAAGGATGACCACTGGGCCAGGTGGTGGGAGAGCTTCTGCATATATATCTTGCCCAGTTTCCTTTGAGGAAGGTGGTTGCAATTCAAAAATCCACCTGCGGTGTGTGAGGTCCTGGCCCACTGCAACTTCTTTAGCATTCCGTGTGTGTGTGTGTGTGTGTGCGCGTGTTTATGTGTGTGTAAACTTACCTCTGCAAATAGATGAGATAGATAAAAAGATCTGGTGTCTGATTTTTTTCATTAAAAATGTTTTCCCCAGCTTTATTGAGATATAATTGACATGTAACTGATGGTGTCTGATTTTTAACTTGCCTACTTATAACTAGTAAGGTTGAGTACTTTTACGTAGATATTTGGATAGATCAAATGATCAGCTGTGAACCTGAATTATATTCATTTTTCTAGTGGATTTGTAAAACTGTTAAAACAAGATTTGTACGTATATTTTTAAAAATTTTTTAAAGATTGGCACCTGAGGTAACGACTGTTGCCAATCTTTATTTTTTTTTTTCTGCTTTATCTCCCCCAATCCCCCCTGGTACATAGTTTTAGATCTTAGCTGCAGGTCCTTCTAGTTGTGGCATGTGGGACACCCTCTCAACGTGGCCCAACAAGCAGTGCCATGTCCCCGCCCAGGATCCGAACCAGCGAAACCCTAGGCTGCTGCAGCAGAGCTGGCGAACTTAACCACTTGGCCATGGGGCCAGCCCCTGTATGTATATTTTCTGCCTTTACGTTCCTTCTTTTTTTTTTTTTAAAGATTGGCACCTGGGCTAACAACTGTTGCCAGTCTTCCTTTTTTTTTTAAGGATTGGCTTCTGGGCTAACAACTATTGCCAATCTATTTTTTTTTTTGTCTGCTTTATCTCCCCAAACCCCCCTGTAGACAGGGGCATATCCTAGTTGCATGTCCTTCCAGTTGTGGGATGTGGGACGCCGCCTCAATGTGGCCTGACGAGCGGTGCCATGTCCGCGCCGAGGATCCGAACCCTGGGCCGCCGCAGCGGAGTGCGCGAACTTAACCACTTGGCCATGGAGCCGGCCCCTTTACGTCCCTTCTTATAGCTTTGCACATTCAGGAGTTGGTACTGTATACGTACATTGAGATGAAATGTAAATCACAGAATTATTGTGGTATTTAAGAACTAATCAGATCATACAAGCAGAGCACGTAGCAGCAGGAGAAGCTTGGGAGGGAGAGCCTAAAGCTGGCAAGGAAATAATGGTTTTGTTGGAGGACCTGAGACTAGATGACAAATGTGAGAAGGAAATTAATAATTCTCTCAATTCCTTCATTTTATTATCCTATTCCAATTAATCCAGATGCCATCCGTGAGGCAGACAGCTTCTATATACATAACCACCTGGGAAGCTTAGAACAGAGTACTTAAGAGCACAGGTTTTGCACCCAGCACTGGCTTTGGGCAGGCGTTTTCTACTTATTCCAAGTGACCTTGGGCAAAGATTACTTAATCTCTCTTAGCTTCGATTCCATCCACTGCTATATGGGGATAATAATACCTACCTCACTGTATTGTTTTGTGAATGAAAAGAAAGAATTTATGTAAGCCCTTAGCACAGTGTCTCTGATACAGAATAGGAACCTGATAAATAGCAGCTGTAACTGTGATCACCTGGGAGCATGAAACGTCATCTGCTGCCAGCATCTTGTACTAAGGTCACTGTACCGTGTCTCTGTGTCATTCTTGGATGTAAAATGATGGTGAAATAAGCCTAATTCCTGCTTCTCTTTAATGCAAATTTAGCCATGTGCCCTGTTAGCTGGTTTAATTCAGCACTCACCCCTATTATGTTTCAAGTGATGCTGTTTTTCTGAACCCAGAAGCCAATGAAAATGACCCAACTAGAGGAAATGCAATAAAAAGGACCTATCACCCAACAAGATACCACTATATACCTATTAGAATGGCTAAAATTTAAAAAGACTGACCATACCAAATGTTGGCGTGGATGTGGAGGAAATGGAACTCACATACATTTCTGATGGTACAATCACTCTGGAAAACAAATTTAGCAGTTTCTTTAAACGTTAAGCCTGCACCTACCATATGATCCAACCATTCCACTTCTATATTTTTACCCAAGAAAAAAGGAAATATATGTTCATACAAAGACTTGTACACAAATATTCACAGCAGCTTTCTTGGTGATAGCCCCAAACCAGACACAAGCCAAATGTCCATCAACAGATGAGTGGATACACAAATTTCAGCACATCCATACAATGGAATACACTCAGCAATAAAAAGGAACGGAGTATTGGTACACAAAGCAACATGGAGGAATGTCAAGATGATTATGCTGAGTGAAAGAAATCAGACAAGAAAGGGTACACCTTATCTGATTCCATTTATATAAAACTTTAGAAAATGCAAATGAATCTATACTGACAGAAAGTAGGTCAGTGGTTGCTTCAGTGCGGGAGGCAGGAAAGGATGGGAGGAAGAAATCACAAAGGGGCACGAGAAGACTTGAGGGGGATGGATATATTCACTTGATCGTACTGATGGTTTCAAGGGGGCATGCATATTCAAGACTCATCAAATGATACACTTTAAATATACTCCATATATTGTATGTCAATTATACCTCAATAAAGCTGTCTTAAAAAAAGTGATCAATTAGATATCAGTGTGTTTTATTCATCCTTCACGCACATTAGTCTCTGGATTTGACTAGTAGATATGACAACGGACAGGGATGCAGACCCAGAGGTGTCTGACTCCACAGGCTGGGCTTTAACTGAGTCACATATTTCTTGTGATCAACAGTGTTGGGATCCTTGAGCCCATGCCTTTTGGCTCCTAAAACAGTTCTGTTTCTAGTTATTTTGGATTTCTGTGGTTTAGACTAAGTTTTAATCATAGAAATCACATACACAGGCATACTTAAATATGCAAATATGAACCTTTTAAACTTGCTTATCTACAACTACTCCCAGCTTTGCTTTCCACTCCTTTTGCTCCCATGAGGCAAAACCAACCTATTTGAATATTAGACACATTACTATTAGTCAAGGGATTTACCTGAGGGAACTCAAGAACAGAGGCAAAAATAAGGACATTTACATATGATACATGGAATTCAAATGCTTCCCAACGACAAAGTCCCTGTTGAGATTGACAGCAGCTATCCATCTGTTTTCTTTAGCCATTTCTTTTTGTCCTCCTGCTTTATTAGCACTGTCCTTTCATGGAAAAGAGCTAATACCCAGTCAGTCCTTCGAGATCCTGCAGGAAAGGACTGGGCTCCCGGGGATAACTCTGACCTAAGGCAGACCCTCCCCACAGAGCCCGAGTGGGAGCCCAGAGCTGCACTGGCCTGGGCAGGCTGCAGCCCTTGAGCTCAGCCTCGTCTCCCTCCTTCATGGTTTGGTGGGCAAGGAATCTGGTTGTCATGGCAACTTCCAGCAGCCATTTCAGGCTGGAGGGAACATTCCCTAAGGCTCCTCTCCATCTGTGTGTCCTTGGCGATTTCCCTGCCTTGGTGAAGTAGGTGGGGAACCACTTCCTCCAGGGATCTCCCCCTGCTCACCGATGGTAGAAATGGGCAGGGGAACTGCGTTGCCATGGCAGCAACTCCACTAGCTCTTCCATTCGAAGAAAGTCTGGCTCAAGGGATCTGCCTGGTGCTCCCCATGGCAAAGTCAGCGAGGAACTGCATTCTCTTAATGGTTTCCACTCTGTCTTTCCAAGAGAGGGGCTGGCTTTGTGGGATGGCTGCTGGGGGATGGGCAGGGAATTTGGCTGAAGAGGTCTTCCCAGACACCTCACTACCATGGTAACATTCCCAGTAGGAGGGACTAGCAGGTGTCTCACTAGCTAAGCCCCAATGCCAACTTTCAAGTCTGTTCTTGTTCCTCTCTGCTCCTTTTCTTCTTTTTCACAACCCCCAGGGATTCTGCCGGCTTCTCTCCTAATTCTTGAGATCGATCACTGTGATTACGTCTTTCCTCTGCAAGAGACCAGTTCATTTCAGGGTGGGATGCTGTCTCTAGCCATGCTCACCTTCCCTGCTGTCCACCAGAATTGCACAAAAAATTCCTCTCTGAAAAAAGGCAGGTTTTGTGTGCAAAATAATGCGGATAGAGGGGAACCACAAGAAGAATAATCATGGGAAAGTTGAACCAATTCTGTAATGTGTAACTGTGTTCATCCATGTGAGGGCGTCCTTTCTCTTCAACCTCAGACTCTCATCCTATTCCTAGACCTGGAGCCTTTTGTGGGAACAAAGGTGGCTTTTTGTTTTGTTTGTTTTTAAGTTAATAGACTTTATTTTTTTGAGGAGCACAGTTTCCTTCACACTCTCCCAGCGTTAACATTAACATCTCTCCTATTATTAACATCTTGCATTAGTGTGGTACATTTGTTACAATTGACGAGCTAATATTGATACTTTATTATTAACAAAGTCCATAGTTTACATTAGTGTTCACTCTTTGTGTTGTACATTCTATGAGTTTTGACAAATGTATGACATTTATGCACCATGACACCATTACAGTATCATACAGAATAGTTTCACTTCTCTAAAAATCCTCTGTGCTCTGCCTATTCAACTCTCCTTACTCTTAAACCTTGGCAACCACTGGTCTTTTTTCTTTCAATTATTTTATTGAGGTCGTATTGGTTTATAACATTGTGTAATATCAAGTGTGCATGATTATCTATCAGTTTCTGTATAGACTGCGTTTTGCTCACCACCGATAGTCTAGTCTTTATCCATCACCATACATATGTACCCCTTTACCCCTTTTGCCCACTTTCCCACCATTTTCCCATCTGGTAACCACTAATCTGTTCTCTTTGTGCATGTGTTAGTTTATCTTCCATGTATGAGTGACATCATATGGTGTTTCTCTTTCTCTGTCTGGTTTATTTCACTTAACAGAATTCCCTCAAGGTCCATCCATGTTTTTGCAAATAGGATGATTTTGTCTTTTTTTTTACAGCTGAGTAGTATTCCATTGTATATATATATATCACATCTTCTTTATCCATTCTTCTGTTGATGGGCACTTGTGTTGCTTCCACATCTTGGCTATTGTGAATAGTGATGCAATGAACATAGAGGTGCACAAATCTCTTTAAATTGTTGATTTCAAATTCTTTCAATAAATACCCAGTAGTAGGATAGCTGGATCATATGGTATTTCTATTTCTAATTTTTTGAGAAGTCTCCATACTGTTTTCCACAGTGGCTATGCCAGTTTGCATTCTCACCAGTGGTGTATGACGGTTCCTTTTTCTCCATATCCTCTCCAACATTTGTCGTTTTTTGTCTTGGTAATTATAGCCATTCTCACAGATGTAAGGTGATATGTGATTGTAGTTTTGATTTGCATTTCCCTAATAATTAGTATGGTTGAACATCTTTTCATGTGCCGGTTGGCTATCCGTATATCTTATTTGGAAAAATGTCTATTCATATCCTCTGCCTAGTTTTTGACTGGGTTGTTTGTTTTGTTGTTGTTGAGTTGTATGAGTTCTTTATGCATTTTGGAAATTAACCCCTTGTTGGATGTGTGATTTGCAAACATTTTCTCCCAGTTGGTGGGCTGTCTTTTCATTTTGTTCATGGTTTCCTTTGCCTTGCAGAAGCTCTTTAGTCTGAGATAGTCCCATTTCTTTATTTTTCTTTTGTTTCCCTTGCCTGAGTAGACATGGTATTCAAAAAGATGCTGCTAAGACTGATGTCAAAGAATGTACTACCTATATTTTCTTCTGGGAGTTTTATGGTTTCAGGTCTTAGAAGAAATAGAGAATCCGAATAGACCAATCACAAGTCAAGAGACTGAAACAGTAACCAAAAACCTCCCCCAAAACAAAAGTCTAGGACCAGATGGCTTCTCTGGAGAATTCTCTGGAACATTCAAAGAAGATTTAATACCTATCCTTCTCTAACTATTCCAAAAAATTGAAGGAGATGGAACTCCTTCTAACTTATCCTATAAGGCCAACATCACCCTGATATCAAAATCAGACAAGAACACAAAGAAGGAAAATTACAGGCCAATATCACTGATGAACATAGATGAAAAAATCCTCAACAAAATATTGGCAAACCGAATACAGCAATACATTAAAAGGATCATACACCATGATAAGGTGAGATTTATACCAGGGACTCAGAGATGGTTCAACATCCACAAATCAATCAATGTGACAAACCACATTAACAAAATGAGCAATAAAAACCACATGACCATCTCAATAGATGCAGAGAAAGAATTTCAACAAGATCCAACATCCATTTATGATAAAAACTCTCAATAAAATGGGTATAGAAGGAAAGGACCTCAACATAATAAAGGCCATATATGACAAACCCACAGCCAACATCATACTGAATGGTGAAAAACTGAAAGTCATCCCTCTGAGAAGAGGAACAAGACAAGGGTGCTCACTCTTGGTACTCCTATTCAGCAAAGTACTGGAGGTTTTTGCCAGAGCAATTAGGCAAGAAAAAGAAAAGGTGACTTTGATGTTTGTACACCTGGGTTTGAATCTTGTTTCAAGCTATTCCTACTAGCTGAGAAACCACAGGTCAGTCACATGCCCTTTTTGGCAATTTCTTATCTGCAGAAGAAAAGTAAAATGTATTCCTTGCATAATTGTGGTGAGAATCAAGAGAGGTAACATATATGAAATACTTTGCCAATACTCAGGCATTTTACAAATCTTGATAATTTTGGTAATTTTCATTCTCATGGAGGATTCTTAATTGATTGGTTCATTCAATTATTCACTCAGTGAATGAATTATGGAGTCATTCTAATAATTCCTTTAAGGTATGCTACATAACCTCCAGGAGGGTCACTTTCCTCATCTGTACAGTTGGATAACTGTAGTCTCAAAGTATGATTTTGAAGATTAAACGAGATACTGACTGTAAATGTATACTGCAGTGCCAGGCAGAGTAGCTGCTCAATTAATGGTTTATTGTTATCGATTGCCTACTGTATACTCTTCTAGGTTTCTCTTTGGAAGCCTTGAGTCATGCTGCAGGGACTCAGGTCTTCCCCACTATGCTCTCTAGCACTTTTTGTTGTTGTTCTTAGTGCCGTTGAGTTGATTCTGATTTCTAGTGACCCTGCGTCCAGGAGAGCAGAACCCTGCCCAGCTTTTGTGCTATCCTCTCACCTTCCGGGGCTCTATCAGACAATGTTCCCCTGCTAGCACTGTTAATTCTGAGAATTAGCAAAGAAGCATGGGGCTATTAAGAAACCCCTGCAGACAGCAACTGGTTCCAGGATCGAGGTGATCTAAAATGACCAGAGAGGCTACAATACTTGTCAGCTCCCTTTATACTCAATGGAGCATCAGCAAATTGCGCCCTGAATCTTGGAGCAGGCATAGATTGCTTTGGGGAAACCTCCCCTTGGTTACTTCTTCTTCGCTTCTTTGAGTCTTTCTGTCCACATTGACCAAGGGTCAATACCCTTCTGCTGACACCCCTGGGGACTCTCACCCATGCCTGCCCTCCCTCAAGTGGTGCCACCAGCTCTCAGACAATCTCTGGGTCCTCCTTTCCTCCAAGCTCACCTGATCCACTGTCGGCCATTCCTTTTAAGTACAACTCAGTGTTCAGCAGTCTAATCAATAATTTATAGATGAGACATTAAAAAGTAATGAACACTTAAAACGCTGCCCCTCCCAGAAAATACTTTTGCAGTTCAGTTGGGGCTTTCAAAGGCTTCACTCCTAACCCCTTTGTAAAAGCTTTCATGTCTACATCAGCCTGCGGTGACTGAGCCCTCCCCGCCCAGAACTACCGCTAAACTTGGAGCATTTTAGACTTAATTGCGCTTTAATTATTTCGTGTGCTAGTCTGTTCTCCCCAGCGAGATTGTAAATTTCTCAAGGGCAGGAAATTCCTTTGTACTTTTTGAGCTACCGTACTCGGGCCAGCAGTGTTGGGCATGAAGTAGATTCTCGGTAAGAAATTTACAATTGATTTATAATGGTGAGAATTTCCTCAGGCAGGAAAATGTCTTCTAACACATTGAGTTACATTTGGAAAGTCGAATTCTCCTAAACCTCTTTATTGATTTTAAAAACAACTATTTTGGGGGTTCTGTCTCTATATCCTTCTTCCTAAACAACCACACTAGGATAATTCTATTTAAATGAGAATGTCACTTTAAGTGGAGTAGCTTTAAGAGAGTTCTTATAATGGCTTTGTAGAAATTTATATCCGAAGAGGCAGTTGTGGACCTGCGAATATGCTTTATTCAAACTGTCTAATTATTTCTGATAAACCGCTGAATATCTTAGTTCCAGGAAGTCCAAGTTTAAATAGGTCCTATTAAGGGAAGTGATGCATAATGGAATTGCATCTTCCTTATTGATTGGATATTTTTGAGATGTGCCTTTTGCTCAAAACCAAAGGACAGAAATATAAGAAAAGTGTACTCTAAAATAGTTAAATCAGAAAAATAGCAGGTAAAGGAAAAAGAAATGGTAAAATTAGCTTGGTTATCTCAGTTGGTAAAGAAAGTTTTTTTCTCACTCTTATTAACGGGATGGAGAGCATTCCTCAGACACAGGGCCCCTCCAGAAAAAAGCTGCTCGCCTCTGGTTGCCCTAGGTTAGTGAGGGAGTGTTAATAACATCACACAAGGCGTTATCAACTGTCACAAGCATATGCAACAGTAGAGTGGTTCTCAAAACTAATATTCAATGCATCATATTTTTTTTTTTTCCTGGGGGATAAATTAAAAAGCCCTTAGAAGGCAGTGCATTAGCTTACAAGGGTCAAAGTACCATCTGTAATGCCATCCTGTAATAACAACCTCTGTCATGCCAAGGAAGCTGGCTTTCTTCTGAGGGCTGTTTGCACAACTGGGTTATGCCCAGTCACATCATTGGATGACAGCGAGGTAAGGAAGGACTCCAGGATGAATTTTTCCTTCACAAACCACTAAAGGAAAAGTTGAGACCCTTGGGTCATCATATGGGGACAAGAGACTGGGAAGGGAAGAGACATGGCCCCTGGTTGCCCTAATCTCTGTATTCAGAGGATGCGGGTTTAGGATGTAGTGGGTGCTGCGGTCCGTCACTCAGACCCCCGGATCCCCCTTCAAGACTGAGGCCTTCAGTCCCCTGCTTTCCGGGACTGTTGGCTGTTGAAAATTCACCGCTGAGTCCTTCCCAGGCAATTGCCAACAGCTTCAGAGAACCGCCTCGCCCAAAGGCGGGCCCTCCTCTAGGGGAAGCGCATCCAGTGCCTTGTTGACAAAAACTTAGCCCCCTTGCCTCAGTTTGAGCTCTGAAGGGCCGTGCAGCTCTTCTGCTCCCTGCGTGATGATGGCTGAAGCCTGCATTAAGACTGCACTGCAGTTCAACCCATCCCTCTCCCCATCCTCCTTACTTCCCCCCCTCCTGAGTGTTGATCCCAAGAGCACTCCCTACAAACTTGCTCACACGAATCTCCCTCTCAGAATCTGTTTCCTGGGGCATCTAAACTAAGATAGGACATCTTCCTAATTTTGAACTAGGATTGAGACGTTTCTACCAGGGAGTCTGCCTTGGGTCATAAAAACCTGGGAGCTTAAAACTCGATAGGGCAGCATTAGCTAATTTTACAGAGGAGGAAAGGAGACTCAGAGAGATGAAAGGACTGAGGTCACACAGCAGGTCCCACAGTGTGGCCAGGTCTGGAACCCAGCTGTGATGACTTCCAAACCAGGCTTCTTACCCACGTGTGGCCACCCTGACATCTCCACGGCGAGAGGCAGTGGCTGATAAGCAGGTGGCAATGGCTTTGCTCCCTTCAGAGAAGAGAGTGATGAGAGATACTGAACCAATGAAGGGCCAGCCCCGTTCCTGGAAAGGTGTTTGGATTTGTGTTGAGAAGGGGCTGCAAGGAGGTATATTGGTTCCACGGCTGCTGACCTTCCTCCAATTTTTTTATTTTGATGTTGAGGGGGCTATGTTATGAAATAGGTAATAAACGTCACAGAGATGAATGAGGAGCTAAAGAACCTGCTAGGTTTCTATAGCTCAGCTGGTCCCACAATAACAATCTTGGCAAGGCAGGCTGCTGCCAGAGCAACAGCAGTGAAACAATCCTGAGCTCACGCAGTCTGCAGAGTTAGAATGTGTACAAAGCATTCCAATGACCGTACTCTTATTGTGTAGTGGATCATTCTTACAAAATGCTTCACAGGCCCTGATTCATTTCCCCAGATATCACTCATCATATTATGGCCTTCTTTTAGTGAATGAGTCTGAATCTTTCCAGTTTCAGAGGGTCTACCTTTGGTGTACACGGTTGCTTTCCTTTCTGGAAAAATCCCCCCTTCCTACTTCCTAACACAATGTTCATGGGTGGGATTGACTCCTGACCACCCCCACCCTCAGCCAAAGAGGGGGAAGGTTCTGACTGACCTAAACCAATCCACATAATCTCATCCCTGTTGCCATACTGACTGGTTTAGCAATTACCTTCCTATTTCCAAATCTATGCCCATCAGCCCCTGACATTGCCCTAGTCTCAGTGATTAGTTCCAAGGGGTGTGAGAACTAAGTTGGGTCGAGTAGAGCAGAAGACTTTTGGTGGGTGGAGAAAGAAAGGTTTCCTCTCCTCCAAAATGGTACAATGTGGAAATTGGAGGCCTGGGGCTGATGCAGCCATCTATCCATCTTGTCTTACAGGAGTCAAGCCTGAGGATGAAGCTAACACAGAAAGGAAGGCAGAGCAGAGACAAGTACCAAGACTATGCTGGAGTCTTGATCAAACAACATATGAATTTCACTCTATTTCTGGACTTTTCAATGACACCTGCAATGTACGCTCTTTTTTCCTATGTAGTTCGAGTTGGATGTTCTGTTTCTTACAACCAAATGCTTGCAACTTGATAAGCTTCCTGTAGGGGTGGCTTCCTCTCCCCAGGCCCCTCTCCTATGCTGTCCTAATGTGGAACTTCCTAGGGAAAAGCAATTTCAAACAGGAAATAGAATTCTTGCCAAGAGGAAGTCAAGAGTCTAGCTCAGACAGTGTTAATCAGTGGATGTTACCCAAGAGTTTGGTTCAACTTAACCTGGTTCTCAAGGCCTCAAGTTGTAGGTCATGTATGTTGGCCTGTCTAAATACTGAGCTTCCCTAAGTAGTTTACAGTATCTGTGGGGACAGGGGCAATGTGTTACATGACTTGAATATAATCCTACAGTGCTGAATAAAATGTTTTGCACCATATAGGTGCTCAGAAAATGAGAATTGAACTCAAGTAAATTCAACTCCTATCACTGCTATCAGCACATCTTCTAGAAGTTGGGGAGAAAGGACAGTCCCCACAACAGTGTCAAGTTTTAGGATATAAGGTAAACTCCTTTGGCCAGACTACTCCCCTGGTAAATCACTAGAAACTAGCACAGGATCTGGCCCAGATTGGGCAGTTAAATGCTTGTTGAATGAATTCACTTTGAATTTGTAACCACAAAACGCAACTGAGCACTTAATAATTTTCAACAATTCTACTTTTCCATTCTCCAAAAATCCTATTTTATACTTTTATCTTCCTCTCTCTTAACACAGCTCTCTTACAGACTAATTCTCAGCCAATAGCTTTGGGTCAAAAGTGACCAAGAAAAGAGTAGACTTCTTTTGTATTTCCACCAGCAAATCCTTACACCTCTCTCCACCTGCACTCATTTATTCCTTCATGTAACAGATATTTATTCAATATTTACTACAGCCAGGCCCTGTAGATGCAGAAGCAAAAAGGACAGATAAAGTCTCTTCCATGTGTATTCTAGTGGGGAGAGTGGATACAAATAATCAAATAAAACAAAGAAACAAACAAAAAGTGTACTTTCAGATAGTGATTATGTACTTTGGGGAAAATATGTCAGGATAAGGGACTACAGAGGGACTTGTGGAGCAGGGGAGGTGTGGGATTATCTTGGACAGTCAAGGAAAGCCTCTTTGAAGAACTAACATTTAGGGCTGGTCCCATGGCCTAGTGATCAAAGTTCTGCGCACTCCACTTTGGCGACCTGGGTTCATGGGTTAGGATCCCAGGCATGGACCTATGCCACACATCAGCCATGTTGTGGTGGTGACCCCCACACAAAATAGAGAAAGACTGGCACAGATGTTGGCTCAGGGCTAATTTTCCTAAAGCAGAAAAAAAAAAAAGAAAAAAAGAGGAGGATTGGCAGCAGATGTTAGCTCAGGGTGAATCTTCCTCAGGAAATAAAGAAGTAATATCTAAGCAGGGATCTGAATAATAAGGAAAAGCCGTGTTAAGATTTGTGAGAAGAACAACCTGGCAGATGGAATAGTAAATATAAAGACTCAGGTGGAACAAATGTGGTTTGGTGTAGGAAGAGCCAGGAGATTGGAACACCGTGTGAGAGGAGCTGTAGAAGAAGAGGTCCATAGATTGGGCAGGGGGTGGGTCCTGTAGGGCTAAAGACCCATCTCTGTTTTTCCTACACAGGAAAATGAATGACTCCTCCCACTTGAAGCATTCTTCTCTGTTGGTGACACCAACTGCTACCTGCTTTCCCTCTTGCCTCCATGCCCCTCCATCTCAGTCTTCTTTGCTGACTCCTCCCTTTTTACTGAACCTCTTAATGTCAAAGTGGACCAGAACTCATTCCTTGGACTTGTTCTCTTTCTACATTCTCTTTCTCTTTCTATCTTCTCTCCTCCTTTCTTCTCTCCCTCTGTGTCTCTCTCAGTCTCTTTCTTTCTGATTTTATCCAGTACCATGGCTTTAAATATCATCAACATGGTCACCGGGATGGGACAACCTGGACTTCTCTTAGCCTCAGATTCACATATTTAACTTTCTACTCAATAGCTCCATTTTGATGACAAAATAAGCATCTTGAAATTAACATGTCAAAAAAGCACTCTTGATTCCACCTCATTCCAAACACGTACTTTCTGAAGTTTCCAGGATCTTATTAATGGTACCACTCGGTTGCTCAAGCCAAGAACCTGGGTGTCATTCTTGATTCACCTTTTTTCTTACTGCTTGCATCCAGTCCATCACCTACCTTTGTGGTTCTATCTCCAAAATCTCAAATCTGTCCATTTTACTCCATCTATATTGTTACTAACCCTTCATCTGTCACATCTGCTTTTATCTTGTTTCTCCACCCTTCAAAAGTCTGTCCTTTATAAAATAGATGGAATACTTCCTAAAAACAATAGTAAGTCAGATCACGAGAATTCCTGCTTGATGATCTTTAATACCTTCCAGTAAGTTTTTTTTTCTTGTAGTAAAATTCATGTAACAAAAAATATACCATTAGTATAATGTTTCTCGGTTTATCCAAGTTGTAGCATGTATCAGAATTTCATTCTTTTTTAAGACTGAATAATATTCCATTGTATGTACATAAGACATTTTGTTTATCCACTTATCTGTTGGACGTTTGGGCTGTTTCCACCTTTTGGCTATAGTATAGCCAAATGCTATACAATATTGCTATACAAATGCTATACAAAATATAATGCTGCTACAATATTGGTGAACAAATACCTATTCAAGTTCCTGCTTTTAATACTTTTGGATATATACCTAAAAATGGAATGCTGAATCATATGGTAATGCTACAGTTAATTTTTTGAGGAGCCTCCATACTGTTTTCTACAGTGGCTGCACCATTTTACATTCCCACCAGCAATGCACAAGGGTTCCAACTTGTCCACATCCTTGCCAAGACTTGTTTTTCCCTTTTTTAATAATAGCCATCTTAGTGAGTGTAAAGGGGTATCTCATTGTGGTTTTCATTTGCATGTCCATAATAATTAGTGACTTTGAGCATCTTTTCATGTGCTTATGGGTTATTTGTATATCTTCTTTGGAGAAATGTCTATTCAAGGTCTTTGCCTATTTTTGAGTTGAGTTGTCTGTTTTCTGTTGTTGAGTT
The DNA here is from genome assembly GCF_037783145.1 of Equus przewalskii. NCBI lineage: Eukaryota > Metazoa > Chordata > Mammalia > Perissodactyla > Equidae > Equus > Equus przewalskii. The sequence goes on along the minus strand of NC_091860.1, from coordinate 10,435,792 downwards.
GTAGGACCTCTTTATATATTCTAGATATTAATCTCTTATCAGACATATGATTTGCTAATATTTTTTCCCATTATGTAGGTTGTCTTTTCACTCTGTTGATAGTGTCATTTGATGCACAAAATTTTTAATTTTGATGAATTCCAATTTACCTATTTTATCTTTTGTTGCCTGTGCTTTTGGTGTCATGTCCATGAAATCATTGCCAAATTCAATGTCATGAAGCTTTACCTCAATGTTTTCTTCCCAGAGTTTTATAGTTTTAATTCTTATGTTTAGGCCAATGATCCATTTTGAGTTAATTTTTATATATGGTATTCCAATAGTTTTTAAAATAAAATGCAAACTGAATCAAGTATACCTTTCCAGCTTTATCTCAGCACTCCAACCTCCCCACTCCTCTCCACTACACCCATGATGGCCTCCTTTTTGTATTTTCTTTCCAGCTTTATCGTGATATAATTGACATATAACATTGTGTAAATTTAAGGAGTACAACTTGATTTGATACATATATATATTGCCACATTATTACCATCATAGCATTAGCTAACACCTCCATCCCATCACCTATTTTTAACACACTAAGCTCTTGTCTTATCAGAGCCTTCACACTTGTTCCTTCTGTCTAGATGGAACTTTGCATGGCTGGTTCATGCCCACCCTTCAGGTTTCAGCTCAAACATCCTGTTCTTACAGAGGCTTTGTCTGGCTACTCTGTGTTTTCTAGTTTTTCCTTCTATTCCTCTTCTCACCCTTCCCATGTTATTCTTTTTGTTCCTTGCTGTTTGTTTCCTTTATAACACTTAAAAAATCTGTGAGTGCCCTGTTTATTTGTTTGCTTGTTTCTTGTCCATCTCCTTTCCCATGTGGGAATGTGTCTGCCTGGATCACTGCTAAATCCTCTGCATCCAAGTGCCATCTGGCACACAGTAGGTCCTCAACACAATTTTGATAAATGAATGACTGCATTCAAGAATGAACCATTGAGTGAATGGGAAATTAGCTAAGAGAAGCCCTCAGCCAAGAATTCTCAATTTTTTAAATTATGTCTTCTGCTTAGCCTCAGAACTGTGGAAAAGTATTCTACGTTTTAATGTGGTTAATCAGTCTATTAGTTAGTAATGTCAATTCAGTTTGCTTATTTTCCTTCATGCTTATTTGAGATACTAAGGATTAGGTCTATTTAGGGTCTAAATTGTGCTGTGTTTGGATTTGACTGACTTTGCTTTCCCTCCACCAGCTCTACTGCTCTGTCGTTTCACGTTAAGGACTGAGGTACAGTAAACTATTGGAGGGGCTGATACGTCGGCTTTTCCAGAATGAGGGAGAGATGTATAAGGGGGAATGGGGGTGCTGATGGTCGTGGGAAGTATTCAGAGAAGAGTTTGGTGGGGCAATCTGCCTGCAAGCGATATTCCATGGAAATGGCCCTTTGCTGATTCAACATTGTTACGCTGAAAGAGAAACTATATACAAGGACTTCTAGTGGGGTGTAGGAGGTGATAGTTCTCTAAGCGTTTCATAAAATAACTCAGTCATGATTAACAGGAGTTGGGCAAAGCTGTTTTATTAGGTAACAATCATCTCTTCTGGTGTGACCTTATCTTGGCAGAGAACTGCCGTACCTAAGCAAGAGGAAGAGTGGTCTCTCATTTCCATCAGGCTGAACAGTAGAATAACAAGGGTTCCAGGAAGGCTTCTTATTCCAGACTCTTTGCAAAAACAGAAAGAGTATTTTATGCAGAAGAAGGAACCATGGTTGGCCAGCTGGAAGTGTGTTCTGAGTCTGATGTTGATGTCCATTGGCCCTGTCTTTGGAGAACCTGCACGGAGATGTCTTTATGTGAATTCTTTCAAAATGTGCTCAAAGCTGTGGTTGCCCCTTGCTGTGACTACATCCAAATGGGTTAGAGTGACTAACTAAGTTAGTGGAGAGTTTCAATTGGTTAAGAGCATCTATTTACTATCATTAAAATGTAAACAAGATATATCTTGCTGTTTAAACAACATTGGAGTTTGTCTTTGATCTGATGCCAAGAGAAGAATCGCCCTGGATGCACCTTGCTCCCTCTTCTGAATTCTCTTAGTGCTCTCATTTCATCTGTGCTCCTTCCACTATTTTATTCCCTTATCTTGTCTTCTTAACTACAAGCTCCTATAGGGCAATACCTTGCTTAATTTATCATTGCCTCCTCCACAGCTTACAGTACCAGGGCTTTCAGATACCAAAATTAATAGCAACAATGACAATAATTAACATTTGTTTATCCCATATACTGTGGCCATGTGCCAGGCTCTGTTATTTGTTTGTATTAACTTAATTTTCCCAACCTCTTGAGATATGTACTATTAAAATTCCTGTTATCTGATGAGTAAATGAAGGCACAGAATTGTTAATTAACTTCCCAATGGTCACATAGGAGGTATTTGACCAGGTCATTGAATCCTAGAACCTCTGATCTTAACCTCTATACTATATAATAGATGATGAATAAATGTATGTTGAATGTCACATATGTATGCCTTTGGATGATGAAGGCTATTTGACTCCAGACCACAACAAAACTGGGGCATCTATCTATCTATCTACCTATCTGTCTATCTATCTTCTTTTTTTTTTTTTTTAACAAATTTTGAGTATTATTTAATCTGGATGATTTCCAGATCAAGTGAGAATGAAACTTGATGCTCATTCATTTATTTATATTCAAGTATGAATACTCATATTCATTCATTCATCTGATAACCATTTACTGAATACAAAAATATGTGTCAGGCACACTCACTAGGTATGAGGATGTGATCATGAACAAGAAGAAATATGCTCTGGGTGCTAGTATAGCTTACCTTCAAGGGAGAGTGACAGACATTGACAAAACAGCTATTTTAAGGATCACGTGATTTACTACAAATTGAGATGTTGCTCTGAAGGAAGAAGAAAATAGTCCCAGAGAGCATATAATAGAGGAACCAGATCGGGGACAGGGGTCAGGGAAGGTTTCCATGAAGAAAGCATCTTCTTCTGAAGAATGGTCAGAGCTTTAGCAGGGGGAGGAGGGTGGGAGAGGTGAGGAAAGCAATCTAGACAGCTTGTCAGAGGGAACAGCACGTGTCAAGTCCTGGGCCAAGAGAGATTTTGGTGCATCAGGTTTATACTGCAACCCTGGCCATAGTGAGTGAGCTCACCCTTAAAAAAAACCTATAAATTATTATTTATATAAAACTCCACTTTTTACTATGTATATATAATATGACAAGAATTGAAATCATATGCATTATTGTTCTATAAAATGCTTTTTAAATGTATATATATGAACATTCTTCATGTTCGTATTTCTTATGATTTTTAATGGTAGAATATTCTAGCAAATGTCCCATAATTTATTTAATAAATCATTTATGTGTATACCCAGAAGTGGAATTGCTGGATCATATGGTAGTTCTGTTTTTAACTTTTTGAGGAGCCTCCATACTGTTTTCTATAGTGGCTGCACCAACTCACATTCCCACCAACAGTACACAAAGGTTCCCTTTTCTCTGCATCCTCACCAACACTGGTTATCTCCCATCTTCCTAATGATAGCCACTGTAACAGGTGTGAGGTGATATCTCACTGTGGTTTTGATTTGCATTGTGCACCGTGATACAGCTGCTAATTATGGCTACAGTGCAATCATAGTACAATATAGAAATGTATCAAATTAACATGTTGTACACCTTAAATTTACACAAAGTTGTGTGTGAGATATATTTCAAAAAAGATAAAAAAAATAAATCCTTTAATGTTTCATATTTAGTTTTTCTATTTTTTCACTATTCTAAATAACACTATGATAAATAATTTCGTATAAAACTATTTTGGCATATTTGTAATTGATTTCTTTCTATAAAATTTTGATACATATTGCCCAATCTTCCCCAAATAGTTATACCAATTTATAACTCCACAAATAGTATATGATTACCTATTTTATTCCTTCCTCACTCACCTTGGGATTTTTTCCTTTTGATTTTAAGTCTTTACTAATACAAAATGCAAAAATGGCATTTATTTTTGTTTCATTTTGCTCTCTTGATTACAGATGAGATTGAGTTTTTCTTCTATAGAGTTACCAGCCATGTGCGAATTAGCACTTGATTCTTTTGAGAATAGTCTCTCAGACTGGAAAGGTCTAGCCTCCTAGGGCCGTCTATACATATGATGACTCAGGTTTTGGCCAATTTCTATAGGATCCTCAAAAGGATGTAATAGTCAAACTTTTCTGCTAAATGGGGAATAAAGTCATACATGGTACTGAGCTTCTGCTTGTAGCAGTCTCCTCCATTATCTGCCCCCTTGCCTGAGAGAGTTCCACCTTCCCGGAGGTCACTGCATCTATCGTGGCGTGTCCCATGTCAGTCTGCAGATTAAGGCACACCAGTCAAAAGCCCACATCCAAGCTGGGAAGACATAAAGGAAGGGAGTGAAGGAGAGAGGGAAGGAGACAAGGAAGGACAAGGGAAAGGAGGGAGGGAAGAGGGGAAGAAAGAAACAGATTGCTGAAAATCCCTCCCTGTGCCTTCCACCGTCTATTTCTCCTGCCCCTCTGATGGAAGGGCTCCCACCCTATCTAACTCCATCCCAGGCATGGTTCCATTGCTCCTCTTAGGGTTCTCCTTCTCAGCACAGGCTCTGAAATGTCTTTGTTCTCTTGTCTTAACTTAGTTTGTAAAGTCCTCCCAAGACAGGATCTATTCCGTCTTCTCATCTCCCTTTCTGAAACCTTTTAAATACTCGCTTGACTAAAGTCAGCTCTTCATTTTTCCATTTTAGAAAGTTTCTTCCTATTTATTTCTCTTGACCAGCACTGTTCGCGAAGCTCATGCTAGAACATCCCTCAGTCCTGAGCTGGCATAGGGGAGCTTGGAGGCCCCAGAGAGCCAGGCTGCTTGTCACTCTATGCATCCTGCCTTCTGCCTGGCTGACTTGGCTTGGCTGGAATGCCGCCAGTTCTTTGTAATAGCTTGTGTATTCTCTACTGACAATTTTTTTCTCATGTTCAATTTCCAAATCCAGGCCCAGGGAGTCCCCATCTGTAATTTCCCTGAGTTGTTTCTTTCTTTAATTTTCACATTTCTCCTAGTTTCCAGGATCAGTCATTACTTAATGTGCTTCCCTCCCACCTCCCCACCTCCTGCCATCTCTCTCCTTCATTTTGTCGGTCAAGGTGTGAGCAATGGCTCACGTCATCCCTGGCCCCTCATGCCATCCCTGGCCTCTGATGCATCACATTAATGACACTGCTGACACCTACACAGTTCTAAAATTCCTCCATTAGTCATCCCTTTGGTCAGGGCTCTTAAGGTCCCTTTAAAATTTGTAAATACTCTCTGGGAAGGTGGCACATCTAGCCACTTTCTAGCTAATGGTTTTCCTCATCAACTAGGTTCAGAGAACAGGGCCACGAGGTGATTTTTTAGTAAAGGGGTTGGGGAAGTAGGAAGCAATGCCTCGGAGGAGATGCTTCAGGAGGACTAAGCAGCCCTGAACTAGTTCCAAAAGGAAATAGATGTTGACAGAAGTGAAGAGTAATTCCAAAGTCAACTGCCCGAAGAATGGGGGAGGATCATTCTGTTGCTGCCCTTTATGTCTTCATACTGACTTATTGTGGCAAATTGGGTTCTTGGTGACCATATAACTTATTGCCCAAACTAGGACACTTTTGAGAATAAAAAAGGGGAAGCTCTTAAAAATTATACAGAATCAACAGCTATCAACAAGGATTGTCTGGGCAAATGAGGACACGGGATCTCCCAAGTTAGAGGAAGTACTGGTGAGGAACTTCTCTGCAGGGTTTAATAAGGAAGTTTGTATCTTCCCCCAGGAGACAAATGAAAAAACCTGCTTCCTCCTCCCAGGTCCACACGGTCACAAGACAATTACTCACTTGAATTTTTTAAATGCATTGATTCATATTTACACGTTCTTGGTTCAAAGTGAAAGGTGAAATACTTTTACTCCAAATGCAGATGTAGGCTGGGGGCAGGTTGTGAAGGGCCCTGAATGTCATGCTGAGGAATATCAACTTAATCCTGTAAGCAAAAGGAAACTGCCAGGGGAGGGATGCAAAATGACCTCAGGCTTACAAATACCGCCCTGGAGATGGTGTAGTGAATGCATGGGTGTAACAAACACATTGGAAACAGAGACACTTTTGACAGAAAGTCCAATATGACCATGGGCCAAGTGAAAGTGTTGAGGACCTGAGTGAGAGCAGTCGTGGAGGTCACAGAGAGAGGTGGCTATATTTGAAAGACACTGTGGAGCTAGAATCAATAACACTTGGCGAATTACTGGATGTGGGGAATGAAGAAGAAGGAATCAAAGATGACTCAGGTTTCCAGAAAGATTGACTAGATGAAGGGCAATGCCATTAGCCCAGATCAGGGACATAGGCAGAGAAACAAGATTGGGGACAAGATAAATTTTACTTTTTTGTATAAAATTTAAAGAATGTATATTACACACCAGGGGTTGGGGGCACTTTACATGCCATCTCACTCAATCTTCTCAATAGTTTTCTGAAGTAAGTCTTGCCATTATCCCCATTTTAGAAAGGAGGATAGCTGAAACACAGAGAGGTTAAGTGCCTTGCTCTGGTCACCCAGCTAAAATAGGATGGAAATTTGATGTGAAGGCAGCAAGAGCTCTTGCTCTTTATCGTTGTGCCCACTTCCCTGAGATGAATTTTGAATATGTTGAGGTGCTGGCACTCTAGAGCTATCTGATTGTTGGTATAAATTTTGCAGATGAAAATCTAGTTCCTTTTCTGATTTGTTTTTATTTTCCTTCTATTTAGGTGTGAGTATTTGCTGAGGCTTCACATGCAATCCCATTCTCTTCTCTTTCTAGATTATATCCACTTTCATGGCTGCAACCACCACATCCATGGGACGACTCCAAAGCATCCATCTCAGTCCTTGACAGACACTTGCAGATCTCCAGCTGACTGTCAAACACTCTTAACTGCAGAACTGCTGCCATAATGTGTTTAAGCTCTAACTGAGGATCTGTAACTGACTAGCCATGTGAACTCGGAACTGTCACGTATCTTTCAGAACTTCAGCGTTTCATTCGACAACAAGAATGGTTTGAAGTTGAATATCTACCGTACAAGACTTTAAGGCCTAGGAGGAGCCTTGTCTATCCAATTATTGACGGGACCTCTTTAGCCTAAGGTTCCTGTAGTTGTAATGTGTACCGTCCAATACAGTTTAAATTTAAATTTAATTAAACGTATATTCAATTGAAAATTCATGTCATCTGCTTCACTAGCCACATTTAAATGTTCAGTTGCCACTTGTGACGGTGGCTACCATAATGGACAATGCTGATATAGAACATTTTCATCCCTGCAGAATGTCTCATTGGATAATGCTGTAGGTTAACCAACCACCACGTATAAAGCCAAAATTATCTTCCTCTCCATTAGCTCAAACTTTATACTTCCTACGTCTCATAGTAGCATTAACACCATTGTTATGGACTGAATTGTGTCCCCCACCAGATTCATATGTTGAAGTCTAACCTCCCCCCAATATGACTGCATTTGGAGATAGGGACCTTAGGGAGGTGATTAAGGTTAAATGAAATCATAAGAGTGGGAGCCTAATGCAATAGGTCTCGTTCCTTACAAGAAGAGGAAGAGATATCAGAGATCTCTTCCTCTCTGCACTTGTGCAGGGAAAGAACATGTGAGGAGGCAGTGAGAAGGCAGCCATCTGTAATCCAGGAAGAAAGACTTCACCAGTAACCAACACGGATGGCACCTTGATCTTAGATTTCTGGCTTCCAGATCTGTGAGAAAAGAAGTGTGTTGTTTAAGCCATGTGGCCTGTGGTACTCTCTTATGGAAGCCCGAGCAGACTAACACAACTCAGAAAACCGACCTTGAAACCCAAGGATGAAGAAAAGGGATGCACCACTCCCATTCACACCTTCTTACCCAAACCTAACACATCTTCTTCTTCTCTGTTGAACTGATCCTCTCTTTTGAATATATCTTGAATATTCTCCTTGCTTTCCCTTTCCACTCCTAACCTAGCATCATCTCATATTCGAGATACTGAGCTACCTGGCATCGTTTTTCCTACTACCACTCTAGATTTATAAACCAATCTTAACAAAAGATTGTTTTCATTCATGTTATTTTTTTGTCGTAAATCTTCAGAGGTTCTGGATTAACTCTGAGGAAAGGCCCAAATTCCTTACTCCAAGATTCCAGTCGGGCTGCTATCTACTCTTAATACCTCCCTCCTCAAGCTGCACACACTCGAAACAAACACTCTTCTGACTCACACTCGTCTGTGAACGATTGCTGACCTTGCATCTGTTTAGGCATCTCGATCCAGAATGCAGCTGAATCCTGCTTTACGTTCTGACCACTCCAACTCCACATCATCCATCATCTGTCATCCCCAACGCAGCCACAGCTCGCTCCCTCTCTCCTCAACTTCACTCATCATCAGCAACGGCATCACAACAGAAACTACAAAAACGACCATTTACTGAGTGTTTACTATGAACCAGTAAATGACCTTAGAACTTTAGATTAACTGTCTTACTTAATTGTCACAAAAATCCTATGCAATCAACATCACTGTCACCGTTTTCTAAGCGGAAAAACTGAGAACCATATTGGTCAAGTTAAGCTAAGTCTTAGCTTATTCCTCTTTGTCACAGTCTATCCTCAACACTGATTTGATGCTTAGCGCCAGAATATCTATCTTTTCAAGTGCAGATCCTGTTTCCCCTACGAGGCTGGAAGCTTCTTGAAGTCCTGTGTCTTGGACACTTCATTCAGGCATTGAAGCTGATCTCAGACTATACTGATTTCTTTCTCCTTACCAATTCTCAACAACTTGTGAGCTTCTCCTTCTAAATCCCATGCTTTATATGTTGGCATTCTCAAATGCCAGTTTTAGGCCCTCTGTTGTTCTTACTCTAAACACTTTGCGTTGTAATTTCATGAGCCTTTGGCTCCGTTACCAGCTGTATGTGTGACTGAGCATTGCATGTGTAGTTCAGGCCTGCCTTGCATGCAGGCCAAGTGGACTCCTCTGGTCCGCAGAAAACCCTTGTGCAGAAAAAGGCTGGACTCCATCAGGGATACTGGAACTTTCTGTTGTGACCTTTGGCAGGGCCAAGAGTAGGGGGAGGCAAGTGAGGCCCCTAGAGCACAAAATTTAAGGATGTACTTACTCAGGATTATGATTTTGCTGACTCAGCACTTGCATGAACCTGAGAGCAAGTCCTGGCCTTGACCTCTGGGGTCAGCCTAGGGAATGTGCCTGGGGCACCAACAACGCCTGCTACGGTCCCATGGCCATTTTACATTTATTATTATATAATACATTCAGCCTTGTATTACAGACAGTGCTTTATATCACACTAGCCACTCAAAAAAAAAATGGCTGTGATGTTGAATTGAATTCCCAGTATCCTTGGCCTATCTCTGTAGTGGAAGGCTGTATGAGAGCTCCCATTTCCTTTCCCCACTCTGAGATTCATCCTAGACCAGCAGAGACAATATCTATAAAAGATTTCCTGACTAGGAGCCGGCCTGGTGGGTTAGTGGTTAAGTTCACGTGCTGTGCTTGGGCGTCCAGGATTCGCCAGTTCGGATCCTGGGTGCTGACATCCGCATTCCCTTATCAAGCCATACTGTGGCAGGTGTCCCACATATAAAGTAGAGGAAGATGGACACAGACATCAGCTCAGGGCTAATCTTTCTCAAAAAAAAAAAAAAAGATTTAGGGACTAAAGGACTAAAGGGAGGCAACAGTCACCGGAGGCAGCAATTCATGAACCAGAGCTAGAGCAGTGGTTCTGAGTGTGTTCCCTGGATCCACAGCATCAGCCTCAGCTGGGAATTTGTTAGAAACACAAATTCCCAGGCACCACTCCAGACCTACACAGTCAAAAACTCTGGGAATGGGGCCCAGCAAACTATGTTTTTATAAACCCTTGGGTAATTCTGAGCTAGAGAATGAGCAGGTAGTGAATCAACATTAGGGCCGGAAAGGATTTCTTGGAGCTAGCCAGAGGGAAGAAACTGTAACCTTAGGATATCGGTCTTGTTCAGAAGCAGAGCTGGGCAAGACTGACCTTGGGGATACGGTTCTATTAAAGAAAAAAATGGAAATCTGAGAAGCTTTTGACGTTAAAGAGAAGGATTTAGTTTATAGAGAGTTTCAATCTGTTGAATAAAATCTCAAAGAATGAAAAGGATCCTGGGGACCCTTTGAGCGTCAGGGGACGCTCAAGACGAGACAAGCCTGCTCAGAGGAGAGCCAGATGACAGAGAAGACACAAGCACAGCAGGGGACCAGAACCTGGCAGGGATACACGACTCTCGCGAAAAATGCAGACAGTCTTCAGTTTGGTCCATGTAAAGACCCAGAAGAAAGGGTGGAGTTTGAAAGACTGGGAGGGAAGGACGTGTTTAAGACTGTGAGTTTCAGAAAGAGTAGAGGAACTTACATGGTTTTCACTTAGGACTAAGAATGCATTGAAGCCAGTAATATTCATGCCAGGCTCACTCAAGGGGGGGAATTGATTTTTCCCAGATATTAGGCTTTGTATTAGTCAGGCTTTTCCAGAAAAATAGAACCAAGAGGTAAATGTAAAATGTGTGTAGACATTTTATATATATATGTGTGTGTGTGTGTATAATGTTACATATATATGGAGAGAGAGAGAGAGACAGAGAGATTGAGAGAAATTTATTTTAAGGAATTGGCTCACATGATGGTTGAGGCTTGGTGAATCCAACATCTGACGGGGTAGGCTGGCAGGCTGGACACTCAGAAAGGAGTTGCCATTTGAGTCCAAAGGCAGTCTGCTGGCAGAATTCCTTCTTGCTCGAAAGAGGTCAGTCCTTGTTCTATTAAGACCTTCAGCCGATTGGATGAGGCCCACCCTCATCCAATTGCCCTTATGGACAGCAATCTGCTTTATTCAAAGTCTACCAATTTAAACGTTAATCTCATCCAAAAACACTCTCACAGAAACATCCAGAACAATGTTTGGCCAAATATCTGGACACTATGGCCCAGCCAAGTTGACATATAAACTTAACTCTCACAGGCCTGCACCCAGGAGAGCTGATGGCTCCGAGGCTGGTGGTAGGGGTGCCAGTGGTGTGGTCTGCTGCTCCTGCATTAGACAGCTGGGAGGAGCAGAGGTTTGACACGGAGCTTCTCACTAAAGGAATAGATGACCTTATTTCCATTCTGCTCATTTCTATTTTTAAGCTGTGTATATAACACTCTATTTAGAGGAAAGGAATGAATTACATGAATTTCTACAAATAAATCAAGAACCGCTTGTTCCTTAATTATTTGAGGCACTATCTCTAAAATTTTAAATTTGTTTCCCCCTACCATTCTCTCACTCAAGGCTATACCAATTTCTAGATTCTGCCTCAGCATAATCCTATTGCTTTTCGGGCATTTCCTGATTATCCTTCATCTATTTGACTCTATTTTTCCCTGCCTTTTTTCTGTCTTTATTACCTATAAAAATTAATAGGCATTTGGACTATGCTGAATTTTTTTGTTATTATGAATAATATTGCTATGAACATTTATGGACAAGTGTTTTGGAATATATGTGCACTCGTTTCCCTTGGGGACATTCCCCAGAAAGTGACATGCATGCACACGCTCAGTTTTATGGGACTATGTAATACAAGCTTCCTCAAGCTGTGATGAGAATTCCAAGTCCTCTGCCTTCTCACCAGCACTTGCTGCTGTCAGTCTTGCTGTTCCAGCAGGTTTAGAGTATTTTATGTGGTTTTAACTTGCATTTTCCTGAGTACTAACAAGTTTGAATTTGTTTTCACATGTTTGATGGCCATTTTGCTATCTTTTTTGGAGGAAAGTACCTGTTTTTATTTGGGTTGTCCATCCTATAGATTTTTTGGTCTTACTTTATATACTTTGTATACAAGCCCTTTGTAGATTACGGGTATTGTGTATATCTTCTCTTGCTCTATGGCTTGCTTTTTCACTCTTAATGGCATCCTGTGATAAACAGAAGGTCTTCATTGTAATGTGGTCCAATTTATCAGTCTTTTTCTTTATGGTTAGTGCTTCTGTGTCCTCTTTAGAAATATCTCTCAACTCCAAAGTAATGGAGGCTGTTATATTAGAAACTCAGAGATTTTATGTTTTGCCACTTATCTTTAGCAAATACTCTCATCTGGAATTGATTGCATGTAAGGTAGGAGATGGGATCAAGGTTGATTTTTGCCAATATGTTCCAGGTCGAGTCCCTAGGAAACAGAATCTGGGGCATTGAGATTTGTGTGCAGGAGTTTTACTGGGGTAAGACTCTCAGGTGCAATCTGAGAGGGAGCAGAGGAAGCTGGGTAGAGGGAGATGTTAAACTGTGGTGATGCTGTTGCATTAGTGACCTAAGCTATTCCCAAGGGGCACTCTTGAGCTGGAGTGGTCCTTCAGAGATCAATCTGGGCAAGGGCCAGGATTTTGGGACCCTTGCATTGACCAGTCCTTGGATGTGGGATACACTCAGCGACAGAGTATACTCTTGGATGAAACAGCTTTCTTTGGCTAAAGGAAATTCCCAGAGAGAGATGGAGCTGTAAGCCATCAGCAGCCAACTCTCCCAGCAACTGAGAGAAGGAGTAATTCTGTCCTAAACGTGGATCTGAGTAAACCAGTTGACTCAGCATGACTTATTGAAAAGATCATCCTGTTCCCAGTGTTCTGCAGTGCCATCTTTGTCATACATTTGGGACCATACGTGTGGGTCTGATTTTGAATTCTATTCTGTTTCATTGGTCTCTTTGTCAATCCTTGAGCCAATATCACAGTGTCTTAATAACTGCAGCTTTATCATAAGTTTTGGTATCTGGGACATTCTGTTTTTCAAGATAGTCTTGGCTATTCCTGGCCCTTTGCATTTCTATTTAAGTCCTAAAATCAGCTTATCAATTTCCGCAGATACAAAACGTCTGCTGAGTTTTTGATTGGGTGTATATTAAATCTATAGATTCAATTAGAGGAGGATTGACATTTTAAAAATATTGGGTCTTGTAATTCATGAACTTGATATATTTCTTCCCCTATTTTGTCCTCCTTCAATCTCACTAAATAATATTTTATAGCTTTCTGTGTAGAGTCCTTGAAAATCTTTTCCCTAGCTTTTTTTGAATGCTGCTGTAAGTAAAAAAAATATTTCATTTTCAAACTATTTATATTGGTATGAAATACAATTGATTTTTGTATCTTTCCTCTGTACCTGGCAATAGACAATATACTTTGTACCTTGTTAGACTTATTTATTAATTGAAATAATTGATTTATAGATTATTTTGGATTTTGCACGTGTATAATTATGCTGTCATTGAAAAATGACAGTTTTATGTCTTCTTTTCGACTCATATAGTTTAACTTCTTTTCCTTCCTTTAGGGACTATGATATAACGATGAATAAAATAACAGGTTTAATAGCCATAGTAGGTAATTATATCTCAATCTATTTAATCAATATTTGACTAAAGGACACTTAAATTTGTTCTCACTTTTTCATAAATAATGCTGCAATGAGTGTCTTTTTATGTACATTTTTGTGCAGTCATCTCATTCATTCCTTATAATATATACCTGGATTTCGTGAAATAATCTAGTCAACAATTAAATTAAATACATATAAAGTAAACAAAACATTTTTAAAAATTATTTTATTGAGGTCACATTGGCTTATAACATTGTGTACATTTTAGGTGCACATTATTATATTTCAGTTTCTGTATAGACTGCATCATGTTCACCACCAATAGTCTAGTTTTTATCCATCACCATACATATCTGCCCCTTTACCCCTTTCGCCCTCCTCCCACCTCCTTTCCCTTTGGTAACCACCAATCTGTTCTCCTTATCTATGTGTTTGTTTGTTTAACTTCCACATATAAGTGAAACATATAGTATTTGTCTTTCTCTGTCTGACTTATTTTGCTTAGCATAATACCCTCAAGGTCCATCCATGTTGTCGCAAATGGTACGATTTTTGTCTTTTTAATGACTGAGTAGTATTTCATTGTATGTATACACCGCAACTTCTTCATCCATTCATCTGTTGATGGGCACTTGTGTTGCTTCCATTTCTTGGCTATTGTGAATAATGCTGAATGAACATAGGGGTAGATAGATCTTTTTGAATTATTGATTTCATGTTCTTTGGATAAATACCCAGTAGTGCAATGGCTGGATCATATGATATTTCTATTTTTAAAATAAGTATACGTAGTTGTCAGACAGCAATGCATTTTCTTAGTAATTTCTCTTTTGAGTTACAATGGGATCACACTTTTATGGAAAACGTCTATGGTCTTGAAACGTAAATTTAGAAAAAAGATTTTTGTGAGATGCAAGCATATCTACTCCTCTGTATTTGTGCTCTATGGTACTCTGACTTCTTGGATTCTAACTGTCTTACTGTATTTTTATAATCTCTTTATAGTGTAAGAATTTCCTGATCTCTTCACCTAAATGAAAATGCGTTTTCCCAACATTTTCTTTTGATATTGCAAAAAGAAAGCAGAGAGAAAGGGAAGAGAGAGCGAGATAGAGGGAGCAAGAAAACTAAAGGGGGAAAAAAAGAAGTGTAGCTAAACTATTTGAGAGCTTAATTCTCCCCTCCTTTCATTTCAAGGTAGTTGACTGTAATTCATTGCCTCAGGGCAGGTGTGTGGCAGGTGGAAAGCAGAACCATCTGCAGGATGTTCCTGGCTTTGTTTGAAAAAGTTCAATCTCAATGAGAACAATAATTTCCCAGAAAAAAAAAATTCCCCTGGTCTAGTATGAGAAGAGGTACATAAACCCACAGCAACAGTGACCCAGGTCTTGTTTCCTGGAGGTGCCTCAGGGAGGCAGCAAGCTCTCACAGAGGAATATTGGCAGGGGGATCACAGCGGAGTTGACAGATAAAATACAGGACATCTGGTTAAATTTGAAATTCACATGGACAACGAACAAGTTTTTGGTACAATTATGTTCCAAATATTTCATGGAGCATACTTACACTAAAAAATTATTTGCTGTTTACCTGAAATTCAAATTTAACGGATGTCCTGTTTTTTTGTTTGTTTGCTAAATCAGGCAACTCTGGATTACAAGCACCTCAGAGCTCAGTTTTGCACGTGGCAGAGATTCCGGTGGCCCATGTATGGTCTGACATGCATCAGAGAGCCACTGGGTCTGGGTCTATACAATCAGGGGCAGTGGGTATGCTGGTGGTAAGTGGAGTAAACAGGTGACTGAGGACTAAGCCCCCACACCCTGTCACCGTGTGAAGCCTTACGAGGTGTGGGAGAGGTAGATCTTTCTAGAATGTCTGAGGCTGAATTTTTGATTTGCTCATTGAGATGAAATATTAAAGTAAAAATTAATTTGTTTCCTAGAATATTTAATAACCATATTCCATTTACAGCTGAGTTTGTAAACTGAGATCTTTACCTTGTGATGATACAAACACACAAAAATGTTTGAGATTCAAAATCTGGGTGATTGGCAGCTGGACTCGTTTCCCAATGGTCAGATCTCAAGAAAAGGCTTCGTTTGTGTAGGATAGGAGCAGAGCTAAGGGTTCAGGATGAAGGCCTGTGACAGCTGCCCACTCTTCTGTCTGAAGATGTCCTCGTGTGGTTCCTCTGCTTTCTCTGAGGTGCTTCTGAGTTGCAGAGTACATGGGATGAGGGAGAGACTTGCCCTGCTCAGACCCTCAGGGCATGCACCCAGCTTACCCTCATTAGTCACAAGCAGAACTCTTGCTGCCACCTCAGAGCTGGATGATGGCAGTGGGAAATATTAGTCAGTCTTGGTCATAAAGAATGTGGCCATGACCAGGATTGTAAACTCAGCCCCACTGAATGAGCTTCTCCAGGGAGCTATGTGTGTAGGAGGTGAAACCACCCCCAAGTCGTATATATTTTTTATTACTACAGAACTTTGACTCCAACCTTACACGTGGGTCTCCTGAGCCTGGTAAGTTTAGCTAGACTGTGAGCTGTTGCAAGGACTTCTTTTGTCCCCGTGTCTTAGAAGCCGAGCCTGGCAGGTTGTTTTCTTGACCATTTTTCCCTTGGCTCACACCCTAAACTTTAATGCCTTACCACCATTATGGTAAGGAAAAAAAAACCCCACAAGAGTCAAAGCCAACAAGGAAAAGATATCTTATGAGAGATAACTTAGAGATTTCAGAAGGCTCTAGAGTGGCCACGTTGACCCATCTACTCAATGCGACTTTTTTCCCCACCTCCCCTCTGATCTCCTCCTGACTTTTGATAGGAGGCTGTTTTACTCCACATGCTTTGGTGAGGATGTTGCTGGGTGGTGGGGAGGAGGTGTATCTCTCGCTACGAGGGAGATCCTCAGCCCACATTTTTACTTCGGCTGCTCAAATGATAAGTTTAAATAAGGAAAAAGAATCCATAAAAGGAATTCAGGTGGGTACCTTATGCAGACGCAAGAATTTTTTTTATCCTCTTCACTCTTTATGCTCAAAAGATCTACCCCTTAGCACTATGGCTCAGTTCTCTCCTGGTCCTTGTCCCATATCTGCCCTCATCTTAGGAGGGAGTGAGTGCCAGGATGGGGTAAACCCAGCTTCCTCAATAGATATTGTGATATAAAGCCAGTAAACTGGAGGCAAAAACAAATTCATCAAAATTTGCAGGAAGCTCTGTCCTGGTTTTCAGGAATTTACCAATTCAGAAGTCATTTGGCAAGGAGAAACCAATCCCTGGGCACTTTTTTCTGACAGCTACCCTTCCCATGACCTCCAGGTCAATTTTAGAGATGAATTTACCGATAATCATAGAACTGTTGCATGAAGTCAAAAATTCTCTGCCAATAGTTAAGAGGTATTCTGTGATCTGGCCTTTGTTAGTTCAATTCCTAATTTACTTGGACTGAGTTAACCAGTAAAAAGCTTAGTTTTAAGAAAATACCTGGTCTAAATGTTATTATTAAGTTGTACTGAAAATGTGGCTATTTTTCTAGCTTGCTTATATATCTAGCTGTCCTTCCCAACATCTCTCATTAAACAGCTTCCACAGTTGCTTGATGTTTAAAAGCAGACCCCTAGGCAGGGCTTCTGTGTGCTTATCTATTATCAGAGAGAGAGATCTGACTTGACATACCCTTGACTTCTAAATGAACACTGAAATCAGCCTCTCTGGGGTATCTGGCTATTTTCTTCTTCCAAGGGGACTAAACGAAGGTTCTCATAGCCCAGGTCCTGTGGGAGGTCAGCATTCTTCCCTGAATTCAAACCTTGAATCCCTTTTAGAGAAGTGCCGTTGAAGCAGTGCCTTGTGTCCCTGTGGCAGGAGAGAAGCTCATAAACGTTATCTTTTCTCTTTCTCATCTTTTGTCTGAGGAAATCCCACAAATAGCTATATTTCCAAATATGTGAATGGCTCACTATTTATATCTAGTCTTCAGGTGCCATAATTATCATAATACATATCATTAAATATGTCAGATTAAATTTGTGGTGTTACCTAATTTCAATATTACTGTTTATTTGTGTTTAAAACTCCAGGATAATTTCATAGGGAGCCAGGCTGTTCTGTCATTGATCAAAACCAGCTTTCTGGAGAATTATGTTGTGCCTCTGTGATCTTGCCCTGTACCCCATGCTGGAAGTTTAGCTCCCCTCCCAGTGGGTATGCAGCTTCTCATTTCCTCAGCCTTCTGTTCATGATTTATGGATCAGATAGAGGGTGATGTTGGCTCCATCTGGAAAGTGGGTCAGCCAGTCTTTGAGGAGATGCATTGGAGGCCTAGAAATAGTGTTCTGGGTGCAGACTTCATAAGTTTAGAGACTGATAGGAAAGGGGAGAAAGGACTTAACTCTCAGAAAGTGCAAGCAAACTTCAGCCTGAAGTGGACTGCCATCAAAGATAAAGGCTCGGCAGAGTGTGAATAACAACTGTTGTTAACTGTTAACACAGAGATCTAGTTGACAGCAGGCACCGAAACCCCTTCCTCATTTCAAACACCTCCCCCAGAGGCCTGGTGGAGCACTGAAGCTTTCCACAAGTAGATTGTTGGCCTTTGGGCTAAGCCAGTCAGAAAAGTTGACTGTTACTCAGGAGGCGTAACATGCTGGCACCTACTGGAACATTTACACCATTGCTTTGTCAGATGTGTCAGCCCAATAAATTGTAAAGGTGGGGGGGTCCTCTCATAGCTCATGAGCATCATTCATCTGGGGACAATGCCGTAGAAGCAATCAAAATTAATAGTGATTTCTTTTCTCTCCTCTTTTCCTTTTCTTAGCTTCTTTACTTGACCTCTGGAACTTGGATTTACTATAATCCTTTGTTCAATACACTTTCAACATTGGTCAATGCATGATATGGTTTATTTATTAATTATTTTTAAAAAGCACCCATGAATCTACCAGCTAGTACCAAAGCTAGGATGTTGACAATACATCACATCTAGCCCTATGGTCCTTCCGCATCCCATTCTCATACCTGCCCCCACCCAAAGAGCTCAGCCACCTCCCTGAATCGTAATTTCCTTGCTCTCATTTTCATATGTGTGAGTATATCACAGTTTATTCACTTTTTCTCCCATTGATGAGCATACAATACAGGTTTTTCCAGGGTACTCTATTTAAACAGTGATGTTATTAACATTCTTGCACATGGTATACATGTGCTAGAGTTTCTTTTGTGTCTATATCAGTAGTGGAAGTGCTGGATCATACAGTAGGTGAATGTTTGACATTATAAGATAATGCTAATTATTATTATCCATTTACATTTCCACCAGAGGTGCATAAGAGACTTTGTGGATCCACATCTGCTCCATCCTCTCCACATTCAGTACCAATAACTTGGTATTATTGGACATTTTAATTTTTGCCTATCATATAGATTTGCCTTGAATCTCACTGTGTTTTGTTTTGAATTTCCACACTTACTAATGAAGTTGTACATTCTCTTCATATGTTTACTGACATATTTGTTTCTTCTGTTTTGAAATTTCTGTTCTTGTCCTTTACTCATTTTCAATTGAGATATAAGTGCTTTTATACTGATATGTAGGAAGAGCGATTTTTCGAAAACATAAAGATAATTTTTAATCTCAACTTAGGATTCTACTGCCAAATGGAGTTGGCATAAATTATTTTATATGTTAATATCATTCCTACACTAGGAAAATCTCATTTGCATCTAATATACAGAAGGTATTAATGGGCAACATTCTTGACCTTCAGAAAATTACAATACTGAATTCAACAATTTTCAACCATCTCAACCATCATCATCCTGCTTTCTCTGTCCGCTTCCAGTCCACACCACCACCATCTCGTTATCTGACTACTGCAACAGCTTCCTAACTAGTCTCTCTGCTTCTACTCTGGCCATCCTCCTTTCGCCTATATGGCAGCCCAATGATTTTGTCACTCCTGTCAAAATCCTCTCACAACTTCCAATCGCCCTTGTAAAAAAACTGAAACTCATTGCCACAGCACAAAATCCTTATGTGAGTTCATCCTTGTCTTCCCTTTCCCTGGCCTGCAACCACACAGTCGTTTTTGCTCTTTCTGGGACGGACTAGGCTTGATCCTCTTTCAGGGCTTTTACGATCATTATTCTCTGCTGGGAAAGTTGTTCTTTTGGGTTTTTGCACGCATCACTCTTTCACGTCATTCACTTTGATCAGAGGTACTTTCCCTGACCACCAATCTCTCTATATTTTCTTACCCTACACTGTTTTTCCTCATAGTACTTATTATGTCTGAAACTTATGTTGCTATTGTTTTTCGTTTGTTTTCTGTGGTCTCCTCTGTGGAATGTAAGCACCATGATGACAGAAACTTGACCTGTTTACTGCTATTATCACTTTTATCTAGAACAGTGTCTGGCACATAATGAACCTCCAATAAGTGTTTATTTGTTAAATAAAGTAAAATAATAAATAACATAGATGAAGAGGCTACTCAAAACTTCTTCAGTTGTCCACATAGGTATTCACAGATAGCGTTGTCAGCAAATGCAAATCATATCACACAAAATGGGTTCATAACAACCAAGATGATTCTAGATAGAATCAAAGGATGATTCTAGAAATATGTGAATTCTGGAGAACACCTAGAATTTGTAGTTCTTTTTTCTTTGCGACAAACTTTATTGAAATATGTTTTAAATATCACCCATTTCAAGTGTATGATTGAATGATTTTAAGGGTATATTATCAACAACAGTTTCAGAATATTTTCATCCCTCCAGTAAGATCCCTCATGCCCATTTACAGCTGATTCTTGTTTCCATTTCCAGGTCCAGGCAACCACTAATCTACCTTTTGTCTCTATAAATTTTCCTTTTCTGGACATTTCATACAAACACAATAGGTGGTCTCTTGTGTCTAGCTTCTTTTACTTAGCGTAATGTTTTTGAACTCTATCCATGACATAGCATGTGTCAGCAGTTTGTTCATTTCATGACTGAATAGTATTCTATCATATGGCTGTACCACATTGTGTCTATATCTTTGCCAGCTGATGGACCTGTAGGTTGTTTCTAGATTTCGGCTATTAAGAGTAAAACTGCTGTGAACATTCACGTAGCACATTTTGTGTGGACATGGGTTTTCACCGCTCTTGGGTAAATACCTAGGAGTAGAATTGCTAGGTTATATGGTCGTTTATATTGAACTTTTTGAGAAACTGCTAACATGTTTTACATAGTGACTGTGCCACTTTACGTTCCCACCAGAAGTGCACGAAGGCTCTTGTTTTCTCATAACCTCAACAACATTTATTACTGTCCATCTTATTTATTATAGCCCTTCCAGTGGGTATATAATGGTATCCTGTGGTTTTAATTTTCATTTCCCTAAAGACTAATGATGTTGAGCATTTTTTCATACACTTATTAGTCATTTGTATATCTTCTTTGGAGAAATGACTATTCAGAGAGTTGGTAGCTTTTAATGATTTTAAGGGAAGGGAAACATATTTGTGGAAGTTTTCTCAATAGACGGAATTAGCTTCTACAAAGGCAGATAGAACTGGAGTGTACAAGTTACTTATAAAGGAAGAGTGTAGATAGCATAGCTTTGTTAGAATGAAGGGTCTCCAAAAGTAGCGAAGGACTGAGAGGATGGGCAAACAAGTTGCTAAATGGTCTTGAATGCCAGGTTGAGTAATACAGCATGAGAGGAGACTGAATTTTGATGCCTACAATAAGTATTTGAATTAAATATGTATGCACTAGTTTTCTTGTTTGTGAGGACATACCAAGATATATTCCTCAGTCTATTATAGAACTGTAGGAAAGAAACAGATTCCAGTGACCATTTGGTTCATTTGTCTATTGAGGCAGAATTAAATATAACTCATTTCTACTGGATTACGTTTCTACTGGAGATCACAAATTACTCTTCAAAGAAAGAGATTCTCTTCAGTTCTTGGTTAATCCATTTCAATTAAAAAACAACCTCGATATTCAGAAAAGCTTTCTTATTACTTTCTTGAATTTTAACCAAATTTTTTTTACTCTAAAATATCTGATTTGAAACATAAAAACAAACAGTTGAAACAGCTAATTTTCATCACATTTGGTACTCATGATACTGCAGATTCTTGAAAATTGTTTCTCTTTTTGGTCTTCTGCTCTCTAGTCTGCTTTTTCTATGCAATATATAAGAACCTGTCATTTCTATAAAGTGCTCATGAAGAACCCATTCCTCACCAGATACTATGGTAAGTGATGGCCAGGTGCAACTGAAGTCAGCCCATTACTGAGGACCATTCATTGATACCATGAACAAAAGGAGCTGAAAGTTGCTTGTGCCAAAACTTCTCCTGCGTCTGAATAGGGAGCTGTTTGTAAGGACCAGGCAAAATTTTCCCTGAAACTGATCATTCCAAAGGGTACATCAAAATGACAAGTAGAAATGATTTATATGTGCCACAGGATCCAGGCTTCTGCAGTAGACTTACTTAAATGCTGGTACCAAAAGCAATCAAAAGAAGACATTTTTAAATAAACTTCAATAACCACCTCACAGATACGGATGTTCTCTCTTCCCTTTCCTTGGGGACAATTCAGACTTATAGCTAATTTGTCACTGAGCACTTGATGTCTGTCAGAGGAGGAGAAGAAGAAAGAGGAGGAAGAGGCAGAGAGATCAACTGACCAGATATTAGATAGGAAATCTTAAAGTAAATTTCTTTACCTCCATTTGTTTTTTTAGGGATAGCAGTGGTCTGGAGGAAATTTTTTTTTTTTAATTAGGCATAGATAACATTACTCAAAATAAAATCACAGATCTGCAAAACTCTTGTACTTAGATGCATACTTAGGTTTGTCATTTTCTTAGCCTGAAGATATTTCCATTGGAACATGTGCAGTGATTTTCTTCTTTCACTATGTTTTGTTGGAATATATTTCTGTGTTAATGTTTCTTGGCTTTATTTTTCCATACAGTCCTGACATTAAGATGATATCTGAAATTTCAACATCAACATTATTGAATTAATTTCCCTCAAGTTTTTTAAAATAGCAAAAATTTTACAAGTAACTTAGTATTATTCTAAACTTGTTCTTTATGACTTCTTTTGGATTTACAGGTTTCTGTTCTTCATCAATGAGGAATTGTCACTAATTAGTGTCTCCTATGTGTGGCAGGCATGGTTCTGGGCACTTGGAGTTCCCAACTTTCAAAAGCTCTTGTGTTAAGATAGCGAGCCAAGCCCCAAACTGATGATAAAGTAAACTCCCGTTATGCCCCAGGTAATATGCTGATGAAAACAACATTATGAACTATAACAACATATGGATACATATGGCGTGAGATGCTTCCCTCCAGCAAGGGAAGCAGACGAGATTGAGCAAAGACGAAATAATCGGTTTCCCAGTTCTTCTTATCCACAAAATCCTCTTTTCAATAAGTTTTATTTCAAATTTTCTGTTTTTACTTCCTAATGATAAAGGAAGCCAATCCTTGTATTGAATGGAGTTGGGCTTTCAATAATTTGGTGTGATTTTTTGTAAATACCATATGGGTCCTTTAATGTGTGGCTAAATGTCAGGTTAATCATTGGAAAGTCGTTTAGGGAAATACTTTACACATTCAGGATTTTCCTACATTAATGCCATTTCCTGGTGTTTTATTCCCTTGTGGTCAGGAAGTTCTTCAGGTGTCACGGTTTATAGAACCATTTTGTGTGCATGGGGGCAGGGAGGGTTAGGGGAAACTAGCAATTTGGGTCAAAGCCCATGTGACTCTGTGGAAGATACTGTGTTTAGTAGTACTCAAAAAAGTGCACTTCATTAGGAATGAAAACAGCACAAGTCATGACTTTACAGTGAAAAGCAGAGGCGATGACTCTGGAAAGAGAAGTAGTGTTGTTAGAAGTGATGCTGACAGGGAGTAAGAGTTTTAAGGGTAAAATGGAGGCAGTTGAGAATAAACTGTTAAGTAAAAAACATAAACATCTTGGGTAAGCTTTCTAAGTTGGAAATAGAAAACCAGAGTTTTTTTTCTTAGCAGATTTCAGGCATCTTTTCATCCATTAATGTTGACTTTCTCTTTTTTTTCATGGAAAAGTGAAAGCATATGGAGGTGCCAGATTACAGCAGTGAAAAGCACAGTGCAGAGTAGTGGTTCTCAAAGCGTGGTCCCTGGACCAGCAGTGTCACCTGGAAATTTGTTAGGAATGCAAATTCTCAGGTCCTATTCCAGACCTACTTAGTCAGCAATTTTAGGGGTAAGGCCACTAATTTATGCTTTGACAAAAACCCTCCAGGTGAACCTAATGAGTATCAACATTTGAGAACCACTGGTATAGTGATTAAGAGGATGACATCGGGATCCCGATGACTGTATTATTTTAGGCAATTCATTTTTTGTTTTGTTTCTCATCTGTAAAATGGTGATAGTACCAAACTCTCAGTGTGGTAATGAAAACTTAATGAGCTAAAGTGTGTAAAATCCTTAGAACTGTGCCTGGCCACTGTTATATAAATGTTTAGATGATGATGATGATGATGATGATGATGATGATAATAATGCTCTTTATAGGTGTTATTTTAATTTTTTTTTTCACAGGCTACATTTCACAATTTATAGCAAGGCTTTGTGTTTACCAGGAGATCTTCTCTCCTAATATCTTAGGGTTATTTTCCATGGCTCAAGGCAGTATTTCTCAGCATGTGCTCCATGGATCATTTGCATCAAAATCACCTGTGGTGCTTATTAAAATGCAGATTCTCAAGTTCCACCCAGACTCACAGTGATGATCAGAATTCTCTAGTGATACTCCTGCATCCAGAAATTTCAAAACCGCTGCTCTTGGATAACAAAGACTATGATCTTCATTTTGCGAATGGGTACATGAAGCACAAGGATAGCATATGCTTAGGGAAATCCAGAATCTCAGAAAGACCAGGAATAAGAACTGGATTTATGAGCTTGTGTTTTGTCGACAAACTATGCTATCTCTTTGTAGTTTTATTTACTTTATCAGGAATTTGACTGGGGTTGTGCCACTTTATTTTCTGAGATCTAGCATTATTTAGTCTAAAAACATTTACCTCGTAAATCTAGAACTATCAAGAATGACGAGTTCCTGGAAAATATACCTGGACCATTATCCATCACTCAGCTGCAATTGTCCCAGTTGTGGATGTATCTAATACATCACTCTGATGTTACAGATGAAGCAAAAGGGCTGTGAAAGGTTGAGGAAATTGTCAAAAGTCACATGACTAGATAATGGCAGAGCCTAGAGTACAGCTGGGTCTCCCAAATACCAATCTGGTGTCCTTGCAACATATCCCACTGTCCTAATCCTTGCTGATTTAAATGATTTAAGGCAGCTCTTACAATTTTTAAATAACTCTTTTTATACTGCTCACGTAAAATCTGATCTCAGCATTTCTTCTTTTTTTTGAGGAAGATTGGCTCTGAGCTAACCACTGCCAATCCTCCTCATTTTTACTGAGGAAGACTGGCCCTGAGCTAACATCCGTGCCCATCTTCCTCTACTTTGTATGTGGGACTCCTGCCACATCACGGCTTGACAAGTAGTGTGTAGGTCCATACCCGAGATCTGAACTGGCTAACCCCGGGCCGCTGAAGCAGAACGTGCGAACTCAACTGCTGTGTCACTGGGCCAGCCCCAGCTTTGACTCATTTAATTTTTTTTTACTTCAAGATATGCTAACATCATATTTTTCTTTTTATAATAGTGATAAATCAATCATATAACGACAACTAATAACTCATAATTCCATTACATATTGCTTTTTCATCAGTGCATATTCAACGGTTCTAAAGTAATTAGACTGACTTTTCAGGCTGTGATGAAAAAGTTTGGGGCCTTTTCACACATGGCCTACAGGTCGTGTATACATTCTTTTATTACAGGTAAGCTCCTACACAGTGGCAAAATGCTTTTAGACAACTTAGTTCCCAATTTTGAGGCCACACAGGCATATCTGTCCACCTCTACAAATTCCACTCATGTAACTGGTGGCGGGTGGGGGGGTGCTATTCATGTCAGGATCACTTGATTATTTTATAAAATAATTTTCCTTTTGTCTTAATTGTTTGTCCTTTTCCTATTATATATGAACTTCAGCTTATTTCAGTTATCTTCTTCTATTCTGTCCTGCTAAGAAGGGAATATTTGTAGTCTTAGTGCACTCATATACTACTCTCTCTACCTAAGGTAATTGCTTTCCATCCTACCCTTAGCTAGTTCACTACTACCTACTACCTAGTTAACTACTCCTTATTCTTTAGGTCTCAGCTCAGTTGGTACCTCCTCATAGAAGTCTTTCTTTCCTTTATCTCTTTACAGAAGAAGCCCCCTACCCCATACCCTACTCTATCACTTTACAGTGTTTATTTCTTCATGGCACTTACTACAATGTGCAATTTTTGAAATTTGTTTGCTTTTTTATTATCTCTCTCTCCTCATTTGACTACAAGGTCCATGTGTCTATGCTGCAGAGGATGTGTCTATTTTGCTCTGGTACCAAGCACAATGCCTGGTGTGTAGTAGAGGCTCAATTAACATTTGTTGAATGGATGATGTGTCTTTGTGAGTTGGTGTGGAATTTTGCAGTCTGCTTCCAGGAGTATGAGTATGTGTCAAATCTTGGTCTTTTATAAAAACCTATTTTGGATTATCTCCTTCATTGATGGGCACTAACATAGACATAGGGTTTTCTGCCTATTCAGTTACCTTGACTCTAGATCTATTAAATGGGCCAGGCCTCCTACAGCATTTGGACCATGGTGCCTTATCTTGAGTGGATCTAGGATATCTAGAGCATTCTAGATCACAATGCACTATCTTCTAGAGCTTGCATTCTGTAGTAGTCTCCAGCCTCAGGTAGTTATTGAACACTTGAAATGTGGCTAATGCAAAGTGCCACATGCCGTGAGTGTAAAAATATGCATTGGATTTTGAAGATTTAGTATAAACAAGGTAAAATATGTCATTAATAATATTTATATTGTTTACTTATTTAAATAATATTTGGGGCTAAATAAAATATATTATTAAAATTAATATCACTTTTTAAACGTGCTACTGGAACATTTACGATTATACCTCTGGATCACATTTGTGCCTCACGTTATATTTCTATTGGACAGTGCTGCTCTAGACCCAAGTAGTTCACCCAGTTGTTTGGCTGAAGGCAATCCACTGAAGGGAATGCTAAAATTGCTAAAATCTCATAGGCTGCTCCTTCTTGTTAGATGAAAGGTGAAGGGCTGGCACTCCCAGAGCGTGGTTCAGGTGCCATTTCAGTACTCCGTCAATGTTAAATCATGAAGTTCAGATGAGCTTGTGTCCCAAGACAGAAACTTTACATGTTTTGCTAGTGGTCATATGTTTTGCTTAAAACAATTCTGGGACAAGATCTCAGGCCTTTCAGTTTTGCTGAGTCATTGAATTACTTACAGAAGGACCTACTAATAAAATTATATCTTCCTTTTTAAGCATCATAATAGAAAATTTTATAGCATTGTTAATAAGTTGTGTAGGTTTTCTACAAACATCAATTAATGAGGAAATTACACTTCAGTCATTAGATGATTAAAGAGTTGGGACATTATATTGTATACTCTGATAAATTAAACAAACAGAAACTGCTATTTTTGCCACATATATTATAGTAGAGCATTAAACTGGGATGACCTTTATTTAGCAAAGGAGCATACTCTGCAAAATAAAATTTAAAGAAATTTTAGCAGCATTTGAATGTGAACATGAAATCTACTTGTAAATAGGAATCTAATAATCATTCTTTGCATAGATATAAAAACTCATTTGGAGACCACGCACTGCAGTTTGGAAAACTGGTTGCTATGTTTTATTCCAAAAGCCTTAATCACTGATGTATCAGGCAAACTTCTCTTCTAAGTGAGGAGATGGATTTTTAAATAATTAGCTTCATCATCATGATCTTCTGGTTCATTCATTCACTTAGCAAATATTTAGTGAGAACCTACTGTGTGTCAGGCATTTCTGTGTGCTCTAGGTGCTCAAGATAGTACAGTGACGAATGCAGGAAGTTTTTGCTCTTTGGAGCTTACATTACAATGTTTAGGTATTTTCTCAATGGGGAGAATGAAATGAAATGGTAAAGTAAATCTAAGCAGTGCTATCTTAGAATGTCATGAATGACATCTTTGTAAGTTGGGAATTGAAATGAATTTGGGGTTTTCTCTTTGTGATTTTCTCGGCGAATTTGAAACTGGAGATGCATATGGAAAGTGGACGTGTATAAAGCACTATAGATCCAGTACTAATTAGTGTTTTCAGAATGTTAGAAGACACTCTTAAAGCTTCAAATAAAACAATTAGACTGTGTTAAGGGATTTCCCAATAATTTGGGGCACCTTGGCATACTTATTCAGCTCTTCTTTCTTCTGCTGGGATATCCCAAACTCTAGTTAACCAGGTGTCTTAGTTCTTATACCCATTAATTCTAGGAACTTCCAGTCAGAATGACTTCCTTTCTCCCTCAGACTCACTCATTCTCCTTCTCTCACATTTCGAGTCCTGCTCTTTGCACATGTTTTCTCCCTTCCGCATATCCATTTGCATACACTTTCACAGGTTCCCATTCATCCTGGCCCTCTTTCAAGCAGAGGTTCCTTAAATATGGCATTTTTTCTTAAAGCTCAGACGGTAGATGTCTCCATTACTCCCTTATAGCTAAGACCTCGGCAAGTAGCTTTTAATCATTTCTTTAACCGACAACAAGGAGGAGGATTTGATAATTTGCCTAAAATGAGCAGATGCTCAGGAGGACACGTCTCCATCCTACGTCCCTCCCCTCTGATTTAAGTCAGAAACGAAAACTCCTTTCTCACTCTTTTCCAGGCAAAAGAAAAGGCTGCTTTAACTAAGCATGGAAGACGCCAACACCCTCCTCCTCAGTACGTCCAAGTTTCCTTCGCTCTGAGCCACAAACGCTCTGCTTCTCCCCTCATTCCCGCCCACCCCACCTCCACCCCGTCAGGTTTCCGAGTCATCAGGGAACGCGAGTGGGTGAAAGGACTCGTCTCTGCTGCATCCCGCGCCACCGCCTGCTCCTGCGCCTCCTCCGTGCTGCCTCGGGTTCAGCACTGGACAGCTCCCGCCCCAGCCCAACAAATGGCAGTCGGCTGATTGACAGAGAAGCCGACCAAACAGGGAACTCGATGACTTGAAGCAGCCCTACAAGGGTTTGGTTGCGGCCAACTGCCTCTTTAAACCGGCTTTCCTCCTGAGAGCAAGGAGAGGCAGGAGTGTGGTTTGTGGCCAAACCTAAAGGTTCCAATTAACTAGCTGCCTGGCCCTCCCGAATCCAGAGAGACAAACGTCTTAAAAGAAATCTTCGCTCTTTGGGACTCCCTCCTGCCCTGGCGGTGCGGGACTGTGCGCGCGCGCTCCGCGCCTCGGGGAGAAGCGAACGAGGAGGAGCCAGAGCCGGGAGGCGGGAACGACCTGCCACGGGTGAGATGATGGAGCAGCGTCTTCAGCGGCCGCGGCGGCAGCAGCAGCAGCAGCTCTTGAACACACCTCAATGAGAGCGGCGGTGGAAGCTGCTGAGCAGAAAGACGTAAGCAGGCTAACTATAGCCGCCGGGAGCGAGAGGGGATGTAACCTGTTCGGCTCAAGGCTGTGAGGTGCGTAATCTCGAGCCGACCCATTGTGGAACGGGTGCAGCCAGCGTTGCCACAGGTGATTCGATTTCCTGTGACGGTGGCTTAGCCAGCCGGGCCAATTTCGAAACATTCTTATTTTAAAGTCCTTTTGGACTGGGTGCCATCCGGAGAAAGGGAAGACTCCTAGTAAAAGTCTTAGTATTGACAAACTGACGACTGAAATTTAAAAAGTGATTCCTCCCGTTACCTCCTCTCCTCTCCGCGAGGCAGATGGGAGCCATGGCTTATCCGTTACTCTTCTGCCTCCTGCTCGCTCACCTGGGTTTGGGAGCTGTTGGCTCCAGCCGCGACCCTCCGGGACGTCCGGATTTCCCTCGAGAGAGGACCCTGAGGGCGAAGCAGCACGCCCAGCAGCCGGCTCGAGCCTCTGCCTCGGACCCCTCGGCTCCCTGGAGCCGCTCCACCGACGGCACCATCTTGGCGCAGAAACTCGCCGAGGAGGTGCCCATGGACGTGGCCTCCTACCTCTACACCGGGGACTCCCACCAGCTGAAGCGAGCCAACTGCTCCGGCCGCTACGAGTTGGCGGGCCTGCCGGGGAAGTCGCCAGCTCTAGCCAGCTCCCATCCCTCCTTGCACGGGGCGCTGGACACGCTGACACACGCCACCAACTTCCTCAACATGATGCTGCAGAGCAATAAGTCCCGGGAGCAGAACTTGCAGGACGACCTGGAGTGGTACCAGGCACTGGTGCGGAGCCTCCTGGAGGGCGAGCCCAGTATCTCCCGGGCGGCCATCACCTTCAGCACCGAGTCGCTGTCCGCGCCGGCCCCGCAGGTCTTCCTCCAGGCCACGCGCGAGGAGAGTCGCATCCTGCTCCAGGACCTGTCCTCCTCGGCACACCACCTGGCCAACGCCACGCTGGAGACCGAGTGGTTCCATGGTCTCCGGCGCAAGTGGAGGACCCACTTACACCGCCGCGGCTCAAATCAGGGGCCCCGGGGCCTGGGCCATAGCTGGAGGCGCAGAGACGGGCTTGGCGGGGACAAGAGCCATGTCAAGTGGTCTCCGCCTTACCTGGAGTGCGAGAATGGGAGTTACAAGCCCGGGTGGTTGGTCACTCTCTCCGCTGCTTTCTACGGTTTGCAGCCTAACCTGGTCCCGGAATTCAGGTAGGGAGGGAAAAAAGGCAAGAGCAAAGCCTTCCTTCCGGTTTCGCGGGTGGGTGCGCGCATGGGGGAGGAACACTTGGCTGTGACACTTATACCTCCCACCCTCACAACAGAGACCCAGGCTGAGGGACACACCAGGCGGGCGCATGTGCTTAGGGACCAGAGGCGCCCAACGTTTGTCAGCTTCAGGCGCTCAGGGAAAGCCGTTTTCTCAGACCAGGTTCCCTGCAAGGGGCATGCGATGGGGGAGAAGTTGATAAAGCTGAGAGAAACCTCTGATGCCCAACGCTTCTCTTCAACCCTCGAGAGAGCAGGGAGGGGACTTCCCTATCAGGGGTGATGCGACAGAACCCGGCAAGCTCAGGGTGTGCCTGCCTGCTGCAGAGTGGTGAGCATCGGATGAGAGGAGAAAAGGGAGCGGAGGAGGACAGAGTTCCTCGTTCCTGCCTCTGCCTGCTTCCTAAGTGTGTAGCTTTGGGCATCAGTCTGTTATTAGTCAGTTACCAGAGCGAGTAATTAAAACAGTGCAATCCCCTCGGCAGTTCTGTCCCTTCAGCAGTGAGTCAGTCTCAGCAGCATAGCTGTCCCCAGCGTCCAGACTTCACAATTTAGTCATTGTGCTCCTCTACCCATCTCCCTCCACCCCCCAACACCCCCTCCTTGGTCCCCTCTTTCTCCTGTTCTGTCAGGTGTACCTAAGGGTTCCCCAGCTCCTCCCCTACTCACACATTTTATAAACGAACCTGCTTGAGTGATCTGAGGCAGAGAGGGATTAGCTCCGACTGAATTCACTCAGGGAGCTCGGAGGAAACTTAGTAACTTCTGTATTTCCTGTCTCAAGGTGTAGCACTTGTGGGAAGATGAGAATTTGCAAATTAGCAGGTGGTAACTCCTGCCCTGGGCAGTGCCTGATCTTTGAGGTGAGGAACTTCTAGAAGTAGCCCTTAAGAGTGGATATGAGGAAGGAACAGAAAGAGAAGAGACCCCAAAGGGGGCTTGAGAGAGGGCCACACATTGACTTTGATCCTCCTCAATTCCCAGCATGGAAGGCTCTGGAAAGAAGGGCTTGGAGGTTGAGGTTGCTTCTGTACTTTTCAGGAACCTGGTGAAAACTTGTGTGTGTGTATTAATTATCTGTTTGGCACAACAAGGACAGGATGCCCACCTGGTGAAAGATACCAGGCCGAGTACTGTGTGGGCAAATGGGGGGAGTCAGAAAGCTTGTTTCTCTTGGCACTGTCATTTACTGCCAAATGACCTCGAGCAAGGTGCATAACCTCTCTGGGCCTCAGCTACTTACCTATCAAGTGAGGGAGTTGAACTAGATGGTCTCCAGGGAGCCATCCAGTTATAAAATTCTGTAGGTTTTAATGCTGGCAACACTTGAGAAGGCAGAAATGAAAAACAACCCCCTTTCTCTGGTTCTGTATGACCATATTAAACGTGTGTGTGTGTGTGTGTTTCTATCTCTTTTAAAGATCTTGTAAACCAGAGTAACTCTTTCCTACTTTCAGGATAATCTCCTTCCCTCCCGATTCCTGCAGGCTCATTAGTAAGGGCTGAGCCCAGCTCTGAGTCTTTGCATGTTGTTTGCTCAGATGAAGAAAGATCAGCAGATGCCCGTCCCTGCCAGCAAATTGTCTGTGGATTTCAGATTAAACTTTTCAGGGAGTCTCAGGTCCCAGGATTGATCTATTTATCCATCCATCCATCTAACATTTATTTTATGTCAGGCTCTGTGCTAACTGCTTTGCAAGCATTATCTTGATTAATCCTCAAAACAACCCTATGAGTTAGGTTTTATTATTTTCCAGAAAAGGAACCTGAAGCACAGAGAGGGTAAGCTTCTTGCCTAAGATCACACAGTGGTTAAGTAGTAGAGCCAGGATTTGAGCTCATTTCATACTTTTAACCACTGTGCTGAATTCTTACAAAGGTGTTCTAGGAGTGCTGCATGTAATGTAGCTGCTGCATAAAAATATATGTATTTTCAAGGCTCAGACATGGGACTGAGGATGAGAACCATTCATTTTCAGAATTATTTCTCTTAAGACTCAGAAAGCATAGGTCACCTAAATGAACTCAGTGCCTTCTGCCAGGCAAGATGAAAAGGCTGAGGACACAAAGGGTCTGAGGTTGTGAGGGCTCACATGCCCCCTACCTATTTTTTGGACTGCATTCAGAAAATAGTTTGTTTCCTCTGGCTGAGTCTCTTCAAGTGCTTTCATAGTCATGGATGGTGTTCTTTAGCCAAGGCACGAAGCCAGGCCGTTTAGTGTCTGGCTCTCTACAAAAGCTGGCTCGTCCTGGGAGCATGCATGAAGAGCAGAATAAGTGCTCTCCTGTGAGTGCTTCTGTCCCATGTCCTATGCCCCTCAAATGCTGAATTGAGGATTCACACAGATGTTAATTATGGAAACTGGAAGAAATCTTAAAGAGATCAGATGGTTCCTCCTGTTGTTTCATAGACAAAGAAACAGAAATGGAAAGGTGAAGTGGCTTGTCCAATATCCACATATCAAGTTTGTAGTAACAACAGAAATAGGATCCAGGCCTTCTGCGTCTGGTTTATACTGTGCTTGATATGTATATACCTAACCTATTTCTGTGGCTCTCTGCACCTCTGCACACAATGTATGGTGGGGGACATGGTTTAGGCTTTATCATCTTTAAGGACAAAAAAATTAGCCCATAGAACATAGCAGTTCATTTTTTGAAAAAGATTACATTATTTCACACATTTGAGATAATATTTAAGTGGACCTTTCCTGCCTCTTCCTACTTATAAAAGGCAAAGGTTTTTTGTCGTTGACGTTTTATCATCTAAGATGTACAGCCTAAAATTCTATACTATAGGCGAGTAATATTGTATGGGTCCGGTAACAGGGTAAACCTCGAACGAATTTTTGGGAAACCCTGTTTAGGAGCTCTAATCATGATTTTAAATATGTTTTGAACCTGTAGAGTGTTATTTGCAGAAAGTCTTATCTGTAATGAAAAATCCATTGACAATGATTTCTTTATGGAAGAGAAAAGGAGGAAAAACTTTGTAGTTAAAATTTTCATTTAAGATCAGTTAGTATTTCCCCCGGTCTTGCTTATAAGATTCATGCATTTAAATTATATGTTATTTTTAGAGAATATAAGTCCAAAACATGAAATTCAAAAGTAATATGGAAAACATGGTCAACTACTGTATTGTATTAATGTTTATCACTGTAAAACACCTCTCAGAATAAGTCTTATTCCCCTCTGTTTCTGAATGATACAAATATCTTAAATTTTCAAGCCTAGCACAACACTCACATGGGGAGAGAAGTTTATTGCTCATTTCTTTCTTTTCAAAAAATGGCCTTAGTTGCTCTAACTCAATGTCTCTCTTTTTTTTTTTTTCTGGGAAAGATTTGCCCTAAGCTAACATCTGTTGCCAATCTTCCCCTCTCCTTTTTTCCTCACTTCCAGAAGCTTCCGTACATAGTCGTATATCCTACTAAGTCCTTCTGGTTCTTCCATGTGAGCTGCCACCACAGCATGGCTTATGATGGACGAGTGCTGTAGTTCTGTGCCCAGGAACTGAACCTGGGCCGCTGAAGTGGAGCACGCCGAACTTTAACCACTAGGCCATCAGGGCTGGCCCTCGAGTCATTTTTTATAGTCCTATAGTATAAAAATTTTAGTTCTCATCTTCCATCCTACCAAAAAAAGCAAGAGTAATAATTTAAGATATCCCCTAAGTTATTTTTATCATATTACGTTTGTGATGTCTTTGTAGAGTTTTCCTTAAAGTTAAGTCCTTTGGTTTCGCATAGTAATTTTTCTTTGTGGAATTTAAAGTACTATGAAGTTGGATCCCATTTCGCTGAAATCATAGATACCTTCCTGGTGGTACTTGGAACCGTTCAATGCCTAGGATGGATATAAGGTATTCAAGTGTTTGTTTAATTTAGATTAAAGTGAAGGAAACTTTGGGAATTAATTCTTTCTTGATGAGCTGAAAGCGACATCGGGATTCATTTGGTTCCTTTCATCTTCTCATCTTACATTGGAGGAAGCAAGACTCAAAGGGCTAAAGGAATTTGCTAGAATGGCATAGCTCTCTTGTAGTAGGTTCACCTACTATTTGTCAGATGCTTATATATACCACTGCATTGAATTCTTAGTATTTGTAGGTATTTACAACTTCAGGAAAGTTGAGCAGCATGCCAAAGGTAACAAAGGTAGTAAATCAGGGACCCCAAACCTAACTGAGATCTATCCAGTTATGAGGCTTGTATTGTCTTTCTACTACGCTATGCTGCTGTCTCTTGATTACCAATTTTGTTTTCACCCTATTCGAAAATATAACATGGTATTGGCTTGAAATAATTAATATAGTTAGCCAAATAAGTTATATACACTTATTCTTTTTAGGCCAATCACACAATCAAGTATGTTGTGTAGTGAGAAAAGTATTAAACTTGAATCAGAACTTTGCCTCAAGTCCCAGTTTTTCTCTGTCTGGCTGTATTACCTGTTTGGAAATCAGTTTCTGCACAATTAAAATGTGGTCATGGACTAGATGATATCCAAATACCTTTATAACTCTTTGTTCTATGAGTTCTTAAGTGGCCTATCCAAATGATCAACAAGTAAGCTTTGGAAACAGGGCTGATACACATAAATGCAGTACCTTGTGGAAATGACATTGATGGGGGAGTAACATGCAGAGGAAGAGGAAACCAAGTAAATGTTAGACCTGGTGTTTGGTAAAAAAGGCAATAGGGCAATGAAGGAAAGATCACAATGGTGTGGAAAGCCCTTTTTGGAAACTAACGCAATGAAACTTGGTGTTACAGATGCACTGACTCCTGAGGGGTCACTTCACTCTCTCTCCTTCACACACATATACCCACCCATCCCTATCAAAGATTCTGGCACAGACCTCTGCTTTCAACAAAAGAGGACAATTCACATAGTATAAGAGAAATGACCACCTTACTCTAGGCCAAACATATCCTATGTCTCTCTTGTGGGCACTGGTAGTGGTGAAGAGGTTACCTATAGGAGCAGCACAGAGATGTTTACCTGGGTTATAGATCAAAGGGTTTTTAGATGAACTTCTGCTATTGAGGCTTTTGAGTCTCAATTACTTCATCTGTAAACTGTGAATAGTAAAGTGTACCTCCTTTGAGATTGTGAAAAGGCTAAATGCAGCACTGTCATCATACAGGAAGTTCAGGAAATATTTTATATTGTAGCTGCTGTCTTCCCGAATACTGTCCTGAGCTGAATATAAGCTTTCTTCATTTAGCTGTATTAAAGTCATGACATTTATAGTAATTTATAATTTATATAATGGTTTAGTTTCATTCTTAATTATTGTGAAGCCTTGTAATGATGGTGGATCATGGTGGAAATACTGGCCTTGGTGACAGCAGATGTTGGCACCAGCCTGGATCGCATCTTTGATTTATGATATTACTGAGGGCAGCAATTCCTTTCTAATCCTCAGTTTCCTCATCTGTAAATTGAGGGGGCTGGACTAGGTGACCTGTAGGGTTCCTTAGAACCCTAGAAGTCTATGATTATACACATAATTAAATGTGTCACTTTAATATTTGAAGTTTTATTTGATTATAATCCTGAAATAAGTTAATGTATGCTCATTTAAATGCTGATCATGTTCATATATGTTCAGTATTTCACTCTATCATGGTCATTTATTCACAGACTATTTAGAGAAAGCCCTCTTAATGTACATTGAGTTAAATCTATATACTAATGGAAATGAGAACTCCATTTCAAAATAAGAAAAAGCGTGATCTGAGTTTCCAGATCTTGAAAGATCCCCTGAAATTCACTTAAAGTCAACAAGAAACTGTTTCACAGATTTCTAAACCAAGGGCCTCAATATACCTGCCTAATTTCCCTCAAGATAATCAATGTTTAGGCATTCTGGAGCTCGTTACTTATTATTCTTTAAAGACAACTCATCTTCAATTTGCCTTGGTAGTTGGCTTTAAAATTTCAAAAAGAGCTATTTCTTGTGGTACAGCAGTGGCACAGCATTATCTTACCATTTTCTAGAATATCCATTCAGAAGCAGAAATGGGGTTTCAAAGACTGCTAAATAAATTACAAGAGGATATGCCTACCTTTTGGAGATGGAACTGGTGCTCTTAGTAGGCTGATTTCACAGCCTCAACTGCTGGTCCATTCTTTAGGGTTTTAAGGCTACCCTTTTCCACCATGCACTGTGTTTATGATTATATTGTAATATACTGGGATGCCAAGAAGTATATTGTTGATGTTATTTTGCACTTGGCTGGTACAGAAGCAATAGGGCCTGTTTGTTTTCTCTCTTCAGTTTTGGATTGGTGTTCACAGGGTTATTTAAGCAGAATTACTAAAACAGTACATTGGGATTTTGATAACTTTGGCAGCTTGATGGCCACTAGGTGCAAATAGGCAGTTCACTGGTACTGAGGCTATGCATGGGAAAGTTTGCAGCCAACAGTGTTTTTAAGTTCTTGTCCAGACAGCTATGGCATATGCACTGGTGGGGGGGCAGGGGGTTTGCTGGTCTTTTAATCTTATTTGCTTTTCAGATTTTAGTAAAAAACCATTTCTATGTGTAATTTCCATTTTGGCTAGGCATTTACTCATCCAACAAGTCTTCCTATAGGAAAAACTTGACCTATAAAAATACTTAGGTGAACAGGCTATGAAATACTTCTTCAGTTTAGGAAAGGATTAATTCTCTTGACTTTAAGTCTTTCTCAGACCCCCCTCCCTGCCTCCTCTTTTCTACAATGCCAAACCTAATAGAGGAACCATGACTGACTTTCTTTTTTATACCAAAGGATATTATAGTGCTGCAAAGGAATCACAGAATACATCTAGCTTTGTTACCTTCATTATAGGTAGAATGTATAGGCAACACAGATTAACTTAAATGTGATCTGACCCCAAGATCATTTTCCTCAAAAATCCTGTTACCTTTCTATTAAAGAAGGCAGTCTTTCTCACACAACTAATAGTTCTTATTAACTGAGATCCAGTTAATTTATATTCATTATAATATCTGTTGTAACTTTCCCCGTTTAAAAAGTATATCTAGACCAAGACAATGTAGGATTTAAAAAAGTCCTGTCCAGTTAGCCAAATCCCCAGTGAACCTATAACTTAAAAGGAACCTTAGAATTATATGAGATTTTGGTTTACTTCTTTAACCTAGTTTTCTCACCATTTCTGTGTTTTGTCCAATGTGTATGCCTTGCTACATTATTATGAAAGGAGTTTTATAGAATAACTTGACACATAGCTTTTACCTGAGAAAGAGGAAAAGGTATTATAGTATAGAATAATGTATTTTATCAATCCTAAAATGCACCTTTTCCACGTTTTGATGTCTCTCAAATTGAGATGTGTCTTATGATTGAGGGCATGTCATTTTCCATTAGGCATACATTTTCTTTTGGTGGAATGCAATGTAATAGTGCATCTTATAATTAATGGCATCTTATATTTGATGAACTATATTAGGAAATGGGAAAGTAAATTCCAAGATCTCTACAACTATAAAGATCTATTATCATCTATAAGTTATTAAGATGTAGCAAAATATGCATACATGGAAACATAAAATCTGGACCTTATTGCTGTATACAAATTAGATTGCTATCTCTCTTCATAATAATTTTGTTAAAAAGACAAGCTATACTGTGGCTGGCCCCGTGGCCGAGTGGTTAAGTTCTCGAGCACTCCGCTGCAGGCGGCCCAGTGTTTCGTTGGTTCGAATCCTGGGCGCGGACATGGCACTGCTCATCAAACCACGCTGAGTCAGCGTCCCACATGCCACAACTAGAAGGACCCACAACGAAGAATATACAACTATGTACTGGGGAGCTTTGGGGAGAAAAAGGAAAAATATAAAATCTTGAAAAAAAGACAAGCCATACTAAAACATGTAATCACATTTTCTTTTTAATATATATGAAATATACAAAATATTAGGCCAGAAGCTATGGAAACTTTTATATTCAGAATAGGTGAGGTAAGGATTATCAAAATATTTCCCACAGCATCTGGCAAAGCATTTCACTCACACTGGGAAAATGCCTAGGAGGGTGAGAATAAACGACCACATATGGACTAAAAATAGGAGGGAATATTTCTCTTTCTAAACTGCTTAAAGGTTTCAGAGTGGAATAAAAACTTCGTGGTGTAGCCATGTAACTAGTTTTGGTTAATGAGATTTAAATGAAATTGTGGAAGTGAGTGTGTTTTCTTTCTCTTTTCTAGTCAGCTGCCTGGGATGGAATGAAGAGTCTGATTCTCCCCTTATTTGATGCCTCAGACCACTGTGTAGAGCAAGGTTTATCAACCTCAGCACTACTGACGTTTGGGCCAGATAACCCTTTGTGAGGGGGCTATCTTGTTCAATGCAAGATGCTGAGAAGCACCCTTGGCTTCTATCCACTAGATGCCAGTAGCAACCTCTCTACCTAGTGTGACCACCAAAAATGTCTACAAACATTGCAAATATCCCCTGGGGGGTAAAAATGCCTCTGGTTGTCAGGTGCTAGTGTAGATGGAACACATATAAATATGCTATTCTGGGGCTATCCTTACTTCAAGGGTTCTATATGTACATGTGTGTATGTATATATGTGTGTGTATGAGTTTGTCAGATACATTTCTATTTATTTATTTATTTGTTTGTCTGGAACATAAGATCGTTGCATACATAGAACCTGACATGAGAACTGTCCAAAATTTTGATGGATCAATGGAATATTAATTTACATTTATATGTCATCAAGACTCAAAAAGAACATCTGGCCAACTTATTTGCAGAATCTGTTGCTAAGCATAGTTTTACTACTTATATATATATTTATTTATTTTTAATTTTAATTTTAATTTTGTTTTTTAAAGATTTTATTTTTTCCTTTTTCTCCCCAAAGCCCCCCGGTACATAGTTGTATATTCTTCGTTGTGGGTCCTTCTAGTTGTGGCATGTGGGATGCTGCCTCAGTGTGGTTTGATGAGCAGTGCCATGTCCGCGCCCAGGATTTGAACCAACGAAACACTGGGCCGCCCGCAGCGGAGCGCGCGAACTTAACCACTCGGCCACGGGGCCAGCCCCACTACTTACATAGTTAAATGTTATATGTTTATGGGTTTCCCATTAAGGATGCATTTTAAAAAGAAAATATGTATATGTGTGTACATGGATGTCTAGGGGGACAGAGCGTGGACAGGGGGAAAAAGTAGGGAGTAGACAGGGGTGGGGACAGGGAACAAATGCAGATGAATGAGAAACAGTTAGCAATCTATCATGCTGTGGAATATTATTTCTCATGAAGCTCTGTTTATCACTTTCATAGTTCTGATGGAACTGAACTGTTCTTCCCCAGTAGACAGTGAGGAATCAAGTTCCTGAAGATTTAGCCATTATAAAGATAGGCTGACTGTGCTTGCATTTCAGAACTTGACTTCAGGAAGTCAAAGCTACTATCAGGCTAATGCAGAGCTTATCCCATTAAGGGAATATTAATACCTTACAATATATAATTTTAAAAAGCTCTGTTTGCAATTTTGACTTTATTGATTGAACTAGAAGCTGTTCAGAATTTGAACTTGTTATAAATGAAATTCCTGGAAGAAATAATTAAGATGATATATTACATAGACATTATTTAATGCTTTAATAAACATATGTTTAAAGATGCAGTTATCAATATTACTAATGTCTAGAATCCTGTTAAGTCAGAGGAGACCTTCAAAAATAACAACGATGGAAAAGAATGTTTAGGCTCCACAGTGTAAATTACCTCAGCACCAACCGACGCCCGACTACTTCCTCACCTGCTATCCATAAACGTGATATCTGTGAGCTGCAGTGACAAGGGGACGAGGAGCATGCTGTTGTACCCTGTTGATTATGGAGAAATGAGAGACAATGTTGTGCAAGTTAAGAGATGAATCCAAGGCTCATGAAAAGACAGATGAAGATTATTATTTTTCTCGATAAGGCAAACTTTTGAGAAAGCTGTTTCAGGTATTGACTGGTTTGTGGGAAGACTCTCATAATACGGTCCTCTGAAAGCTATTTAGCAATGTATTTGTCTTTCCACTTTTTTGAGAAAGAGGCAAATGACAACAATTGGGGCATTCTTTAAAGAAGCAGTGTTTCAGTAAGTATCTTGGGAAAGCTCTTTTTCAAAGAATTAGAATTTTAGAAGTAAAAAGGATTTTAGAGATCACGTAACCCCATTTGTTTTTACTTTTACAGGTGAGGAGACTGAGCCCCAGGGAAGCAGTGAGCATCACTTCCACTAGCTCTGGCTGCAGGGAACTGGCAGTTTAATAATAGGTGCAAATAAAAAGACCCTGAGTCATCAAGTAAAGGTTAATT
Source organism: Equus przewalskii (assembly GCF_037783145.1). Lineage (NCBI taxonomy): Eukaryota > Metazoa > Chordata > Mammalia > Perissodactyla > Equidae > Equus > Equus przewalskii. The sequence continues at coordinate 10,395,013 of NC_091860.1, read as the reverse complement.
TATAGTCACTCTTTACTGATCCCAACCTGGCGGGGCATCAGACTCACCTGAAAAGCTGGCTAATACCTTCCTAGATCCTCCTCAGAAACCTGTGAATGAGAGAATGTGCGGACACATTCAGAAGTCCCTATTACAAAGTCTTTATAATGCAGAAGCGCTGGTTCTTAAATACAAACTTGGGAAAAAGTAAACAGTATTTGATAAAGCTGAAACACATGTAATTCATTTTACAAGATTTTAAGAATAAAAATTAAAAATTATGCTTAGTGACTTCAGCTTTAGTCATCCAAAAAATCTGGCTGCAGGCCATTCTGGGGACCTGACACATTCCAGTGTTGTGAATGGCCCTGTCAGTAGGCGCAGAACAACTAGCAGGTTCTTTATGAAGGAAGGGAGACCACAGGAACCGAGCCTTGGAACGGGTGAGCCGCTGAGCCACACGCTCTTTCTCCCTCACTTTATTTTGGGTTATTCTTTGTTTTCTCACCTTTAAAACAGGGGGCTATCATGAGAGCAGCTGCTTATTATTTGTCTCTTTATGTAAATATCCCATTTCTCCAACAGTTCCACATGTCCTTCAAGTACAAGGACCACATTTGATGACTGCCCACATCCAGTGCTTCTTGAAAGTGCCTTGCATATTTCAGGGAGGCGGTATGGAAGTGTCTAGGAGGAACGGTTTGGGGATTATAAACCTAGATTTGAATCCACAGGCTTCTACTTTCACTTACTGTGTGCCATTTGGCAAGTTATTTAACTCTCTCTATGGCTCAATTTCCCTGTCTACAAAGGGTGTAGAGTACCGCTCATGCTGTGAAGAGTAAACAATCTTATATATGTAAAGAACTCAGCATAATGTCTGGAATGTACTATTCTTTTTACAAAACATTACAGAGTATATAACATGTGTCTGGCTAGGGCTATAGATGCTGGGGATATAACAGTGAAAATGACAGACAAAAATTCCTGTGCTCATGGATGTTTTTGTGGAGGCAAGGGGGAGATAGATAACGAACAACCAAAATAAATGATTCTTGATAGAAACAAGAGTTATAAGGAAACAAATAGGATAGTGTGGTAAAGAATGGCTAAGAGGGAGGATGGGCTGCATTAAATAGGGGTGTCAGGAAAGACCTCTCTGAAATGGTGACCCTGAGTTAAGAAATGAAGGATGAGAAGGAGATACTCATGGAACAAACTGAGGTAATCCTGTTCCAGATAGGAAATAGCAAGAACAAAGGCCATGAGACAGCAATGAGCTTCAACTGCTCTGAGAACAGAAAGAAAGTCAGTTTTGCTGGAACGTCGTAAGAAATGGGTTATGAGGTAGAAGATTAGAATAAGGTATGTAGCAGTACTCAATAAATGGTTAAAATGTTGTGGCAATAGGGAAACATGTTAAATGCTTTAAAAATTTCTACCCCTATAGTAATATGTAAGTTGTGGATGTATTTTCATGTTTTCCCTTTGGATGGCTTTATTGAAGTGTTCTTGTTTTATTTTGGCTGCCTATTTCTCTTTTCTCCTTTCAATCTTGGCCTTCCTGCCCATTTCCTCCCTTAGCTCTGGGAGCTTGGGTTTTCCAGTTTCTATGATGAGATTTCAGTCAAAGAATAAGCTATTTATAACTGCTCCATCCTTGAATGTGAATGAATAAATTGGAATATTTGAGAAGCCAGTGAGGTAGAGATAGAAAATCCAGAATTTCTTGCAAAAAATCAGATGGGTGCTTTTCTTGCTCTCTGGCTTAAACCTATAAAGTGAAACCCTTTCCAGACACACATAGCAGGACAATAAGGGGAGAGACAGAGCAGGTTAACTCGTGGGCAAGGCATTTTTCTTCTCACCAGCATGCCTGGGACGACACCCTGCAGGTCCCTGACCTCTCTCAAGCTGGTGGCTGCCAGATCTTGTCATTTGGCACTTCCTGACACATACTTTGTTGCCTTTTATGATGAGGTCTAAGATGCTGAGGTCCAGGGCTGCCGGAAAACTGCCAGGAAGAGGCACAAGGCACAGAAATGAGACTGGAAGAGGCAGAAGGGAGACCCCGAACATTTGGACGTGAATTTGGAGGAGGGAAGACTTTGCACGACAGGAAAGGAAGTATAGGCAGGAGTGTATTTCTAAGGAAGGGTATTAACAATGGAAAAATTGGGATTTGGTTTTTAGGAAATGAAATCATCACCGTTAGCTTCTCCAATATGACAAATGTGGAATTTAGCTTCTTTATATTTCATTTTTTCCTTCCCTTACTCTACTATTTTATTAATTATATTTTTAATTTTTCTATTGGTTACCTTGAGTTTTGCATCTATAAATTTTAAATAGTATCTTCTATTCTTTATTTTTCTACCTTCCTACTTCTGTTTCCCATTCCAATATTTTTAGATAATTAAATATGGTAACAGTTATATTCTGTCACTACAGGAAAAAACCCCAAAACTTCTGTGCTTTGTTCATCAGTTGCCTCTAAGAACTGAAACTTCAATAACTGAATCTGTGCCATTTTCAGGAAGTTCCAAATTTCAAGGTCCAAGGATTATCTTTTCAGATCAGTTGTTCAAAGCCATCCTACCTTTAGTGTGTGCGTGTCTGCATTGAGACTTTTCATTTATTTTCCCCCTTGGAGTTGCTAATTGCCTTTCTTTTTCACTTTAAAGAAACAAAAAGGAACCACATGTTTTACTTACATTTAAGATCATCCAACTTCTTAACAAATCATTCTATTGGTTAAAGAAAATTCACATTTTTGTGGAAGACATCCTTCTTGGAGTCCCATCCTTTGTACAAGTTGCTTTAGATCTTCTGCAGAATAACTATCATAGAAATCTTCCAAATTATTAAAATTTTGCATCCAACTGTGTGTTGGATGCTGGTCCTCTTATTTCTAGAATGCTGCTTTTTTCCTCCACCCCCCGGAACACAATTTCAAATACTTTTTCAGAAGAGATCTGTGGGAGGCAAAATTTCTAAGTCTTCCCATGTCTGAAAACGTCTATGTCTTCATGCATGATTGATTGATTGTCAGAATACAGAATTATAGGTTCAAAGTCATTTTGTCCTCAGAATTTTAAAGACATTGCTATATTGTTTTTAGCATTCATTGTTGCTGGGGAAAATTTGATGTTAACCTGATTTATTATACCTTTGTAGGTAATCTTTTCTTTTCTCCTCATGGAAACTTTTAAGATTTTTTCCTTTTTCCTTGGGGTTCTGAATATTCATGGCGATGTGCTTAGATGTGGTTCTTTTCATTCATCAACCTCACCACTTAGTTGGCCCTTTTGGACTTTTCCACTGAGAAATTTTCTTTTATGACTGTTTAAAATTATTTTCTCCTATCCATTTTCTCTTTCTTGAACTTCTACAGTAAGGTATTCAAATTTCTGGACTGATCTCTATATTTAACTTTTCTCTCATTTCCTATCTCTTTTTCTTTCTACTTTACTTTTTAGGGGATTTTCTATTTTTTTCTTCCTTTTTAAAAATTAAATTAGTTTTCATTTGGTAATCTCTTTTAATTTCCACGAGCTCTTTCTTGCTCTCAGATTCTTTTTTCCATAATTTTATGTACATTTTCTTAAATTTGACAAGATTAATTAAAATATCTTTTAACTTCTCTGTGCCCTGAATTCTTGCTGTTTCTTCCAGGCTCAGTTATTTTGCTTGTTCATACCGGTTCTTCTCCTTTATGCGGCCAGTTCTCCTTAAACGTGATCCTTGGTTACTAGTTTTAGGATGAAGGGCTAGATTAATTCATCTAGCTAGATGGCATGAATTCTTTGCGACAGGTGTGTAGGCCTAGTTCCTCACTAGACCTCTCTGTTGACTGTCAGGCTTCACTCACATTAGGATGCCTGAGAAGAAAGTTGGTAGTCTCTGGCTCCCCCTAGACCTTTACTCCAGTAGAACTAATAACCATTCTAGAAGTTTCAGCTCTTCCCAGGCATTTCTTTCCATCCCTTTACAGAACAGTTCTTGGTTTTTAGCTTGGGAATAAATGTCATTGCTGCACACAAGGGAGAGGATGTGCCGACTTGTGTAACTGTTTAGAAGGAAGTCCTTCAATTCATCACCTTGATGCCTGCCATGTTTTCCATTTCCACTCTTGATACCAATTGATGTTGAGCTTAAAATCTTTCTGGAAACTCTGCTGGAAGAGCAGTTTCCACCTCTGTTCCAGCCTTCTCCTGAGCATGTTTTGGGCTTAGCTGCCACCACTCTGGCCTATCATCAGTATGATCCCAGAGAACTGTGTCAAATTTCTGGTCAGCTACTTCTCATTCCCTCTTGCATTTATTTACTGTCATTACAGTTGGATGTGAGGGAGAAGGTAGAGAAACATATGCTCAATTCAGCAACTTAAACAAGAACTCGAACTTAGGTCTTCTGACCATCTTCTTGTCCTTATACCTAGGATATGGACATTATATTCAGCTCTTTTACTTATTAGCTGTGTGTCCTCAGGCAAGCCATTTCACCTCTTTGTGTCTCAAATTTCTTTATTATTTAGGGAGAATAATACTGACCACATACAGTTGCAATATAAATTGGGGGGAGTATCAGTCACATGCAGTTTCAGTGAGGATGTTTTAAGGGTGTCTAGCATAATGTCTTGACACATAATGACCACACAATAAATGATAACTTAAAATACAGGGTTCAATGCGTACAAGTAAACTCTTCATTCAGTTTGCATCTTGGGCATCTAACCAAAGCTCCTTATTTTAAATTCTAATGGGAACATTTTTTATTTACTTTATGGTCTTATTTACTGCTATTATTTTTGGATCATAAGTGTCCATTGGCACAAGCTACGTATCTTTCTCTGAAAAATTACTATGAACAGCTTTGTTTTTATTGTTTAATATATTGAGGTCTAGAGAAAACAACATTTAGAATCAAAAAATGGTGCAGATTATCAATTGGGTAATTTAACTTGAAGAGCTACATAAATAAGAGCCAACAGAAAAAAAAGAAATTTAATAATTTAAGAAATTATTAACAAAAAAGATATTTTCACTTAGAAATTGTAGGCAACCACTAGCATAAATGGCATATTTAGTTAAATCACGAGGAAACTCAAGATATGACTTCATTATTATATATTTTAAAGACAGATTGCAGTGTTCATATTAGACATTTATTTTCTCTGACAGAATATACTTTGTTCTTATTTTTTCTTCCCTAGCAATTAAAAAAAATATGACTTTGGACATATTATATAACTTCTCTGAACCTTATTTTCCTCATCTATAAAATAAGAAAAGTACTTCCTCTTTTATAGGATTGTTATTTGAATAAAATTAGTGAATGGAGGTGATAATATAGGTGATCTCTGTTCTGGGTTTCCTGACAAGGGATTGTCCCACCCAATTCAGAAATGGTCATAATTCAAAGAAGTGATATAAGGAACATGTGGATGTGTTGGATAAAATAAATTGTCCTCTTATTATTTAAAAATGAGATAAAATGTAGCTCAAAATTATTTCAGTGAAAGAAAACCACAAAATGAGACATTAGTCAGCTACCTCTGCAAAAGCAAGAGCCTTAACGTATATTTTTCAGGGGAACAATCAGCTATTATCAAACTTTAAACCCTAGTGATTTTAAGAGATGTGCTGCACTTTAAAAAAGTATGTCTCAGGAGGCCCACAGTACAAAGATCGTATTTGCGGAAAAACATACCCTTCCTGATTGAGCTTACCTCATTTTATATTTACTGGTTCTCTTTTTATCAAACTTGAGTTATATTTTCCACAAAAAAATGTACTGACCTTCCCAAGGAAGGTGTGACCTGATCGCCAAAAAGACTTCCAAGAACAAGAAGCCAGACAGATGGAAGACTGTCGTTTGTCACTATGTAAAGTTTTGGCAAGCTTCTCTGGACATGTCTGCTGCAAAGCAGTGTGGGGGAGGAGAGCATTTTCTTGCTTTAAGACAGACTGTTGTCAGATTCTTCTAGCTGTTCTAGAGGGGATCAGACTGTGTTCTTGATTCTCTTGTACTTCTTGTAGTCATGGGCTTGAGCTAAACAATAGCGATGCTGAATGTTTTTGTGGGCAATGTTTCCTGAGCATGAGAGGCCCCAGGTGAGGAAGTTACCCAGAGATGACTTAAGTCACTGAAATATGAATCTAGAATCTTCTACAGTTAGACGGTAACAGAAAGGAAACTGTTCTCCCACCCTTTAAGAAAATTCTCTTCTCTTTTCCTTGGTCCCAACCCATTTGCAACCAACCTGTGAAGTGTGCTCTTCTGTTCATACTCTGTGTGCAAAGAATTTTAGTTAAATATTGTTATATATCTCATTATTTGGCTTATTGTTATTCACACAACTCCGTTCAAAAAAATCTCTTCATGTTGCTATATATACAACCTGTCCATTCCCCACCACTACACAGTACCCTAAGGAACCTGTCCAGTCCCAGGGATGGGCACCCAGGTTGTCTTTAATTCCTTTCCATTACAATAACTCTGTGGTAAGTTTAGATGCCCCTTTATGAGTGAGAATTTCTCTGAAAGATAAACCCCAAAGTAGGATTTCGGGGTCACAGGGAGGGGTAAATGTAATTTTACGAAACACTGCAAGATTGCTCTCTGGACAGTCTGCATCAGTCTACACACACACCAGCAAGACGTAAGGGCTCCTATCGCCCCACATTCCTGCCAACACTTCGCATTATACAGCTAATTTTTCGCCAGTTTAATAAATGTAAAGTGATATCTCACTATTGTTTTAAGTTGCATTTCTCTGATTACCAATGAGCTTGAGCATTTCTCCATGTGCTTCTAAGCCTTAAATTGGGTTTACTTTTCTATAAACTGCTTGTTTATATCCTTTGCCCATTTTCTATTATGATTCCTACAGTTTTATTGCATTGCAAGAGACCTTGGAATATTCTAGATATTAGTTCCTTATCAACTTTAAACATTGCAATATCACACAATCTGTCATCTTTCAGTTAACTTTGTCCATAATCTTTTCCCTTGAACAGAATTTTAAAAAATTTCTGATGTTACTTAATCAAAATATTGCCTTACAGTTTACGCTTTTGGGTTTCATTTAAGAAGACTTTCAATACCTTGTCACAAAAATATTCCTTATGTTATCAACTACTAACTTTGGAGTTTCTGCTTTCACAGTCAAGTCTTTAACATCTGGAGTTCACCTTTGTACATGGTATTGGGTAGGGATCCAGTTATTATTTTCATCCATCTAGTGAGCCAGGTTCCCAACACTATCATCCTTTCTCACACCTAAGTTCCTTACATGCATACGTATGTCTGTGAGCTCTCTATTTTGTTTCACTGCTTCCCATGTCTGTTTTCCTGTCAATACTATTATGTTTTATTGCCATGGTTGGGTAGTATGTTTTAATATTTGCTTGGGCAAGGCCTACCTCTTTTCCTTTTTTTACAGTTGACTTTTACAATTCTACTTAAAGTAAGCTAAAATGTTTTTCAAAAATCCATATAGAATTTTGATTGGTTCCACATTACATTTATAGCTCCCTTTGATGAGAATTGACATTTTTAATAGAGTAAATTATTCCCTCTCAGAACACGGGATGTTGCTCTATTTCTTCAGATCATCTATATTGTCCTTCATTAGTTTCAAAATTTCTCCATAGAGGTTTTGTGCATTTTTTTCTTAAGATTGGCACCTGAGCTAAACAACTGTTGCCAACCTTCCTTTATTTTTCTTCTTTTTCTCCCTAAAGCTGCCCAGTACATAGTTGTGTACTCTAGTTGTGAGTGCCTCTGGTTGTGCTGTGAGGGACGCCACCTCACCCTGGGCTGATGACTGGTGCCATGTCCGCGCCCAGGATTCAAACCAGCAAAACCCTGGGCTGCTGAAGAGGAGCACACGAACTTAACCACTCAGCCATGGGGCCAGACCCTGTGCATTCTTGATTAAGTTAACTACCAGAGAATTTATGGGTTCTGTTGCTATTTTAAAGGCATCTTTTTACTTGTAATTTTTTCTTGGAGATTGCTAGTGGAGAGAAATGCTACTGATTTTTGTACATTGATCTAGTACCCATCAGCCTTGCTGAACTTTCTTATTGTTCTCATGTTTGTTGATTTTATTGCTAGATAAATGATTATATCGTCTACAAATATTGACAGTTTAATCTCTTCTCTTCTGATCTTTACATCTCATTTCTTTTTTTTTTCTTGTAGATTTAGTCAGGACTTTTAGTGCTACATTAAACCGTTTCAGTGTTAGTAAGCTTTCTCATCCTAAGGGGAAAATCTTAAAGGAAACATTTCTCCTTTAAGTATAATGCTGACAGACGCTAACTTTACCAAGTTAAGAAAAGTTTCCTTCTTTTTCTAGTTTGCCATTAAAAAATAAATTAGGTGTTGGAACTCTGTAAAATGCGTTTTTACAGTGATTAAAATAACCATACAATTTTTCTCACTTTTTTCTATTAATGCTGTGAATTTCATTAATATATTTTCTGATGTTAAAACATCCTTTCAATCCTGAAATATAGTCCAGTGGATCATGATGTATTTAATTATTTTAATATATGTTAACATTGTTTAGCTAATATTTTGTTAGGATTCTTGGATCTATATGGATAATTAAAATGGGACATGTCTTTTTGTATTGTCCTCATGTGGTTTGGAATCAAAATCACATAAATTGAATTCGCTAGTCTCTGTTCTTTTTCGGTTTTGAAAACTGGTAGAAATACAGGAACTAAATTTTCATTAAAAGTTTGGCAGCAATTATGTACAAAACCAGGTAGGCCTGAAGCTTTCCTAGGAAGTGAATGATTTAAATTTTTTATGCTTATTGTCCCCTTCAAGTTTTCTGTTTCCTCTTGGGGCAAATTTGGCATTTTATATTTTTTATCAATTTATCCTTTTCCTGTAGGTTTTAAAAGTTTGTTAGAAAAGAATCATAATACTGTTTTTAAACATTCCTTTGTATCTTTTCATTCTGTGTATTGTTTATTTGCAAATTTTCTGTTTATTTGCATATTTTCTCTTTAATTCTTGAGGTCTCGCTTATGTATTTTTTCAAAGAACTAGTTTTTTTACAATTAAAAAGTTTTTAACTAATTTGAAATAATTTTAGACTTTCAGATGATTAGCAAAGACAGTACAGAAAATTCCCATATGCCCTTCACCTAGCTTCTTGTAACTTAACATCTTACATAACCATTGTGAAATTATCAAAACTAAGAAACTAATATTAGTACTACACTATTAACTAAACTACAGATTTTATTCAGATTTCCTTAGTTTTTCCATTAATGTCCTATTTTTCTTCCAGAATCCAAAACAGGGGACATACGTTATAGGCTGAATTGTGTTTCCTCAAAATTCATATATTTAAGTCCTAACACCCAGTATGTTAGAATATGGACTGTTTTTGGAGACAGGATCTTTGAAGAGGTAATTAAGTTAAAATGAGGTCATTAGGGTGAGGCCTACCAATATGAGTGGTGTCCTTCTAAGAAGAAGTTAGGAACAGACACACACAAAGGGAAGACCTTTGTGAGTACACAGGAAGAAGATGGCCATCTGCAAGCCAAGGAGAAAGGCCACAGAAGAAACCAATATTACTGACACCCTGATCGCAAACTTCTAACCTCCAGAAACATGAGAAAATTCATTTTTGTTATTTAAACCACCCAGTCTGTGGTATTTTGTTATGGTAGCTCTAACAAACCAGTAGTCATGTGTTACATAATTAAGTTTCAGTCAACCACAAACCGTAGATACGCCAGTATATAAGATTAGTATCATATAACCTAGGTGTGTAGTAGGCTATACAATCCAGGTTTGTGTAAGTATACTCTGTGATGTTCAAACAATGAGGAAATCACCTAATGATGCATTTAGTAGAATGTATCCCCATCGTTAAGTGACACATGACCGTATACCCTTTGGTTGTCACGTTTCCTCAGTCTCCTCCACTCTGTGATAGTTTCTCAGTCTTTCCTCGTCTTTCAGAGATATTCTCTTATGTTACCAACTATTGGTTAACACTTTTAAACAGTACTGGTCAAGTATTTTGTTCAATGTCCCTCGTTTTGGATTTGTCTGATAGTTTCTCATGATTAGACTGAGGTTATGGACTTTGGGGAAGAATACAACAGAGGGCACCTGCCCTTCTCATTGCATCATATCACAGAGTACAAAGTACCAACATTTTATTACTGGTGATGTTAACTTTGATCACTTAGTTGATGGGGTGTTTGCCAGGTTTCTCTAAAGGTACTATTTTTCTCTTTCCATACTTTATTCTAAGTGAGTCACTAAGTTAAGTCCACACTCAAGGGGAGGTAAAGTAACTTCCTGTTCCTAGAGGGAGGACTATCAAAGAATTTTGGACATATGTTAAAACCAGTAATGAATAAAATTTTGGGGGAGATACTTTGAGATTATTCAAATATCCTGTTTCTTCTTAAATTGTTTTCCACTAATTTTAGGATTTATCAGCAAGTCTTGCCCACAACAACTGTTAATGTGGGGTTCGGATGATGATTCTCTATTTCTGATTCCTTCTAAATTTATGCGTTGAAATTTTTCTGTAACAACGAGTTGTTCCTTCTTCCCACTTATTTAATCATTTATTTATATGTGTATGGACCTATGGATATTTAACTTTTGGGTTGAATCCAATATTATCATTATTTATTTTGTTGCTCAAATTGCTCTAACTTTGGCAATTGGGAACTCTCTTAAGTTGGCTTGTGTATCCTTCTGACATGCCCTTGTCCTTATTTTCTGAAGATGATGCTTTACGAGTATCTTGTATTTTCCCTGCCTGGGCCTAGGATCAGTCATTTCTCTAAGGAACCCTTATTTATTCTACTGGTGAATGGCTATTTAGAAACCAAGAAATGGGTGCTAGGGGTGATGGCAAAGAACAAATTTTTGGTTTTGTTTTTTTCCTCCATTGTGTTGTTCTTCTTCACTTCACTGACTTCTGCTTCTATCTTTGCTATCCATTCATTCTGAATCTTTGTATTTTCTCTGGTGCTTCTTCACTTCCACTTTCTTGAATTAAATAATTAGGTTTATAAAAATAGTTTCTTGTTTTCTGATAAACGTACAGTATTTAAAAAAACAAATTTCCTAATTTTATCTATGTTCTACAAATTTTTTTACTTGTAGTGTTTTCACTGTCATTCAATTCTAAGTAGTAACTTCCTTTCAAATTACTGCAAAACCTAGGGGAATAAAACAAACATTTTATTTTTCTCACAATTCTGTGGGCACAAATTTGGGGAGAGTTTGGCTGTGCACTTTGTTTCTGATGTATGTAGTATCAGCTGAGGTGGCTGGATCCAGAGGATCCAGTTCTAAGATGGCTTCTTCATTCATATATCTGCCAACTGGGCTGAGATATTTGGAATAGCTGAGGGATGTATGGGCACTGCTTGGTAAACTCTCTTTCCACATTCACTCCACCTGACATCTTGCATTTCCTCACAGCAGGATAATCTCAGGGTAGTTGGGCTTCTCATATGAAAAATATACTTATCCTCCTCACAAGTCCCCCACCTCAAAGCCTCATCTCCTTGTGGGATTGTCTTGAAGTTAGGATTTAGCCATCTGAATGAGGTCCAGATGAGCGTGAGTCTCCACGTGCATAGTTCCTCAAGTATATTACCTCTCAATCTGAAGACCTGTAAAGAAACATTATCTGTCCCCACCCCCATTATCCTCCCAACATACAATTGTGGTAAAGGCATAGGAAGCTACAATAACACTCCAATTCACAAAGCAGGGGAACAGGATACACATAACAGTTACTAGTCCATGGCAATTCTGAAATCCACTTGAGTGCATATCACCAATTCCTTGATTAGGATCCAGTCCTGCTCCCTACGAATAATTCTCTGAAAATCCTGGCTTTACCCTCTGGGCTCTTGGTTTTGTCCTCTGAAAGGTCCTACCTTTCCCCTAAGAAACTGACTATGTTTGCAACTGAGTAGCCTTCTCAGCCTGCTTCTTGCCCATAGAAGGGTAGAGGGGAGGGGGGTCTTTATTTTGTACTGTTTCTTTCCTTCTTAATTCAAGATGATAGTGCTCCTACCTATGTTATTCATTTAAAAATGCTGTGGGTTTTCTATGAATCTTACTGGATTTCACTCTTTTAGACAGAAGCCACATCTACAAATCTCTTTATAATAGACAGTTTTCTATCTTGGGCCTTGTCGCTACTGTGCAGTAAAACCCTGAGAATCACAGAATCTCTATTGTTTGACAGAGTCTATGAGGCATACTCAGAAGACCAGTAGAAATCCTTTGGTTTAGTGGGAAGTTTCTAAGAAATTCTGTCTTAGATCTTTCTGAAGTCTTAGCAAAGGATTTTACAGACCAACCCTCAGGTGATTCTTTGCCCTGGAGCCACTTCATATTCCAAGAATTTTTTGCTAGAAGAGACTGAGGATGTGCCACAGTTTTATTTTCAAATCCTGGCTCTTTTAATACGTCCTCTAAATTTTGGTCAAAAACTAAGCAGCTCCATAGCAATATTATTCAAAGAGCCAAAAGGTGAAAGCAACTCAAGTGTCCATAAACAACTGAATGAAAAAACAAAATATGTTATACATACCTTAAAAAGGAAAAGAATTCTGACACATGCTACAATGTGGATGAACCTTCAGGACCTTATGCTAAGTGAAATAAGCCAGACACAAAAGGACAAACATTATATGATTAAACTTATATGAGGCACCTAGAGTAGTCAAATTCTTAGAGACAGAAAATAGAATGGTGGTTCTCATCCAGGAGCAGGGCAGAGGGGAGAATGAGAAATTGTTGTTTAATGGGTATAGAGTTGCAGTTTTGCAAGATGAAGGAGGCCTGGAGATTGCTTGCACAACAACGTGAGCGTACTTAACACTACTGAGCCGTATACTTTAAGATAGTAGATTTTGTTATGTAGATTCTACCGCAGTTAAAAATTTGAAAAAGCCAAAACAAAACAGCTTCTTCTTTAGCTCATGCCTTTCTTTTTGTATTTTATCATAGACAGCTAGAAATAGTCAGGTAGTACTCTCTGCATTTTGCCTAGAAACTTCCTTAGCCAGATCCACAAGTTCATTTGTTCACAGGTGACAGCGTTGCCAGACTTCCCATCTACTCCAGAATAAAGGTTCCTTTTGCTTCTGCTTCAATGCATTTTCCTCATTGTCCTTTAAGACTCACAAACATATTTCTGCTTTTATTAACCATCTCTTTGGGACCCTTCTAGCTTCTGCCTCTGTCTGGTCCCAAAGCCAGTGCCACATGTTTTAGGTTTTTGATATGACAGCAAGCAACCCCTAGACACCAGATTCTGTTCTTGTTATCTATTGTTAGGAGTAGATGACTAATGGCAGCTGGTCTATGACAGCATCTGTCAACTCTTTATTTCAGCAGAACTTCTGCCCTGGAATGCCATCAATATTGACTATATGGGCTGTTGCTGTCAATTCTTTGTAGTGATGGAGCAGGAAATTACTATCTAAGATAACATGGTGAGGGTGCAAAAGCAGAATTTCAAAACTTTCTTTCAGCCTATCTAGTCTTTCTTTTCATCCATTTACCCATGGCAGTTTAAGACAGTTTTCAGTTTGCTTGGATATTCTCTCTTTCTCTTTTTTGATCATTGTTAGTTTAAATACACCTTGCTTCTCTCTACCATCTGCAGTTTCTTCAAAGTTGATAATGGGAGTGGGCTGATTTAGGAGCTAAGGGAAAATGTTATAAAGACAGGGGCGATGGAAATTTTCATCTGGTGGGAAAAATGGTTCATTAAAATTATAATACAGTGTGTTAAGTGCTATGAAGAACGTAAACACAGTGTGTTATGGGGAAATTAGGGAGGTGGTTTCTAAATCAGACATGGAGCTCACGGAAAGTTTTAGAAAGGAGTCAAGTAGAAGTTATAATAGGTAAAGCACAGTTTAGGAAATGGAATTTCAGGTTATAAAGGCATCTATACAGGTATGGTTTTGTGAGACAGCACAAACTTTTTGGGACTCCACATATAATTCTGAAAGGACTGGAACAAAGAATCTGTGCAGGAAAGTAGTTGGAAAAGTTAGAAATAGGAGGAGCCTGAATACAATGTTATACCAAGGAGCTTAGATTTTTATTCTTTAGGAGAGCAGGAAGTATTAGTTTTGAGCAGGGAATTGTCAGGATCAGATTTCCACGTTTCAAAGAAAGCAGTGCATGATGCTTAAGCCCTAGGGCCCCTTGCTTGTATGGGAACCTTCTCAAGTCCTGGAACGGGCATTAGCAATGAGTTCTGTGGTCAACTGTTTCTTGTAAAATTTGCAAAAGGAAGATATTTTAACTGCAACGGTCTCTCTCTACTTTAACTTGCCTCCATTACACTTTCCCTAGGCGGTGGGCATTTTTGGAAACCAGCTAAGGGAAAATTCAGGATTATTAGCCTGTGGTTACTAACACATAATAAAGTGGTTTGTAGTCACATCTGTGTATAGCTAAGTTATTGCTAGCCATCCTGGTATAGAAACGGGTTCTGGTAATAACCTTACCACCCACGCAGCAGTTATAATACAAAGATGGATGGCCAAAGGTGATGCTGTGGTGTAAATGCGTATTCACGATTTTGTATGTTTCTTAAAGGACCCTAAACCATATAAACTTCAGGACCTACAAACCAGGATCTTTACCTGGACCAATGCCAGACAGGGCCAAATTTAGGAAGCGATTATTGAAAATGTTGAGCCCCATGAGAGATGAAGGCCTGAACCAAGGCAGTGGTCACAGAAATGGAGGGGAAAGGTCTAGACGCAAGAAGCGCGCAGGGAATACACTCTAGGGAACTTGGCAATTGTTTTGATTTGGGGGGTGAATTTTAAAACAAACAGGTTGCCGCCTTGGATAATTGGGAGGATGGAGGCCCATCACAGAGAGAGAACAATAGGAGAACTGCAAGTTTGGGAGGAGGATGAATCCCGTTTGGGGCTTGTTGCGTTTCAGGTGTTAGAGGGATAAGTAGAGGAAAACGCTGGTCCGCAGCTCGGTTACACACCCAGGTATTTGGGGGATATTACCTGTTACATTTTCCATTCTCTGGAGGCCACTTACCAGGCAGCTTTTGGCGCTCGCTTTCTCGTCCTCAGGCCATGAAACAGCAGCCACCTCCCCGCGCTCACAGCTTCGTAGTGGCGCCCGCTCACCGGACGTGGGAGCAGCACTCCCGCCCCAAGGGGCGCGCGCTCAGGGGACGCAGGGCGCAGGCGCGCGGGGCTCTCAGCCTGGCCCAACTTCCGCCCGCGCGTCGCGGGTCCTGGGCTTTCCAGTCTATGCTCGCTTTTTGCAGGATAGTTTTCCCCGCAAAGAGACCGTCTCTTCCCATTTAATCTCCCAAACTTTCACTTCCCCCGCAGGAAGTCAACGGTGCCTTCCCGAGGGTTTTGTTGGTCTCCAGGCGCCCAGGCAGAGGCGCTGATGAAGATGAGTCAGCGCTGATTTCCCAGCTGGTAGACGCACTTGGCTCATTACCTCTGGTGGTTTTGCACAAAGCCCAGAAAGCTTCGTGAACTGAGTTCAAAGTCTGCGGTGACTTTTTGGTCCCCATATGTGAACCTCGAATTAATGGGAAAACTCCCAGAGATTAAGATACCAATTTCTTGAGCCAGTTTTCTTATGGAAGGGACCAGAGTAATTGCAGCCTCCTGGCGTCCCAAATTAGCCCATGGCCCTGGGTGAACTGGGAGATTTTGAGACTTCCACAATCTTGCAATGAACTCTTTCGGTGTAGCAGGATAGTTGAGGAAAAGTTGATCTCATTATTACTAACAATTGTGGAACAAATAGAAATGCATGTTTTTATTAGTTTACCACTTACAAATACATTCTAAATAAGATGTTCATGGAGGAATACCAAAATGTAGTGGACAAGAGTAGTCCAGTGGGAAATTTTATGTCACTGAAGAAGATGACTGGTAATTTAGAGTGTGAATACGAAACTGCTGTAATTATACCTTGAATTGTTGATTGAGTTAGAAATCTCACTTCAATGAGGCTTATCCTGACTACCTTTAAAGGAAAGTTTAACCTACACTTCTACTCCCATACCCCTTACCTGCTTGAAGTTTTTTTCTCCTTAGCACTTTTTACTTTGTAATGTATGGTATAATTTACTTATTTATTATAGCCATCGTTTATTATTTGTCTGTCTCGCACTAGAGTTAAGCTCCATGAGGCAGGATTTTTTTTCTTCCTTACTAATGTATCTCAAAGGCTAAGAACAATTTTGGCCCATAATAGGCACTCAATAAATATTTACTGAATGAATGAAAGAATGAATATGTTATTTTCCAAAGAGCAGGAAGTGGAGCCTGAGTGGCCTTGCATGATTGGCATAACCTATGAGGAACATAGTTCTATTGAAAGCCCTGGTAGTGAAGGCAGTCAACAAGTCAACAAATATTTCTTGGATTCCTAGTATATCCCAAATGACAGCTTTCCAAATTCCTCAGAATTTAGCATCTATTCTCCGTTAAACATTCTGATACTTTTTAAAACATCTTTCATCTTTTGGTATTCCTTGAGGGGCAAGACCTGTGTGATTCACCCAGATAGCATCTCTTATGGTCATAGGTACAGACCAGACAATAAGTATTTGTTGAAAGGGCAAAGGAGTGAAGTGGGTTAGGGCATTAAGATACCTGGGAATCCAGTTATTTTTCACATGAACATTTGTTTTATGAAGTTATCGTCCACAATAGTAGCATTTTGCAATCCTCCTCTGAAGGATTTGCAAGTTTTCTGTGAAAATTTTGGGGTTTGCAATCTGAAAAATTAATTTACACGTATGCAGAGTTACCTAGATAACCAAATACTGACAGACGGTTTTGGTGTCCTTGTTTGGTTTGTGTCTCTTCTGAGCATTTTAGCACTACATAGTATAGTGCTTTATTGCAAGTTAATAGGAAAAGAACAGAGGCAGCATAAAAATGTAAGTGATTTATTCACCCCAAATGACATGAATCCACTCTGCCAGGAGATTATACAGTCGTTTAAAAGGAGAAAAGAGATGAGAGAAATAAGTCATAACATGTGGTAAAATGGGCTCACTGATCTGCAATAGGTACCATATTCCTGTGCTGAGAGGTGATTTAGTTTGGCAAAGCATAATCGTTGATATTTTCAAATTAAGACTTAATTTAAGTTTTGTTGGATTTATAGTTTTGTTTGCATTTATTTTGTAATTTTGTGTGGGTTTTTTTTGTAGCTACGAGAGCTGTGATATAAGGAACCTACCTTTGTGTTTGTACATATTTAATAATATCCTAATGGAAATAGTTTTAGTTGGGGACATGAAGCCTTGAAAATGTGTTTTTACTTTTAGGGGGTTTTTTTGGAGTGTTTATACTTTACTCAAGTTTGTGAAAGATGACATTGCAAAGCTTCAGGCCTTAGGGCCCAGGACGCAGAATATTTATGTCAGTAAAGTCCGGGTGTGACAATTCAGTGCAGGACAGATGTTTCTGCTGCTTCTGCTGCTAGTTGTGCTGGTGGTGATGGAAAATAGGAGAGTGGGATCTTAGGAAAATGTAGGAAGCTTGCTTGGAGAAAATGGAGGAATTTTAGATAAAGTTGGAGCTCTTTCTGCAGTTGTGCTTTTGGCTCTCAATTTGTGAGTTCTCTGTCTTAGAAACTTTTCTCAAGTGGTTAAGTGAAATGCAGTGTTTTTATTTCCAGATTTAAAAGAAAACACTAATCAGCATTTCTGTAGATGATGCAAAACTCTGTTCTGTGTGGAACACTGGGAGACCTGAAGAGCTCTTTAAAGTCATTGCAGTTCAGAGGAAAGAGATGCTTGTTTTCTGATGCTGTCCTCTCCCCATGACCTTCCCCCAACCTCCCCATCCTGGCCCTGCAGTGGGAACTACAAGTAGAAAGAAATAAGATGAGGACTTTGTTTTGGTTTACTTTAATAGAAAGGGTACTGGAAGCAGGTGTTACTTAAGTCAACTTTGCTACCGTGTCCAGAGAAATACTGTCTGCAGTTCAGTCAATCGACAAATATTTATTAAGCACGTACTATGTGTAAGGCATTGTATGGGGAGCTGAAGACAGTGAACAATAGAGAGTCCCTGCCTTTGTAAAACTAACACTTGTTGATTCTGTTCTATTGTGTCTTTATCTTCACTTGGTACACTTTAGTTACATATGGGTGGTTAATTGGAAAACTTTTAATGCATTTTTTATGCTGATTTGTATGGTCTCCAGGATAGAATACAGAGTTAGAAATTGTAAAGGCTTGGATTAATTTGTTCTTTTTATCTCTCTCTGTTTTTAAGGGGTGTTATGAAAGTTGACATAAATCTTCAGAAAGTCGACATTGACCAATGTTCAAATGATGGCTGGTTTTCAGGAACTCACAAATGTCACCTTAACAATTCAGAGGTAAGAACATGAAAATAAAGTCCTCTGAAATCTGAAGCTCAGAAATGTATTACTTTTGAATATGTTGTATTTGTGGGGAATAAGTGAACAAGAGGCATGTTGCTGGGGGAAAAAAGTCTCCTATGTAGGTCTGAATGTTGCCAAATGAACTGAAAGAGGAGTAGAAAGTGAAATGTGCGCAGAATTGCTGTTCATTTGGAGACTAAGAGAAGGCTGAAACTAAAATTATGTCTGAAGTTTGGCTCTAGTCAAAGGCTGATCCTGTTCTTTAAAAAATGGGCTGGAAATTAAAATCGCCGTGAAGTGAGAAACCAGTCCCAGGAGGGGTCAACCAGATCATACACATTTTTATGGAATATGATGCCTGTTGAAACATTGATGGTATTAATTCAGACACACTGCCATCTGCTAGAAAAGCAATAGAGAAAGTATGGCAGGGAAATTTTGGAAACAAGGAGAAAACTGTTTATGGGGACCTGGAAGGGAAATCTGGATACTTGTGTGTATTTCCAATTTTTGATTCCTATACATGCTATATTTCAAGAGGCGATGGTTGGTAAGGAACAGGCATATAGATCATACTTCTGGATATAAGACTGTCACTTATCTTTTGTAGTTTCACAGAGAAAGTGTGATGACATCCTGATTTCATTTTCAGTAATCTATCTGTGAGGTCCTAAAATGTTGTGAAACTAGTGTAAAATAGTTCCTGATCTTAAAGACTAGGGCTATCCCAACTTAGAGTCTATGAATTTGTGAGGCAAGTCAGCTTGATTTATTTAAAATAAAGGGGACATTCCTATCAACATAGTAATCTACATATTCAATTTGAATTTTTGCCTTTGTGGAAAGATGGTTTTACATAGCGCAATTTTAAGGTAAGGAATTTTAAATCAGAAGGAAATTTAACAAGCACTTATTTGTGTCATTACACAAACAAAAGAGTGCACAGATACATGCATGTACATGTGTGTACATATGCCCACTGCATGTTTCCCATGTGCACTCCCCACATATCCTGCCAAACACAGCCCACATAATCCCATACCACACCACTACCCAAATAATCTTCCCGAGTTCCTCACATCCCCCTTACACTCCACACACACACCTCCACCTGTCCCCTATACTCCCCACCACAGGATCCCTCAACCTCCCATCCCTTAAACGCCCTAGAAACTCCCATAATCTTCCACATCCCTCTAAATCCATCACACATTCCCACCGTATCCCCATGACTCCACTTCCTCAATACCCCACACACATTCCCACACATCCCCACACCCTCTCCCACATGTCCATACACCTCCACACAGCCCTCACTTCCTCCACTCCCCACTACTCGAGACCCACTTAGGCGAGTGAAAGATTTCGGTCTTATCAACTCACAGAAGTTCAGACCCTGTTTTCACTTCTTTTCACTGTTTATTCTTACGGTTATGAACTTTTCTGAGTTTCCACTACCCTTTGGATGATTCTGGCATTTCTAAAGGTATGAATTTCAAGCACTGATCTGGTGAATATCTTTAGCCTGATTATGATCTCCATGCCAATGGCCTATAGCCACTTAGCTTTTTCTTTTAACCAGAGTGGAATTTTTTCTGCATGGGTGTCATATTGTAAATATTGATCTGTGTGTGCTCATTTCTATATAGGCTTGTTTCATTGGTGCTCCTGGGTAGTTTAATAAGCAGTCTGTCTATAAACAAGGAGATATTTACTTTTCAGTTTCGTACAGTTGCTGCTTGCCACTGATGATTTTGGTGTAATTTTTTCTTTTCCCTTATAGCACATCTGTTTATATGACTAGATGGTCATATTAGAAGAACCTCTTTCCTCTTTTGGAAGATTTATTTCTTTTCATTGCTTCAGGATTATTAATTTTCTGGGTGTTGTGTCTTTTTAAAGATTTCAAATAAGCTAAGTTATTTCAAGATAAACTGTTATCCTCTATTCTGGTTAACAAAGATTAGATTGAAATGTGTAACTTTTGGCATTATTTATGGGAGTATGTATTTATTCTACACCTTAGGAAAAACCAGAAAAACATATTCTACATGACAACTGACAGTTCAATGAATCTCATTTGAAAATGTTGTAGGAAGAGGCTTAGTGATCAAAAAATAACATCAACAAACAGTGAATCTACAAAAGACATATTTTGACTGGATCCCTCCACCCCCTTTCCTTGCTGAGGTACTAAAGTTGGGAGTAGATCATGGTCTCCCAGGCTGGGCCCATGAGGCCCTTGGTGGGTAGTCTGACGTGGAAATCTTCACTCTTTTGTTGGCCTTCTCTAGGGTTCTGGAGTTGGTGCTGGTCACTCTGGGCAGCTGCCGCAGTCCCATACCACGTCCTCAGTTCAGTGACTGACAATAGTCTTTTTAGTCCTTCTCTGTTACATGAATTGGAGCTGGGAACTGGCTTCTCTTGACGTTTTTACTGCTTCAGAAAGGAGAATGAAAAATCTCTTTTCAGGGCATTTTTCATCTGTGCTGGCTCTCCTTGGTTCCTTGTCACAAATGTTCTGTTGTGGACCCCAAGGATCACTGTGTAAACTGGCTTATTTTGGGAAGTACTTAAGATGGCTCATATTTGTGGGGTGGAGGGGCCTTTCTTGATGAATATCCAAATCATTAGAAACAGATACTCATCATGTTCACTGTGAGTTTTATCTTGCCAATGTTTAGCATTCTTCTCTTATAAGTAATAGAAGAAGTTACAAATTTAAAAGTTATAATTGAGGCAAACTTCTCACTTTTAAAATTTTTCCAGCGTGTTGAGTTTTAAGCCTCCAAGGTATCTTAAACCAGAATAGTAAATCTGATGTTGGAAACAGACAAGTGGTATGTGACCAATGACCAAAAGCCTCAAGAACACATTAGAAAGGCATGGAATGGTTTGTGAGGAAAATAATTTCTCAATGAGTTTGGGTCGTTACAGGATCTGAGAGCCACTAAGTACTTTTTGAAGGGCGTGGTAGAGCAAGATCTGAGTCCACGCCCCACTGAACTGGGGGTTTTCATAATTGATCCAGATCACTGCCACATGGACTTGATCATGTTGTCAGTATCCGTTTAAGTAATTCTTGACCTATTTTCATATCATTGTTTGTTTTGAGTACAGAAAATCCTCTCCTACAGAATAGTTTATTAAAAACATTAAAATAAATTGATATTCATTTTTCTTTTAAAAATTTTCCTTTAGCTTTGTTTCCCTTATAAGAAATGTTTTTATAGCTATTTGAAGTATGAAACATTAAGACAGTGACTTTGAAACTTTTTGATTATGTTTTATAAGTAAAAATGCCTTAAGCATCCACCCATAGTATATGTATATATTTTTTTTTAATTTTTTTAAAGATTTTATTTTTTACTTTTTCTCCCCAAAGCCCCCCGGTACATAGTTGTATATTCTTCGTTGTGGGTCCTTCTAGTTGTGGCATGTGAGACGCTGCCTCAGCGTGGTTTGATGAGCAGTGCCATATCCGCGCCCAGGATTCGAACCAACGAAACACTGGGCCGCCTGCAGCGGAGCGTGCGAAATTAACCACTCGGCCATGGGGCCAGCCCCAGTATATGTATATTTTTAATCTACAAAGTACACACGTCTTTTTATACTTATATATTCTATATATTGTAAATCATAAAACTTAATTGGGTTGTGATAAGGATGAAATAATAATTTAATGTAGATTATATATATGTATATATATATATTTTTTGAGGAAGATTAGCCCTGAGCAAACATCCACCACTAATCCTCTTCCTTTTGCTGAGGAAGATTGGCCCTGAGCTAACATTCATGCCTGTCTTCCTCTGTTTTTTATATGTGGGACGTGTGCCACAGCATGGCTTGATGAGTGGTGCATAGTTTTATGACTGGGATCTGAACCGGTGAAGCCTGGGCCACCGAAGCAGAGCACACAAACTTAACCGCTGCACCACCAGGCAGGCCCCTGGTGTAGATTATATTTTATAAAAATAAATATATCTTTAATGAGAGCAATGCAATTCATTCACAATTTTTGAAAAATTTTTAGTGAAAGTGTTATGAGCGGTCATGTTTTAAAATCTTAGTTTAATACTTAGCAATGCAATGATTCAGAGGTCTCTAAGTTTATCTTTATACTTACTTTTAATGTCTGCCATAGTTTCAAATATGCCTCACAAGAATATGACAGTCCAAATCGAAGAAACAAATTGTTAACTGTGTTTACTAAATTACAATGTTCATTTTTCAGGTCCGTCTACCAATTTTGCAAAGGTTTTTGCAGAAATACTGCTGGCAGTTTTTCATCTTACCTGATGTCAGTTGGTCCCTGCAAACTAATTGGGAAGGTGGGCGTTTTAATATTTTAAAGGAATAGGTTAAAAATCCACTGAAACTTTCACAAGGAATATTTTCAAACAGATTAAAAAATTTTATTTCCAAGTTTAAATTATATGGCTATGTGACTATTTATAGTTTTTGGCAACAAAAGCCGCATAGCACTGAAAACATTCCCAAATATCCATTTTCAAAATGCTCACATCAAAAGGCTTTCTCATGGATTATTAAAATGTCACTTTCAGTTTGAAGGAACAGCTTATATAGGTTTTCGAAAGTACCTGCTACACAGTCATTACTGACAACCACTTGTCATCACAGAGCAGGTCAGCAAGTTTGGAACATTTGCCTTTCTTTGTAAAGAGCAATGCATAAGTAATATTTGGGTCCAGAAACAAGTAGTTCACTTTGAGATAATCAGAAAGTCTTTGTATGGGAAAGGATTTTCCAGGTCACACACCGTCTCATTATGAAGAATTGTAAATATTTTGCAGTTTGAAATAATGTTCTCTGTAAATCCACTTAGATGGCCAAATATAAATGGTGATAAATTGAAATTTGACAGCAAATGAAGGAACCAAGTAACCACTGTCGTTCTTTCTTTCTTGAAACTCCCAGTTCTCCTTCAGGATATCTCAGGTGCCTTGTCAGTATTGTGGCCATATGACGTTTGGACTGCGTGAGTGCATTAATGTCGGTCCAAGTCTTAAATAGTAGTAAAGCTTACTTTATTTCTTATATTTTTATAAAAAAGTTAAATATAAATAGAAGTTTTCGAATTTTCTTCTCACAATGCCGGTTGACCTCTTGTGTCCTCTGCTTTGGAAATCACGTCTTGAGATGATCAGATTCACCATTCTATCCAGCATCACTGGAATGGTTGTGCCATCAGCTCAGCAAATGGCTTTATATAGCTCTAAGGTTGTTTTTTGCTTTTGTTTAATTCAATTTTTGATTGAGTGAAATTGCTTAGAAACAGCTGTATATTAGTTCGCATCTCATGGCTGCAATCTCACCATTGCTCTTCTTTTCTCTAGAAAGTTTCTGCTTTACAAATATTATTATTCCCCTATCTAAAGAACTGTGCCGTCCAATACAATAGCCACTAGCCTCATATGATTATTGAAATATAAACCAGTTAAAATGAAACCAAATTAAGGATTCGAGTTTTTGGCCTCACTAACTGATTTCAAATGTATAATAGCCTGTACGTAACTAGTGGCTACCATATTGGACAGTGCAGTGGACAGCTACGCTCTAGAATATGTCTAGCTTGTAGTGTAGTCAAACCACACAGATTATTGGAACCTTTCAAATCTTGAAATTTCCTCATAAAGTTGAATCAGTAACATTACCTTTAAATTCACTAAGGGATGTTTAAGGACAAACTTGAAGTGAATTTTGGATTATGCAATCATTCTTATGATCTACTGTATTTAACTCAATTGAAAATAATTAATGAGGAATTTGCAAACTATTTTTAATGCCGTTTTTTACACTGAAAACTATAAAAACTTCCAGTAAATGGAGAACAGCAAATACTGATAATCTTCTAGATATTTAAATTTCCATTGTATTTGTAGTAAAATTTCTGTTTTCTCTCATCACCAGTACAGAATGTGGCTAACACGAAATCACGCTTTCCCTCTAGAATGTAGGCAATGATCAGGTGTTCACTGGTACCTGGCACAGGGCTGAGACACTTGTTGAATTAGTGGAGGCAGCCCACTCTGTTGTTAGATGGCCGCCCTATAATATTATATGTATATTATATATGATATAAAGCCATTGCTTTTGATTTCTCCTGCTGTAATTGCCCGAAATAAGTTAAAATTTTTTTCTTCATAGTAACCATTCAGCTATTTGAAGACTATTGTCAGGCACCTTCTAAGTCTCTTTCTTCTAGGCTAAGTATCTTTTGGTGCAGTCACGTATCCTTGCTTTACTAAGCTTGACCAAAAGAGGCCACGCCACCGCTGGATGGATCCCCACTTGTTTTTGAAGTTGTGAGGCCCTCACTTGGTTCGTTTTGTTACATAGTCTTTCTTTCTAAAATGAATAGAAACTGATTATATTTTTCAGAGTTTTTTTTTCACTATGTTCCTGAGAGTTATTTGGACTAGATATTCTGGAATTGTTTCAAAACTAGGGTTAGGAATGACTATTCCAAAATAACTACTGGGATGCCTAATGAGTCAGTTAAGGGAGAGGGTGCTGGCCCTGTGGCATAGTGGTTAAGTTTGACATGCTCCACTTTAGTGGTCTGGGTTCGTGGGTTTGGATCCTCCGTGCAGGCCTACAGCACTCCTCAGCCATGCTGTGGCAGCAGCCCACATATAAAGTGGAGGAGGGTTGGCGCAGATGTTAGCTCAGGGCTAATCTTCCTCAAGTAAAAAAGAACAAGTCAGTTAAGGGAAAGCTGACCCTCTTGTTCAGAGAACGAGATTTTCAGTAGCTGAGCTGGGAGTTCACTAGCGGCTGTTGCCATCTTGTGGTTGGGGAAAGAGAGACAGAGAGAGAGGGCGAGAGGGAGGGAGGGAAGGAGGGAGAGAGAGTGAGAGAGAGGGGGATCTCTGGTAGGAAAATCTGAAGTCACTCTTAGGATACAGTATGTTTCTTTTCTGTGTCCAGTGGAAAGCTGGTTTGTGGGTTGGGTCCTGGTAAATCCTAGACTGCTGTTTCTAACACTGTCTCATGCTGGCCTTCTGACTTTAGTCTACTCATCTGTAATTGGGTATACTAGGCTTCTTTTTGTGAGGCCCAGTTAAAAAATTTTCTGAACCACAGCCAGCCAGGCGGCATGATGGTTAAATCTGCGTGCTCTGCTTTGGGGGCTTGGGGTTTGCTGGTTCTGATCCTGGGCAGGGACTTAGCACCACTCGTCAAGCCATGCTGAGGCGATGTCCCACAAAAAACTAGGGACCTACAGCTAGAATATACAACTAGGTGCTAGGGCTTTGGGGACCAAAAAAAAGAAAAAAAAGAGGAAGATTAGCAATAGATGTTAGCTCAGGGCCAATCTTCCTCACTAAAAAAAAAGTTTGCTGAACTATTATTCTTATTAATTCTTCTTCTTATGATTAACAAGATACAGGGGCCAGCCCTGTGGCCTGGTGGTTAAGTTTGTGCGCTCTGCTTTGGCGGCCTGGGGTTTCACCGGTTCCGATCCTGGGCGCAGACATGGAACCAATCATCAGGCCATGCTGAGGGGTGTCCCACATGCCACAACTAGAAGGACCCACAACTAAACAACTAAAAAATATACAACTATGTACTGGAGGGCTTTGGGGAGAAAAAGAAGAAAAAAAAGGAAGATTGGCAAAAGTTGTCAGCTCAGGTGCCAATCTTTAAAAAAAAGAAACAGCAAGATACATGCTTTCTTCTCCATGGGACACCTTTTCTATTAGAGTAATTCAAATTCGTTGTTTTCATTCATTCAATGCATATTTATTAGCACCTATTATGTACCAGGCACTGTTTTAGGGACTTGAGATAGAGTGGTGAACGAGACAGAAGACGTCCACAATTTAAATGAAACCATTTCATTCATGAGGGAGACAGAGAACTTAAAAATGTAACAATTAACTTTGACTCTTGTAAGTACTAACTTTGACAAGGGACTGAAATATCATGCATTAATTTTTGAGACAGAGGAATGGATAATCCCTATCATAAAAGACAAGTTTTCATGCATCTTCCAGAAGTACGGGAATTTACCTATTGGATGGCAAACAGTGAAAAAAAACATTCTAATGCTTAGTGTTGGTGAGGATTTAGCAAAACGGATCTTCTCATGCATTATTGGTGGGGACGCAAATTGTTATCAAACTTTCTGAAAAGATGGTAAAAATTTATCACCATTAAAAAGTGCATACTTCTTTGTTCCATCTGTTCTTTTTTGCCTACTTCTACTTTGAATAATTTATCTAAGGAAATATTCATAAATTGGCATAAATATATATGTACCAGTCTGCTCATCATAGTATTATGTAGTGTAGTAAAAATCTGGAAACAACTTAAATGCACAACGATAAAGAACTGGTTAAATAAATTATGCTGCAGCCAAAAAATACAGTACTACATTGTTATTTAAAATAATATCATTCTTCATTCATTGACATGGAATGATATCGATGATAAATATTAAAGAAAAGAAGCAGGTTCTCCAGCATGGTTTCAGGATTAATAAGAATTCTGGGATATAGAGAAAAATGATGTTATGTGAGAAAGGCTTTTTGGAATATATTTAGCAGATGAGTAAAGAATTGGTAAGAAGCAGCCAACTTTTTTTTTCCTGAAAGTGAGCCCTTTTAATTTTGAGAAGTGAAATTTATAATTATGGGAATTATGGGCAGAGTGACTTTGTATAAGCTAGCTTCCTATCTGTATAAGGTGGGTGGATTAGAAGAGAGAGGGCGCATGCTGTCTCAAAAGAGAAGTCTATGTGGCTTTTAATTGTTAGTGGTGCCTCTGCCTAGAACTTTACGGAGCTGAGAAGAGGAAGATGGAGAAAGGCGTCAGTTTGAAGAACCTCCAGAGTATCTGTGAGAAGGTGGCAGATTCATTGCCATATTCAGAGGCTCCTTTTTCCTTTTTGACTCACAGCGAGGGTTGTTAATGTAAACAAAACCTCCCAAATCACAGGTTACAGTAGGAAGTGGATGAATCCACGGTAAAGACTGTGGGTGGGTTTCACTTTTCTGTTGTTTCAACTCAAAAGATGTTATCAAAATCTTAAAAATAAAGCTTCTTATTAATATTAATACTTATAATGGCTGCAACTGTTTAGTAGCACTTGCTTTGGGTCAAGAATTGTTCCAAGTGCTTTGTTCTACATGCTTTATGTGCATTAAAATTTTGTCTTTATAGTCCCCATTTACTGTTGAGAAAGCTAGGCCTAGAGAGGTTAAATAACTTGCCTATAAGCATACAATTACTGTAAATTGGAATTAGGCAGAGTTGGAATTAGACTCCAGATTTATCTGATTCCAGAGCATGTTTTTTTAATACTACTATCTTATAGGTATTGTTATGTTCTAGGAAACATAACCAGATACATCCATTTAGGATTAGGAGTGAGTATGCATGGGGAGTTTTAGATTACACACCATGTTTAACTTTGGGAATTGGGTAGCAGAGATTATGGGATATTGCCCTTTAGACATGGTGCATAGGCAATACATTAAGTAATTTCCGTGAAAATTCAGCATCTCTCTCATTGAGGAGAGGAATTAAAGTTCCCTTAGGCTCTGGATTTGTGTTTAAGTCTAAGGCTATACATAGTGATTGAACGGATTGAGGTTAAATTGCAGTGAAGTTTGCAGTTCTTTATAGTGTTTTATTTGGGGCCTTGTGCTGGTAACAATGCTCATCAATTCTTTGAATAATGATATAGGAGACAAGTAATTAAGAATAACAAATCCATCAAAAGTTAAAAATCAGAAACTAAAGAGATATTGCTGAGTTGGATAAATGGATATCTCTATCGAGATAAAACTTATAGGAATGAGGCTAAGATCCTGAATGTGAATCGAAAGAGTTATCTTTTCGAGCATAAGAAGAATGATATGGTTTAGTTGTAGCACATGTGAAGAAAATTTGGGAGGATAGTTGAAAATTCAGTATGAGTCAACAGTATAGTGTGGCTGCAAAACAACGATAGCCAAAGACAACTTAGTCTTAGGTTGTTCTGTAGATCTCAGGAGGTCCACATCTCACTGTATTCTAAACTCAGTAGAAAATACTGAAACAGCGTGCCAGGGAATATAGAAATTGAATATATAGAATACAGAATATGTTCTATATATTAATATTCTATATAGAATATATATAAAATATTCAATATATTGAATTGAAATTCAATATAGAAATTGAAACCTATTCAGAAGAGAAAATTAGAATTACTAAGGACTTTGAAACTTTGTTTTTTGAAGAATCAAAGAAATTGAGGATGTTTTTCCAGGGAAGAGAAGACCCACGGATGATCTGACAACTCTTCAAGTATGAAAATAGCTATCCAGTGGATATTTATACTTTTCCTTAAAGGACTCAGGGGCTAGGCTGTGACTAATCAGTAAACCAACAGGAACTACAGAAGGCTATGGTTAGCTCAATATAAGTGTAACTTTTTAACATTCGGAATTGTTCAAAAATTGAGAATATATATTTTTTAAGCAGGAAGTTATAAATTTGAATATCAGAGTTGTTCAGTCACACATTGTCAGGATGACCGCTTGGTGAGGATGCCATAGGCTTTAGTATTTTCATCAGTGAAAGGTACTACTTGACAGAATTTTGCAGGGCTCATAAAAAATTCGTGCACCATTGGCTATGTAGTTGGACTAGGTGCCCCTTACCACCCTAAAGCTTTACATAGTCGTGTGCTGCATAGCGACATTTCTGTCAATGGTGGACTGCATATAGGACAGTGGTCCCATGAGATAGTACTATATAGCCTAGACGTGTGGTAGGCTATACCTTCTGGATTTGTGTAAGTACACTCAATGATGTTTGCACAGTAACGAAATCACCCAATGACTCGTTTCTCAGAATGTATCCCCGTAATTAAGCAACACATGACTGTGCTTCTAGTATACTGTAAAAGGAACAACTAAAAGGTATTTCCCTCCAAAAGCAATACTCTGATTGTCTTGCATTGACAGTGCCTTGAATTCTCATAGTGCATGTGGTTGTGCCCACCGAACCTGAGATTTTCTGGTTTTTCTCTGTGATAATGATAAAGCAAATTGTTATTTATCATTGCCACCTTCATTCAATCTAGCTTATAGGATTTGATTTCCAATTACTCATTAAGAACTTTGGGGGTTGTGATGCAAGACTGATAAATTTTCGTGGAAGTGAGAAGGAAAAGCCAAAAAATGTTTAGTTGACATTAGATTTTGAATCTTGGATAATCTGAGCCAGAAAGGAGGCAATATAGGAGAGTATCATCATTTAATCTAACTTGCTTCTTTTGCTTATGAAGGAATCAGATACCTTAAAATAGGAGATAAACCAATTTTTCAACTATGACAAGGTCATGGTATTTGGAATCTGCTCCTGAATGACACTTCTTTGTACATATTCCATCCCCAACTGGGTTGTATTACCAACTGTCTTGAACCTGTTGATCTGATGTTGGGACCTTTGAAATATTTGGATTAGAATGCACATAGGGGAGCACTACTTGTCTATTCAAGGTGAATAGACTCTCTCTATCTCCAGGTCTATCTGAGATATAAAACCGTTAAGTCTTGATTTATAGCTTTCTACTTTATCAACTTTATGAACTACATAAAATGTTTAAAGAAGAACCCTTACAGGATCTTATTCATGAGTGGTGTAGATAAAGTTGCTTTTGTTAATACTTGCTAGTAATTCTTTTCTTTAGCCCAAGACTGAGGAGTCTACGAGATCCCCAAAAGCAAAGGGTCCTATTGGTACAAGTTTGTTTTTCAATCTCTATCTAAGAAAATGATTAATAATAATAAACAAGACATTCATTTAATACTTAATTACCCTGTGAGTTGGACATTATTGTTATTCCTACTTTCTTTTTTTTTTTTTTTTTGAGGAAGATTAGCCCTGAGCTAACATCTGCCCCAAATCCTCTTCTTTTTGCTGAGGAAGACTGGCCTTGAGCTACCGTCCATGCCCATCTTCCTCTATTTTATGTGGGACACATGCCACAGCATGGCTTGACAAGCGGTGCCTAGGTCCACACCCAGGATTCAAACCAGTGAACCCTGGGCTGCCAAAGCAGAACATGCTGCAGTGACTTGGGATGGCAGCAATGTCTAGTTTGAAACAGGACCCAAGGGATAAGATCCATCTCCTTAGATAGGGGTTGGTAAGCGCTGTACACATTTTCTGGGCATCAGCTAAGAGGGCAGGTGTTAAGGGAATGGACTCACTCCCAGCAGGGAATTAGAATGCAAATCAGAATGTAGGCATAAAACATAGGTGAATATAGAGGATTGTAGCTCACTGCAAAGGGATATCAAGAGTATCCACTAGGTTTATGGTGATATATAAATACCTCTTAAACCGTTGTTGAGGACAGAACACCTAAAATGCTGCCAAACTTCCTGTGGCCTAGGGTTAGAGTGGGGCTGAGTTTAAAGGTAGGAAATCTACAGCACATGCAGCCGGGCTACAGTAGGCTGGGGCAAGGGGATTGACTTGCACACAGCAGTGGATATGAACTCAAAGTACCAGACTTTCTTGATCTTTTCTATTCAGTGGGAGAACATCTGATGAAAGAGGAAATTAGTGAACAGATTTGGAATATGTAGCTAAATTTATAAGGGAGCCAATCAGGGAAAAAAAAATCTCTACCTATTAAACCTTTGCTTTTGTCATCTTCAGTAGCAGAAAAATTGCTGCTTGTCCAATTCTAGATATGAGAAGCAATCAGAATATACAATGAGTGCCCGAGGGTGACTTTTTGGGGGTTAAATATAGCTTTGCATCATTAGCTTATGGGGGAAAAAAAATCCCATCATGACAGCAAATCAGATCTAATCTGGCACACCCTCGGCTGCAATTATATAAAATATAGTGGAAACTTGTCAAAGCTTTCAGTGAGAAATGAGGCTACTGATGCTTGGCAGCCCCCTTTTTGAACAGTGAAGAATTATGTTGCTTAGCTACAGCCTTTGGCTGATTTAGAAAGCTTTAACTGGCTGTATTGTACAAGAGTTAAACTCTATTCCTTGATATCTTTTTTTTTCCTGAGAGAAAAATCCTTATTTATCACCTTCTTATTTTTTTGCTATCTTTACCATGTCATTTATGTGTATTCATTCAGGACAAGTTTCGATTCATCATTGTTTTTCCCTCCCCAGGGTTTATAGATTGAGAGAGTACAAGTGGGTGGTTGATGATATAAGCAGAACATAAAGTGTTGAAATAACTTAAATGCTTTTGACCTCAAAGTAACGTGCAAGTGTCTATTTCAAATATTTTTGTCATTTGAAGTCATTGTGCTTTTCCCCTCTCTTTCAGCTTATTCCTAGTTGAGGTGGCTGTTGTCTTTATGACGCACAAGAATGTGTAACATTGAATTATATTTTTATATTTCAAAATGTAAACTCATGTATAGGTGTAGAGGAAGGTGTCAGGAACAGCGAATGGAACTGATGAGACAGGAGTAAGAGTAGGGGCTGGAATTAGAACCAAAAGGCTGAAAACAGAAGGCTTAAGAGAAAAAGCAAAGAAGAATTGTAACTGGAGAAGATTTATAGCAATTATTGTACATGAAATAGAAAAGTGTGTAATGGGGGAAATGTCAGATGTGTCAGAGCCCATTTCAATGGGATAAAAATACTCAAGGACTCATAAGTCTGGGGGAGATTCTAAGAGGCTTTTGGTTCATGTTCTGTCTCCAGAAATATACTGTTCTAAATATGTGGATATTCCACTTTATTTTTATGGCTCTGCAGGACAGAGAATGTCCCTCAGCAATGCTTTCGTTATCTTACTATAATTATTGTAATGAAGCACAGCCATGACCTAATCTTGATTATGTAATTATTTCAGCAGATTTTACTATTGGGTTGTCAGTACTCTCTCTGTTTTATGCATGTAAAAGCAGTTTTTCCTGCTGATGCTTACAATTCCATATCACCTGGAGGAAATTTTATAGAGTTGATTCTATATTTATGTTCAGAAGTAGAATAATGGATAATTGTCTCTACAGGCTTGGCCCCAGTGAAATTCTAGTTCTATTGAAGACCAGAATTCATAGACTTGTAAGCTGAGCCACCCCATGTATGGGCTTTGCTTTTATGCTGGTCTGCAAATAACCTTCATTTGCCACCTTTTAATATATGTTTGTCTAATGCAGTCATTTTCAAAATGTGGTCCTGGGATGCCTGGGCGTCCTCAAGACTGTATCAAGCGAATTGGTGAAGTTAAAACTATTTTCATAACAATTCAAAGACATTATTTGTCTTTTGACCTCTCCGTTGTCTTATGGGTGTACAGAGGCTACACAAGATGTGATACAGAAGCAGATTGAATGCAAAAAGAAATAGGAGAATCTAGTCATCTTTTAATAAGCAAGACATTAAGGAGATTTGCAGAAATGTAAAACAATGATATTCTTCTTGTTAAATTTTTTTCTTTTGGAAAATATAGTTATTTTTCATAAATACATTATGTTAAAATGTTATGGACTTATTGTTATTTTAAAATGAATTAATAAATATTTTTGAAATTTCTCAGTTTTTATATCCAAGATAGTGAATGTCGATGGATATAACCAACACAAATAAAAGCACTTTGGGATTCTCAAAAATTTTCAAGAGTGTAAAGGGGTCCCAAGACCAAAAAGTTTGAGAGGTCCAATCAACTTTTTGATGATTGTATCATGCTATATTTTTTTCTTGAGACAGTATTGCATAATAGTTAACAGTGCTGGCTTTGGTTTCAGACTGCTCGTGTTTCTTAACTTTCTGTGTCTCAACTTTCTGTAAAATGGAAATGATTCTATCATGTATGTAAAATGTTTCCACAGTACATTCTCTATAAATATTAGCTATTTTCCATAGCACTTTGCATACTTGAAATTATTATTTATAATTATGTATTTATATCTGTCTTCTATGCTGGACTGTAAGCTCCATGAAGACAGATGCACATCATTTATGTTTCATCATTGTGTCTGAAGTGCTGTAACAATGTCTACAGTAAAGGTGCTCAACAGATATTTGGGGTTGACTGATTAACATTCTTCAGTGACTCCCCTTAACCTCTAGGATAAAGGCCCCCTTATATGCATGGCTTTCTAAATCTAAATTCCTTCCCATTCTACAATATCCAACTCCTTGCCTTCCATGATTCTACCACGGTGTTTCATGTCTTAGTGCGTTTATTTGCCCATGCTCTTCTTTTGGATTAACATACTATTTTCCCCTTTGGCCACCTGACGGATTCTTGCTTATCCTTGGTGTCCTGGGTTTTGCTCTCCTGTGACCCCTTTGTAGCCTGCTCCCCATTTCAGGCAGAGCAGGTGGTTCTGTCCTATGTGCCACTATAGTACATTGTATGTACTTTTATTTTAACCCCTAAAATGCTGTGTTAAAATGATTTGATTACTGTAAATTACAATAACTGCATTTATTGGATGCCTGCCCTTTCAGTGTGTGATATATGTGTGTGTGTGTATTTGTACGTATGTATATAACTATATATAAAGTTCTATTTAATTCTCCAAACAGTCCTAGAAAATACTTATTATTTTTCCAATTTTATACGTGTATTATTTTACACATGAGGAAACTAAAGCTCAGAGATTTTAAGAAGTTAATATGGGTTATGTCTCAATTCAGAATTTGGACTGATCAGTTGTTGATGCAAGAGCGCCTTGAGGCAAGGGCTGTGACTTACTCACATATCTTATTAGCAAACCTGCTCTTGTGGTTTAAGTTCATGTCTAATATCATATTCATGTAATAAAATATCTCTTATGATCACTGGTTTCATCATTGCATCACACTCATAAGAAAGAGTTAGGTGAATTCTACCACAGCTTGCCAGGTACTCTGTCTCCTCTTAGGAATGGAAAAGTCCAGGTACAGCCTGGTTATACATGATGCTCTTCCCGGTATCTGAAAACATTCTTGGATACTTAGATTATAGGTCTAACTGTAATTTGTTTTATATTTTACTTCCTTTAAAATTTACTTCATTGATTTCGTTTACTCCTTGCCAGCAATTCTAATTAAAAGTGAATAGAAGTTTAATTAAAATTGATGGCTTTAACTCTTAGTAGAAAACTTCTATTATCATAAATACTATAATCAACTACTGTTATTTTTAGAATCAAATGAAAACTCTGTACGTGCCATAATGACTTAGTTATGCACTTTAGTTTCTATTGTTTTTTCGTTTGTGATAGATGCATTTTGTGAAAAGGGTATAAAGAATTCAGAGTAGGTGGCTCTGCTATTTGACTAGTGATTACTCTGAATTCACCATTGTCAAGTATTTTTGTCACTTATCTAGATTTGAAAGAATGAATGAACACATGATGCTTTTAAAAGCTGCTTCTCTTTCTTTTTGACATAAAAATAGAGAGCTTTTACAAATACCGTTCAGCTGAATCCATATAAATCCTCCTCCACAACCAAACCACCAAATTAAAAATTAGAGATTTTCTTGACATCAAATTTTGCAGTGTATATAAATGTATAATTGGGAAAACTTATCTTTATCAATTTTTAGCCTTCTCTTTCTACCTCTCTCTTCCTTCTTTCCTTTGCTCATTTGTCTCTTTTGTTTTCTCCTTTCTTATTCTTGTCTTTTGTTTCTTTTCTTTTTCTTTTTAGTTTCCAGTGCCTCCTAGAAAGGAAAACGAAAGCTAGAAGCTCTAACTTCCAATAAGTGCTAAGAAATGGCACAATTTGGGCCAAGGTTCTAGGAGCCCCAAGCATTCCTAGAGTAGTGGTTTTATATCTTTTAAAGTATGATTGTACTTTTAATCTGTGTTAGTTGAGAAAACATAATTAATCATTTCATTACAACAGCTTTCATTTATCTTTGAAAAATAAGACATAAATGGTCAAGACATGCTTTTAACTTAAACCAGAATGATGGCATGGTGTGGTTTCTTGAGCTTTTTGAGCTTCTTGAGATAACTTCATGACTCCACAGAGATTTATGAGCTGCAGGTTATGTACTACTTTCAGAGAGTTTTGGAATTTACTTTCTGACTCATCTGGTTGTGCTTTTAAAAAGGCACGTAGGACTTAAACCAATCAAACCAAATCAAGAATAGAGTGGATTAGTAAACAGGATTTGCTTCCTGCATGCCATATCAGATGCCAATCCAGCAGAAGGTCTTCCTTAAAGCCTAGCAACGTCCTTCCGGAACACAATTGCATTTAGGTCTCTTGTTCAGGACTCCACAATTAGGACCAATTCCATTGAACCGCTTCACATATTTTACAGGTATTGTGGGCATGAAGATCAAGGAAATTTGCTCCTTCCTAAACTTAATAATTAAAGAACCGAAGGAAAATATTATGAGGTCTAATGATACGTGTCAATCACGTAATTCATAACTGGAAGATTATCTTCTGAAAAAGTAGATCCCTCTGCTCATTGGGGAGGCGCGAGTCCGTGGTGGAGGGAGGGTGTGGAGTGTTTATGGGGTGAAGAAACTGGAAGGAGGGAAGCCTGCCACTGAAGTGGACTCATTTT
This sequence comes from Equus przewalskii, assembly GCF_037783145.1. Taxonomy (NCBI): domain Eukaryota; kingdom Metazoa; phylum Chordata; class Mammalia; order Perissodactyla; family Equidae; genus Equus; species Equus przewalskii. The sequence goes on along the minus strand of NC_091860.1, from coordinate 10,359,064 downwards.
TACTTTCTTTAACTCTAAATAATAAAGAGGTAATTTTGATTTTTGCTGAGGTGGGAGAGAAAAGAGGAGGTCAGCTACTAGGAAAGTTTCTTTTCCTTTATCAAATTCAAGGAAGTAGAGGTGGAACATAGGAGTGAGAGGACCAGCAGCGGCAACCAGCCTTAAGATTGACCAGTTGCTAGTACAACCAGAAAGACCTACAACTAGAATATACAACTATGTGCTGGAGGACTTTGGGGAGATAAGAAGGGAAAAAAAAAAAAAAGATTGACCAGTTATGATTTGAGAAATACTCTTATGACCAAGTTTGTCTGGTTGGCACATACTACCTGTATGTTCTCTGCTCGAGAAGATATAAGGAATTTGTAAAGCTGATCTTGTTTAAATGTTGCTGCCAGTAAACTTTAAAACATCTTTCTAGAGTTTTAAATACTGGGCATATTTTGATCAGTTACAGTTAAATTTATTTCTAATTTAGAAAAGAATGTTTCAATTGATCTTCCTCTTCCAGCTATTTTTGTATTTTATTCCAGTGTCAATGTCCAGAGAAGCAAGTGTGATTTGAAAATGAATCTAGCAATCTTATGGCATGGGTGTTACCATAGTTGATGGCATAATTTAAAATTTTATTTTTATAAAATTCTTTTAAAATTATAAAATTAAAAATAATTTTTTTTTTTTGAGGAAGATTAGCCCTGAGCTAACATCTGCTGGAAACCCTCCTCTTTTTGCTGAGGAAGACTGGCCCTGAGCTAACATCCGTGTCCATCTTCCTCTACTTCATATGTGGGACACCTACTACAGTATGGCTTGACAAGCGATGCATGTCCGCACCCCGGATCTGAGCTGGCAAACCCAGGGTTGCCAAAGCAAAACATGTGAACTTAACCGCTGCGCCACCGGGCCGGCCCCAAAATAATTTTAACTATTAATTGTAATCTTGAAAATGATGCAAAGATGCAAAAAAAGAAAAAAATTTACTCCCTACATTTCCTCATTTCCCCATCCTTGATTTTCACCCTCTTTTCCTATGCCCTCTCTAGCACTGGACACTTATTTTTTTGTCGATTTGATGGGTAAAAAATATTAATTGTTGCTTTAATTTATATTTCTTTGATTACTAATAAGGTTAATTGTGTGTGTATGTGTGTGCATGTAAACACAACCATAAATAAGCAATCCTGTGAATATAATGAAATATATATTATACTTTATATATATTATATGATGTAATATCTAGGTATTTGGGACTAGATAATATATATTTTACTAAGATTTCCCAGTTATGCTCTCTGTAAGCCTAGAAATTAAGTCTGGGAAAACAGAGGAAAGGAAATGTAACATTTTATGGGTAAAATGTGAAGCAAGTTGGGTTTCTATTCATTCACTAGATTTTCATTGTCCTTTTATCTGAAACTAAGAGAGAGCTCTATTTTTTGTTGGTGAACACCCAAGTTGAGTCTTCTCTGTCAGAGGTGGAAATCAAGAGATTTAAATGTTTTGTCTACTCCTTGTACCCGTTATCAATTTATTTCCTTGCTCCAAACCCATCCTTCTTTGCCCTGCTTTGTGATATTGAAGCTGAGCCCTGTGTTTCCCTCTTGCCATCTGGGACAATGTTAAGCTTTTTAGTAGATGGAATTGGAGAGACACTGCATGAAGAAGGGGTTTTTCTTCTTGGTTCCAAAATGCTTTTTCATTCTCGCTCTGATGGTGAGCTGCAGCCAGTGTGCAGGATGCCCAGTGTCACACACCTATTCTCCTGTGAGTTCTAACGGCTCTCACAGGTAGCTGGGGCGGCTTGTGGGACTCATCTTCTAGTTTCACTAGCACCCTCCCAACACCCCACCCCCTTTCAGGAGGCTTCCTTGCACTTTTGCAGAATCTTCTATCTTCTTGAATATATGAAATTTTATTTATAATAGCTTGTTTAGCAATCTTTTATACAAATTCAATCAACTGCATAATTCCTTGGAATTCTAGCCACTTTGGCCTTCCTGAATTCTAACTCTGTCTTTTTGCTTCAGGGAGACTATTTGGTTTACCCCTCACTGTGATGCAGCCTGAAAAGCCTCTGCAGCAATAAACTAGGGCAATCATAGGGCAATTCTGTTCTGCCTGTTGTCAAATGTTGTTTTACTCATTTTTTCCAGTTTTTTATTTGTTTAAGGCAGCAAGGTAAATCTGGTCCTTGATACTCCATCATGGTTCTAGAGGAAATCCACTTCTATTCTTTTAAATACTACAAATTAAATAGTGCTGTGATAATTAATATTTTCAAAAAGCATTTGTTTGCCTTAACATACATGTTTATCATTGTCGTTGCTGCACATTAGATTGTCCTTCTGGGATCCTTTTTTATTCTTCCTGAAGTGTATCCTTTTGAGGTTCATTTACTGAGGTCTCAGGGTGGTGAACTCTGTTCTTATTTGTAAATATTTTTTATTTTATCATCATTCTTAAAAGATACCTTTGCTAGACACCCAATTCTGTTTTTTTTTCTCAACCCTTTAAAGATACTGTTCTGCTGCCTTCTGGCTTCCGTTGTTGCTGTTGAGAAGTCTGCTGTTTCTCTAAGTGCCATGATTTTGTAGGTGTTCTGCCTTGTCTCTGTAGGTGCTTTAAATTTTGCCTTTTGTATTTTCATGCTTTTTTTTAAATAATATTTTTTAGCATGAAGTTTTGGTTTTATTTTGTTTTGTTTAATTTATCCTATCTGAGATATGTTGTGCTTCCTGGACTTATGGATACAATTTTCATCAAGGCTGGAAATTTTGCATCCATTATCTCTTTAGATATTATTTTTTCTCCATTCTTTCACTTTTTTTTGGACAACCCATGAGAAGTACGTTAGACTTTTCTTTCTACTCTCTATATCTTTTAACATTCCTCTCATATTTCAATCCCTTGTTTCTTTGTGCTGTATTGAGGATAATTTTTGGATGTATTTTTGAGGACAGCTAATTGTTTCTAATCTGCTTTTAAATCAATTAATTGTTTTCTTTCCTTTTTTTTAACCTTTCAACAATTATAATTGTCATAGGTATGTGTTCTTTTTTCCCCTCCAAGTCTTTTTATTTCTAACAGTATGGTATTGATTGGCCAGCTTTGTGATTGTGTTCATTATTTCTTAAGACAGTTTGTGCATAGCTCTCATATAGCTTTTCCCTACAGTTTCTATATCAGCAACCTTGAGAGTCAAAAAATAGTTTTTTGTTTTTGCTGGTTCTCAATCATGAAACCTGGTTTCTTTCAGGTTTGGTATTTTTGCTTGTGATCCCTTTGCTTGTTCTTACTCAGTGTGAGTTCTTTGGGCCTAAAATGAGGAAAACTTTCGAGAGTTTTCTTTATCCAAGGGAGACTACTGACTGGGAACCATGACAGCCGCTTCTGAGGGTCTCTGATCAGCAAAGCAGTCTTAGGGTCTTTTTTATCTACCTGTGGCTGGTCAAAGTCTTTAGTTTCATTGCTAAAATATTTACTCTCGAGCAAGCTTGCCCCTTCAGACTTCCCATTGCTGTAGCTTTGGCTTGTTCCCATAGGTACAATTTCTCGGACACTGTTTCCTTTCTTTTTTTTTTTTAAGGGGGATCATTGGAGATCTTTTGTAGACCAGTTATGTATAAAATATTATGTACTTTCTAGTGTTTAGTTGTTCTGAAGCAGGAGTATCCCTCTAAGCTTTTTTATGTTTTTAACCACATGCTGCATTGGAGTTATACTCTTAAGTAAAGGAGTAGCATAGATTATTATTAATTTTAGGGGTCAGACTACTTTGCAAAGATAAAAAAATTGCTTATTGTTCTATACAAGAAATATTTCCATATAATTCCATAAATGCTTGAGATATAATTCACTGCATGGATGTAACTCTTTTCAGATATTAGTTATTGGTACTGGACATATAATCTGTTGTATTATCATACATTATAACATCATGTATCTGAAAAACAGAAATCTGAAAAACAGAAGATTGAGTTGAAATCATCTGAGAGAACAGATTTCCATGTGATGATTATGAGTTTAGGGTTTGGGGGCAGGTACCTGGGTTCAAATCCTGGTTTCACCATTTACTACCTGTGGAACTTTAGGCAAGTTATTTAATCTCTCTTCCTCTGCCTTTCCTCATATATGAAGAACAGATAACAGTAGTACCTACTTCATATAGTTGTTAAGAAGAACGTTTATTCATTGACAGATGTCTATTTCTTTGCCTCTAGGTACATGTGTCTAAGTTTAAAATTAAATTAATTCATATTAAATAAAATTAAAATTTAGTTCTTTAGTTATACTAGCCCATTTCAAGTGTTTTATGGTCATGTGTGGCTAGTGACTGACATATTTTACAGTAAAGAAATGGACATTTGCTTCACTGCAGAGGTGAATGCTTCCTCAGATGGGTAGGCATCAATGCAAAGCCATCAGAAACACAAAAAGGCGAGGAAACATGACGCCACCAAAGGACCACAATAATTTTCCAGTAAATGACCCCAAAGAAATGGAGATCTGCAAGTTACCTGAAAAATAATTCAAAATAATAATTATAATAATTATTGTTTTAAGGAAGCTTAGTGAGATTCAAGAACACAGATAGACAATTCAGTGAACTCAAGAAAACAATGCATGAACAAAATGAGAAGTTCAACAAAGAGATAGAAGTCATAAAAAGAACCAAAGAGAAATTCTGGAGCTGAGGAATATGATGAATGAAATGAAAAATGCAGTAGAGAGCTTCAGCATTAGGCTTAATCAAGCAGAACAAAGAATCTGCAAACTTGCAGACAGATCTTTTGATATTATCTAGTCATAGGAGAAAAAGAAATAAGAACGAAAAAGAGTAAAGAAAGCCTATGTGAATTATGAGATATCATCAAGCAAAACAAGATTTGTATTATGGAAGTCCCAGAAGGAGAGAGAAAAGGACAGAAAACTTATTTAAAGAAATAATGGTTGAAAACATACCAAGTCTGGGGAGAGATATGGCCATTCAGGGACATGAAGCCCAAAGATCCCCAAACAGATAACTTATTATCAAAATCTCAAAAATCAAAGACAGAATTTTGAAAGCAGCAAGAGAAAAATGACTCAACGTATATAAGGGAACCCAATAAGGCTATCAGCAGATTTCTGTGTAGAACCCTTGCAGGCCAGGAGAAAGTGGGATGATATATTCAAAATGGTCAAGGAAAAAAAAAAGTTGCCAACCAAGAGTATTTTACCAAGCAAAGTTGTCTTTCAGAAATGAAGGTGAGATAAAGACTACCAGACAGACAAAAACTGAGAGAATTATCACCACTAGACTTGCCTTAAAAGAAATGCTAAAGGGAGTTTTCAAGCTGAAATGAGAGGACACTATCAGGAAATATATGAAAGTACAAAACTCACTAGTAAAAGTAAATATATAGTCAGATTTAAAATAATTTAATACTGCAGTGATGAGATATAAATCATGTTGAATTCTAGCGTATAGTTAAAAGCGTTAAAAATTAAAGCTATAATATTTTGTTAATTGATAAACAATATACAGAGATGTAAACTGGGACATCACCAACATAAAATGTGTAAATTGGTACAGCCATTATGGTAAACAGCGTAGTGGTTCCTCAAAAAATTAAAAATAGAGGGGCTGGCCCCGTGGCCGAGTGGTTAAGTTCGCGCCCTCCGCTGCAGGCGGCCCAGTGTTTCGTTGGTTCGAATCCTGGGCGCAGACATGGCACTGCTCATCAGACCACGCTGAGGCAGCGTCCCACATGCCACAACTAGAAGGACCCACAACGAAATATACAACTATGTACTGGGGGGCTTTGGGGAGAAAAAGGAGAAAAATAAAATCTTAAAAAAAAAACAAACTAAAAATAGAACTACCATACGATCTAGTAATCCCACTCCTGGGTATATATCTCTAGGAAATGAAATCAGTATATTGAAGAGAGATTTGTACCTCCATTGGTCATTGCAGCATCATTAACAGTAACCAAGATATGGAGACAACTTAAACTGTCTTCAATAGATGAGTGGGTAAAGAAAAAATATATACATATACACGTATACAGATATACACATGCATACACAACAGAATATTATTCAGCCATAAATAAAAAGGAAATCCTCCCATTTGCAACAACATGGATTAATCTGGAAGGCATTATGCTAAGTACAATAAGCCAGAGAGAAAAGACAAATACTGCAAAGTATCACTTTTATGTGGAATCTTGAAAGAAAAGAGCCAGTTTCACAGAAAGAGAGAATACAGTGGTGGTTACCAGGGGCTGGGGGGAGGGAGAAATGGGGATATGTAGGACAAAGGGTACAAACTTTGGTTATAAGAATAATAAGTTCTGAGGATCTAATGCACAGCATGGTGAATTTAGTTAATAATACATCATTGTTAACTTGAAAGTTGCTCAAAGTGGATCTTAAACGTTCTCACCACACACACACAAACAAAGACACCCAAGTGATTTTCACCAACCTTCCTCAGTGGTTTATTTACTTATCATTGGTTGTGAAAAGGTTAAGTGAACTTCTTCCTGTAAACGGATTCCTTTATTTTCAGTAAGAGGGCAGGGAAAGTGAAAACTTCTGAAAATAATATTTAGATTATGGCTACTTTTGATGTTAAGGAAATTTTTGGAGAAGTTTTTGTTTCCCTATGTAACTTTTACTTCAGTTATTATCCAGTGCTGAATTTTTACTTTTATCTTGAATAAGATAACTATCCTCTGTTTCCTTATTTTGTTATATGGTTTGCCATACTTCAGTAAGCTTAGAATGTGCTACTGATTTTTGAATTTGGTACAGTTGAATTTTTATGGCACTCAGGTGGAAGCTGGACAATTCAATTACATTTTTCTGTACCTAGGCCTATTAGGTGAGACATCTCATTGGAGGCATTTTTAAGTGTTTTGTACTTAATAAATCGTTGAGTGTCAGTCCCCAGTATGTACTTAACAAATATTGGCTGAATGAGTAAATGAATGGCTTAAATGAATGAAATGTTTATATGAACTAAATGTGGCAATTTTCCAAGAAAATTACCAATTCAAAGAACCTCTCAGTTGCAGTATGGGGGTGTGGAATTTTCAGGAAAACCCAAAAGACAAGGCAGCAGCTGTTGATAGCATAAAACCTAGACTACACTTAGCATAATTAATCCACAGATGTAGACAAATTTTGGCAGTAGACCTGGCGAATCTTCATTTCATTAAACGGTATCAGAAGCTTGATGGAAGGCACCAGATGTTGAAATAGAATGAAAATTCAAGATCTGGCCAGTAGAAAAGGTGACCATGAATTTCATGGAAATATGTAAGCATAAATTAAAATCATTGACTTAAAAGAAAAACGAAAAATACAAGTTCAGTTACAAACAAACAGAAACCTCAATATTTTCTGAGTGATTGAATCCTTGGGGAAACGTGGATTGAGAGTAAGATTTCTTCATACAATTCTTGTTCTCCTTTGTCTCTGCTGCCTGATAAGTGAATGAGGTATATGGGGCGAGTTAACGCTAGAAAAAAAGCATCACTTATTAGAACTAAATGTTAATGGGAACTTTGAGGTTGACTTTTGGATAAGTTCTCACGTACTCTCTCTATTCAGATAATGCTTTCCTTCATTTTATTTGAAGTGTTTTAGGTATAGATGTATTTTCCTTAAGATTAATACTATAACAATTTACAGAAGAAAAGTTATTTCATTCTTTTACTCAGTAACTCTTGTATGTTATCTCCTTAAGCAGTTTTTATCAATGAAATCTGAATTAGTGAAGATACTGTTATATACAGGGAATCTCAGAGAATATAATTCTGTGGGCAGTTTTTTAAAAATTAATTAATTAATTTGTTTCTGAGGAAGACTAGCTGTGAGCTAACATCTGTTGCCAATCTTCCTCTTTTTTTTTTTTTAAAGATGGGCACCTGAATTAACATCTGTTGCCAATCTTTCTTTTTATTTTTTCTTCTTCTTCTCCCCAAAGCCCCCCAGTACATAGTTGTATGTTCTGGTTGTAGATCCTTCTGGTTCTGCTATGTGGGACACTGCCTCAGCATGGCTTGATGAGCGGTGACAGGTCCGTACCCAGGATCCAAACTGGTGAAACTCTGGGCCGTGGAAGCAGAGCATGCGAATTTAACCACTTGGTCATGGGGCCGGCCCCTATTTGGGCAGTTTTAAGACTCACAGAAGTTGAAATAAATGCAGTGGGTCTGCATATTGTTCCTCATTGTACCTCTCAGAATTTATCCCAGTACTTAACTTGTTACTTCACTGGATGCTCAGTTCCTGGCCGTATCTATGCCCCATACCAGATCTGGAATTCACAGCCCTGGTAATGTGATGGGTCCCAAGCATAGTTCACAAAACTGAAGTTGAAGCAGAAGACACACAGTAGGAACAATGAGTTCCTACTGCTATTAGATCAAGTGCAGTCATGTCTTCATGGCCCCAAAGGCCATCTACACTGATTTTCTCTAATTTTGCTAACTAACCTCCCTCCCAGTACCTTCTTCTCAAACCATACTGTTTTTCATATATGTCATAAAAATTCCTTTTTCTAGTTCTTTACTTATTGTGTTTACCCTGCCTAGAATGTTATTCCATCTTTATTAAATTTGCTAGTTATTTAAAGCCCAGCTTAAGCCCTATCACTCCATTAATCATCAACAGAAGCAAGCTATATTTTGCTCTAAAATGGAAAGAGTTTTCTATATTATGCTACTCAACTTAGTCTTTAATCATGCATTCTGTTTATCAATTACTGCATATGTTTCAAAGCCCATCTTTTTTCCCCCATTTCATTGAGAAATAATTGACATACATTACTGTGTAAGGTTAAGGCATACAGCATGATAGTTGGATTTACATATGTTGTGGAATGATTACCACAATAGGTTTAGCTAACATCCATCTTATATAGATGGGTTAAAAAGAAAAGGAAAAAAACTTTCTCCTTGTGACGAGAACTTTTAGGATTTATTCTCTTAACAACTTTCCTGTATATCATACAGCAGTGTTAACTGTAGTTATGTTGTACATCACATCCCTAGGACTTCTTTATCTTATAACTGGGAGTTTGTACCTTTTGGCTACCTTCCTCCAATTCCCTCTCCCCTCACCCTTTGTCTCCGGTATCCACAAGTCTGATCTCTTTTTCTATGAGTTTGGTTTTTTGTTTGTTTGTTTGTTTGTTTTAAGATTCCACGTATAAGTGAGATCACACGGTATTTGTCTTTCTCTGTCTAACTCATTTCACTTAGCATAATGCCCTCATAAAGGTCCATCCACATTATCACAAATGTAGGATTTCCTCATTTTTTATGGCTGAATAATATCCCACTGTATATATATATATACACCACAACTTCTTTATCCATTCATCCATCAGTGGACACTTAGGTTGTTTCCATTTCTTGGCTATTGTAAATAATGCTGCTATGAACATGGGGTGCAGATATCTTTTAGAGTTAGTGTTTTCATTTCCTTTGGATATATTCCCAGAAGCGGAATTACTGGATCATATGGTAGTTCTATTTTTAATTTTTTGAGGATCCTTCATACTGTTTTCCATAGTGGCAGTACCAATTTACAATCCCACCAACAGTTCACAAGGGTTCCCTTTTCTCTTGTTATCTCTTGTCTTTTCGATGACAGCCATTCTAACAGACATGAGGTGATACGTCATTGTAGCTTTAATTTGTATTTCCCTAATGACTAGTGATGTTGAGCCTCTTTTCATGTACCTGTTGGCCTTTTGTATATCTTCATTGGAGAAATGTCTATTCTGGTGCTTTGCCAATATTTTAATTGGGTTATTTGTTTTTTTTTGTTATTAAGTTTATGAGTTCTTTGTATATTTTGGATATTAACCCTTTATCAGATATATGGTTTGCAAGAATTTTTTCCCATTTTGTAGGTTGTCTTTTCACCTTATTGATGGTTTCTTTTGCTATGCAGAAGCTTTTTAATTTGATGTAGTGCCACTTATTTTTGATTTTGTTACTTGTGCTTTAGGTGTCATCTCCAAAAAATCATTACCAAGACTCATATCAAGGAGGTTTCTTCCTATGTTTTCTTCTAGGAGTTTCATGGTTTCAGGTCTTAAATTTAAGTCTTTAATCCACTTGGAATTAACTTTTGTGAATGGTGTAAGATATGGATCCAGTTTCACTCTTTTGCATCTGAATATTCAATTATCCCAGAAGCATTTATTGAAGAAACTTTTTCTCCATTGAGTATTCTTGGCTCCCTTGTCAAATATTAGTTTACTATATATGCTTGGGTTTATTTCTGGACTCTTTATTCTGTTCCATTGGTCTTCTTGTCTAAGTTTATGCCAGTACCATACTGTTTTGATGACTATAGCTTTATAGCATAGCCTGAAATCAGGAAGTGCGGTGCTTCCTGCTTTGTTCTTCTTTCTCAGTATTTCTTTGGCTATTCAGCGTCTTTTGTGGTTTCATATAAATTGTAGGAGTGTTTTTTTCTACTTCTGTAAAAAATGCCTTTGGAATCTTGGTAGGGGTTGCATTGAATCTATACATAGTAAAGCCCACCTTAAATGGATCTTTTTTGGAAGGCCTTTCTTAAATTGCCTACCCCTCATGCTGACGTTCTTTAGCCGAAAGAGTCAATTAGCGTTACTCGAATCCATGTTCTCCTGTGTCATTCTCTACCTAACTCTATTCATGCTTCAAAACTAGGTTCAATTATCACCTGCTCTAGGAAGACATTTTTTGATTCTCAAAGGGAGATCTCCTTAATATAAGTTCTCATAGTACTGAATATATTTTCATAGAATATATAACTTTATTTAATTGTGTCTATAATCCCTCTTTTATATCATGCTCTTCTAGCTAGATTATGTTACTTGTTAATTTGTGTGTCCCTGGTGCCAGCCAGGGATATGTTGCTTGACACGAACTGGGTAACCAATAAATTGCTTGTTTAATGGATGTTTGTGAATACTCCATTTCCAGTAAGATTAAGTTACTTGAGGGTTTTCTTTATGTGTCCTTTATGTTTATCAGAGAAGTTTCTATATGGAAGATATAATAATTATTCATTCCCTTGTTTCTATGTGACTCTAGCTAGGTAAAGGAAGAAAAAGACAGGAAACGCTAAATACCATTATAAGAGAACTGATGGGTAATAAATGTTTCCAGGATTTTGGAGGTCTAATTTTCCTTTCCTGGGTCCCAACCATTTTAGCCTTACCTGGTCTACTTAGGACAAGAGTCCTCCTTTCTACCCACATTTATATAGCCATTTCTTCTTTAATTATCTGGTTTTGAGAAAATAAATAAAGAACTTCCCTTGCTTAGCTCATAATCAAAAGGCTTCAATGGATTACTCCCTCTGTTATTATCACTACACTTTCAGCCTTCATATACTTGGTAGCCATTGTATCTTTTTATATGTTCCTGCATCATTTCCTGGGACTCTGTGCCCCATTTGTCAAGTAAAGCCAGAGATATCTTACGGTAGAAGCTGCTGCTTTTTCTTCATATGATCTTTTTCTGCTCAGCAGCTCTTAAGATAGGGGTACAATACGTGTGCTAGAAGTTAAAACTCTATAGTGCTACCTATGTGGTATAATTCATATCTTAGAATGTGGATGGTGATGTCCAGCAAGATCAGAGAGAAGTGTGTGGAAATCCAGAGGAATCTAGAAGTATCCATTGTTGCTTGGTTCTTTGTTTTCCGTCAGCTGCTCTTCATAGTGGCCAAAGCACAGAGCCAAAAGCAGATCTGAGTTCTCATTCCACGTGTCAAGCTCAGCCTCAGGTATGCCAGACAGCGCAGGCCTCAGCTCTGATCTAGCGAAAGGCTTGAGGAGTAGTGATATCCTTGACCCCAGCACCATCCTGTTTAAATGTTGGAATAAAGGAAGAGCCTGAGAGAAGAATTCAGTGCAGTTGTCAGCCAAACAATCTGTCCCAGGGACACACTGAAGAGGGCTATCCTACGTCAAGTCTTCAAGGATGGCCCCGGCTCAGGCCAGGACACTGGCTCCTGTCAGGGAATCCTGTGAGTGAGTCATAGATCATGGGATTCCATGATTACTTTGTTATTAGCACATGAGTTAGAGTGTTCCGAGAAGAGGCAGAAAGGATTAAGAAAAACATAAATAGTAACCTAGAAACTGTTGATCTGTTTCTGGACTATGACCTGTTCTTCAACTGAAATTGAATTCTAGTTCCCTTGTGTGTGCAAATGTGTGTGTGTGGTAGGTGGGTATAAGACAGATTCTCAACCGTGGTTTGTGACATTTTTGGCAATCTCCAAGACTGTGGCAAAATTCTTTTTTAAAAAAGCCTATAATTAACAAAAATGGATACTAAACCCCTGTCATGGAACTTTGTAAAGAGTAGGCAAAGGTGTAGTTTAATTAATCCTAACTTAGACTGCCTTCTCCCGCGAGATTTTGGAAATTATATCTGAAACATAAATAAACAGGCCTAACTTTTATAATTATTAAAGAATACTGAGAAGGATGGGAAATGATGCTGATTGTGAAATCAATTCTAAGTCTTGGAAACATCAAAGAACTATATCAGGAATGAATGGAAATTATGAAATGTGTACAGTAGTTCTTTTGACATTAAATTAGGCATTATTTGTTATTATTGGAAGATACACCAAACTAATTTGAACTTTTGTTTTAAAATAGAAGTTTGTTTTGGTTCTCTTCAGTTTTTCCCATTAGAAGCAGGCAGGGCTACTGCTGGTTCACAGCCATGTCCCTCCTGATGACAAATCTATTCTAGGTTGATAGAGTTTTTGAGGATCAGTCCTTTAATGAAGACGGTGGATGAGTCCCCTAAGACCAATTTCCAGCCTTTAGCCTACTCTGTCCTTGGGAAAACCTCATTTACAGTGATCTTGTTAAATGGCTACAAGGGCTTTTTCTAAAAATCTAACTCAGTTTTAATTTCAGAAATGAGTTTTCAATTCTTCCATCCGAACTGACTGAAACTTCACCTATTGAAAAATTAAACGCAAAAGCTTTAATATTCACTATTAGTTCAACTCAACAGTGAAAGACTATGAACTAAGCATTATGGGGGATAGAATAGTAAAGACATGGTGCCTGCCTTTAAGGATCTTGAAGTTTCATTTGGAGTGTGAGGTTGGGGAGCATATATGGAGCAAGATATGCACAAGCAATTAATGATCCATAATGAGACTTCTGAATACTAGGAGACTTGCTATTTAAAGTAATTAACAGTGACTCCTTCAGAAAAATAAGATTCTTTTTATACATTAAATAGTCACTGTTTTATGCAACTGATTGATAAATGAGATTTTTTTTGGATGTGGCACTTTAGTAAGCAAAGGATACTTTCCATAGTGCCTTCATTATGTGCTGATATGTTTGGAACAGATATTCTGATCAATTAATAAGGAAATTTATATGTTTATTAATAGGTATTGAAGAGTGGTCTCCAAATTAACTAATTATTCTGAGATCATTCCTTTCAAAGCCTGAGATGTTCCAGTGAAGGTCAATGGTGACTCTTAGTCAACTTGGAAATTTTGGGTAATGTATAACAAAAATGGTACCAGAAAATCTGATTTGGTTTTTCCACCATTCTGGCACTAACTGGAGCCATTTTCTTCTTCCTGGAAAGGTCATTTGTACTGCAACTCCCCACTGAGATGACAATATATTATTTATTGATTTTAAAATTATTGTTATGTCAACTATGTTACCAAATTATTACCTTAAATATCACTGAGCCCTGAACTTAATCTTGTACAAAATAATTTCTTCAACAATCTTGGATTTTAAAATTTAATTTCATCATTAGAATAATGAAGAAGGGGTCCCTTTTTGAGTGGATTACTTATTGGACCTAATACTAAGATATGTTGCATTCATGCTTAAAAGAGCTATGAAAAATCACCCTCAAATTCATGGAAAACTTAAATAAGGGGAATCCTAAATCTGTGATTCTACCTTCAACTTTAAGGAGATTGGAAGGAAGTTGGTTATTATGGGTAATGTCACTCAGAATCCTCTTCGACACAGGCAGAATATAATTATAGAAAGTATGCTAATTTTCACAAGCATTTCATGGAGAAGATGTTGGTAAGATGTGATAAATTTTCCAATGAATCATGCTCCCTATAAGCATATGAGTCATGATGAAACCATAATGTATATTGATATATATCATTTTATATATATATATATACACACACACACGTATATCTATATATCGTTTTGATAGTTTTGGGGCTGTGCTGCAATTAATGATGTGTAAAGTGGTTCTGACTTGTTGGGATAATGATCTGAAAAAGGGGAATTTTCCTTTTGGAATAAAATTATAAAATTTTCTTTGAACAAAATCAGCAAACTGAATATTGTCCGCTGCTGTTTGCCAATTTAGTAATTATAAAACCAATACATCAGAGTGTTAAAATTGTACAAACCATAAAAGAGATTCTCTTCTTGATATTTCCAAATAGTTGTCTCAAGTCTAACTTAATAAGCATTTAGCTTGCTTTTTCCAATGGAAGGATGTGTGTATGAATCCAAGGACTTTGACTATTGTATGCCATTCACTTATGGATCACTAAAGAGAAGTTCTGTGGCTGAGAACTAAGGCACATGTTTTGTTTTCTGAAGGTTCATGCTACCACCTGTACTTTGGGCTTTGGCTCTTTGTATATTTATAAAATATTAAGAGAACCAAGGCTTCTTATACAAGTTAGTTATTTCATTTCTTTTTTTCTCTTGAAACATCCACAAAGATGCCTTGATAATAAGTGTTCTTCTTCATGGTAAAACATGACAAATTGATTTACAAAATCATAGGAGCTGATATGGACTCTAAAAATGGGTTTATAAAAATCCCATATGATGTAGCAGATACTGAAGAGCGGAGCTTCTTATCACATGACAAAGGCATAACTGGTGAGTTTAAAATAGCATTGTTACCGAAGAATTCAGGTTTGCTTATTTTTAAAAATGGTTGGTAAAAGTTTTCCTTAAATATTTTGGCATAGTCACTGAAATAGAAAGTTCTGAAAGGCTCATAAAAGAATGAGCTCTTAGGAGATCACTAAATTATAAAATAATAAATAATTTAGACGTGAAAAAATAAATTTTACTTCTGATACTATTATTGCATTCATATTATTACATTACATTGTATACAGTAAAACAAAACAGAATTTCAAGAAGGGCAACAGATTTTAAAGATCTAGATTTAGAATACCTTACTATTTTTATTAGACAACAGTTGAGTATATGATTATTTGGAGATGAAAAATGCTTTAGAAAGCGTATTAGTGTTAAGTGTTTGATACTGATTATTTCTAAAGCTATTTGCAAACCAGCTTTCTCCTTTTTAAAAAATACCCAACTATTAGATAAATTCTAAATCTACTCTTTCAAAAGAGTTAGCTAATTTGGAGGCTCAACTACTTTAATGCTCAGTCCTTGAAATCAGCATGGAAAGTCTCAGGTGTAGTCCTGCTGAGTCTCTTCCTTCCTGGAAATTCTTGCTGCAGGTTTTGTAATGACATCAAGTGTTCTATGGGTCTGGGCTCCATGCTATTCCTGGATGCTATTTGCATCAGCCTCTCCAGTTACGTAGATGACTCATATTCATTCTCTCTCCTCACTCTGTCTCTCTCTGTGTCTTTCTCTCTGTCTCTGTCTCGCTCTGCAAAGAGCTGTTTTACTAAGAGCAACACTAACACATTACTGCTTCTGGTAGATCATTTTAACAGTGATAGCTGAGTTTTGTTTTTCCCTCAGGTTTCCTTACAGCTTTCAGTGTATCTCAGTTCGGCTTTGTGCATCAAATCACCATGTACATTGTTTGATGGTGGGGCCAAAATGAGTGTCTTATTTCTTATATGTGGTGTTAATTTTGTATTGCTGCATAACAAATTACCACAACGTTAATAGATTATAATAGCAAAAATTTATTATCTCACAGTTTCCATAGGTTAGAAGCCTAGGCATAGCCTAACTCGGTCCTTTGCTCGGTGTCTCACAAGATCTCAAGGTGTCAGCTGGGACTGTGGGCTTGTTAAGAGCTTGGGCTCTTCTTCAGAGCTCATTCAAATTGTTGGCAGAATTTACTTCCTGTGGTTGTAGGACTGAGGTCCCTGTTTTCTTGCTGGCTGTCAGCCAGAGATCACTCTCAGCCCTTAGAGGAGCTGTCTCAGGTCCTAGCCATGTAGCTCTCTCATAAAATAAAGGCTTATTTCTTCAAAGCCAGCAAGAGAATCTCTTTTACTTAGAATCTCAGTCCCTTTTGAATAAGTCTTGCCTAATTAAGTCAGACCCATTCAGGATATCTCCCCTTTGACTCAACTCAAAATTTCACCGCAAAATTCCTTCATCTTTCTCATGGAAAGTACCTTAATCATGGGAGTAAAATCCAACATATTCACAGAACTGTCCATTCTCAAAGGGGAGGGGTTTATAAAGAGTGTGTGCAAAAGGAGTGGAAATCTTGGGGACCATCTTAGTATTCTGCCAGCTACATATGCCATGTCTTTTCAGAATGAGTTTCTATTTTCAGCCTTGGTTGGGATCAGAGTGCTGAGTTGAAGGTGTATCAGTGAGTGCCGTGACTAAACGCCTTATGGGTCCATAGCTACAGTAACCCTGTGGGTTCCATCTGCATTCATTACCCAGTTGCCCTCACTGTAGAATTAGAGAACACTTTAGGCTTTTTTAACAGCTTACTTTTAGGAGCAAAATAAATATTAAACAGTTTCTTTAATTACTACCATAAGCTGAAAATATTATGAAGATACTAAGGAAAAGAAGATGTGTATTTATCTAGAGATAATGTCCAAGAATCTGTTAGAATTCATTATATCTTATCATGCATTCCATATGGAGAATCTGATCTTTAAAAGTAGTGTGCTTTAGTTGTCACCCTTGGTTGTCCTATTCCATGCCTTAGTTAAATATATAGATACGCTTAGCAAATCTGCAGATGAAACAAAGCTAATAGCATTAGTAAATATGTTACAGTTACAGAATTGAGATCCAAAAAAAATTCTAACAGAATAAAAACAATTGGCTGAAATTAACAAGATAAATTTTGGTAGGGATAAATATAAAGGCCTGCATTGTTGTTTTCTCTAAACGAAAAACATTGTCTCAGGTACAGGTTGGTGAATAAATGGCTTAGCATAAGTCTTGGTAAGTATGAAAAAGACTTAGAAATTTCAGTTCATGGAGTTTCATGTGAGCCAATAGTAGTATACGGCTGCCAGAAAAAGTGGATGGACTATTTAGAAATAAAGAATTCTACTCTCTCGTCTGATCAGCAGAGTAAGTAAACTACATCTGCTCTTTTTCCTTTTCTAACTTATCCAAAATTATTTCTCAAGGTTTGAAAACATTTTTGATAAATATTTATGTATTCTCATTTTGTCTATTCTGCTTGTTAAATATAAATCAGTTTGGATTCGTGTTATATCATTAATTTGTATCAATATTTTTTTGAATGGCCATTAATTTTTGGCTACGGTTTACAAGTTATATAGGTCCATTTTCGTATGGGTATATCAACTTGTACAATGAGGCTTCTTTTGCAAGTTTCTTGTCTTTGAACCAAGCCTTGTCTCCTGTCCCAGGGAGTTAGGGAAACTGAAGAGGATGAAAAATCCTTTCCTCTGTTACTCATCCTTCCTTTCTTATAGCTCTCCTGACTCTTTGGGATGTGGATACCTTTCTTCTACAAAATAGGTGTACAGTGTGGTTTTACCAGTTGATTCCAAGGCTGTCCACTTAAGAAATAAAAATAATCTAGTCTTTAGGAAACTAATTCTGTGAGAGTTTTAACTACCAGAGAATTTCACTTGATTCCTAGAGCCAAATGAAGAAACCTAGGACATTTAAAATAAAAGACTTCAAGTAGACTCTTAAACTAGGTGTAAGAAACTGCTCATTCAAGATACTAGATCACCCCTACAGAGAGCATGCAATTATGCATTCAGTCGTTCATTTATTTATGCATTCAAAATACACTTAGTAGAGAACCTAAATGCACTACAGGCCCTATAATAATTCCTTTATCTTAATTATTCTATCTTAAAAATAAGAATGCTTCAGTACAATCAATGTCCACTGAACCAAAGGCCTCGTAGTCTTTAAACATGGCTGCTAGACTGGCTGACTTCCTCCCTCCTTGCCTTCCTCCCTTTCTCCTGCCTTCTCTTCCTTTCTTCCTTTTTTATTATGAAATATAGCACGCATACAAATGAATGTATATAATGTATATCAACAGGGTTAATAATAATGGAGCCCCGTGTAAATACTATTCAACTTCTAAAATAAATGTTTGAAGCCTGCTGTGGGTTTCTCCCAAAATGCATCTTGCTGCTGTTACCTACCAATAAAAGAACTCTTTTTAAATAGATGTTTTAAAAAATCTTCCAAATATCATTTCTTTGCCGTTCTTCATAGTTTTACCATATACACAGCAGTCCTCCCTTATCTGCAGTTTCACTTTCTGTGGTTTCAGTTACCTGTGGTCAACCGTGGTCCAAAAATATTAAATGGAAAGCTTCAGAAATTAACAATTTATAAGTGTTAAGTTGTGCACTCTTTCTGAGTAGCGTGATGAAATCTACCGCTGTTTCCCTTCGTCCTGCCTGGGATGTGAATCACCCCTTAGTCCAACATATCTACACTGTACCCACCTGTTAGCCAGGTAGTTAGGAAGAAACAGTATGTATGCGTAGGGTGCGATGCTATCCATGGTTTCAGGCATCTACTGGGGGTCTTGGAATGTGTCCCCCATGGACAAGTGGGGACT
This sequence comes from Equus przewalskii, assembly GCF_037783145.1. Classification (NCBI taxonomy): domain Eukaryota; kingdom Metazoa; phylum Chordata; class Mammalia; order Perissodactyla; family Equidae; genus Equus; species Equus przewalskii. The sequence continues at coordinate 10,340,267 of NC_091860.1, read as the reverse complement.
ACTATATGTATGTATCTCTAAACAATAAGATTTTTAGTTTTGACTTTTAAAATATTTTATAAATGCAATTTAAACTTATTTTGCTTCATACAAAGTTTTTGATATTCATCCTTATGGATGTGTGTAGCTATATTCATTCATTCAATTTCAATGTTGTGTAACATTGAAATGATATCAATATTTCAATGAATATACCACAATTTATTTATCACTTCTATGGTCAATGAACATTTATGTTGTTTTCAGTTTTCCCTTTTTTTCTTTTTCGGTCAGGAACAGTGCTTCAATAAGCATTCTTAGACATATCTCCTAGTGCCTGTGTGCAAGAATTCCTCTAAGGAGTGAAATTGCCAGGTCATGGACGACACCTGTGCTCCACTTTATCTGTAGTGCCCAGTTGTTTCCTGAAGTGGCTGTACCGATCTGTATTCCCACCAGCGTTGTATGAGTTCCAGTGCTCTACCACACCCACAGCCCTTGGTCTTGTCGTATACTTTATTTTGGGTTTATGTGGAGGATGTGAAATGACATCTCATTGTGGTTTCAATTTTCATTTCCCTGCCTATTAATGAGATAAGCTTTTTATTCTTATGTTAATTGATCATTCCTGTTTCTATTATGTAGTGAAATGACTGTTTTTTCTTTTTTCTATTTGTCTTTTAGGTTGCTTGTATTGATTTGTAGGATCTAATCATTTACCATATATATCAATGCTTCGGTGGCTTAATGTGATTAAGTATCTTACCTCTGATTGTGGGTTGTCCTTTTTGAATTCTCTTTTTAATGCCTTTGAGGAACCAAAGTTAATTTAATTTATTAGATTTTCGAAAACTTTTCTTTATGATTTGTGCTTTTTGTATCTTTTTAAACAAATCTTTCTTTACCCCAAAATTGTAGAAATGTTTTTCTATAATTTCTTCTATAAGTTTTAATGTTTTGCCTTTCCTACTTAAGTTCCTTAGCTATTTGCACTTAACTTTTGTTATGGTAGAAGGTAGGAATTCACTCTGATTGTTTTTATATCAATGAAGGGTCAGCAAATTCTCTGTAAAGGACAAGATAGTAAATATTTTAGGCTTTTCAAGTCATATGGTCCCTATTGTAATATTTAACTTTGCCGTTGTAGCACAAAGGCAGCCAACGAGAAAAGTAAATGAATGGTCATGCTTGTATTCCAATAAAACTTCATTTACAAAAGCAGGAGGCTTGCTGGATTTGGCCTGTTGACTGTAGTTTGCCAGCCCCTGATATGGATGACTAATTGTCTCAAACAATTTTTTCTCTTTCTTTTCCCACTGATGTCCATTGTCTGCTCTGTTATATACTGGTTCCATATATGTGAGAGTGGCTCTGTATTCTTTTGTTGTTGTTGTTTTAGTTGTCTATCCCTGGTCCAGCATCCCACTTCCAAATTACTGTAGCTTTATTTTAAGGTTTGAGATCTGGAAGGGCCGAAACTCCCTCCTGATTCTTCTTTAGATGTGTCTTGGTCTTTCTTGGCTATTCCTCTTCTATGTAAATCTTAAAAATCAACTTGTCAAGATCCACAAAACCTCCATTTCTAGTTTGATTAAATTATATTACAGCCATTTGAGGAGAACCAAGATTAGAATATCGTATTCCTGTTTTTGAGCACATTATATCTCTCCTTTTATTTGGGTCATCTTTAATGTCTTAAGCTAAAGTTTATAATATTCTCTAAGGTCTTACACATCACTTTTTAGATTTATTCCTAGCTACCTTATTTTTGTGTTACTATGGTAAATGGCGTATTTCCAAAAATTGCATTTTCTAACATTTTATTGTTGATACGTACAATTTCAATCAAAATTTATATGCTGATCTTATTTGTTTGGCTAAATAATAATAATCTAGCTTAATAATTCTCTTAATAATTCTAATATTTTCTTTGGGGTTTATCGTCTATGTACAATGACAGTTTTTTTCTTACTTTCCACTTCTCATATCTTTTATTTATCTCATTTTATTCCACTGACTACAACCTTCAGTACACTGCTGAACAGAAGTGATGAGAGTAGGAGTCTTTGTCTTTTCCCTGCCTTTTAAAGAATGATTTAACTGTTTCACTACCGCGTATGATATTTATGGTAGATTTTGTTTGTTTGTTTGGAAAACATACTTTATCAGGTCAAGAAATTTACTTATTTTCCATTTTATACCTGATGATTACAGTTTTTGGTTTGATTCTTCATCATTTTTTCCTTGTGGCTCTCTTTCAGAGAGGCTTATGTTTTCATGTGTTGTGAGGCCGTATTTCTCAGAACATCAGCTGTGGATGTCTTTTAGGCCTGGATCAAAGTGTATTCTTCCAGAGAAGAATTATATTTGCTTCTGCTGGCGTGGTCAGTACCATCTCAGGAACCCTTTAACTAAATTTTCAGCCCAATACTTTTTCGGCTACACAGTTAATATGAATTTCTGCACAGGGTAGGCTTTTTAATTTTCTTCCAAAAATCCAGAGTTAAGGCTAAGAATGACTTGTATTATTTTTTTGGTGGGGCAATTTTTTTGTTTTGTTGCCCCCCCTCACTGTTTCATATTCTGAGGATGTCACCTTTTGAAGGCATCAATTTAAGGGAACATCTCTAATCTGACCTTCCACTCTAAAAGGGCCTTTGGCTTGGTCTTCTGTTCTGCTTATGGAGCTGATTAACTCAGGGCCTAGGTTAGCAAGAATTGCCATATACTTCAAAGCAACTGCCAGTTCCCACGCTACTTATTTCTGAGGAGTTGTTCTTTCTTTTCATTCTGGCCTCTGAGGAGTTCTCTTAATTTCTTGTCAGTTGGGCAACACATTAGGAAAAAGTGTTTTAAAGTATTTTATTTAGCACTTTTAGTTGTGCTCTGCCAGGAGAGGAGTCTGTGGACACCTGTCCTGCTCTGTGGCCAGAACTAGTATTTCCCCTTTGACTTTACGCAGGGTGACGGCCTCGTGTCCTGAGCTATATCCTACGTGACCGTGGTTAACCTTTAAATCAATGGTTCTCCAACTTTGCTGCACATTGAAACCACCTGGGAAACTTTTAAAAATCCTGCTGCTCAGGCTACACTCCAGATAAATTAGATTAGAATATCTGAGGCATCAGTAATTTTTAAAGCTCCCGCGGGATTCCCTTGTGTAGCGAAGGTTAAGAACAACTCCTTAGAATTTCGCCATCCGTTTTGATTCATGTCTATGGCTGTTCCTCTGCCTTTTCACTTTCCTCTGCAAAATAGTTTACTTCGGAGGCCAAGTGACCACATTCACATAAAACACCAACTTTCTAATACTCTTGACCCTCTCCTCCAAACCGATATACTTTTTGTGTAACTGAATTCACTCTATCTGTGGTCAACTGAGAAGGAAAATGTTCAGCTTGTTTCATTTTTCTTTATAACATTCTGCTTTTTTTTTACATTTTTCACAGTATGCTGATGCAATTTTGTTTTCCTCTGCTGAGAAATTTTTAGCACAAAGTCTCTTAATTTGCTAATTAATTCTGATAGACTAGTTTCATAGTCTCAGCAAATCAGTGTGTGATATGCTTGGATTATGAATAGCTTAGCACGGAAAATGATGTAATTTCAATGGAATAAATTAGAGTCAATTAACAAGACAGAGTCAGTTATCTTTGTGAATAATACAGATTTGTTCAGAAAAATGCTCTGTTTTATTTGTAAAATGATCCAGGCTTTTAACCATTATGGCTGCCATACCCTTTTCCCTTTAGAGCTAATAAAAAAGGAGAGGATAAATGACAATATCAGCTAGAATAGATGTAGCAAAACAGAGAGGTAAGGTTGTCCTCATACTTTGTTCTAGGTCAGAGTATGTTAATTCACCATAACATGTTGTTAAAATGCTGTGTTTTATGGCTGTGTCTAATGTAATGCTTAGATCATCTAAAAAATATGACACGATTATAAATTTATAATTATTTCTTCTGGGGAAATAATAATGACATTTCCTGTAAGTAAAACAAGTTGCTTCACTTTCTGGAGCTTTCTTATGTATCGTTTAGGACTTGGGACCAAGTAGAGTAAATAGAGACCTAACTACAATATTAGCAAGTGATTAGTTTAACACATTAATTTTAGTGTCTACAAGATAGAAGATATCTCCCCAAGTGAACAGATGGCTTAGCCAGGAATGGCAGACTTCTCATGATTTAATGGTGAGAAGTGAGGTCTGGAAAGCGTTAGAGAAAAATCACATTCTTTGGGTATGCACTTGGGCAACTTGGTCTTTAGAAGCCTCCTATTCCTTCCCATCATAATGGATAATTATCATTATTTTCCTCTGGGGAATAACTAATTAATGATTGCAATGCACTTTGGAAGACATTCTGAGTAACTTTTCAGTATTTCGTATTTGAGTATCAGGAGAAAATGAGTACGGATAAAGGAAACCTGAGAGAAAGCTTTCATTTCCAGATTTTGTGAAATAGTGTTTCTGACATTGTATTTTGTTAATAGGTTTAGTTTCTTTTCAAAGATGCTATTATAATTTTATTTCATGTTTAAAGATACTGCTTCTTAGTATTTTTCAAAAGTTCTGCTTCTGCGTGATGATTGTTTGCGCCTAGAAGTGGCTATAAGGTTCAATACATGGCACAGTAAATTTTATATAAATGTCGTCTGTTGGATAATGCCATCTTTGATATTTAGAGACCTGAATTTTCACATTATTGGGTATATTGCAGGTTTGTTTTCAAGAAAGCCATGAATAATTGTTGCATATCAGGTAATTTTGACTATGGCTCTAATTTTCCAAACCAGTCATGTGGTAACTAGCTTCCAAAGATCCCTCCCTCCCAATGAATCATAGCTCCTGGTGTTTGTGCCTTGTCTAATCTTTCACACGTTGAATCTGGCCTGGTTCTTTGTAACCAGATTGATGCTGCCTGTATTCCAAACCCAGGCCATAAGAAGCCCTGCAGCCTCCACCCTGATTTCTTGGAATGCTTGCTCTGGGGGAAGCCAGCTGCTGTGTAAGAAATGCAACTAACCTGAGACTTCCATGCGGCAAGGATGCTCAAGCAGTCCATTTGAAGATGTCGCATGGAAAGATACATGTCTCTATCCATCTCTCTCTCTCTCTCTCTCTCTCTCTCTCTATCTGGCCAGTCCACAGCAAGACATGTGAGTGTAGAAGCATCTTGGGTGTCCAGAACAGTCAAGCCTTCATATGACTCTAGGCCCGGCTGATATCTGATTGCAATTGCATGAAAGAATCCAAGCGGGAGCCACCCCGCTGACCCTAATTCACACACAGTACTATGGGAGAGAACAAAATAGTCTTGTTTGGTGCTGCCAAGCTTTGAGGTGGTTTGTTACACAGCAGAGAGAACCAAAACTAGGGGCACTGAAGACTCTGACACTGATGTCTATGCTGGTATCATAGTATTTCTTCATTATGATAACTTTTCTTGATAGTAGCAGGCAGATTTTTCATATGCCAAGATGATGTTCTTGAAACTTGTCACATTGGTACCTAAGAGAATACTTTTTCCAGTTTCCAGTGCCATCTGTGGGGTTCATGCCTGCTTAAAAGTAGAATTGACACCGTGACCTATTTTTAGTATTTCATGAAGCCTAACCAAAATGGTACATTTACCCAAGATAAGGCTGCATAGTTAAGATAACACATTTCTTTGCTTTTGGCTGGGCCTTGATTGACCTCTCAGTGTATCTAATTGAAATGAATTATACTTTAATGCAGTGGTTTTGTTTGTTTTAGTAGATAGAATATCTTAAAATATGGGATTCTTGTGAGGAGAATAAAAAGGCTTTTCTTAGTGTATATTAGGCTTTATTAATGTTTCCCAATATCTAGTTCTTCTGCTCTTCTAAGCCCACAGAAGACTGCACCTTCCAGCTCCTTTACGTTTGGGTTGGGTTGTGTGGCTGGTTCTCGACAATGAAAAATGGGCTGTGAACAGGAACGATGTGTGCTATTTCTGAGCCCAAGTATTTTATTGCTGGCATAAAACATCTTACACTGTCTCTTCTCCTGTTCTAGTAAGCCAGAAAGCCATGTGTCCCACATAGTGCAGCTTCAAGATGGAAGAATGTCTGATATCCTGGCTCCCTAAGTGGCCATGTAGAACAGAGTCCCCTATAGACTTGAGGGGGGCATGTAATATGAATGAGAAATAAACTTTTCTTATCTAAATCCACCGGGATTTCGGGATTAAATTTTTAAATATAGGATAAGCTAACCCATCTTAATACAGTAAATTAAGGTATTGTCCTCTCTTAAAATGACTTCCAGCAAGAATGGTAGAGATGACATACTTCACCCATCTATAACCACCTGGCTCTGATTAGTTAGTTGTAGAAAGCACAAAGCAGGGCATTGAGAGAATGAAAGGCCTCTCAGTTGACTCCAAAGAGGAAGGGAGCAGGTGGGAAAGCTGGGATTACAGAGAGAGGTGGATCCTAGGTGAATTTTTTTGGCAGAAGAACTTGGATGGTGGGGGCTCTGAAAACAAAACTTTCTTTCTGGCTTTATTCAGAACTGTTCCTGATTTTTTTTCTTAACAATCCAGTTTCCACTTTGGTGCCAGAGTGGTAATTTCAAATTGAAAGTCTGGTGTTACGACCCTGCCCCGCCCCCCACCCCCAGCTGAAAACGTTTCAGTGGGTTTACACTACTATTTGAATAAAGATTGGTATTCTTGGATTGGTTTGATTTACCACACTCTTCAGTTTCTCTGCTTCAGCATACTGGATTTCTGAGGGCATGTTCTTTCCTTATCTGAAACTTTTTCTTCATTTCCTGTCCTTCCAACCTCCTACTCTTTTCCTAGTTCATCCTACTCAGCCTTCAGATCTCAGCTCAGTCTTTCCGTTCGGGATCCTTGTTCTGACCATTGAGATCTTTTGTTAGAGGCATTCATAGAACTGAATTTCTTTCCTTCAGAGCAATCATCTCAGTTTGTAATTTACACTTTTAAGTGTAATTATTTGATTAATAGTTGTCTGTCACTCCCTGAGGGTAGGGCCTTGTTTGTGTGTCCTCACCATTTTATGCCCAGTATCCAGGAAATAGCCAATACATAGAAGGTGGGATGAATGCTTTCATAGGCCTTTACTGTGAAGGGCCAAAGAAGTCCAAATGGATCTGAAGAGCAGGAGAGAACTGATCTGTAGGATATTGTAGGCCTTGCATAATCAGATCGCTGGGTTTTCTTTTCTAATGGGATTGGATTCCTTTTAATACAATTAAACAAATTGGGATCAACTATTTCACATAAATAGAGTGTGGTTTCAGTTGTCTATTTTATGTTTTAAGCTTCCTGAGAACTTCGTTTCTTTTTCTTGCTATTGAGATAAAAGACTAGCTTAGCACTTTGGATGGCAAATAAACTCTATAAATAGTAGCTGCTTGTGATAAATATGTGTTGAATGATTGGATGATAATGTTTTATAAAACGTTGTGAACAGTTCATAACCTCATAAATATTTGCTGAGGATGAGTGTGAGAATGAACCTGGAAAGAATCGCATAAGGGAATTCCTTTTTGACCCTGAAATGCGAGTGAAAATTTTAGTCTGGCATCTTCCTCAAAATATTTAATTCACATTCAGTGATGGTCTTATCTTAAGTTTGACACTAAGCTAATTTATTTATTCAGATTAAATTGTAAGTGGCATTAGCTTTCACTTGACCATTTAAGAAAATATACTTAGAGAGATGGTGTTACTTCTCTTCTGTGTTTTATCTTTCTACCCTCTATTCCTCTTTAAATTTCAATCAAATATGACTTAAACCTCTCTTCTAGAGCTGATCATTAGCATGATAGCATGGAAGCAAAAATGATTAAGTGGAATAACAATCAGGGTTTAAAAAACATTTTGAATAAAGGATATCTACAATGTTTATGGTGATTGTATGTTACCATTTTCATGGGATTATTTTGGGACAGTATGTAAGAAAGACGTTCATAACTTCACCATAATTTCTCTGCTAAATGTGCCTTTTTATTTGACAAGCTTCTTCCTGTGAAATCTATCCTTCATTTTGGAATTGTGGTTAAATCTAGTGCTGTTTTAAATAAGAGTAACATGTTATTTTTTATGCATTTAATGATAGAGCCCAAATGCTTGGTTACAACTTTTTGAGACTAGGTGAGTAGGGAGTCATTCTTTTTGTGCATGTCTTCCACTATCTCTAACATACTTTGCACAGAAGAAGTGCTATATCAGTGTTAGTGGAATTGCACAATTACCCAAAGAGTTGGAAGTTTTAACTTATTATTCACAATTTCATTTATCGCTCCTTCCACTATAAATAGAATAACTTAAAATTAATACAAATTAGAGTCACAGAGAGTACTTACCAGTAGTTATGCTAGCAAAGCATAACTATTTTTTTGCAAGTGATATCTTCAAGTTGAGTGCAAAAAGCGTATTTCATATGTAATCTAAATTACATATAGTTCTATTACACACAAATTACATATGAATCTATTACACACAAATATTTTCTGAATACTTTATATATGAGGTCAAGTGAACACTTAATCAAGTGAGATAAAAGAATGCTCTTTATCTTATGAATAGATTAAAGAGTAAACTGTTCGATCTGAAAAGAATGTTTTCTTGAGATAACTCCTTTAAGTTGCTTTGTTATTTCTTGATCAAGAATTCTTAACCTAGGATCTGTCTATGAGGGTGCATGGATAAGCTTTGGGATATCTGTGAAATCTTTGCAATTTATGTACCATATTGGGTATAGTGCATTTTTCAAGGGAGAGTCTTCATGGATTAAATCAGATTCATAATGAGATCTATGGCCCTAAGAACTTACAGATTTGTGTTAGTCAAGACTCATTGAATTGTGTATTTAAAATTGGTGAATTTTTTAATGTAAATCATACCTCAATTAAGCTGACCCTCCCCTAAAAACCTATCAATCAGTATTCCCAATGAAAGGCATTAAAAAAATGCTAGACAGCAAGACACGTGGAGAAATCTTCTGGGTGGAAACTTTTCCTTTAAGTCCTGCCTTTCCTCCTATAATGCCACCAAAATAGTTTCTGTTTTTGTGTGCAGACTTCTATAGTTCATGTGGAATTGGAGGCAGTAACTAGGGTAGGATATAGAAGAGTAGATTAGTCATGAGGTAACAATGTTGCCAACTTCTATCTTGACAATAAAGATCAAATAAGGTCAAGAAAATGTTATTGCTGTTCAGTAAATGATTTTCAAACAAACCAATGCTTTAGAAAAATATGTGAGCTGTGTTAGGAACTTCCTAAGTAATTTAAGGTGATGCATATGTCTTTTTGTTATTTAGTTTTTGATGATCTGTAAGGTGGAAGCCAAGAAACCTGGGCTTTAGCCTGTTGCCAGTAACTTGTTTAAGCAATTACTTGTGACTTTAAGCAAATTAAAAGTTCATCTTGTCTCATTTTCTTCACCTATAAAGTGGAGATAATGTTACTTTCTCTGTGTACCTTAACATCTCAATATCCTGATGTAGGACCTGACACGTGGTTGACACTTCATTTTTTAAAATGAATCAGTGAATTTCTGATAATATTTAGTACCATTAGTTGATTAATTGAGTTAATTAACTTTAGTTTGAATAGAGCAGATGGTTCATGTAGGAAAATGGAGGAACATCAAGTTGGATTCTGACCACTTTAGATTTTAAACATATGTTGATTAAGGTGTAAAATAAGATACTTTAGGTGTACTCCATTGTAGCTTCGTAAAGTTTAATAAATTTGCCCATTGTTACACACGTAGGGTAAAAGGGGAAAAGTTCCTGCTTAAAACCATATGAACGATCAACCAAGTGAAAAGACAACCTATAGAATGGGAAAAAATATTTGCAAACCATATATCTGATGGCCTAGCCATTCAAGTTTGGCATACTCCATTTCAGCAGCCCAAGTTCGGTTCCTGGGCACAGAACCACACCACGTGTCTGTCAGTATCCATGTTGTGGTGGCAGCTCACGTGGAAGAACCAGCAGAACTTACAACTATATACAACTGTGTACTGGAGCTTTAGGGAGGAAAAAGGAAGAAAAAAAGGAGGAAGATTGGCAACAGATGTTAGCTTATGGTGAATCTTCCCCTGCGAAAACAAAAACAAAAACTCATATATTTGATAAGGGATTAATGTCCAAAATATATGAAGAACTCATATAACTCAATAGCAAAAAAAATAAATAATCCATTTAAAAACAAGCTAAGGACCTGAATGGACATTTCTCCAAAGAAGATATATGAATGGCCAACAGGTACATGAAAAGATGCTCAGCATCATTAATCATTAGGGATGTGAAAATCAAAAGAACAATAAGATATCACCTCACACCTGTTAGAATGGCCATTATCAGAAAAAGCAAGAGAACAGGGGCTGGCCCAGTGGTGTAGTGGTTAAGTTCGTGCACTCTGCTTTGGCAGCCTGGGTTCGTGGGTTTGGATGCTGGGTGCAGACCTACACATTGCACATCAAGCCACGCTGTGGCGTTGTCCCACATACAAAATAGAGGAGGATTGGCACAGATGTTAGCTCAGGGTGAATCTTCCTCAAGCAAAAGGAGGAAGATTGGCAACATGTTGGCTTCCCTCTCCTCAACATCACCATCTACCAACTTGCACAAGCCAGAAATCCACAAGTCTTATTTTACATCTCCTCCTCCTCATCACCTTATCCAAGGCCTGTTGATTTCACCTGATAAATAATTTTGTCTACTCTTCATATTGTCTACCCAACAACACCTCAGTTCAAATTACTCATAGCTCAGACTTTCTAATGTGGATCTCCTGACATCCATTGATGTTCCCTCTGCTCTGCTCTTTTCACTGCAATTAGGAAAGTTAAGAGACTGATATTCCATTCCCCTGCTTAGTTTTTGATGCTATCACTGCTTTTAGGATAAAGTTCAAAATCCTGATCATGTCCTGTAATTTCCCACATGCTCTGGCCATGACCACTTTATCTTCATCTTGCTGCTCTTATTCTTGCCCCATTGACAATGGCTGGGCTTACTTTTCACTCCTCCAATGTTCCATGCTCTTTCACATTTCAGGACACTTATATGCCCAGTTAACTGTGCTTGGATCTCTTTTTCTCTCATTGTAGTCTAGTTAGTTCAGTCTCTCCTTCAGTATATGCTCAAACAGCATTTCCTTAGAGAAGCTTCTGACTTCAGACTGTTTGGTTTCCCTGTTATTTGCTCTTATGGCAAATGTTTCTTCATCATTTTATAATAATTTTTAATTATATATTTACTTATGTGATGAGTTTACTTATGTCTGTTTCTTCCATTAAACTCCAAGCTACATGTGTCTGTTCTGCCCCTAATTTTATCTTTAATTCTTAGCACAGTGCTTAGCATAACACTCACTCAAATATCAAATGAATGGAAGAAGTGCTATTACAGGAAGCCATCTTATTTACATACTGCCCAATTTTCAGAGAGTTGTTTATTTTAAGTTATGTTCCTTGAATTGGTGATGAACATACTCTGTTTCATCCACTCTGGTCACCCATTTGTCATATGGCAGGTGAAGTTAAGGGGTTATAATGTGGCTACAGAAGCCAAGGACTTTTAAATGCTGCCTATACAAGATTCTATTCCAGGGGGCCGGCGCAGTGGTTAAGTTCGCACGTTCCGCTTCTCAGCGGCCCGGGTTCGCCGGTTCGGATCCCGGGTGCGGACATGGCACCGCTTGGCACGCCATGCTGTAGTAGGCGTCCCACGTATAAAGTAGCGGAAGATGAGCACGATGTTAGCTCAGGGCCAGGCTTCCTCGGCAAAAAGAGGAGGACTGGCAGTAGTTAGCTCAGGGCTAATCTTCCTAAAAAAAAAAAAAAAAAGATTCTATTCCAGAATATGTAAGTGAGAGACCTGATATCACATTATCATGATAAGTTTCTTTGTGGCCATAAATGCCCAATAGTGCCCTCAATTTGTTCTCTGGTAACAGTGAATGCCTCCTGGGTCATCTTAAGACAGCTCGCTTACTTCTTGGCACCAGAGAACTCAGTGTGTGTCAACTCAGAGTGTGTCTGTCTGAAATTCAGATCAACAGTGGTGAGTAAGGGCATCCGATGCTTAGAGGGCAAAGAAACATTTCTGAACTACAAGATAATATAATCACTTAATCCAATGGTATTAATGTAACTTAGGAATGCTTCCAAACAGTTAAAATCATTTAGGCTTGAGTTTTCCAAATTCTTGCTAAACTTCTGAAGTGTTATTTTTGGTAATATGTTGTTTACTTATTTGCTTTTTTGATTCTCTTGTTACAGTTTCTTAGCCAGGGAAAATTTTTATTTAGTGCTTGTTCAGATAATAGAGATGGCATAATGTCTCTCTGCTCTGGCAGATGACTTACTTTGTATTTCCTGTTTTCTGTTTCCTCTTGCTTCCCTCTCCTTCTTTGCCCTCCTTTCTCTAACCCTTTATCCTTTAGCCTGTCTCAAGACCCCATCTCTTATTTACATGCTTTCATGCTTAAGTCAATCCATAGACAGAAAGATATACAAATGTCATTTTTCTATTTTGAGTGGAAATTACCTTCCCAGCATGTTTATAAAAATGGATTACTTCTCTCAGGAGATTCATTCATCAAGACAGAAGTTGGGCCTCCTGTACAAAATGGAATGGAAATAGAAACAGTCAAAATATACTAGGATAAACACAGCAATCAGAGATGGGTTGGGGAGGGAAAACCTAATTTGGAGGAAAAATGTTGGCTGCTTGTGAGGCAGAGAAATAGAACAGCAAATGTTCCTTCAAATTGCAACATGAAAGGAAGGTTAATCAGGGATGTACCAGACTTTTAAAATTTTTTCTGGACTTCCTTGAAGCATGGCTGAGCTCCTAGAATTATAGGTAAGATTTGTGTGTATGTCAACATCATAATTTCATGGGATTCTAGAACATAAGAGCTGAAGGACTCCTTAAGACAAGAAAGGCTATATATTATCAAAAGTCACACAACACGTTATAACTGGGACTAGAATTCAGCTGTTCTGATTCCCAAGTCATTTTTTCATGTCATGCTTATAAGTGCTGTGATTGTTTCCTGGTTCCTAGAGATGCACCCCTTATATCACCCATGTCCTAACCTATCCTCTCTAATATGCTTTCTGGGATGTGATCGTCAGGCACTATTTCAGTCATACCTCTAACAGTGGCATCCTCGTTGCCAATAGCAATGTCTCTTAACTTAAAGGTGAATGCCATAGTAGATTACACAGTCTCACTAGAGTATAGAGTATCCTCACTTTCATCCAGGGCGAAGTAGTTTATTTGACAAATGAGCTACAGTGGAAAATCTGCCCTAAAAATATTCAAAGGCTTTCTTAAGGGAATTAATATCTTAACTTTTTTTTTGCACATATAGCATGAAGTAAAAATTTTTGGGTTCTATTTTCCCATTATGTGTAGAAAATAGCCATCTTCTGTATCTTCTTTGTTCATTGAAGAAAATTGTTTTTGCTCAACATGATTTTTCTCTGCTTTGTGTGGTTTAGAAAAAGACACAAGACAGTAGTGCATCGCTTCCTCTGTGATTGTCATTTTACGATTAGGATATTTTTCCCTCCACCTGACCCGTTAATTTTGCCTTTGAGGTCAACGTTTTTATTAAAGTTATTTACACACACCTAAGATTGTTTTGATTTCATTGCTCAACTCTCTCTAAACCTTTTTTCTTTAGGAGATGGTCATTTTCCTCATATCTTCAGAAAACATGTGCACATGCACACACTTCATGTGGTCAGACCATGTCCTTGTGTAACATGTGAATGATAAAATAGGCTTGCTTCTAAGACAAGCTATTCAGTGTCTTCAAATAGTAATGATATAGAGGGGGCATCAAAGGTCTTTCTTGGAGGGATGATTTTATGTGAAGATGAACTTTCACCCTCCAGTTGGTATATGTTAGTTAGCAACATAGGTAATTGAGTGTGTCTCGTAGAACAACTTACTTCTCAGCGTTCACTACATATAGGCTGTCGTGAGGAAATTGATGACAACTGAAAAGCAAATTATCCAAGGTACGTGAGTATATGTTTCTGAGGTCAGAATGTGACCCACCCTTTTGATATATCTAAAACCCCATTAATGCAGATGTTTTAAAAATTAATTTTGGGGCCGGCCCCATGGCCTAGTGGTTAAGCTCCACATGCTTCACTTCAGTAGCCCAGGTTCACTTCCTGGGCTCGTGGACCTACACCACTTGTCAGGAGCTATGCTGTGGCAGCAACCCGCATACAAAATAGAGGAAGATTGGCACAGATGTTATAGCGAATCCTCCTCAGCAAAAAAAAAATACATATATATTAATTTTGCTTGAAGCTATCAAACCATCAGAGCCATATAACTATTTAGGTAGGCACTGAAGTGATATTATGAAGTATTTTAATTCCACCAGGCATTACAGAAATGAACTAAACTACTTTTATTGTGTTCTTTGATGTATTATAATCAAGCACGTCTCCAATTGTAAACATATATTTTTCTTCATCTTCCATATCCTAATTCTGACTTTTATGTGTGCTGAGAAGTGAAGCTTTATAAAAGCTGAGTTATGGTGACAAAGAAAAAGGAATTAAATTGTCAGGAAAACAATACTGCTAGAATTATGGAAAGTTATCCTTGTTTGAAAAAGTGGGGCCATTTGTTTAGGAAAAATTATGTTGAATTATGCTAGCTTAATAACATTTTCAGTTCTAGAATCCTGTTTATAGCCTCTTTATATTAAAGGATCGTGTGCTGTGATTTTGTTTAAATCATCTTTAAAAGTTTCCTAAAGTTCAGTTTCATAGGCACTCTTCCACAGTTTCATAGCAAATTTTATAATTTGAGTCTTGTTGAGAGATTTGTTTCTAAAATAAAGTCCAGGACTGCATTCATCAGAATCATCTTGGGTGCCTGTCAAAAACATAGATTTTGAGGCTCTTCTCAAACCTGTTGAATTCCTGACTTAATTAGAATCCCAGGTAATTCTAATACATACTAAGCGTTGAGACCATTGCTTTATTAAGTAGTAATCCTTTTCCTTTTGTAGACCTCCCACCACTGAACTCTGGAAACATTTTGTTGTTCTCTACCATAACCCCTCATTAACAACTACAACAGTAGCAGAAGAGAGAAATGATTTTCATACCAATAACAATCTTTTTGACACCCTTCTCTTACATGCTACTAGGAAGAGAGAGGTCAGGGAAGTTTTCAAAGGGAATATTGAGAAGAGGATGTTTCATACCTGAATGCTGCCAGACTTCTTTATCCATCTTTCATTGCCCCAACTCAGACATGACATCAAAGAATGGTCATGATAGTGACGTTCATTCATATAGCCCTCTGCTACTAAAAAATGTACTTATACATTTTTTAAAAATTCATATAACTTGCGCCTAGAAGGAAACCTAGATCATTTTGCCCAGTTCTGTCATTTTAGAGGTGAAGAAAATGATGACCAGAGAGGTTATGTGATTTGTTCAAGATCACGCTCCTAATCATTGACAGAGTTAGCATAGGGACTCAGGTATCCTGACTCCCAGACCATTGATCTTTTTAGGGCATGTTACTACAAAAAATATTGTATATAGCAATTATTTATTTGAAGAGAAATTGTAGGTAGGACGTCATGATTTGTTGTTCTTAGTAGTCTTACTGCTTTCCCAGGTCTGTTTCTATTTATTGTATGTTGTGGGAAAACAGCTAAAAAACACATTTCTTACTGAGTAAGCTTTTGTGCAAATTGTAGCTTTCAAAGGAATTGGATCCTTGTTGCTTGAGGTTGATTTGGTAACGCTTTATTTTAGGTGTCAAGGCATGGTACATTTAATTAGCATTCACTGTAATAACACTGATCAGTGTGAATTCTGTTGATTAAAATGTGGATGGTAGTATTACTGTACTTTAAGCAGAATCCACCCACATGCTCTTATATTCACTGGACTCCTCTCTCTCTTGCTCAGTTTTGATTTAGCAAGAAAACAAACACACAAAAAAACAAAACGAAAAAAACCAAAATAAAACTGCTTTCCATTTCTTCCTTTGGAAAGTTTAATTGATGGTTGTTGGATATATTGAAAGTATCTAGTGGAATGGGTACAATAGCAAGGTCTTTTGCCCTTCCTGATTATGTGACAACTAAATTGGGTAGTTATTTAAATTTGGATGTAGGCCATTTGTATAACACACTATCATGATTGTTATAAGAATGTAGGCAGAGAGCAAAGAAACACAGATCCAGAAGAGACCAGTCCGAAAAGATCAGTAGACATCCTTGTAATCAGACCTTGTCTGTAAAGAGAGAAGGCAAGAGAAGTACTCTAACTTGAGTGAGAGAAGTGTCACATTCTGTGCATAAAAAATATGTAGTACTGGAGAACAGAATCTGCTGATCACAGAGACCATTTTGAATCAGGAAAAATGCTTTCTCTATTACAAACCTAAGCAAGAAACTCACCTGAATTAATTCCATATTTTGAAACAAGAAAAATGAAGGCAAGTGGAATGATTTCGGAACAGATTTGTCTCAGAATAAGTAAGAGCAGTCAAACCGCATATCCTAGAGACTTTTCTCTGCACATCCAGGGTATTAAAAACATCCATCTATTAATTTTAATTTAAGCTTTTCAAAGAACACTAACAAGCAACAGGAGGTTTTGAGAAGGCTTATAATCAGTAGGATAGTACCATCAATAACTACAGGGGAAAAAGTCAATAAAAAAAACTTCTACTTCTGGCAGAATGATAGATATGATATTCTGAAAAGCTGGATAAAGTAAAATAAACATAATTTTAATTGAATATCTGACACTGTAAAAAAGTAAGGGAAGTCCCCAAATGCCAAAAAGAAATAAAACCAAAATAAAATCCAAACCTCAAACAATTATAGAGCTAAGATAAGCAAGTTTGAGAACTTGGGTTGCTGTGGGAACAAATGCTGGTATGAGGCAACTTGTCTTGGGGATTGATAACTTTCTGGTGGAGAATTCTTTGTAAACTAAACCTAAGGCCATCAAAAAGTGGCTAAACTCAGACTGTCAAAGGGATAGCACTCTTCAGAGAAAGTGGCCTAGAGAAAACTCCACTTGGCTGGCAAATTGAACCAAGTAACTTGTCTGACATCTTGGCGACTTTGGTTTGGGAAAGAGAGGAAGATTCCCTGAGAATTTGCAACTACAGACCTTAGGCTTACTATCCTCTGGATCTGGAACTTGAATTTCAAGTATCTGTGTAGTAGGGCCAATCCCAGCAAAGACATTATTTTAAAGTAATTCTTTTTTGGAGGCCCCCCCTATGGTGTCTAGCAGAAGCAAGTACAAATATTCCCTGAAGAACCACCTGCCACCCAAGACCTCAGAATTCCAAGAAGCTGTGTTTAGCCAAATAGTATATCATAAAAAAATGATAACCACATTAGGGAACTATGAGCAAGTTAACAAAAATGACAAACAACAGAGTTAGGTTTCTAAATACTTCAGATATTGGCATTACCAACAAGTAATAAACATAGCACACAGATTTAAAGACAAACAGACTTCTAGAAATGAAAATATAATAAGTTAAAAACTCAAACATATTAGATTCAGATGAAGAGAGAATTGGTGAACTGGAAGATTGATATGAAGTTATCCAGAATGCAAAACGTAGAGAAATAGATGGAAAATGTGAAAGTTTAAGATATACGGCAAATTAAATAAGAAGTACTAACATTTGGCTACCCAGATTAGTAGACTGAAAAAATAGAGAATGAGGAAGAAGTGATATTTGAGGAAGTAATGCCTTAGAAATTTCCAGAACTGAAGAAAGATAAAAATTCTTAGATCCAGGAAAACCTAGTATGTCTCACTTACAATAAATTACAAAAAACCCTTACTGAGACACATCATGGTAAAACTGTAAAATAATTTTTAAAAAAAGAAAATACTAATAGTGGCCTGAATGAAAAATGACAAGTACAAAGGAATAATAATTAGAATATTAGTATCTTCAAAGTGCTGAGAGAATAAACTGTCTATCTTTAACTAAGCACTCAGCAAATCTATATTTCAAGAATGAGGGTTAACTAAATAACAAACTGAGAACACTTACCGTTAGCGGACTTTCATGAAAGAAACTTGTAAAGGAGGTGCTTAAGGAGAAAGAAAATGATCCCAGAAATGTGATCTGAGATTAAAAAAAGAAGAAGGATGAGCAAAGAAACTAGTATGTATGTGGGAAATTGTAAATAAATTTTCTGTGTAAAACATTAAAACACATAATTTGTGGTATTAGAAAAAATTGCAAATGTAATTAAAATGTTGGACAAAAATATGCAGGCTAGGAGGGAGTTGGTCAGGTTTGAGTTTTTACGGTTTTGGAGACGGGTAAATGATAGCAATAACATGACGACGACTACTACTACTACTAACTACTACTACTGGCTTACGTGAATTTAGTACTTGTGACATACCATTCATGTTCTGATTGCTATATGTATATTAACCCACATTAGGGCCCAAAATAGCCCTCTGAGGTTAGTGATATCATTATCTCCATTTTACAGATGATAAAACTGACAACCTAAAGCCACAGAAGTGAGACAGGATTTGAATCCAGGTGATCTGATTTGGGTCCATGATCCTAACCACTAGGCTGTCCTGCTACTAATTAATTTCAGACTTTCATGCATGGTAAAACTTAAAAGGTAGCCACTAAAATAAAATTAGTGTACAGCTACGTGTGTATTAGAGGAGAAAAATGGAAGAAGGGGTGAGAAAATTGTTAGTAATTCTACAGAAGCATAGAAAAATCAGACCAAATAAAAAGCACAAAACGAAATGGTGGAAACAAAGCAAAAGATTTCAGTAATAAGTGAAGATAGAAATTGCTTATTAAAAGAGATTGATAGATCGTACTAAAAATAAAAAATCCAGATATATTCTGTTTAGACAAAACACTGTCAACATACAAGGACATAGATAGTTTGACAGAATAGAGGTGAAAAAAGATATGCCAGGCAAACACTGACTAAAAGAAAGCTGAGATAGCCATCTTAATAAATAGAGTAAAATAGACTTGAAGGTAAAAAACACTATTGGTTATAAAGACAGTCAGTATATAATAAGAAAAAGTTCACTACACCAAGGAAAAGATAATTTTAAACTTGTATGCACCTATTAAAATAGCTTTTTTTTTTTTTTTGAGGAAGATCAGCCCTGAGCTAACATCTGCTGCCAATCCTCCTCCTTTTGCTGAGGAAGACTGGCCTTGAGCTAACATCCATGCCCATCTTCCTCTACTTTATATGTGGAACGCCTACTACAGCATGGCTTGACAAGCAGTGCCATGTCCGCACCCGGGATCCGAACTGGCGAACCCCGGGCCGCCGAAGAGGAATGTGCACACTTAACCGCTGTGCCACTGGGCCAGTCCTAAAATAGCTTTAAATTTTATGATGCAAAAATTGATAGAACTGCTTGGAGAAATTGACAAATCAACCATAAGGGTGGGAGATATTGAAAATTGATGGGTCAAGCAGACAGTTAACAAGGAAATAGAAGACTAACCACACTGTTGAAAACTTTGACTTAATGTCCATATATCAAACTTTACACCTCCAAATTATGGACTATGTATTTTTCTCAGTCATAGAGAGAACATTTATACCAATTGACCATGAAGCCATAAATTACATTTCAACCAGTGTTAAAGAGCTAGTATTATACTGACCACACCACATGCACTGCCCATGTAGTTAAATTAATCATCAGTTAAAAAAAAGAATGAATCCTCTCTATGTCTTTTTTTTTAGGTTAAATCACTTATAAATAACTCATGGGTAAAAGAAGTAATCAAAGTGGAAATTAAAAAATTACTTAGAACTAAACAATAATGAAAATAATACATATCATAATGTTGGGATATAGTGAAAGTAGCACTTGGAACTAACTCCATGGCCTTAAATGCTTATCATAGAAAAAAAAGTCTGAGAAATGATGAGGGTAGTTTCCAATGTAAGAAGTTAGGAAAAGAGCAGAATGAACTCAAAGAAAGTAGAACGAAGAAAATAATAAAGAGCAGAAATTAATGAATTAGAAGACAATACAGAGGATCAATAAAACCTAAAGTTAGATTAATAAAATTGGAAAATTTCCAGTGACATTTCTCACCTGAGTATAAAATGTGAAGAGACTCATCACAAGGATACCAGTGCAGATATAGAAATATAATCCAAATAAGAGGAATAATTTTAATTGATTTTTCTTTTACAAATTTTAAATTTATTTTTAAATTTACATAGACCAAAGTTAACTGTTTTTGGTGTAAATATATGAGTTTTGATATTCATAGATTTGAGTATCCATTATCATAGTCAAGTTCCAGAACACGTAAATTTCTCCTCCAAGTTTTTTTGTGTTGCTCCTCTTCAGTTAACTAGTCCCTGCACCTCCAAAGTTTTGGCAACCGGTGATTCTGTTTTCTTTCTCTAAAATTTTGTCTTTTCCAGAAAGTCATGTAAATGAAATCATATGGTATTTAGCCCTTTGTGTCTGGCTTCTTTCGTTTATAGCATAATGCACTTGATATTCATGCATATTGTATATGTCAATAGTTTATTTCTTTCTCTTATATATGTCAATAGTTTATTTCTTTCTCTTGCTAAGTAGTATTCCATTGTACAATTATGCCACAATTTGTGTATCCATTCATTAGTTGCAGGACATTTGGGTTGTTTCCAGTTTTTAACAATTATGCATAAAGCTGCTATAAATAATCTTGTACAGGTTTTTGTGTGAACATAAGTTTTTATTTCTCTTGGTAAGTGCTAGGAGTGGGATTGGCATACGGTAAATGCGTTTCAGCCGTTATTGAAAAATAGACACACTGTTTTCCAAAGTAGCTGGATCATTTTGTGTTCCCATTAGCAGTATCTGAGAATTCTGTTTGTTTTGCGTCTTCACTAGTGCTTGCAATTTTCAGTTTTTAAAAAATGTTAGCCAGCCTCATAGGTGTACAGTCATGTGTTGCTTAATGACAGGGAAACTCTCTGAGAAATGTGTTGTTAGCCAATTTCGTCTTGTGAACATCATAGAGTATATTTATGCAAACCTAGATAGTATAGCCTGCCACACACCTAGGCTATATGTTACTAATCTTAGGGGTCCACTGTCACATATGCAGCCTATCATTGACCGAAAGGTTACGCGGTCCATGACTGTTTAATGGTGTGTCCTTGTGGTTTTAATTTGCATTTCCCTAATGACTAATGATGTTGAACATATTTTCATGTGCTTATTTGCCATCCATTTATCTTCTTGGTGAAGTTTCTGTTCAATTTTTCTTTTGGTGATCATTTTCTAATTGGGTTATTTTCTTATTTTGAATTTTCAGGGTTCATTATATATTCTGCATTTTCTTGTTTGCGATGTATTATCCTTTTTACATATTGCTCAATCTAATTTTCTAATATTTTGTTGAGAATTTTTGTATGTATGATAGCAAGACATGTCAGTCTGTAGTTTTCTTGCAATGTCTTTGTCTGGTTTTGGCACCAGAGTGATACTGGCTTCATAAAATGATTTGCGAGGGGCCAGCCTAGTGGTGTAGCGGTTAAGTTCGCATGCTCTGCTTTAGCAGATCAGGGTGTGCGGTTTCGGATCCTGGGTGTGGACCCACACAGTGCTCATCAAGCTGTGCTATGGCAGTATGCCACATACAAAATAGAGGAGGATTGGCACAGATGTTAGCTCAGGGCTAATCTTTCTCACCAAAAAAACCCCCAAAATGATTTGGGAAGTATCTCATTCACTTTTATTTTCTGGAAGAATTTGTGTAGAGTTGGTATTATTTTTTGCCTCAAATGTTTCGTAGTCTTCACCAGGAAAACCATCTGGATCCCAAATTTTCTTCCTTTCTTTCTCTTTTTCTTTCTTTCTTTCCCTTTTTGTTCAACAGCTGTTGTTTAAAACATTTTTTTGAAATATATTTGACATATAACATTGTGCAAATTTAAGATATACAATATGTTAATTTGATACATTTATATATTGTAATGAGATTGCCATTGTAGTGATAATTAGCACTTTTATCATGTTACATAATTATCCCTTTGTTTTTGGTGGTTGGAATCATTGAGTTCTAGTATCTTAACAAGTTTGATGATTATAAAACAATATTTTTGTCTATATTCGGTGTACTATGTGTTGGATCTCTAGGACTTATTTATGACTTTTTTGCAAGTTTGTGCCCTTAAATGATGTCTATCCTATCCCCAAAACCCCCATCCCCTGATAACCACCATTTTTCTTTCTGTTTTTATGAGTTTGACTTTTTTAGATTCCACATATAGGTGACATCATGCAGTACTTGTCTCTGTCTGGATAACTTATCTCACTTAGCATAATATGCTCAAGGTCCATCTATGTTGTCGCAAATGGTAGGATGTCCTTCTTTCTCATGGCTGAATAATATTTCATTGTATATGTATATATATCACATCTTCTTTATCCATTCATCTATTTATGGGCATTTAGGTTGTTTCTATATTTTGGCTATTGTGAATAACGCTGCAATAAATATGGCAGTGCATATAACTCTTCAATATCTGATTTTCATTTCCTTTGTGTATATACCCAGAAGTGGAATTGCTGGATCATATGATAGATCTATTTTTAATATTTTGAGGAACCTCTATATTGTTTTCCACAGTGTTTGAAGCAATTTAAATTCCCACCAACAGTGTACAAGGGTTCCCTTTTCTCCACATCCTCACCAATATGTGTTATCGCTTGTGTTCTTGAGCATAGCCATTCTAACAGGTACAAGGTGATATGTCATTGTGGTTTTGATTTGCATTTCCCTGATGATTAGTGATACTGACTATCTTTTCATGTACCTGTTCGCCATTTAGGTGTCTTGTTTTGAAAAATGTCTATTTAATTTCTCTGCCCATTTTTAAATTGGATTTTTTTTTTGTTACTGAGTTGTATGAGTTCTTTATATATTTTAAATACTAAACCCTTATCCAGTATATGGTTTGCAAAATTTTTCTCCCACTCTGTATGTCAACTTTTTACTTTGGTAGTTGTTTCTTTTGCTGTGCAGAAGCTTTTGAGTTTGATGTAGTCAGTCCCATTTGTTGATTTGTGCTTTTTTGTTTGTGCTTTTGGTATCATATCCAGAAAATTATTGCTAAGACCGGTGCTGAGGAGTTTCTTCCCTATGTTTTCTTCTAGTTTTATGTTGTCAGGTTTTATGTTTAAGTCTGATCCATTTTAAGTTAATTTTTGTTAGTAGTATAAGATAGGAGTCCAATTTCATTGTTCTGCATGTTTTAAGCAGTTTTCCCAACACCATTTGTTGAAGAACAGAGTTTTCTTTGTTGGAAGATTTTAAGCTATCTTTCAAGGAATTGATCATTTTACCTAAGTTGTCAAATTTAGGGGCATAGAATTGTTCATAATATCCCCTTATTATCCTTTCAATATTTGTGGAGTTTTTAGTAATGTCCCTTCTTTTATTCCTGATGTTGATAATTCATATATTCTCTCTTTTTTTCAGTTTGACTAGAAATTTATCAATTTTATGAACCTTTTCAAAGAAGCTGTTTTTTATTTCATTGATTTCCTGTACTATTTTTTGTCTTTACAATTTCATTGACTTCTGCTTATTTATTCTTTCTTTCTCCTTGCTTTGGATTTAATTTGCTCTTGTTTTTCTCATTTCTTATGTCAGAAGCTTAGATTACCAGAAGCTTAGATTAGTTGAGACTGAATCATTTAATGCTATTAATTTCCCCCAAGCATTGCTTTAGCTGAATCTAATAAATTGTGATATGTTGTATTTTCATTTTAATTTAGTTCACAATATTTTCTAATTTATCTCAAAACTTCCTGTTTGGCCCATACGTTATTTATAAGTGTATTGTTTAATTTTAAATATTTGGTGATTTTCCTGATATTTTTCTGTTATTGATTTTGGATTTTATTCATTTATACTCATAGAACATATTTTGTATGATATATAGTCTTTTAAGTTTGTTAAGGAAACTTATGGCCCAGAATATGGTCTATCCTGGTGAATATTCCATGACACTTGAAAATAGGGTGTATTCTGCTGTTGTTGGGTAGAGTGTTCTATAAATGTCAGGTCAGTCAAGTTGGTTGATAGTGGTGTTCGGGTCTTCTATAGCCTTATTGATTTTCTGTGTACTTATTCTGAGTACACAGTTACATCACAGATGTGCATCTGAGTACATCAATTACTGAGTGGAGAGTCTTGAAGTTTCCAATTATAATTGTGGATTTGTCTATTTCTCCTTTTAGTTTGATCAGGTTTTTCTTAACATATTTGAAACTCTGTTGTTAGTTGCATACATATTCAGATTTTTTTATGTCTTCTTGGAAAATGACTTCTTTATCATTAATTATGTAATGTCCATCTTTACCTCTATTATTCCTTGTTTTGAAGTCTACTTTTTCTGATATTAGTGTAGCTATTCCAGCATTCTTTTGATTCATGTTTAAGTAGTATATCTTTTTCTATGTCCTTACTTTTTTACCTTTGTTTTTATATTTAAGATGTGTTTTCCTATACATAGCATATATTTGAGTCTTGCTATTTTATCCAGTCTGACAATCTTTTAATTTCTATTTAAATCATTTATATTTAATGTAATTAATGATACACTTGGATTAAAAGACAATGTCTTAGTATACATTTTCTATTTTTATTATTCTTTTATCCTCTTTTTCTGACTTCTTTTTTAAAAATTGGGTATTATTTATTATTTCATTTATCTCCAATGCTGGCTTAACATTTATACTCTTTTCTTTAAAATATTTTAGTGATTGTCCATTGGTTTACCATATACATCTTAATTACTCAGAGTCTATCTTCAAATATTATACTGTTTCCTATGTAGTGTGAAAACCATACAATAGTATGTTTCAGATTTCTTCCTCTCATCCTTTGTGCTATTGTGGTGCCATTTTACTTTTCTACATACTATAAACACATAGTATAATGCTACTATTTTTGCTTTAGACTGTCAATGATCTTCTAGAGCATTTAAAAATAAGAAAAATAAATTTTGTATTTTCTTTCATTTATTCCATTTCCAGCTCTTTTCATTTTGTTTGTGCATAGATCCGAATTTCTGTCTGGTGTCATATTTTTTTCTGCCTGAAGAACTCTTTTAACATTTCTTTTAGTGTAGGTGTGCTGGCAAAAATGTTGTTTTTGTTCATTTGAGAAAATGTTTTTCTCCTTCATTCTTGAAAAATGTTTTCACTGGCTATAAAATTCTGGGTTGGCTTTTTTTTCTTTCAGCAACTTAGAGATAGCACTCCATTGTCTTTTGACTTGCATTGTTTCTTATTGTATGTCTACTGTAATTCTTATCTTTGTTCTTGTCTATGTAATATTTCTTGTTGTCTGGTTGCCTTTGACATTTTTTCTTTAATTTTGTTGTCAGTAGTTTGAAATGATATGCCTAGGATTGCGTGTATGTGCATTTGGCTTGATTCTTTTGTTTCATTTTAGTATACATCCTACTTCAGGTTATCTGAACCCCTTAGATCTGTGGTTCAGAGTCTTTCATTAAATTTGATATTCTCTCACAAATGTTGGATGCTCTGTTCTGATTTTTTTCTTCCACTCTGTTTTTTCTCTTGAAGTAGTTTGGTACTTTCTATTGACGTGTCTTTCAGTTCACTGATCCTTTCTTTGGCTGTCTTTTGAGTCTACTGATTAGTCTGTTCAATGCATTCTCTAATTTTGTTACTGTGTTTTTCATTATAACGTTTTCATTAGATTCTTCCTTACAGTTTTCATCTCTTTGATGAAATTACCCATTTGTTCCTTCCTGCTGTCTGCCTTTTCCATCAGAACCTTTAACATGTTTATTTAATAGTATTGTAGATTCCCTGATAGTTCTGACATGTGTTTCATGTTTGAATCCAGCTCTTTAGATCATTTTGTCTCTTGACGTTGTGTTTTTCTTTTCTTTTGTGATATCTCATAACTTTTTGTTGTTCTGGGCATCTGGTGTAAGGCAGTAGCGACTGAAGTAAATAGATTTTCTGCCTAGGAACGTGTATGTTTTTCCTTATGTTAAGCCTTCAGTGTTATTTGAGTCAGTGTGGACAGGAAGTGATCTAGTTTTGGGATTGCTGTTCCTGTGGTTACCCTCATTGCTTCACAGCCTTCAAATTCTAGTAGTTTTTACCTTGTATTTAGGGTGATGGTAGTTTGCGAGGGATTTTTTTTCCCTCAAGGTTCTACACTCAGCTTCCAATCCTCCTTTTGTGTTGTGCATTAGAGAGAGTTTCTCTCAACATTCTTGCCCAAACTCTTTACATTATATTATTGCTACTTGATGCTTATTATCTTTGTGGTGAGGGTCAGGGGGATTTTTTTATAGTTCTGATTAAGCTTCTGCTTTAGACAGGCACTATGTTTGTGGGTCTCAGAAGTAAGACTATCAGTGCTCTTACTCCACTTCCAGTTGTAGGTCTGGGACTGGCTTATATTCCTGCCCCCTTTCCAGATATAGAAGGCTTTCTTTCCCCTGTCTTTTCCCCTAGCCTCTCTGGGTTTTCAATAGTGCCCCAGGGATGAACATTGTTGTTGGCCTTCTACCAGTAGTGGAAGGTGTTTGTTCTGTAGGGGGGAAAGGGAAGATGGATCTGGGTGGACTTTTATGTCTTTTTTGAAGGGTATGTTGTTGCCTTCTTCCATGCCTGTACTGTGAAGGGTGCTTTCTCAGGACTCTGACTGATCATTTTTTTAGTGAGCAACAGGTCAAGACTGTGGAGAAGAGCCTGAAATTCTGTGAATTCCTCTTACGTATGTGGCTTCCCAATGTTTTTATTCTCTTGCTAGCCCACATTTAACCTTTACCAATTTATTAAATATTTTAGCTGCATGGTTAAGGTGTCTGATAGTATCTGTGCCAGGTAAGCAAGTACTCACATCCTATTTATCCTTACAGGTGCCTTTCTTTCCTTAGATTTTAGGTTAGAGTTTGTTTCCCTACCACCTCAGCATTCTAATGAATTCAAGAAAAGTTGGGAGTTTTCAGATGGTCCAGAATTTTCTTGGTTACTTTTATGGTCTTAAGGGTGAGAGCAATGCTCTTTCCAACATTCTGCATCTTGCTTAGAAGCTAGCAGTACCCATCCATTATGTTTTAATGGGAGAATATGAAAATGTGTAATTTATACTCATGAAATATATTCACAAATTACCAAGGCCTTGGGTTTGAGTTAGCTCAAGCAGAAATCCCATTAAAACATAATTTTTACATTCCCATATCCACTTTTTCACACATTGGTAAACTTTGGAGTGGTAAAATAATAATAGCTAAAATATAATAGTGTATACTCTGTGACAAACACTGTTTTAAGCATCTTCCACATATTAACTCATTTAATCCTCACAACAGCTTTCGTTTTACCAATAAAGAAATTGAGGTACAGGGAGGTTAAGTCTCTTTCTCAAGATAACAGACCTTCAAAGTAGTAGATTTGGGGTTTGACCCTATGTTTTCAATCACTAAGTTTTATTGCTTCTCAAGAAAAACGTATAAAAGGATGAAAAATAGAGTACTTTAGAATTCTGAAGAGCATTTAGTCCGGCTGCTTCATTTCACAAGTGAGAAATCTTAAACAAGTAAGTTAAAGAACTTATACAGGGCTAAACACACAGTTTGTGGCTGATTCAATATAGAACCAAGAACTTCCATTTCCCATCCTGTTTTTACTTTAAAATAACATTTGATTACGAATAAGAGTACAGTTCTAATGCTCCTGGCACGCATTTAAATTCATGTGTATGATTTTCCTTCAATCTTTTATTAGGGAGAATGTGATCACTTGATTTTCCTTTAATTTATGTTACTGGGAGGAAATGTACTCAAATATGGAAACAACTTTTCTGGATTTTCTAGACCTAGAGATTAATTTTTTAACTACTCCTTATTTAGACTAGAATTTATTTACAGGTTCAGCTCAAATGGGTATTTTTCAGATTGCCATTTCATTATATCACATCCACTTATATATGTCCAAGAACAGAACATATCCAAAATTAAAATATCCATCTTTGTTCAGACGGAAAAAAGGTAAATAGCCATAGATTGGAATTTTCTATCAAAAGTCTCTTTCCCTCTAGTGTTTGTTAACTAGTATATTTGAATATAGAAGCCATTTGTTCCACTCACCTTTTTCCATGATAACTAACTCTTATTAGTCCTCTGAATGAATGAATCTTAAATATATAGTTCATTAATTATTATATCCCTATTTCTAACTCTTATATTCCACTTAATACAATGCTTATGGAAATTTATATACCAGTTAAGTGTAGAGTGTCCATAGTATATTCTTCCTTTCTCTTTCTTCTTCACCTTTCTATGTTGGTTACATAGATATGGGAGAGTGTAGTGGGACAGGAGTCAGAATGTTTTGTGAGAGCCAGTGCTGACAGCTTAGTGGTTAAAGTTCAGCACTCTCACCACTTTGGCGGCCTAGGTTCGTTTCCCAGTTGTGGAGCCACACTAGACATCTGTCACTTGCCATGCTGTGGCAGTGACTCACAAAGAAGAACTAGAAGGACTTACAGCTAGGGTATACAACCATGCATTGGGGCTTTGGGGAGGACAAAAAAAAAAAGGAAAATTGGCAACAGATGTTAGCACAGGGCGAATCTTTCCCTGCAAAACAAAAAAAAAAGAATGTTCTGTGACTTAGCAGCAATTTGGCCTCTGGCAAATGTTTTGATATTTTGGAGCCTCTCTTTTCTCACCTTCACCTCATGGTATATGAGGATCAGATTAGATCATTTACTCACCCACAAGCATTTATTGGACTATTATATGCAAAACACAATGATAGGCAGTGGGGACACAAAGTTGAATGGGACATAGCTGCTTCCCAATGAGTTCATGTTCTAGTGTGGGGATGAATGTGTAAATAATTATGAAATGCAACAAAATGTATAAGTTTAATGTAGGAGAGGCAGATCTGAGAGAGTCAGAAGACTCACATGGGTGATTTAAAATATGAATAAAAGTCCACCTAGCAGGTGAGGAGAAAACATTCCAGGCAAGGGGAAGAGCATTTTAATATTTTCTAAATGTGCATCAGGAACTGGTACAGACCCACAAACGTGAGGGATCATCGTTACTTTTAAGAAACTACATATCAAGGGATTATGAAAAATATAATTTGTATTTTGAAAACCATCTTATTATGGTTGTTGGTAATAACCTTAGAGAAATGCTAGTTTTAAATTCACAAATAAGATGTGGAGATAGAATAACAAATCAAGTTGTAATTAATTGTAAGAAATTGGATCCTCTGGGTCTTCATTATCATGAGCCATGTTAATTAACATTTGCGTTAATTACCATGACAATAAAATGATCACACAATTAGTGACCCTTGAGGTCACAAAAACATAATGAACACAAAGTAGCATTGCTTAGAATGTCAAGGTTAAATAATTGAATGTAGCATTGGCTGGCATCGTAGTCAACACCCATACAACACAGAAAGGCCAAGAGATAGGAAAACTTATTCATATTCACTATGACTTTTTTTGTTCAGTATGTCAAAGGCATTTCATAGCATTGACTTTTAGAAATAAATTTCATAAACTATCTCTCTGATTTTCTAACATAACTTAGTTCTTGTTACTACTATCCTCTTGTATAATGTCATTTGAAATACTCTAGGCAAATTTTGTCTTCAGAGGTTAGAATTTAAGAAGAAAGGTATAAGACAAGATAGTAACATATGTAATCCAACTCTGAAAGATGTGCTAACAGTCTACAGAATCCAGTGATAAAGCTTAAAAGCAAAAGAGGACAATTAATATGATGGTAAA
Source organism: Equus przewalskii (assembly GCF_037783145.1). Classification (NCBI taxonomy): domain Eukaryota; kingdom Metazoa; phylum Chordata; class Mammalia; order Perissodactyla; family Equidae; genus Equus; species Equus przewalskii. Next base: position 10,310,399 of record NC_091860.1, on the reverse strand, counting down.
ATCTTAAAATAATTTATCAGTGCAAGGAAAAAGTGATTTCAAAAGGGAAGGGAAGATCAGTAGAAAGAATCCAAGGAAGAAATAGAGCAATACTGAGATAAAATAATAGTCAGAAAATGTTGCTTTTTTCCTCTTATCAATAGAAACATGCAAGATAATCAGGTGGTAAATGACTTCATAGCAGGAGGTGTTCTTATGTATAAGGCAAGGCATTTCATGGAATGTTTTCTTCTATTTCTTTGTTTTACTATATATTCTCTCATTTTGAACCTAAGTAGGATAATTTTTGTTTGTTTCACTTCTAGATAACTATGTGTTATTCAAATAAAATTGCCTTTTGAAATGTTTAATTCACACTCAATCTTAACTGAATGAAATGTACTGTATTTCTTTGGTTGTAAAGGGGGCACCAAAGTACTGCACATTAAAGACAAAATTCTACTGTAACAAAAATTTAACCAAAATATTTAAAAATTTAATGAAAAGAATATGACATAATTAGAAAAAAGCAAAACATTTATAATACTGACACCCGCAAGCAATTACCTTAATATTTGTACATTGCCTTCTGCCTGCAGCCATATTTTTAACATAATGCAGTCATAATATGCTTCTTTATATTATAACTTTTCTATTGTGAATTGCCAGCTCTCTTCATCTTGTAAAAAAAGAAAAGGATTTGTCAGCTTACAAGGATATGTGCAACAGAACAAAGTGACATTAAATAAGAACGAATAGGCAAAGAAAGAATTCAAGAGAAAGAGAGGGAATGGTAGGAGAAATAAGAAATGTGTGAGGTAGTATACAAAACATATGCCATTAGATTCTAAATGTAGCCCACACGTTTACCTTTGAGCAGCCACAAAGAGGGAAATGGGATCAATTCCTGATTTATAGTGTGTAGTAGATTTAAAAAGACCAATTATTTAGGAGAAGCAACAAATATTCTTAATCCTGAGACCATAGAGAAGTTTCTTTTGTTTGTCATCACAAAGAGGGTACAATGGCTTCAGCATTACTCTGGTATCAAATTTACTCATGAGTTTCATGGAGCTGCTTTTTATAAGATGCATTTTTATATATGGTGTTGGTAGATACAAGAGAACCAAAGTTAACATATTATAATGCATTTTAAGGAAACGTTTAAATTAATAATTCTGTTTGCTTTAGAATTTAGAAAGTCTATTTAGAATGAGCTGGTTGCTGCTTTTGTCTTTAAAAATATCTTTCAAGATTACTTTGAATGGAGACTCTTTTTTTCCCTTTCTTTTGGATAAATTTTTCCATGATGAACGGACAATTTAAAGCATTTCACTGACCTTAAACCTAGTTATGTTTTTCAATGCAACTTGTCTGCACTCCCTTCTTATCACTGGTTTTTTAGCTCTGTATAACAAGATCACTAAATGAGGGAGTAAAGGGTTTGGCAACTAGAAATAGGTAGAGCTGAATTTAGTGTAATGACTTATGAAAAGAGCAAAAAATTTGAGGCCAATAGATGAAAGAATAGATTTTAAGATAACAACCTAAGTTATACAAATTTGAGCCAAATTTCTTACACAGAGCCTTTTATCTCTCTCTTCACATGCATGTACACACACACACATGTATGGAAAGAGGAAGAAATTTATTTCTTGGGCAAAACTCAATATTTTCATGGTTAGACTGATTGATTTTCTCCAAGAATTGCTATATTATTTGCCATAGAAGACACTTACTTGTCCAGAATTATGCAGTTCATTAAGAAAGCAAGCAGTGATGGATGATGATAAAAATAGCAAGAGATATAAGATGATGGAAAAAGAAATCAGTCACAGTGAGTTGGATGTGATTTTTCCCATCAGGGAATGGATGAGAGATTTGACCAATTACAAAGACAATACACAAAAGGTATCTTTTACTATTAGTAAAAAATTACCTTTCTTCTACCATTTCTGACCAAAGATCTAAGATCATTGATTTCTAAATGGCCTTTTAAGATTTTGCCATTTTTCCTTTGTGGATTACCTGTAAAAGATGCATCCTTCATACACTGCTGCCTCATGAGTGCTCTTAATAGAGAACAGAGGAATTTGCACTGTTATTTATTCTCTACTTTTATTGTTTTTCTTTTATGAAGGAAAACCTGTTATAATGGTTGCTGTGTGGAGTCAGGGCATGAAACTGAGTCTAGTTCCTGACTCTCCCACTTATGCAGTAAGTGTGGTCTGCCTAGGCTCAGGAGGTTTTAAATAAATGGAAATAATCATCACAATAAGGTTAATCTTTGTTTAGAAAATAAAATAGGATATTATGTATCTAACAATGACTAGTAAATATTAATCTCTCAAAAAGAGGTAGCCAGATTATTGTTCCTGGTAGTGTCGTTTTTTGAAACAAAGTGGCAAGAGTAGTGACCAAATTTCTTCCAAGAGTTCTTTTAAGCCCTATACTTTTCTACAGAAGTGTTTAGGATTGGACAGGGAGAATGTTAGACATTATTTCTTTATAGCAACGAGTATTTTTTGCTCATATGGATCATCCTGTCTCCTTGATCCTGGTGTGGGGATTTTAATAAAGTTCTTTAAATTTATAACGTCTCGTCTTTTAAATGATGTAGTTTTACTGATAAATTAATTTTCCTTCTTTTCTTTCTTTTTTTTTTTTTGAGGAAGATTGGCCCTGAGCTAACATCCATGCCCATCTTCCTCTACTTTATATGTGGGACGCCTGCCACAGCATGGCTTGATAAGCGGTGCATAGGTCTGCGCCAGGGATCTGAACCGGGGAACCCCGGGCTGCTGAAGTGGAGCATGTGAACTTAACCACTATGCCACTGGGCCAGCCCCAACGAATTAATTTTCTTTTGTCTTGCCATTGTGGCATCAACTACAATTATATTGCTATCATATAATCAATCAACTAATAAAAGATGAGTGAGATTCCAGTTATTTGAATCAAGGGTAGGACTGCTGACTAAAGGTGGGAGGACAGTGGGAGAAACTTCGTGAGTCATCATCATTTAACAGAATTTTTAATCAGTATTAAAATCATGGCTTAATCTTAATACTCTCTTGTAATTAAAAAGAGGAGTGGAAATCCCTCTTTAAATCAACTTAGTTTGCTCAGCAAGATAATTTTAGTCATAAAGGCATCTTCTTGCTGAATTTTCTGAGTCGTGCTTCTGACTCACTGGACTGGCTTTGATGGTGGTGACTCATCTCCTGTTTTCTGGGGATAAGGCTCCCTGACTCTCACTGCTGTGTCTTTGGTTTGCATTGAATTGAGAAAGTGTACCATCGCAGATGACAGGATAGGTAACCAGAGGAATATGGAAGGAAAAACCAGCCTCTATGATTTGGATGTAATCTCATCCTTCAGGTAAAGGGCCAGTGATTTGTGTAGTGAAAGAGATCGTACTCTAGCAGGTGTTTTAATATTGCCAAGAACTTCCTTCTTCCCCTTCTAACTGAGAACATGAAAGCAAAATTTTTCATAGGCAGTGATGTTCTCCTTGTCTTCTTAAAAGGTAAGTTTATACTAAGGCAAGGTATTGGTCTTATCTGTGATTCATGTGATGTCAAATCACATGCTTAGGATGTCTAACTTGGCAGGTAAACATCTAGATGTATAAAATGCATAGAAACAGAAAGCAAAAACGAGGAGAATCGTTAGCATTTGATCATATTCTAACCACTATTGATTTAATACTTTAAAAAGAAGTGGGCACAGAAGTTGACTGCCTTGTCAATATTTCCTTTGGAGATTTCTTTACCCGTCCCTTTCCCAGTGTACTCCGTTGCCAAGTCTTCCCCATGTCAGTACCTTCCCATGTTACCCACCTCCAGTCAAAACCCTAAGAATCATACTTAACTCTTATTTCTGATTACCTACTCACATTTATTATCAACTTCTGTCTCTCTCTTCAAAATACATCCTAAATCCACACACTTGTTATGATTTTCACCATCAACCCATAGTCCAAACTATCATATAATATAAGGTGGTCTTCTGTAGTGGTCCCCTGACTGGTAGTCCTACTTACATGCTTGCTCTTCTAAAGTCTCTTCACCCAGAAGGCAGGGTAATTAATTTAAAAAACAAGTCAGATCGTGTCTCTCAGCTATTCAAAATCTCCTGATAGTTTCCCTTCCTTATACCCTTGAACAAAACCTGAAAAAACTTTCATGGTCTCCTGGGACCTTTTTGTTCCTTGAATGTGCCAAATTCTCTCCAGACTGAGGGTGTTCGCTTTGTCTAACATAGTCTTCTTTGTAACATACTCTTTACAAAGCTCTCTTCTTTGGGTCTCTGCTCAAATATCAACTCCTCAAAGAGGCCTTCCCTGACCCCCTTTTAAAAAATATCTTCTTAGGCCAGAGACTTTAGAAGCAGAGCACGCAAGAAATATTCTTGTGAAAGTCATTTATTGAGGGAGTGCTCTCAGATAGCTGACACTGCTGTCTTTGTGGACCAGGGCAACTTTCTTAGCCTCTCTAGCCTCAGTTTTTTGATTTGTAAAGTGACAGGCTCTTGCCAGATGGATAAATTTATGGGTCTCAGGCTCAGTAATGTTTGAGATTAGTCTTGAAATGATATTGTATGAATGAATCAATAGATAAGTAAATGAAAGAAACAAATGTGTAAGCATCATTTGAGATTCCAAAGAATTGTTTTGTATTGTTTTAACTGTTCAGACCAGAAATCCAGAAAGCATACGAAGATCTGGACCTGACCAGAAGCATGAGTGTTTCTTGCCTATTGTCGTCAATACACGCTACCTGTTTCAGTCCTATCACCTGAGTGCCATCATTTCAGAAACTAGGAAATATACTCTGTTTTATTTCTTAATCCCCATTCTCCCTTCAGATTAATATTACCAAAGCTCAGATGGAGATAGATACAAGATTTTGGGGTGAATCGGTATAACAACCAGGCAGCATAGGTATCAGTGGCTTGTAGACCATAATCTGTGGAAAGAAAACTAGATTTAGGGGCAAAAGACAAAGATTTGAATTTCTGTTTGTGTTGGTTGCTGTGTACTTGTGTTTTCAGACTCCTTCTGAAGAGCTGCAAGGTGTACTGTAAGAATAGTGAAATCTCAGAAGCTTTTATATAGTGTTTGCTGTGTTGCGCATTGGGAAGAGCATACATAGAGTGGGGAGTCAGTCATATCTGGGTTGAAATCCCATCCCTGCCCTTTAGTAGCGGAGGGTCTTGGGCAAGGCACTTGGACATTTCTGATCCTCGGGTTCCATCTGTTTTAAAATTAGTAAATGCGGGGATGTTGTAAGGATTATGCCTAGCAGAGTTGTCTGTTGAGATTTATGGACACTCAATAAATGCTAGCTGGTAATAATAACAATTTACATTATGTTCTGTAATATTAATAGGTTACTTCTTGTTGGACACTTTTCCTATAATTTGGTTATGCTCTAGAGTAAGGCTTAACTCCAAGGTTCCCGATATTAGAATCTCTGCTTGAATTTAGCTACTTTGATTCTAAATTTGCTATATTACTAAATATTTGATTAACTTAGTAAACTTTTGACCCTAAAAAATATTACCCCCCAAAATAGATAATATTCAGAGCAGCCTTTTAGAACAGGTTTTTTTAAAAAAAATTTATTTAAACTGGCATCGTCATTCTGTAAACAATGGATTTTGCCATTAAATTAACAAAATGCCTATTAGAAAATTTGCTTTATTAAAATAGAATGATTGCAAATTAACATATCAATATATGTTTTAAATCTAAAAGTGGAGCTTCTAATTCTCTTAAGGGTACTATGTAAGTTTGTTCTCTTAAGCAGCTTAAGGTACATTTTTATCTTTCTCATTAATTTTTTATTTTTTCCTTTATCAGCCCAGCCAGAATTCCGGCTTTGAATTAAAAGGTGGGTTGTCCAAATCTTTGGATGAATCATAATCTTAAACATCCTGGCCTGTGTTAATTCTCAGCAGTTTTCCTTCTTTTTACTTATTTTTCTTTAAAAAAATATTTGTCTCTCAGTGACAAGTCTCGTGTTTTTCCCTGCCTAGACATTTGAGCTAATTAAAAGAAATACTTTAGTTTGTTTTCATTTCTCAGCTTTTAGGGCCCTTAGTAAGGTTGCCAAGAAGATAAAATCTCCGTGTTTATTTATGTCCTCCAATCAGAAGAAGGAGCTTTTCACTTTACCCTTAAGTCTCATTTTTCTGCTTACTTGCTTTAGTTGAAGCTAAATGTAACTTGATGTATATACAGCACTTGTTTATTTTCTACGCTTTTGTCAGCCATGATTTGAGGTTGTGATTAGCACAATTGGAAAGGTTTTTTTCAAATTTGTTTCGTAAAAGAGCCCTATCCTTCACTTGGAATAGTTTGATCATGTTTTCAGTACAAATTCTGAATGAAGAGTTTAATTTATAGTATTGCACACTAGAAGCATTCTGTATCAGTTTTCTATTGCTTCTGTAACAAATTATCCACATTTAATGGCTTAAAACAACACAAATATATTATTTTGCAGTTCTGTAGGTTAGATGTCTAACACAGGTCTCACTGGGCTAAAATCAAGGTGTCAGCAGGGCCACATTCCTTTCTGGAAGCCGTAGCAGAGAATCTGTTTACTTGCCTTTTCTAGCTTCTAGAGTCCGCCTGCGTTCTTTGATTTGTGGCCTTCTTCTGTCTTCAGAAATCTGCATCTCTCTGATCATTCTTCCATAACTAGATCACCCTCTGACTCTCTTCTTTTGCCTCCTTCTTTCACTTTCAAGGACACTTGCGATTATATTGTGCCCACCTAGATAATCCAAGATGATGTCTCTATTTTAAGGTAAACAACTTTACTTTTTATTTTATTTTATTCTTTTGAGGAAGATCAGCCCTGAGCTAACTGCTGCCAATCCTCCTCTTTTTGCTGAGGAAGACTGGCCCTGAGCTAACATCCATGCCAATCTTCCTCTGCTTTATATGTGGGATGCCTGCCACAGCATGGCTTTTCGCCAAGTGGTGCCATGTCCGCACCGGGGATCCAAACTGGTGAACCCCGGGACCTGAGAAGTGGAATGTGCAAACTCAACCGCTGCGCCACTGGGCCGGCCCCTAAGGTAAACAACTTTAGCTGAAGAGCAACCTCAGTTCCATCTGCAACCTAACTCTACTTTGCCAAGTGAAATAACATTCACGGGTTCTGGGGATCAGGACATGAGCATCTTGGGGGGCAGGGGGTGGGCATTATTCTGCCTACCACACATTCTCAAATAAAATCTTCTTTGTTCCATTTGAGGGTAAGTAAGCTTAGAAAATTTTGCCCTGTAGAGGTCCTCACATAACTTTCTTTACTGAATAGATAAGAATGATTTTAATTAGTTAATAATGTTTATATGCAAATGTACCCTTTGGCATGATTGAGGGTAAAAGAAACCAGTTTATTCTCTTAAGTTGGTTTAATACCCAGGTAACCCTTCTGCTCCAAAGGGAGAAACATGGAAATAAAAGAAACTTCAATAGGGGAGAGGCAGGGACAGAGACAGAGAATGAGAGACTGACAAGGTGAGAGAGAGAGAGACCTTATTAGACAAGAGTGGATGAAATAGCAGGAATCAAACCAGTTGAATTCATTTGGTTTTGTGTAAGTGAGGCAGATAGGATGGAGTACAAGCATCACTACTTCATTGATTTGCGTTTTTCATGTGGAGGCTGACATAATGGGGTGGTTTAGTGGCCCATGAGCTTATCTCATTCAACTGTTCTTTCCTTGTTTCACCCGTTTGTATGCTATCAACATAAGCTTAATATGATACCTACTTATGGTTATACCTGCCACACTTAATCCCTACAAAACATTTTGCAAGAATTTAGAAAAAGGTATATGCACCTATTAATTGGGGAGTTGGGAAGATGGGGAACTGTTCAGGAATAGAGTTCCTCAATAAAATTTTTTAATTAATAAAAACTGGGTCACATGCCTTAATTTCTCCATCTCTCAAATAAGATAGTCTGACCAGATAACCTTATAAGATCCTAGCATCTAGCTTTAAAAGTCTAGTCTTCTAAGACAGTTCTCAATCCTGCCTCTTCGTTAGAAATGAAATAGCAAATGTCGGTATCTGGGCCCTACCTTCAGAGATACTAATTTAATTGGCCAAATTCCTCAAATTTTATTTTTATTCAGTATTCTTTCCTGAAATAAAGATCTTCAAGCTAAAAGTTAAAGTGAATTTTAGTAAGGAAAAAAATACCCAAAATGAATGAAGAGCTAGCTTATTAATGAGCACTTATTTGTTTTGAGTTACTTCCTATCCTAAATAAATCATATCCTATGTGTTGGGATTTTGAAGGACTTGTGAAGAATTGGAAAAATGTTGAAAGACTGGAGGGGGAAGGTGTCCTGATGTTTGAAAGAGAAAGTAAATTGAATACTGTGTATTACAAATCAATACCTTTAGCACTGATTTTTAAAAAATGAGATTCTAGAATGGATTTTTAAAATCAAATTTATTGAGGTATAATTTCTGTATTATAACATATATTTTAAGGTTAAATACTTTTGACAAACTTATATGCCTGTGTAACCACCGCCCAAGTCAAGATGTATAGGATTTTCACCTCTCAAGAAACTTTTCTAGTGTTTCTTGGCAAACAGTCCCTCCCCACCCGCTGTGCCAGGCAACTACAGGTGTGATTTTATCACTACAGATTTACTTGTCCTGGAATTTCATGTAAATGGAATCATACAGTATGTACTCTCTTGTGTCTGGGTTTTTTGTTCAGTGTAATATCTGTGAGATTGACCTGTCTATTGCATCTATCAGTAGTTTGTTCCTTTTTATTGCTAAGTAATATTCCATTGGAAAGCCAGAATATTTCCTGTTACACTCTAATTTGGCAGGTCTCAACCTTGAAACTCTGTCTCCCCTGTGCATCTTGTTGGGAGCTTGCTTTTAGACTTTGCTAATGGGGTCTAGATACATCTTACTCTTGGACAGAGGTTGGCAAACTTTTTCCTTAAATATCTAGGTAGTAAATATTTTGGGATTTGTGAGCCATGTATGGTCTCTGTCACATATTCATGTTTTTAAAACAACCCTTTAAATATGTAAAACAATTCCTAGCTTGCTAGCTGTACAAAAACAGGCTGCAGATAGAATGTGGCCCACAGGCCGCAGTTTGCCAGTCTCTGTTGTAGATAAGTGCTGTTCACTAGAGCTTCTGTGATGACGTCCAGATCTGAGCTGTCCGTTATGGTAGCCACTAGCCGCTTGTGGTCATTGAGCACAAAAATCTAGAATGGATTTTAGGAACTGCTTGTGAACAACTTGAAGAGGAAACAGAAATCAGATGATACCACAGTAAGCTTTGAAAAAATTATATAAACTTCTATATTTCTTGACTCAGTTCCTCATCTGGGAGATGAAAAAATAATGCGGTAATCATAATACATGAGAAAGTCTTTCATGATAGCCTTATGTCACAGTGGAGAAATCAGATTTGGTGACAGTTAAGGATTCTTAATTGGTAATTGGTTGTGGCAATCAAGTCAAAGCTTGAGTACTATGAATGCCAATTCATGGTGTGTTGTTAGTTGCTGTCTATCCAATAAGCAAGCACTAGCCACATATAGCTCTATAAATAAAAATGTCAATTAACTAAAATTAAATTAAAAATTCTGTTCCTCAGCCGCACTAGCAACTGTGCATTTGAAATGCTCCATAACTGCATGTGGCTTGTCGTTGCTGTATTGGACAGCAAAGACTTAGAACATTTCCATTATCATCGGACAAGTTTCTAGGGGCATGAAAAAGAACTCTGTCCTCAACTTTTATGTTGTCCAGCATTTTTACTGTAATTTAGATAAAGATTACACAGATAAAGAGAATGTGATTATCCAATTTATAGACTTATAAACAAGGCTGGAAAGGAAAACAAATGTGTTAAAATGACTGAATCAACTTCCTGAAAGATCTCGACAGCGTCTTTGGAATAATAGTACCCGAAACTGTTAATTGGTTAATATGTGTTATATGGAAAATCTATTTCTTGACCCCCCCAAATTTGGTAACTAAACCTTTTTCTGTGAATCAAAAAGCATATTAAAGGCTCTCAGAAATCCTGGGTAAGGCAATATGTTTCATTTTGTCGATTAACCTAGAGAGAGGGATTGGATCTAGCACAATAAAATTTAACAGGGATCAAGGGAAAACCCTGCTTTTTCTGGTCTCTGTATTATTTGTACAAATACAGGAATAAGTGAGATGTGGCCTAGAAGCGGCGTGTATGTAAAGGGCTGGGGGATTTTAGCTGATGATGGATTCACCGCAGTCACTCGTGCGATTCCCTCCGCTCCCCTCCCCTGGCGGGAAGCTGCTGGATTCAGCTACACCCGTAGGTGCGTCCTGCCTGTACACGGAGAGGCAATAGTGTGTTCTGCATTCAGCTGTGAATGCTGTGTTGGAGGTTTCTAAGCAGCTTCACGTTTATTCCTTACAGTGGACTTTCTCAGGAGTTTACTTTAAAAGAAAGTACATGGCAAAATTTTTTTTTGGAAAGTCACTATGTGGGAGACAGGCTTGGATTTGGAAATATTTGGCTTAAAATCTTGAATTCATAATTTACTAAAGTTATTTGTCTTAGCTAGTTTCTTTGCCGTCTGGGTCTTAGTTTCCTCAACCATAGTAACATTAGACACTGTCTTGTAGTCTTATCCTCATGGAGGGTACTGAAGGGATTACGTGAGATATAAATATTTCTTCTTATACAAAACGAGGGTAGGCAGACCAGAAAGAGGAAGAAGGGAAAGACACGTCAACCCTTGCCTACCACAGTGTTTCAGATCGCTGGCTCCAGAAGAGGGCCAAGTTCATCTACCACTTTTACCACCTGTGTGACCCTGAGCAAACTACTTAACCTCTCTGTGCCCCAGTGTTCACATTTGTAAAAGAAGGATGATGATGGAACTTGCCCCACAGGGTTGTTGTGAGCGCTCATGCAAGAATTAACTCACTTGCGGCATTTGGACAGGGCCTGGCAGGGCTAGTGCTCAGTGGAGGTTTGAGCTGTTGTTATTTCACAGTTTAGCGAGGCCGAGCCTTACTATATGCTCACTCTTGTGCCCTCCAATTATTGATATTGCTTCTATACCAATGTCCTTCAACCAAAAATACATATCTTTTCTCCAAAGCTAGAAATAGGTTTTTTTTTTTAACAGAATTTGTTGACTTAATGTAATTTTCCTGTATGTTGACCATGTGGCTAGTACTACTATCTTAGTTATCCAGGAAATAAATGTGTCTAGTCTTTAATTGGAAAGTTTGTAGTAATGTCCAAAATAAATGAAAAATAAGTAAATGATACAAGGATGAAACCATGCATATTCAGAAGAACTTTATATATAGGGCTGAAAATAAGAAATTTTTAGTTGAAACCACAGAGCCATTTGAAATTTTCCAAATGACTGTAGATTGAGAGAGGAAATTGGAAGTTTCAAGTGTGACTTTTACAGTATCACATTATTTTCTGTTTCAGAATAATAATGAGTGGTGCATAGGAAGCAATGCCACTTGTCATTTATCCCCATCAGTTTACCTCTGCCTTAAGCCTCAATACTTTTGCTTTTATAGAGAAATTAAGTGCACATACAAATGAGGAAAAGAACAAATAATCACTTGATAACACTTGCCACAATTAATTGAATGTCTGTGTGCGTGTGTGTGCGTGTGTGTGTGTGTATCTCCAGCTATGAGGTTTTTTCCCCATATATTTCTACAAATCTTGAAAACAACTCTGCAAATGAGAATAGAGGAACTTAAGGAGTTTGTTCAAAGTCACAGTGGCTAATAGGCTAATAAGTAGTAAAGTGGATCTTGGAGTCACCCTTCTTTGACATTGCCTCTCAAAATATGAGAGAATGAAAGGACTGTCAATTGTCTCATCAGCCTCAGGCTTCTAAGGCCTGACACTTATAATGTAATCCAGCTACCCTCTGATTCCTGGAGACACTGCAGCAATTCAGCAAGTAGTTGTCGAGTCTGTGTCTGGAGAGCTCACCCTTTTGGAGGTAACACATTCTACCCTTTGAGTCCCTGACTCTTGGAAAGTTCTAAGAACTTCTAGGGCTCTACCTGTGGAAACCTTCTTACACCCTTGGTGATGGCTTCTGAACACATTTAATGAGCAAAATGTGAAAATAATTGTCCTATACTTTGTTGCCTCCTTGACACTGTCTCCCTATAGAATTTGGTAAGGTCAACTAAGATGGAGAGAACTGGTTAATAGAAATCAGTTTTTTTTTACTTCAGTAGTATGAGAGTAAATCTGTCCTGGTTTAGGGGGATGTGTAATCTCTTTCCCTAAAGAATGCCTTCCCAGGTACCTAGCATTGCATATTTAGATCAGGAACATTCAATAGTTCATTCGTCAACCATTTATAAATGTTTTATTATGTGCCAGGGGCTGTGCTAAGTGCTAGGGATACTGACAAGAGTAAGATTAAATCACTGTTTTCAGAGAACTCAAAGTATAGGTGAGGGTCATACATAGGCCAACAGATAATAATACTAGTTCTAAGATAGTGTGAAGATACTGTGATATACACGAGCCCAGGATCCTTTGGGGACAGAAACAAGGATTTTATCCCAGTTTGATTGGATCAGAAAATGTGTCTTAGTGCAGAAGATACCTGTGCTGTGTTAAGAATGGGTTGGAGGTGATAAAGTAAAGGAGAGGAGAAGGGTACTGTACACCGTGGGAAACTGTGTGTACCCCTGGGAGCCCTTCTTGGCCATGGTCTGTAAATCGTGCTTTGACTGGGTAATTTTGCATGGAGCACAGGATTAAAGGGCCAACAAACCAGCAACAATTTATAATATGCCCTAAGATGTCATGGAATTAAACCAGAAATATGATTTTGGGTGGTTCAAGACTCCTTACATTGTTAATGTCCTAGAAGTAGAAGTGAAGGCAAATTAATCATAGGGGAGTAGTATTTTAGGAATGAAATCATTACCCTTGGTTTAAGTTTGTGACTCAGTCTCCAAAAAGTGAATCTAAGTTATTGTAAGTGATTTAAAAAATGATGTTAATGTTGACTGTATTTTCATTCTTCATTTGAAATACCTCTTTTGGTTGCTACTTCCTCTCTATTCCTATTATTATCACACCAAATTAGACTCTTATGACTTGACACTTGGACGAGAGTCAGTGCCACCCAACTTATTATTTTTTGTTCTCTGTTTTTCTCTCTTCTTGTTAATCTGTTACACCCCTACCATTTTTCTAAAATGGCATTTTCACGAGGTCATTTCCCTGATCAAGGATGTACAATGAATCCCTGTTGTCCACTCCATAGATCACTTTCATTTGGATTCCTAGTTGGTTTTTAAGACCCTCCATAATTAGAATATACTGGACTCCTCCAACCATAGTTTTCCCTTAGTACTATATATCTCTATATACTATATGACACTCTCATAGAGTGTAAGCAGTAGTCAGACTGGTCTTCATATTATTACTCATTATTTAATAAATACTTGTTGAGGCATTGTGGATACAACTAAGAGCAAAAGGGGACTGTCCCTGTTGTCATGATGTAAAGAGTCCAGTGGAGAATACAAGTATTAATAGAATAACCAATTAAGAAAAAGTACAAGAGCGTAAGTTAGTCTTTTCCTACTATTTGACAGTGCATGGGTGTGCGTGCATGCACACAATATCTTTGTATCTTTACTATACGCTGTATCTATTATCTGGAATTATTTTCGTCCTTTCTACATCTGTAAATATGCTGCAAGTATTTTGGAACTATACTAAATTGTACATCCTTAGTTAGACTCATTTTGAGCCAAAGGTACTGCATTGGTCTATAAAACAAGATTTTGAAAAACTGTTCAATAGGAATTTAGATTTACTTTCCAAAAGGCTGAAATTTAAGACACTAAATTGAATCACAAGTAGCAATGCTCATCTAGCACAACCAGTTCCAGTAATGACAGGCAAGTTAGAAGTGCTCTGCGCCATCTTTTATTTATAGAAGAAACATAAAGGCACATGATGTAAAATTTTTATCATTGCCTACTTTGGAGAGCTTTCAAATATGTATTTTGGAATGGTACCAGTTGAAACTGAATAAAAAGATTTATATTCTTTTTGACAATTTCACTTTGAAACCACAGGAAAGCTTTTTGTCATTTGAAAAAAGATGACAATGTTTAAAAAAAAAATAACGTGACCAGTGTGTATCTAATACAGGGTGGTTGATGTCAGAGAGTTAATAGTGGAAAGTTGGAACAATGTTTTCTTAAGGTGGCCTTTAGGATGGTACCCAGTGCATTTGAGATGGTGGTTGGCCATTGTTCTTCTTCTAGAGGAAACCGGCAACCAATACCACTTAACCTCATGTCTGAAATATATACTATAAAAGAAGCTCTCTTGTAAGCCTCTTCTCTCTTGTCCTCTCTCCCTCCCTCCCTCTTTCAGTCTCTCTCTCTCCCTCTCTCTCTCTTTGAGGCTTATATGGTCCTACCTCACCATTTCTTGTCCAGGTCATCTGTTAGCCTCTAGCTTCTAGTTCCTGGATCCATTTTTTGGATTCTTTCATTTTCTCCCAGTATTACTAACCCCTTTAGATTGATCTTCTTTCTCCCCTACACAGACTGATTTATAGAACGCATTTTATTAAATAGTTTCATAACTACCCTCATCTTTCTTGCCCTACTGACCTTTGAGTCAACCCACTGAACTCCCTTGTACCAATCATATAAGTGAATTTCTCAGCCTCCGTGTTTTGGAGGTTTCATGCTGCTGGAGAAAATAATCTGTTAATAGAAATGTAAAATTATGAATTCTAATCTCAGTAGTAACCTCACTACCATGCATTAACTTCTCTGATTTCTCTCAACATCGATTTCAAACTTTTTCCTCTCTTCTCAAACCATTAATCCAATCTCCACTTTCCTTACTCTCAAAGGATTATTTTATCTTCTATCATGTCCTCTCAGACTGAAGCTATTTGCATAGATATAAATGCTTGCCATCTTTTCCTGGGGAATTGCAAAGAATCAGATATTTTACCTGCTAAAGGATAAATCCTCCCACCTCCAACCAGTCCTTGCTCTATCAGATATCACCTCTCTTTTAACTTGTTCTTTTTCACTGCTATTTCTGCTTAGTTTAGAAACCAGTGCCCAATCCTAAAACCAACCAAATGTCACTGCTTCCCTGTAAGTTCTTTTCTAATGATAGTCTTATCTTTTTCCACATCTAGGTGACTTGAAAGAGTAGTTTACACTCTTGTCTCCTATCGCTTTCTTATTTATTCAATAATAACCCCAAATTTAAAAATCATCATCAATTCCAGTGGATGTCGTTCTGGATTTATAATTAAGGCATGTGGTATTGTTGCTCTTCCTTGAAACTCTAATCTTGTAGCCTCCATCATAACACAGACTCCTGGTTCTTCCTCAACCTGTGCCTATTTCTTTTAAGTTTACTTCATGGACTCCTCTTTTTAGGTTATTATTTTCTAGGGACCCATCTTCAGCCCACCTTTCCTTTCTCTCTTTATGTTCACCATGGGCAGTCTCATCCTCTGACAATTTGTAAGCACCACCTTTGTGTCAGTGACTTCTAAATATTTAACTTAAGCTGTATTTTTCTCCCTAAACATGAGTCACATTTATCCAACAATGTGCTGAACATCTCAATCTCCCTATGGTTAGTTTAACTCATTATCTTCCACCCACATGTTAAAACTGGAGCTTCTCCTGAACGACCTTTATCAACTGGTAATGTGTCACTCATGCCAGAATACTGAGAGTCATCCTTGACTTTTTCTTCATCCTTCAGATATAATCAAGTATAAAATCCTCCTCCTTTTTATCTTTATTTCCTTAGATCCTCATCCTTTTTCACCTGATCAAATACTTTCTAATGTAACTTCTTACTAACATTCTTTCCACTTACAATTTGCCCTCCAAAATTCTTCCATAATACAATGGGATCACATAACATATGTGTTAAATTCACAAATCCAAAAATTATTATTTAGGAAAAGGAGGGACAGAGAGGAAGAGAGGGAGGCAGAACAATTTAAATATTACTGATGATTCCACCCACCATTTCATTCGATAAATATCTGCCCTGAAATGAATTTAAGATGCTGGGTATTGATCTGGTTCTTTCAGTCTTACAGTATAAGCATCTAGGCAAAATATGAGTAATTTTAGTACTTAAAAATATGTTTTTATGGCAATACCCCAAAATGCAACTAAACTGCTTCATCACATGGTTTTCCAAGAAATAGTGATACACACACACACACACACAAAATGTTGATTTTCATTATTTGTGGTAGCTATGTCCTAGAAAGTCACTGAAAACACTGACTTTGGTAAATATGGAAGCATTACTCCTAGGAGAAATACAGGGTTTGCTTTCTACAAGCCTCTGTTCACAAAACTTTCATCAGCCCATCAATACGTAACCTTGTTTTATGTGTGTTTCTGTTTAAAGACGCCTTATTTAATATATACGTGGTTCATTAGCATTGAAGTCATGCCCAACAGCACTATAACTCATGCCTGAACAAAGTTCATCTGACACACATATTTTCTCCGTAAGGCACATCACAACCTTCTTGTGCTTAGGAACGCTAGACGGCACTTCAGCACTATACTTAGGGACCATTTTAAACAGCAAAATCACCAAGAAAAAGCTCAAAACTGTGAAAAATGTGACACTAAATAGACCACAAAAAGAACACATTTATAACCTGAGAACTGGAGCAAGAAAATAGAATGTCACCGTGTTTGACCTCAGCTTGGATTGTGTGTGTTGGGTGATTCAAAGTTTTTGCCACTCTGCGCATGCCCACAAATGACTGTGAAAGTGCTCCAATTGATTTTGGGGTTACAAATAAATTTTAGCGAGGAGGTGAATTCACAAATATGGAATTTATGAGTGATGAGGATTGACTGTAGGTATGTATGTAAAATATAGATATATTTTTTCAGACTCATATAAGAGTAAATTGCAGCTATTTTGCACCCTTACCCCTAAATATTTCAGTGTGTATTTCCTAAAAATAAAGACCATCTGTTATATTACAATCATCAAAATCAGGAAATTAAAATTAATACAATGCGATTATCTAATCTCAGCACTTCATATTTCACCAGTTGTCCTAATAATGTCTTGCATAGCTTAAAAACAATTTCTGGGCCAGAAACCAAATGAAGCTCACACCTTTCACTTAGGTGTCATGTCTCTTTGGTTTCCTGTTTGGAGCAGTTTCTCAGTCTGTTTTGTCTTGCACGACTTCGACATTTTTTAAGTATATAGTCCAGTTGATTTTTAAAATGCTCCTCAGCTTGGATTTATCTATTATTTCCTCATGATTAGATTTAAAAAATGCATTTTTGTCAAGAATATCACAGAATCGTTCTGTTTTCAGTGCATCATAACAGGAGGTATAAAATATCTATTTTTCCCATTATTGTTGATGTTGATTTTGTAGCCTTGGTTAAAGGTAGTGTATGCTGGTTTTCTCCACTGTAAAGTTACTACTTTTCCCTCTGTTATTCATGGGGAGATGCTTTGAGATTGTGTAGATATCTTTTGGAAGTCTACTGTAATAAAGAACTTTTGCTTCTCCCCATGAATTAAATAATTCATTTATTTATATGTGTGGACTCATGGTTTTTATTTTATCCAGTTGGTTATAATCTGTTATGGGCTGAATTGTGTCCCCCACAATTCATATGTAGAAAGAAGTACTACCCCAGTACTTGAGAATGTGACTGTTTTGGAGATAGAGTCTTTAAAGTGGTAATTAAGTTAAAATTAGATCATTAGGGTGGGCCTTTATCCAGTATGACTGGTGTCCTTGTCAGAAGAGGAAATTAGGACACAGACATGCCCAAAGGGAAGACCATATGAAGACACAGGGAGAAGACAGCTCTATAAGCCAAGGAGAGAGGCTCAGAAGAAATCAATCCTGCCGACTTCTTGATCTCAGACTTCTGGCCTACAGAACTGTGAGAAAATAAGTTTCTGTTGTTTAAGCTACCCAGTCAGTGGTATTTGTATGGCAGCCCTAGAAAACTGATACATAATCCTTTACTATAGTTACATATTTTGATGCTCAAATTGTCTCATTTTTGGCGAGCAGCGATCCCTTCAATCTGCCTCCTGTGTCCTTTTGACCTGTCCCCATTATTCCATGAGTATTTTCTTATTTTCTGGCACAAGATGTTTCAGGCTCATCTTGTACTTTCTCTACCTTGGTCCTGGAATCTGTCATTTCTCAATGGAGCCCTGATTCCTTTTACTGGAGAATGGTATGT
The DNA here is from genome assembly GCF_037783145.1 of Equus przewalskii. Classification (NCBI taxonomy): domain Eukaryota; kingdom Metazoa; phylum Chordata; class Mammalia; order Perissodactyla; family Equidae; genus Equus; species Equus przewalskii. Next base: position 10,292,096 of record NC_091860.1, on the reverse strand, counting down.
AGAAAATGAGATCTGGACATTATGTGTGCTCATCGCTACTAGGATGGCATTGATTATAGGATCACTCTGGAAATCTAGTTGTGTGTTTCTCTTCCCACTCCCTTAATCTGTCTCTGTGTCTGTGCACATGCGCACATACGTACCATGAGTCCAGATTTTCACCTCTTCTTCCAAATCAACACCACAAGCTCCATTCTAGTCTTCTCACTCTCCACATTTGTACCTCTCTTCTCTCACAATGAGAAGCCTAGCTCTCCTTATCCTCAATCCTAGAATACATCAAAAGTAGTTTCATAATCACTAAGCCATCCACTGTGATAACAAACCCACTAACTAAAGTTCAATGTTTGTTTATAGTTCTTTTAGTCTTTAATCTGAAGATATATTGTCCAAATATTGTGAGGTTATAGTATTCATTTGAAATTATGTTTTTATTTCATTTTAGCATTTTTTATTCCCATTCTCATAGATATTTTCATTTTTGAATGTTAAAATATTAATATGGTTCAAAAGTAAAAATTTTCCAAAAAGGAATTCTGAGAAAAGTGTAATTCCTACTTCATCCTTTACAACCCTTTCTCAGTCATTTTTCCACCGTATTTCCACTCATTCCCTAGGTAACTAATTTCATTAGTTTATTTGGTTTATCTGTCATGTGTTTCTTTTTTAACAAATGAGTAAATACAGACACATACACACACACACACATGCACAAGCCCTCTTATTCCCCTATTTTTTCTTCCCCCAGAGGTACTGTACTCTCAGTGCTCTTCTGTATTTTGATATTTCACTTAGCGATATATTCTGAAAATAACTCCATATCAGTTCTTAGACATCTTCTTCTTACTTTCTCACAGCTTTATAGTGCTCCATTGTGTGGATGTTCCATAGTTTCTTTAACTATACTTCTATATTTTAGCTTTTATATTGTTTCTAATATTTTGCAATTTCTCTCAGTGTTCTCATAAATAATTTTGTATGTGTATATATATATATTCATATTGTTGGAGATGTATCTTTAGGAAATATTCCCAAAAGGGGGGTTACTGAATTAAAAGGTAAATGCATGTATTGTTTTGTTAGATATTGTCAGATTCCCCTCTACATGGATTGTGCCATTTTGCATTCATACCAGCAAGGTATGAATGCCTGTTTTCCCACAGCCTTGCCAACATAACGTGTTGTCAAGCTCTTTAATTTTGACCAATATAACAGATGAGACACATCTCAGCCCAATATTTATGTATATTTCTTTTATTTTTAGTGAAGCTGACTTATCTTTTCCTATATTTATGGGCTATATTTGAATTGCATATTCGTGTTTTTCAGATTTTGGGGGGGTCATTTTTCCCTTTAATTTTTTTATTGTGCGGTATGCATAACATAAAATTTACCATCTTAACCATTTTTAAGTGTACAGTTTAGTGGTATTAAGTACATTCACATTGTTGTACAACCATTAGCACCATCCATGGCCAGAATTCTTTTCATTTCATAAAACTGAGACTCTATATCCATTAAACAGTAACTCCCCATTCCTCCTTTCTTGGCAACCACCATTCTACTTTCTGATTTTGATGACAGTGGTTCTTCGGTATCCATGGGTGATTGGTTCCAATACACGATCTACGGTTGGTTGAATCCATGAATGTGGAACCTCTGGATATGAAGGGCCTACTGTACTTTAGGTACCTCATATAAGTGGAATCATACAGTATTTTTCTTTTTGTGACTGGCTGATTTTACTTAGCATAGTGTTCTCAAGGTTCATCCATATTGTAGCAGATCAGAATTTCCTTCCATTTTCAGGCTGAATAATATTCCATTGTATGTATATACCACATTTTGCTTATTCATTCATCTGTGGATGGACTCTTGGGTTGCTTCTGCATTTTAACTATCTTAAGTGATGC